>NW_027507790.1:158197768-159397768 GCF_037356315.1 Lithobates pipiens
GAAGTCATTGAGCCAGTACTGCAGTCCAAACCTGATGCTGGCTGGTCTTGTAGCCGCCCCTCATTGTAATGTCAATATGTCATTGCTGAAGTCTTCAGGACCTGTTAATACATTCCTGCAAACAGCCAATGGTAAGTGTCCACATCACTAGACAGCAATGCTGATATCCAAAGTAGGACTCTTCTACTCTGCAGCGAGTATTAGAGAAGATTCAAGACCCATGTGACCATAGATTTAATTATGGCAGTGATTAGCTATAGAGAGATGGGGGCATATTGTGGGGGGGGGGGTGTAATGGGGGGGGGGGTATCCCTAACTGGAGAACAGCTGTAAGGGGCAGTTTAACTGGCCATCAAATGCAATAAAGAAATCTCTATTTTTGTGCATCCTTAGGATGACCCTTGTTCAATTACTTTATTACCCCAATGGAAAATGCTCATAAGTAACAGAAGAGACACCAATTACAAAAGACTGAATATTTTGTCATCATTAATATTTTTACTTAGTGAAGGATACCTGGTACTTGGTGTACTTATTGCTTAACCAGGAAAATGTCATGTGGTATAAGCCGCCGTGGGAAAGTGTAAACATGCATCATTGAATGACTGATCTGGCTCCACATGAATATTGCTATATTGTAGCCCTGGGCTGACCCTTCCTAGAGAGCCATTCTTCAACAGAACAGTCACCATATGGCATGAAAATAATAATCAGCAATAGCACTGTCTCATAAAACAGAACTGATTGTTTGATTGATAATTACTGTAAGCTGTATATAGAATTAAAATAATTCTGTAGCTAAGTACACAATCTTTTATGTTTTTATAAACACAACTAAAAGTCCTGTGGTATTCAAAAGATGAATGCTTAAATCTTCATATACCTAAATTGAGACTGCTGTTTTTTAGATATACTGTGCATGTAAAGGTCTGCTTAGAGTGAAGCAGTGGGTTTACTTTCCATTTATCTATGTGCCCTGTTCATACCATACATGTGCGGTGGTGTGCAAAAAAACCCCACAATTCTATGGACATGGTGTGAACAAGCTTATATAAATAGTGACACTGTCTTTCAAGGTCAAGGCTAGTCTTCCGTAGCAAGGCATGTCTACTGAAAGAGTGATAACCTCCTTGTATCAATATATCCCTTTGCACATGCATGTTAACACAATTTTAGAAACAAACATACCAAGTAGAATGTGCAGGCTGCCATTATAAACCATTCCTTTTGATTTTGATTTGATCTTGATTTTCATGTATCGCCAGGGATGTTGTTTGTATTGATGTAAGTTTTGCTATGTGTTGTAAAGAAAATGTCTTTCTCATCTCAGGGCTTTCCAGTTCCAGAGCCATAGAAATTGCCTCAGCACTTGTCTGTGAAGACTTACTCAGCAAGTAAGAGGACCTGCATGTACCTGGAGGAGGGAGGATAGGGGTGGGTAGGTAGGAACTAGCTCCACAAACCTGGCTGTGTCTGGCCTGATGATGTCATCCGCATCTGCCCTCCCAACTTGTGCAATCTTATGACTGGGAGGTGAGGAGGTGGAGGAGATGTCACCTCATTCCTGCAGCACAGTGGAGGCACTTGAGTGGTAAGAGAGATACACAAAGTGACCAAGGTAATAAATAAACAAGGTTTAATAAGTCAGGCAGAGGGAAGGTGTCATGGTTATGCAGTAATCTTTCTCTGTCAGCTTATATGTTCAGACTAAGGGGCCAGCCACTCTCACCTGGCTGTTTTTATAATCTCTCCTCTAAGCATGACTCCACCCCAGGCCCTATCAGGGAATCCTATATTAACCTGTGCAATGCAAGCCAGCGGTGCTGATCAACCATTGTGTATTCATTGTGTGCTTGGCTTCCTGTTTCCTGGTTGCTGTGTGCTCTTCATTTGTCTCTGTTACCGACCTTGGCGTGTTCTCGACTATTCCTGTCTGCTCATGACCCCGACCTTTTGGCGTCTCCCAGACTATCCCTGTTTGCCTGGGAACCTGAACCTTTGGTGTGTACTCTGTTGTTCCTGACTGCTAGTTGGCCTGACCTCTGCCTTATCCCTTTACTATCCTTGTTGTTCCAGCCTGCTGCTTCCTTCTCCTGTAGTCTACCGTGAGCATGAGCTGCGAGACCCTAGGGTCTGCGACCTGGAGCCAGACTGCAGCGCAGTCCATTCTCACCACTAGAGGCTCTGGTGAACACCTGCTGGCTCTTAGACTCCGCTCCCTGGGGAATCTATGCTGTAGCTCCCACTGGGATCTGTGTTAGTGATCCAGTAGACCTGCTTCCTGAACCTCCCTGGGTACAGTCTGCAGCAGTCAGTCTTAGGGTCATCTATCTTAGTGGTGCACTTCTGACTCCTACGGAGTGCATCTGTCACCTGGTCTCAGACACACATGCTTTAATACAAATTTTCAAAATTAAATAAATACATAAAATGGAATGTATTTCTTAGTTATCTCATCAATCCTAATTAATTGCTTTCTATTGCTTAGCTATTTTTTTTGCTGATATTTTTAAATATCTATTTTTGTACCATTTATATTTATATTTGTATTTGTTTTCAGTAGTCTTGCTGGTTAATATTTTCAGTATCACATAAATAGAAATTAAAAACAAAATTAAAAAAGGGAGAGGGTGTGGCTACCGCGCTGCTGTATGGACGGCTGAGATACTAGCTCTGCTCCAGTGAAGGGAATCAGAGGTACATGAGGCACCCTAGACCGAACCCATCGACACCACCACCTTGCTAAAGGGTCACACATCCCTCAGCGATGGCCCGCAAATGACAAAACCCGTCACAGCCAAGGAAACTGAGAGATTTCTTCCCCCCTAAAGGCCGCAGCAATATCCAAGATGGCGCCACCGGCTGCTCTCCGGTACTCTCAGACAGGTCTCCCTCTGACACTTAGAACCAGAGCTCTAAGACGGGCTCTCAGCATCACTCTCCGCATGCCTCCACTCCACTCTCCGGCAGTCCAGCTAAATCCAGACCCCGCATGTCAGCTGAATCTCACAGCCATAAGGTTAGTGCATGTAAGGGATCTATGGAGGACAAGAAAGAGCTGGCAGACACAATTAACTATTTACCCACTGCTAACCAGCCCCTTTCAGATACCACTCTAAAGGACATGCTGCTCTCCTTGCACAGCTCTCTACATGAAAACATGATGGAATGTATGAGGAATTTTAAAACTGAAATTGGAGAGTTAGGAGGCAGAATGGATCATGTAGAAAAGAAAATGGGAGAGTATACAACATCATACAACACATTAGTTGATGCCCATAATGACCAGATGAGGTGGCCCGGCTTTAAGCAAAAGTCACCGACCTCGAAGACAGATCACGTAGGAACAAAGTAAAGATGCGCAGATCCCAGAATCCTTCCAGCATGCTCAACTGCATCAGTATGCCCAAGAGTTTATGTCAGCTTATCTGCCATCATTACCGCTACGGATCTGGTGATTGATAGGATACATCGACTCCCCAAACCAGCACATCTCCCAGAGAATATACACAGAGATGTTCTGATGCAGGTGCACTTTTATCATGTGAAGAAACAATTTATGCTAGCCTTTAGAATAAATGCACAATTGCCTGAGCAATACCAGGTGTTTGCAGATCTTTCACAGTATACCATGCTGAAGCGCAAATCATTGGTAACCATGACCAAAGCACTGCGTAACAACAACATTGCATACAGGTGGGGATACCCTACAAAGCTCACAATTACCCATGAGGGCACGACTTCAGTGGAATGCATAGCACTACTGCGCTCATGGGAACAAATCCCTGAGGAGGGATCTCCTTCCTCATCTCGGCTAGATACCCAAAGCGAGTGGCAGGTTGTGTCACATAAAAAGAAATCAAGTAAACGTCACACTCATTTGCCTTGAAAGTAACATATTACTTACAGCTATAAATTCCCTGATACACTATGGAGCTAAAGGACCACTAAGTCTCTCCCTTGAGCAATGTGCAGTTCAACTGCCATCAGATTTCAGATGGAATCTACCTTTTTAAGTCACCAGTTTGTTTGTTGACTCTTTTTTTTTTTCTTATTTGCCTCTTCCACTTCATACCTGTCACCCTATCGCATACGAGTTCCAACACGAAAAGTTGACGCATTTTCTACCAACACTCCTAACTCAACAATGGAGAATTCTGGAGACCTTGCTTGGGAATTTCTAAGGAACTGTTATTGCTTCCTCCCATACACCAACCATGGCAGTCAGGGTAACTTCCTTTAACGTCCACTGCTTGAACCACCCTGCCAAGAGAAATGGCTGCACTCCAAGATCCATCAAAATTCTTATTTCATAACACTTAGGATGTTCGTTATTAAATAAGAATTTTGATGGAACTTGGAGTGCAGCCATTTCTTCAGTGTTGAATGTATGCGGAGGCGAGCCAAGGTGGGCACCTGTGATATCATTAGGCTTCCTGTCTCACCTGGAGCAGCGAGTTCTTTTGTTTGGATACCCTGCCAAGAGAGCCGCTGTCTGGAGAGATGCATAGGACAATAGCAGCTGCCCCTACTTTTTATCATACAAAATTTCCCCACACATTCCATGCATCGGCTCACAAAAAGCAAAGGGGTGTCTTACTTGCCATCAGGCCTCATTTCCCGCCGAAATGCTCAAAGCATATCTCGCCAACTTCAGGCCTATTTCCTTATTAAATACTGATGAAAAGTTGTATGCCAAAATCCTAGCACATAGGCTTATGTCAATCTTGCCGGCCCTGATTGGACCCGATCAAATGGGTTTCACTAGGGGTAGGCAAGCATCAGATGCCACAAGAAGGGTCATTGATGTCATACATTATTCTGGGTCCTGTCGGGTGCCTTCTCTGCTACTCTCTTGGATGCGGAGAAGGCATTCGACAGGGTTCATTGGGGGAACATGAGTCAAACACTTAAAAAAAATGGATTCTCAGGCCCCATTCTCTCTGCTATCTTGGCTTTGTATTTTTCCCCATGTGCACAGGTATACACCTCCAACACTCTACATCTTCCTTTTCCTATCACTAATGGTACCAGGCAGGGGTGTCCACTATCCCCTCCATATTCAACCTCCTTATAGAGCCCCTAGCTGAAACAATTAGAACGCACCCAGGTACTCCAGGATTCTCCCTCTTAGGAAAATCCCATAATATCAACCTTTTTGCAGACAACAACATTCATTTTCCTGACCTCACCACACACATCCCTCCATCATGCCCATGAGATTCTTAACAATTTTAATCAGATATCCTACTATAAAGTTAACTTTACAAAATCCCTAATATTAGGTTTAAATCTCCCCCCTCCCTCCAGTCCTACTTACAAGTAAACTGCTCTTATACATGGAACTCAACCAGCATTCCATACCTGGGACTACAAATAACGGCTGATCCCTCGAAGTTAGCAGATGCCAATTATAATTTATTAATAGACAAACTCGCCAAAGAAATAAAACGCTTAGCTAATATAGAACTAACCTGGTCAGGCCGTTTATCATCCTTTAACCTCCCTGGCGGTATGATTATTTCGGATTTTAGGTGCTAAAAGCGGTACAATTATTTTGCATGAAAATTTGGCGTTTTATATTGTAGTCCTGCAATTCTTAGGAATAACTTACTTAAATCTGTCCAAACCAGAGTCTAGCAGACATCCCGGGTATAATAAAGTTTGAAAAATGAAATCATAAATTATAATATAATAAATAATTATAAATAATTGTACCAAATAATAATATAACAATAATAAAAATTATTCAATAATGTAATCAAATCAAAAACACTGAAATTTGCTCAGTTGCAGAATTGTCACTGTCATTACTTTTCAGTATTTGATGACGGATCTCCCCACAAATCGCTATCGCTCAATTCTGCGAGTGATTCTAATTTATTATCGCTGTTTTCTAGCTGGTCTAAAACCATTTTTGATGTAAAAGGACAGTTTTGGTTGCTATGGACAATCTCCAGTTTCCAGGCATAAAGAACAGTTTTATAATATAAAACTGCATGCAGGACACTGGACAGACCACTAGGGACAAAGGGGATGTGAAATATTTACATACAGCAATGTAATCTGTAAGATTACATTATACTGTATGTTTACTGTTTGTTTCACTTTTTGAATTTGGCGCCGATCTCCGTCCCCGTGCGTCGCAACGCTCGCAGGGAACGGAGATCGGCGATGTGATGCATCGAGCGAGACACGGCTCGCTCGTACAGCGGGGAGACAACGCTGGATCCGAGGGAGAAGGTGAGTAAACGTCCTCCTGGATCCAGCGATGCAGTCCCGAGTCTGGCTCGGGGATACCGCTTTTGGTATAAAAATTACACCCCGAGCCAGACTCGGGAATACCGTCAGGGGGGTTAAAATGCTTCTTCTACCCCAAATACTTTATGTATTCCATACGCTACCCATCCCACTTAAAAATACCCACCTTAAAACGCTAAACTCCCTTCTTAAACAATACATTTGGAGATCTGAGAGGCCAAGATGCTCTAAAACATTCCTGGTCAAGCATAGGAGGATGGGAGGAATGGGTTTAATTGATATAAAAGATTATTATCAGGCAGCTATGCTCACCCAGCTTAGACACTGGATCTCACCATTTCCATATATTCTCTGGAGCAGTATAGAGCAGGCCCTCAGTCCAACCTTAGATCTACACTACTTTTTGCTACTAGACAGATGGAAACCATACTCCCTACGTATATTCCCACTAACTATTCAAGCCTCCTTAATGGCCTGGAGAGACCTTCATAAAATAACTCCACTGCCCCCTAACAACACAGAAATACTAGTACCAATAGGAATTCTAAACCATGCAATTCAGCATTCCAACTACTCAGGTTGGCTCACTAAGGGCATCTCTAACCTATCTGACTTATACAACACCACATTCAAATCATTTGACGAAATGGTTAAGGAATAGACCCTATCTCCAGCCGACTATTATAGATACATTCAACTCGCCCATTTCCTGAAATCCTTGGGAACCCACAGCATACATATACAGGAAACAGTGTGGCAATTCTATACAAACACACTCATTGCCCCAAGTGGTATAAGTGGTCCCTCTTTTATAATCTTTAAAAAAAAAAGAGCACTTTCACTAAACTCCCTCCTTTCAACAAATGGGAACTAGACCTAGCAGAATCCTTTATGAATGGCCAGTGGCAAAATGCACTCAGAACAACATACAGGGCATCTAGGTGCATAAATCACTGGGAGCTCTCTTTAAAGATATCTCAAAGATGGTATCTTATACCATATAGGATGTCCAACTTCTCCCCTGCCAACTCCCCACTATGCTGGAGAGGCTGTGGAGAATTTGGCAATATCCTACACATGTTCTGGTCATGTAAACACCTCACTAGCTTTTGGAAGAACATATTTAAGTCTGTCTCATGCATTACAGGAATCCTAAAGTCACCAAGTCCAGGGTTGGCATTGCTAAACCTGGGTATCAAGAACTTCCCTCCCTATTTTCGCACAGTAGTTACCCACATTCTATTAGCAGCTAGGTCACTAATAACCAAAAACTGGAAATCAAACAAGGTGCCCAATGTATCAGAAGCCCTCACAATCACACAAACTAACTACATTTATGAGTTATTACTGGCCAACAAGGACAAAAAGAGATCCTCTTTTGATAAGCAATGGAAAGTTTGGTCTAATTGGTTCATATATGCGTTACCAAACTGGAAAAGTTGATGTTAAATATGTTGCCATCCCCCTACTTCCCTACCTTTCCCTTCCCTTCCAGTATGTTATACTTCTATGAACTTTAACCTAATTCTTGTGTGCTCGTTAAGGTTCACAAACAGGTATACTGGTGGTATCAGTGAGGTTGAGGCCTCACATAGGGCTGGGCAAGACCAGGGGACCCAATTTACCCAGCAGCTCCTGTGGGGTTAGCCCTATATAATATAGCAATATTTAAATGCTACTGTATTTAATATGAAAACTTTAGTAATGAATGTGAAGGATTTGTGAATGCTAACACTGATACTTTGGAATGCGAAGGACTTGCTGTACATATAAACCATAGCAGGACTTCATCTGCATTGTGTATAGATGTTTTCTTCTCATGTTGGTGTACTTTTCCACCAATTTTTCCTTCCCTTTCACTTTCAAAAACATAATGGTAAAGTAACGGACTTCTGCCCTAATTGGATATGGAATTGGGGAGGATGTGTTCGAGGCTGTATTGGATAAATATATTGGATTGTAAGCTATTTAGGGTCAAACTAGAATGCAGTGCGCTGCAGTGTGTAGTACATCAGTATACGAGTAGCACTGTAGAAATATTGAAAATATTAAAATTACAAAAAACTATTAGGAATACATTCATAGATCATCACATTTTATTATTCTTTGTCATAGTGAACATTTAAAAAGAGAACAGTATCACAGGCAAAGTATTACAAGTGAACAAACCGACACTTACTACTACTACTACAAACCTTAATTTATTTCTTTAGCATATAGATAAATTTAACAGACAATTTAAATGTCATTCATGAACTTTAATTCATAAGAAAAGTTTTGCAAGTGTCATATAGGTTAACAGAAATTCTTCATTCTCTGAATGTCATCTGCTGTCATATTTCTATGAAATCATTAATTATTTTCCAAAAGCTGATGTAAGCTTCCAGGATGTGGAGATGATTCATATGGCTGGAATTAAATGGGCAGTTTTCATTTCATCACAGCAGAAAGTTCTGAGATTTATGTATGGTCATTGTTTTATGCGGTAAATTTGGATATTGATATAAATAGCTTTAAAATGTAGTTATAGGGCATCTATAGCTGGAAACTAATTGTCTATTAATTTGGACAATTTTAGCTAGACTAGAAATGACCATAGTGTTTATAGCTATCTTCTATCACCCTTCTCCTTTGGTGGGATAGACAGTGTACATACAATTGTCATTAATTCCATGAGATAAAGCTAGCAAAGATTTAGTCTGCACAGTTTATACACAGTTCATGAACATACATGCTCATATAATACAAACATGCACATTTGTACACCAATTGTAAAAAAAATCCCTGAAAAAATCAAAACAAAACAAAAAATAATTATTAATAAGCATATGAGTCCCGTCTTTATGTCTGATTAACATTTTATGTCTTTAGTCAGCTTTTCAGCTTCACTACACAGGTAAGCTTGTGGTTGTTTTGTATGCTGTTTATCCAAGAATTGCTGCTACTGTCTGCCAGGTCATTAAAAATTCTTTACCTAATTGGCATGAATGCGAGTGCCTTCATCAGTCAAAGGTATCCACATAAATAACAGATAATGACACAATGTTCATGATTAGTGGCCCCTATGACTCCTCATCATTTGTTTCAGTTATGTATGAAGCCTGCAATCAGAAACAAGACATTCTCTTACAGGACTTCTTAATCAAATACACCAAATGTACAATACACCACATCTTCACATACGCCAATCGATGACAGTCATCAATATTTCTTCACAATGTGAACAATGCATTTGGTTTTTCACTTCAATTAGTTCTTCTACACTCTTACATCCATTGGCACTCAAGATGCATAAAATGATCTTCAAAGTTGAAATTGGGAAATGTAACCTGATCTACGAGTAAATATCCCAATGGACTTTTCTTTCTATTCTTCATGTATCCCCTAGACGTAGGAACCCCCTGGTACTGGGACCAGATGGCTTGCACTCAAGGGTACTTAGGGAATTCAGTCAAGTAATTGCCAGACCATTGTTCCTAATTTTTACTGACAGTCTACTGACTGAAATGGTACCAGCTGATCGGAGAAAAGCCAATGTAGCACCAAAATTTAAAAAAGGGATAAAATACATCCCTGGAAATTACAGACCATTTAGCCTCACATCAATAGTATGCAAGCTCCTGGAGGGGATGATAAGAAACTATATACAAGATTTAAGTAATGAAAACGGTATCATTAGCAGTAATCAGCATGGATTCTTGAATAGTCATTCTTGCCAAACCAATCTATTAACCTTCTATGAGGAGGGGAGCTGCCATCTAGCTAAAGGAAGGCCCGTAGATGTGGTGTATCTGGATTTTGCAAAAGCATTTGACACAGTTCCCCATAAATGTTTACTGTACAAAGTAAGGTCCATTGGCATGGACCATAGGGTGAGTACATGGATTGAAAACTGGCTACAAGGGCGAGTTCAGAGGGTGGTGATAAATGGGGAATACTTGGAATGGTCAGGGGTGGAAAGTGGGGTCCCCCAGGGTTCTGTGCTGGGACCAATCATGTTTAATTTGTTCATAAACGACCTGGGGGGATGGGTAAACAGTTGAATCTCTGTATTTGCGGACGACACTAAGTTAAGCAGGGCAAGATCTTCTCCGCAAGATGTGGAAGCCTTGCAAGAAGATCTGAACAAATTAATGGGGTGGGCAACTACATGGCAAATGAGGTTTAATGTAGAAAAATGTAAAATAATACATTTGGTTGGCAAAAATATCAATGCAATCTATTCACTAGGGGGAGAACCTCTTGGGGAATCGAGGATGGAAAAGGACCTGGGGGTCCTAGTAGATTACAAGCTCAGCAATGGCATGCAATGCCAAACTGCTGCTAACAAAACAAACAGAATATTGGCATGCATTAAAAAGGGGATTAACTCCAGGCATAAAGCGATAATTCTCCCATTCTACAAGACTTTGGTCCAGCCTCACTTGGATTATGCTGTCCAGTTCTGGGCATCAGTCCTCCGGAAGGATGTACTGGAAATGGAGCTAGCACAAAGAAGGGCAACAAAGCTAATAAAGGGTCTGGAGGATATTGGTTATGAAGAAAGGTTGTGAGCACTGAACTTATTCTCTCTGGAGGCGAGACACTTGAGAGGGGATATAATTTCAATTTACAAATGCCATACTGGTGACCCCACATTAGGGATAAAACTTTTTCACAAAAGGGAGTTTAATAAGACATGTGGCCACTCACTAAAATTAGAAGAAGGAGGTTTTGAATGCGGTTCACTCTGTCCAAAACTACAAATAAAAGTTGTTGTTTTTTGCTTGAAATATACTTAACCTATGATTAAATCAAGGATAGGTAGTAGGAGAGCTATCAGCATAGTCATTACACTATTACATATTATTGCTGTGAAATAAAGTTGCAAAGGAAGAGAAGCAGTGCAAGAAATCACCAGCCCCCTGTTCACACTGGTCTGACTTGTCATGTGATTTGGCAGTTCTAAATCACATAAGTTGTACCCCAGTGCTGGTAATGGAACCGTTCATATCACTGCGACTTATCTCACAGTGATTATGAAAAAGATTGCTGCACTACTTTTTGCTGATTTCATTGCAACTTGCATAGATGTCCGCTAAATGAAGTCACAATCTGCAATCAAATCGGCAGTGCAAATCACACTGATGGGAATGGGGGGCTAGAGATGGAACTCTTGGGTAAAAAAATGTCTAAATACAAGAGCTGTGTTGGCTGCTATAAATGTAGTTACAGATACAAGAGAGAGTAGCGTCTCTAAGTGTAGGAGTAAAACTACTTTAATGAATAAAAAGGTTGAAAAAGGAGCACGACAGCCATTCTACTAGCAGGAAGCATGCTCGGAAATGCATCACCCATCCAGTGACATCATCACGAATCTTGCCATGCTCCATGTATGCCCCAAGCCTCGCTTTGATACCTTTGATACCTGATCCATCTCTCTGCTGACTTACGGGTAACGAGTGGAAGAACTTCACGGCAGGAGCCAGCACCTTGGTTGACAGGCACTGATGACTGCTTCACATGATATCTCCATTCTGATATTCCTTTTGTTCTACTTGCTATGTGAGTTGCCAATTAACTTTGTATTCATTAAAGTGGTTTTACTCCTACACTTATGCCGTGTACACATGACTGGACTTTCCGACAGAAAAGGTCATACAGACTTTCGACAGAGTTTCGATGGACTTCCGAATGAACGGACTTGCCCATGCACGAACGGACTAAAGTTTGTGTCATTTTGAACGTGATGACGTATGACGGCTTAGAAAAGGAAGTTCAATAGCCAGTAGCCAATAACTGCCCTTGCGTCGTATTTGGTCCATCGGACCAGCATACAGACAAATGGTTTTGCCGATAGGAATTGAGTTTGTCGGACAGATTTGAAACATGTTCTATTTCTAGGTCCGTCTAAATTTTTTAAATAAAAACGATCGGACTATCCGACGTAATGATTCCATTGGACCTATTCTGTCGGAAAGTCCGGTCGTGTGTACGCGGCATTAGAAGCACTTCTATCTCTTGTATCTATAGGCACTGCTGGAATCCACTTGAGATCCTTTACTAGGAAGCTACCATCTGTGGATGGACTATCACTACCACTATAAGACTTTGAGACAGCCTATGTCTCTTTTTATGGATATTTGCATCATCTTTTATTTTGTGTTCTCCCACCCCTAGTTGGAGTTTTACAAGTATTGCACCACTATTTTTATATTATGAATGTAGTTACATCACTGGAGTAAACAGAAACAAGCACGAAATTGAATAACTGTATTAAATAAGAGTACAGGCTTGGAGAGGAATTACTACTGGAGTAGAGCATGTTCACCTGAAAATTTTATTTTTTCCCTTAGCGTTTTTAAATGAAGTCAGACTGGGTTTGTTTAGAATACTCAAACATGTGCATGGACAATTGACAATACAGAATTTTTACTTGCGCATGACTGAATGATTTTAGTCAGCACAGATTCACTTTATTCACTAAACTAAGTGCTCTACTCCTGAAGTTGGTGAAGTGAAATGAGATGAATCTTAGACAAAAAGCATTATTCAAAACAAAATAATCATCTTGCAAAGAGAACACGCGCTGCTCTTTTAAATCGACCCTTCTGTATTACAAAAGGTAAAGCTTACTAAAAGTGAAATATGAGTAAAGCAACAGCCATATTATAAACTGTAAAATGTTTAAAGTAATATATATCTTTTTTTAAACAAAAATAATTATTTAATACTATTAATACATTAAATTATTACCAAAAAACAAACAAGCAAAAATCTTAAAATTGAGGGCACGGTTTTGGCATAACTAATTCGGTAGAATAAAAAATAGGACATAACAACAGCATGTTAACAGCCTTAAAAGCAATAACATAACATTATTCCCACTTCCAACATAACTAATGCTGGAGTTAATTTAAAATATTGTCAAAGATTGGTGTTGGTTTAATAAAGGAGTGTAGGCTATAAGTGCAGCCAGCAAAATTGACTCATTGGGGTTGATTTACTAAAGCTGGAGAGTACAAAATCTGGTGCAGCTCTGCATAGAAACCAATCAGCTTTCAGTTTTTTGTTTGTCCTCGCGCTCAGGGTCAGGACAAGGGGAAGGCAGCCTGGTTCCATGAACTAACGTGAGAGAAGTGATGGTGGCAGAGATGAGAGTGGGGTGGAGATGCGGGCTGTTCTGTGCTCTCCCCATCCTGTCATAACAGCGCTCCTCCATGCAGCAGGTAACACAAAGTCGCTCTTACACCGAACTGTGCATAGTATGATTACCCACAATTCCTGCTGTTGGCAGAAGAACTGTCCTTGGAGTACATGGTGGTGGGGGGGGGGGGGAGGAATCAAACTGAGTACAGTCTGACCTAGTGATCCTGTGTCACCTACTGCATGCAGGAGTGCTGTTATGACATGAGGGGAGAGCACAGCACAGCCTGTACCTCCTCTTGGTTCTGTAGTGATTACTCCCTGGATTTTTTTGGGGGGTAATAGTACTGGGAACACAATAGGGGGGGGGGAAATCATTTGTGCTTAGGATGAGAGGTTTGTTGTCATCCTCTGCCCTGCTGACCCCCTGCATACTGCCCTGCTGACTTTCTGTCTTATGTTCTGTGGCCCCTGTAGTGCAGTGTGCCCTACTATACCACTGTACAGTACACTGCCCTACAAACAACTGACCTTATCCTCCGCCTTACTGATCCCCTCTATCCTCCCCTGCTGACTTTGCATCCTCTGCCCCCCTGACATTTTTTACTGCACCCCCACATCAGACAGGCTAGAGTCGGCCCTGCATGTTTGATAAACACAAATGCTAATAATGTCTATTCCTATAATACCATTTACACATAGTTAAAAAAACTAAATTTTGGACTGTGCCCAAAACAAAAACAGATCCTTAGGTGACAAACACTAGACAGGAAACACTCACTCACAGGATCTTCTCCATCATACTCCACAGGGAAATTGACCTCTTCTGAATGGCATGCTGGAGTATTTTCCTGGCACTTATAAGACTAAAGAATGAAACTGTGAGATTTTCACATATAGCGTTAATTTTGAAGTATTCTCATAAAAATTCAGTCTTGCACCTCCAGCATTAATACAGTATATAATTATGTATTGAGTGCACATAAGATTCTATATGTGTAAATTACAAATTGCTAACAAACCTTGAGTTAAATAAACAAAATAAAATTAAAGAAATTAATATAAATATCCCTTGCAATGTGCTCTTATTTATAATTTCCAGAAATCTCTTGACAAAAATTTTTTCTGCGCTTCACACACTGTGCCAAACACCACCACCATTAGAAGCTCACCTTACACCTTGACCTATAAAGAATAGGTCATGTGCACTTGTCCTTTAAGGGAAATTTCCCAATGGATTCAATTGAATAAACTGTTATGTGTAGTAAAGTGTAGCTCATGGGCAACAGCATTCTTCTTCTCACACACTATTTACAGATGCAGCCAACGTCTTGCATCACTGACACAGCCCCCCCCCTTACACGTTACGCCACAGGCTTGACTTCCTCAGAGGGGTTTAAAGATGAATAGTACACAAACACTGGGATTTCATCCACAAGCTGCAGCCCCTATCGGATGCCCCCTGCGGTGGTCTTTTATGTGTGATACTTCTGTGGTGCAACTTGATTCTTTTATGTGAGAGATGTGGAGATATGTATTCCTTGCATAGGGTAGTTTCCCTTAAAAAGACAAGCGAACATAGCCTGTTGTTTATAGGTCAAGGTATAAGGTGAGCTGTTGATGGTGGTGGTGTTTGGCACAGTGTATGAAGCACAGAAGAATTCATTGTCAAGAAATTTTTGGAAATGATAGATAATGTATTTATGTATTTAATTCATGGTTGCTAGCATTTTTTTATTTACATGTGTAGAATCTTATGTGCATTTAATACATGATTATATATTAATGCTGGAGGTGCAGCTTGGAATTATTAGGAGAATTGTGTTTGTTTGGTGTGTGGTACACTAGTAAATTCCAGTTGCAGCACAGTTTTTACAACAATTTATGATTTTGAATGCATTTATATCTTCTTAATATTATTTCAATTTTGAATCTTCATATTGATTAGAACAATTAGTGTGGTGTTTTTTTGCTTGTTCAATTTGGATTACGTTCAATAGCTGACTCCTCCTGCTCTTCTGGGGTTTGACTGGGCCATTCTTCTTCATCCTTATCCTCTTTGCTGTCACTGGGCACTCCTGCCTGTGGGAGCTGGCAACACAAATTTCCTACGATACCTATAGATTGGAGCTGCTGGTCTGTTCTGGCTTTTGCTACATACACACACATCTTGTCACACATGCACACACACATCTTGCCACACACACACTCAATGAGTGCTTAGTTAATGAATGAAGTCACCTGGGATTTACATCTCTATTACTTCATCTGTGCATCTTCCATTTAATGGCATGAGTGTTTCGTGTAACATTGGGACAAAGTGCCTTCAAAGGGGGAAAGGGGTGGCAAAGGATCACCCAAAACTGTCCAATGTTGTACCACAAGGTCAAGCACAGGAGAGTAGACATGTGCAATTAGTTTCACAACTAATTGAAATTCAGCCGAATTTTGTACCTTTTGGACATTTGGATGCATCCAAATGTACGAAGAAAAAAATTATGAATTTCAACTAATAAGAAATTATAACGAAAGTAAAAAATGTATTCAGCATGATTCGTTAGTTCGTTAAAGGTCTAATGAAACAGCATGTTGACTCAATGTTACAGCCCAATCAGCTGATTCATTTTGTGCTGGAGGTTGGATTAATAATACTGGCAAAGTGCATTCCTGAGAACAGAGGAGACAGTTTTTGAGAAGCAGCAGAAGAGATATTTTGTGTACGTGTACTAATGGATTTAAGCTCTAAACATCAGGTTCCTCCTGGTACCAGCAGCAGTGACACAGCACAACCACTGGCAAAGTACATTGCTGAGAAGCGTGTAGTATTGCATTTGACAGAGGAGACGACTTTTGAGAAGCAGCAGAAGTGATTAAAAAAAACAAAGACTTTTAGAATTACGATTCATTATCACAAATATATATATACAAACACAACGAATTATCCGAAAATGAATTAACGTAACATAACAAATGTAACAGAATGAAATTATGTATTTTACAAATGAAAATGAAACAAAACTAAACAAATTTTTCCGCCGTGCACAAGTGTACAGGAGAGTCAATGCCTTGATAATGGTCTGGCCAGAACATTAATGGGAACCTTACAACCCCCTTTTTTATTTTTAAGATTTTTGTTTAACCACTTGCTTACTGGGCACCTAAACCCCCCTCCTGCCCAGACCAATTTTCAGCTTTTAGTGCTGTCACTCTTTGAATGACAATTGCGCGGTCATACAACACTGTACCCAAATGACATTTTTATCATTTTTTTCCCACAAATAGAGCTTTCTTTTGGTGGTATTTGATCACCCCTGGGGTTTTTTTTTTCCTGTTAAAATAATTAAAAAAGACCGAATATATAAAAAAAAATACAAAACCATTTTATATTTTGTTAATACATTTTGCAAACGGGTCATTTTTCTCCTTCATTGATGTACGCTGATTAGGCTGCACTGATGGGCACTAATAGGCATCACTGATGGGCAACGATAGGCTGCACTGATGGGCACCGATAGGCTGCATTGATGGGCACTGATAAGGCGACACTGATGGGCACTGATAAGGCGGCACTGATGGGTACTAACAGGCGGCACTGGTGGGCACTGATGAGTGGCACTGATGGGCGGCACTGAAGGGCATTGATAGGTGGCACTGAAGGGCACTAATAGGTGGCACTGATAGCTGACACTAATGGGTGGCAGTGATGGGCACTGATGGGTGGCAGTGATGGGCACTGACCGGCACTGGTAGGTGACACTGATAAGCAACACTGGTAGGTGGCACTGATGAGGCACTGATTGGCACCACTGGTGGGCATTGATAGGTGGCACTTGTTGGCATTGATAGGTGGCACTGATGTACTGATGAGCACTGTGGCTTCACCTCTCCCTGCTCGGGACCAATGTCCCTTCAACAAAAGCCGGTGATAAGCTTTTTTATTCTCTTCCTGCTGTCAGGGTGAGAAGAAGAAAAAAATTACCAATCCTCTGTTTACATCACGTGATCAGCTGTCATTGGCTGACCATGTGTTAAGGGGTCGGGATTGACCCCTTTCTCTGATCTGTGGTCTCATTGACTCGGGTGATCACAGCACATGCAGGGAGGCGCAGCTAGCTTGCAAAGGGAAGGACATATATTGACGCCTTCCCGGCAAAGCAGATCCGCGCTGTAGCCGTCATTCAGCTATATTGCGGATCTGAAGTAGTTAATACAATACATGTCCCTCCAGCAGCTTCCTGTGTATTTTGATGGGACTATATTGCCAGGTTTATAATTTTACAATGGATATGGGCCTATACTAAATTTAAAGATATGTAAAAAGTTATATCACACAAAGGGGAACATTTGCTCTAATCTGGAATTGTATCCTTACTGCTGATGATTTAACATTACAAAAATTAAGTAACCCAAAAACACAAAAAACACACAGAAAACAAATAAAATAAATCAGGCTAAAGCTCAAAATGTGCATTGCTTGGTGTTTGGTGAGTCCTAAGCTAACACCAAACACTAGAAAACAAAAAGAGTTTTAAAAATAAACAAAACCATAAGAAGAGTGCCTGGCAATGGAATGGTCCAAGTCAAGTAGAATAGTTGGCTCACGATGCTGTCAGTCAGTGTCAGTTAGCCAGTCAGGAGAGAGAGGGGCGGAGTGGGGTCATAGCTTCATGTCTGAATGGACACAGCTGCGGCTCGGCTAGGATGCCCCTATAGTAAGCTGCTTGCTGTGAGGGCATTCGACATGAGGGAGGGGCCAGGACTATGTTTATATTTTTAAAGAAAAAAAAAGAGATTTTAGTATCACTTTAAGCATTTTACTATGGAAGCAAAGCTACAGATACATGAACATAGCTTTCTATCATCAGATTGTAAAATTCAATAAGGATTCTCAGTAGAGAGTATCTGAGCCTAAATTGTGCGGGGGAAGGGGGAGACATATAAGTGTCCATCCACCTGTAGGCAGGTGCAGTCTACCTTCTCCACTGCAGGTGTTGCTCAACTACAGCATCGTTGGGGACATTAGGTGGAACATGGTTCCTTTATGGTTTTCTGTGTCACCGGGGGAGTTATCTGATTTAATGCTGCCACCCCATTTGACCCTGTCTTGGGTCAGGCAGAGTCTAATAAATTCCCTGGCTCCCAGGCTTGGTACACATTTTGCATGTGTATAGTGTAGGGACAGAACATCTGTCTGTCAGGAACAGTATTGGCATCGGTGAGAGGTTCCAGACGAATAAGGAAAGAGCAAGGACATGCCATCCTTCCTAGAAGCCTCCCCATTTGAGAATGGACCGGCCAGGCCGCATTCCATCCCTCAGGACAAACGCTGTTGGTGCACCCGAAACCTACTGTTATACTCTTCACTGCAACATTCTGTGAGTGAGCTCAGTCAGGTCGTCTTCCTGCTGGGTAGTTGTGCTTTATTGAACTTCAATTACAATACAGTTCTGTTACTGCAACTGAACTCTGAGTGATTACTGCTGCCGCACCACACTGCACCTCCCTACACATCTTAAAGCGGCATCTGGACAATATGGTGTTAATTTTGGGTATAAAGCATTATTGAACTATTCACAATTATGGGGGTTGATAAGAAAGATTTCACTTGTTTGTAAAAAAAAAATAGCAAGCCTTAGGAAAAGCTCTCAATTGTAATTTGTTATCCCAGATTGAACCAAGAGACTTTCTTATGAGCAAAGTAATGGTGCTGCCATTGTCTCCCTGAGTTAGTGCTATATTTGTTCTAAGTCAATAATTATACAGCATTGCTGCTAAAGCATTAGAATATCAGCCAGAGAAGAAGCTATTGTAAAAGGAATGCAATAATGGCAGCCTCTATTAATTCCTCAGGACAATTCTAGAAACATGTGTGGTGTGTGTGCAGCATGTGGGAAAAAGGAAGGAAAAAATCAGCAGAAAATCTGATACTGTGTATGGGGCTTAAGACAAAAGAGAATAATTTCAGACATTCTTGGATAAAAAAATGTTTGGGATCATGGCATCATGTGAAATCTATTTTGCATATAGTAAAGAACTGATAAACCATCAATATTTTAGACCAGTCCCACTGTCCCATCTACAGGTGCCCAACTCACCCAGATTTCCTTAACTCAGCTTTGGTTGTCTGACCAGCCATTTGCCAGCACTCACAGGCAGATGGGAAGGAGACCTTAAAACTTGAACTATGATATGGATAAGCTTGTTCTGGCTCAGTGATGCATTGCCTGAGTAGTGCAGTATACTTTACATACTCCCGACCACTACACTTTGTAAGCTCTGCCATACTGTACATACTTCTCTCACTCACACTCTGTAAGCTGTGCTGTATATTACACACTCCTGACTGCTGCGCAGGGTGTATTTTATTCTTTGCTATGCAAAGAAAAAGGTGTTCATTTTTTTTTTTTTTTAATGACTACTCTTACATTTAATGCAGCAAGGTAGTTAGCTTATACTTTGCCCCCGGTGAAATGCCTAAAGTTATATAGCTTTAATAATTAACTACTATGAAAACATTAGTATTATGTGAATGTGTTATAATTTGATGAATGATCAAACTGGGTAAGGGCATGTTATTTTAGCATAATCACAATACAAAAGTCAGCTTTCTGCGGTTTTGAGCAAATAATCCAAGGAATTTCAATTTAAGATTAGTTGCTGTGGGTTACTGCAATCTGCTTTTTCTTTATCTTATTAACTATCACTCTGGTGTCTATATGGAGAATGCAGACATGTAAGATTTATAACTTGTGCACTTTTACAGTGTCAGGGCTATCCATATCCATCTATATGACTGACAGAAAAGAACAAACTAGTTGATTAGTTTTGTTGTAAGCTTCTATGACTATTTATACAGCCTTGTATTTTAATTATGAAGGACACATACATCATATGCTGACGCATAAAACTAATTCTAGCTCTGTATGTGAGCTACACTCAGAAACTCGAAATGCAATCAAATATCATAGTTTAAATGGACATTCTATTCTTAACTCTGCAACATTCTCATCACAGTAACATTCTTTTTTTTTCTTTTTCTTTTATTAAATTATCCTCCAGAAAGTACAGCTTTTTAATTATATTTCTAAGCTTCATATACCTTTCCATAATTAGGGGAAAAGTGCTGTTTAGTAATCAAAGGGTGAAGTAGGGCATGATGAACATATGGATGTGGAGAACCTCAAGAAGGGGTGGGGAGGTCTTCAAAAGAAACACCTAATTAGTATGCATTTGATGTTCACTATACCAATTTTAAGACTATGGCTTGAATAAATTGCTATGTTGGATTTTACAAGGGGGGTGAGATTAGCATTTACAATAGATGGCAATTTTCTGTCTTCTTGACTCTGTTAAATGGAGGAAATAACTTTCAAGACTGGAACAGTGGTTAGAACATCAATCATTCTCACAGTTGGAAACTGGGGATCCCAAATGCTGGGATCAGTTAA
Source organism: Lithobates pipiens (assembly GCF_037356315.1). NCBI lineage: Eukaryota > Metazoa > Chordata > Amphibia > Anura > Ranidae > Lithobates > Lithobates pipiens. The sequence continues at coordinate 158,218,603 of NW_027507790.1, forward strand.
TCTGTCAGCTAATAAGTTCATAGAGGCACCATATGGTGAGGGGCCACTCGGCACAGGAGCAGGGACAGTTTGGTGTACACAGGCATGCTGTTTTCTCAGGTAACACCCTGCCAGTTCACGGCTTTGTTCCATAGAATCAATGTACTCTGCACAGTAAATTGACTGAATTGATCAACTTAGAGCATATAATTGTTTGCTAATCTACTGGAATCATGTCCCATTTATGCGCCATAGACAAAGGTGCTAAATGTGGGTTACTTAACAGTTTCGTACCATATTGTGAATGATGAGAGGAGCTATAGCTTATGATGGCTAGAAGTTGGATAACCAGACCCTGTTCTCTAGTGGTCAGTTAGTTCCCAAAATGTACTACAGCCCTTTTAACATTGAATTTGACTGTCCTTTGTATTGATCTGGAAGTCTATATAAGAATGGGCAATCATAAAGCAGTTGTTTAAATATACAAAAATATGCATTTATAGTCTCACAACAATGTTCCCTCGTAGTAGAACAGTTTTTTATTCAGCAAGCAAAACAGTACTTGCTTTTTATTGTAAATACTTTTTTTGGTTTGCTCAGATAAATCACAGCTCTATTCACTTAGTGGTTGTAAAATTACACGGGTTGAACAGAGTTCTAAGATTTCAGTGTAGTAGCATTTGGCATGAGATTGACAAGTTCTAGCAATTAATGTATAAGAGGTAAAAAAGTAAGAACAACATTTCATGGGGTAAAGTGTATGTAAACCCTAACGTTTTTCTAAGTAAGAATGTTTCAATCCACAGATCTTTATTAGTTTTGAAACTAAAATTACAAAAGAAAGTAGCAAAATGTTTTCCGAGGTTGAATACAAACAAGCAATATTTTCAGGCTGGCAATGCTGAGCCATGTGGTTGACAGTGTTTAGCCACTGCCTCTCAGTTTGCAACAGCACTATCAGCTCTGAAAAAGTCATGCACTGCCTGGTAAGAGGAGGTAGCCCTCCTCCTCTGCCACATTTGGCAAGTCATTTTTTTTTTGGAGGAGCGGGTAACTAGTTTTGACAGGTACTCACTCCCACTTCCGCTTGAATCACCTAGTTGATCCGAGCGAACGTTGTCCTCTCCCCCTCCCCGCAGTCTTCTGGGACACGTCAAAGGTCCCAGAAGACCGAGGAACCATCAAAAAAGTGCAGCATGGCTCTTACATGCGCAGCCAGCTCTGACGCAGAAATCAGCATAGCCGGGTGCCCACAGCCACCTACCCAAAGGTTATTGAAGAACTAGCTCGGGTGAAAACGGCACTGGATCCTTGGACAGGTAAGTGTCCTTTTATTAAAAGTCAGCAGCTACAGGATTTATAGCTGCTGACTTTTTTTTTTTCCAGAGTGAACCTCCTCTTTAAGGAGCATGTATAGCAGGCTGACAACTTTGCTGCTAATTTAGAGGCAATGGTTTAATGTTGGCAACCTACAACAGGAAGTGCTAATACTGGCAGTTTTTCATGTTTTTTTCAAAGAAATTTTGTGAAACATTAACAAAAAAATATTTCTTAAAGAAAAGTTTCTACAGTGAGGTATAATGCCAAAAACATTGAAAATTTGATTTAGGGTTTACAAACATTTTATGATTCAAGCCAAGTTGAACTATGATAGTTGTTTTTACACTCCAAAACCACCATATTTAATGATTTTTAACTAATTATCACTTGAAAATAACCTAAATGATCTTCTACTTGAAGAGCTTATAACACTCTTGTTTCCTCTGCTGGCAAAGATGTGTGACACTTATGATTCGAATTACAAGCAGCTTCATGCAGATTTGTAGTGCTGTGGAATACAGAGGGTGTGTCTGACCATGTTAGAATATGGTGTGCATAGGGAAACATGCCCAAACTGTGGCACTTTTATGACTGTTTATATAATATTATATTTAACTTGTTGCCGACCAACCGCCGCAGTTGTACTACGGAAGAATGGCATGGCTGGGAGAAACAAGGTTACCTTATGTCGCTTCACCTTTTGGCCACTAGGGGCACGCACCGGGCACCTGCTATTGCTTGTGACAGAGCCAAAACTGGGATCTGTATGTATAAACACACAAATCCCGGTTCTTTCGGGGGAGAGGAGACAGATTGTGTGTTCTCTCTTCCCCTAGCCAGTCCCATCCCCCCTACAGTTAGAACACACCTAGGGAAAAAAGTTAACCCCTTGATCGCCCCCTAGTGTTAACCCCTTCCCTCGCAAGGACATTTATACAGTAATCAGTGCATTTTTATAGCACTGATCGCTGTATAATTATCAATGGTCCCAAAAATGTGTCAAAAGTGTCCAATTTTCCACTGCAATATCGTAGCCCCAATAAAAATTGCAGATCACCACTATTACTAGTAAAAAAAATAATAGTAATACAAATGCCATAAATCTATCCTCTATTTTGTAGACACTATAATGTTTGCGCAAACCAATCAATATATGGGATATTTATTATAGCAAAAAGTAAGAGATATTGTGTTTTTTTTCAAAATTGTCGCTCTTCTTCTTTTTTTCTTCAAAAAAATAAAACCTGCATAGGTGATCAAATACCACCAAAAGATAGCTCTATTTGTGGGGAAAAAGGGACGCCAATTTGTTTTCAATACATCATCGCACAACCGTGCAATTGTCAGTTGAAGCGATGCAGTGCCGTATCATAAAAAATGGCCTGGTCATTGAGCAGCCAAACCTTCCGGGGCTGAAGTGGTTAAACACACTGTACAACTTCTATAACAGGAAAGTGGAGGTATGATAAATAAAGTAAACATTATTAGAAGATGTCTACCTTAATGAATTTTTATTCCTATGACTGGTTGGGATTTGTATGTTAGGGTTAACGTCAGAATTAAAATGTTAGAGATTATACTTTAAGCTAACTTCAAAAGTTGATTAACTTTTAGGGTTAGGACAAAGCTGGCCATACATAAACACTTTTTTTTCCTTTAGCCTGTGGTATGAATGAAAAAAAAAAATCAAACGTATTTCTCCATCCACACTAAACAGGACGGGTGGACAAATCTCCTGCGGCAGCTATTGTATTCTGACAGCCGGCACCACCTAATGTTAAAATAGCTGAATAGTGCCTGCATTTGATTGGATTCTGGCTCCTTCAATATTTCAATAGAAGGATGCTGGGCATGGTGCCAACAGGAAGACCCATGGAGCAAATTTAAGCTTGTTCATCATGAACACCAGTGTATGGCCATTGGCTAGCTTTGGGTAAGGGTAAGGTTTAGCATTATGTGTGAAGTGTTATGTTTCAGCATTAGTTTAAGGGTTAAGTGTTAGGGGAGCTATGACATTAAGGGTTATTTTTTAGATTTTACATTGCTGTATCTATAACTCAAACTTTTATTTTCTTAGATATAGCAGAAAGTGACTAAAACCCCTGTCGACATGCAAGAACACATGAAACACAATGCTGGGCATTGAGCTGCTATTTATTCTAAAATCACACCAACAGTGCACCACTACCTAGGAGTGCAGAAGTTAACCATCTGTGTGTTGTGTTTCACTGCATGGTAAAAAAATGTGTCTGCCAAGTTTATTGTGTCTTGTGGAGCGTTGGCAATCCACTGAAGATGAATTGGGATTCTTAGCACAATGCACTCATTAACAAGAATTGTGGCAGCATAATAGTATGAATAGACCCTAAGTATTACAGGAGCCCTGGATATCTAAAAGAACACAGAACAAAGGCTTTCAAATCCAAACTGTCCAGGTAAGGAACAACTACCATGTCAGTATTGAAACTTGGCTTTCCATTCTGGCAGGTCGATGAGTTGGCAAATGTAACTCATCTGGATCCAATGAGTATTATGACTGTGAGACAATATACATGTTTTCCTACTCTCTTAGAGACCCTAACCAATAAATTGGTTCTCTAATGCCTAGACTGGCCATAGTTACATACACTTTAAATATTGAACTTTCTGCATAGTAGGGCATTCGAATAATCATGTCTTATGTTCTCATTGATGTGAAACTCCAGGCAAATATATTTTAAGGGAGGGTTTGAAATTTTAATTGAGGGAGTAGAATAGAAATCTTCTCTGAGGGACAAATGTTACGGTCATAAGGCTAAGAGATTTCAGATCCTTTCAGGGTGATGTTTCCTCACTTCCTGTTGTGTTTCTGTGACCGGAAAAGATGGAAATAACAACGACGAGGACACAAAAATCTTCAAAGGCCCCTTGCACATGGACATAATATTTTAGTTTCGTAAGCATGGGCATAATATTTTACTGGTGCTTACACACAGAATCTTAGTAAAAATGCAAGTTACGTTTTGTAAAGACCTCGCTTGTAGATGTTAACACAGGTGTATTTGCACATATAAAATTCTTCTTCATCCAATTTTAGCTGCCAGTGTTTCACTTTTTACATATATGCTGAAATTTAATTGTGTTTACACTCATATGAGCATAAATTACTGCACTGAAACGTAAAGTTTTTCTGTTCTTTTTTTTTTTTTTACGGCTCTGAGCACATTCCTAAATTACAGATTTATGCATTAATGCATCTGTGTTCAGTGTCTAACAGATAACAATGCACCTGTGTTCAGATCCATAAAACAAAGATATAGGGCTAAAAACATGCCATTTATTTTGCCCATGTGCAAGATAACTAAAACAGGTTCTTCCTGTACCCTAGCTACAGACTAGCTACAAAAAAGTTTTACACTCTACACCAGAATTAGTAAATACAGGAAATATGAATTCCATGTTACTCTGTAGAATATGATTTTGAATTACATTCACTTTTAAATATTTTTGGAGCTCATCAAATCTGCCAAAATCTTACTCAAAACTAGAACTATATATTTGGGGGCACGAGGCCTTATTACATACAGCATGCTGCCTGTCAAATAATCCTATGGCAGCTGTCATTGGATAACTTCTTTAACCAAAAATGGATGATAATTGCTTCAAACATTGATTCAGCACAGTATAAAATAAGTCAACTATGTATAGATGGGGTAAATTTGTTATATTTTTTGACGTATGTATTGTATGCCTCTATTTTAACTATACTTTTATATCCATAAAACTGAATGGGTTACAGTTAATTGATCACTTGTACCTCTATTAGTGTATTGATAATTCTATTAAAACTGTGTATTGATAGGGACAAACTGTCAAGACCTTTGATTTTGACTTGTTTAATTAACCTATATTGATTACTAAAGCACTTAAAAGGTCAACATCTTCTATGGGTCAGTCAAGATCTTGTCATAACGCTGTCCTCGAGTCCTCTTCTCAGATTACCTTGATAGCCATATACAGATGATTAACAATATTAATTTGGATGTTATGATAATATATCCAATAAGAGTAACTGCAGAGTACCTGCAAAAGATGTAATTGATAATATAACTTTTATTCTTTATCATCAGAAGTACGTGACTCACCTTATAATGCTGGCTTCACAGCATCTCAGGATAGCCAACAACAACAATGAACAGATGTAGGGTTACTATACACAGGTATTTGCTCAAGTTTAGTGTTGCTTCCCTCAATACAAGTGAATGGGAATACAAAAACCGCTTGAAGCAGCCCAATACAGTTTGAGATTTCAGAAACTGCATGTTCCATGATAAAGTCAAGTGTATGACGAAACATGTCGGATTTTGGCTACTAGGCGAAAGAGAAAGGTACATATAGGATGCTGAACATCTTACATTGATCCTTGCAAAGCGGCGGTACAGTTAAGGAGTGGTGAGAGACTATCCATCATTCCCGCATATCCTGGGTCTGCCGTGACCACCTATGCTTCAGTATGAGCTATTCAAGAGTGCTGTGACTTTTTATATTTGGCATGTTTATTCATCCTTTGATGTGAGTGCAAAGTGAGAGGTTTTTTATGTGTGATTAAAAAGTTTTATATTGTATCACGCTATGGAAGCAAATCTTTTCTTTGTTGCATGAGAGCATCTATGGGAACAGCCGTGGCATCTATGAGAACAACCGTGGTACCAGCCCTGTATTCCGAATTGGAAATTTGGATATCCCATTTAAACCCTGTAAAGGGGAAAAGCGTATCCAGCCAAGCACGAAAGTGTGAGGCATATACAGCGGGTGAGTGCAACCACATAAGGAGAGAGGAGTCACATCTAGAGCGGTGTGGTGGAGGAGTGTAGATGTAATTTGCTTTTTATTCAAGAGACACTGGTTTACGTTTTTTTTCACTATTTCATTATTTGGATTATGATCCGAAGATTCAACGTATGGACTATGATTTCACTGGGTTACATTATATTATGTTCTCAGGAAGTTTCACAGTTTTTAGGAAGTGGACATTGTCTGATAGAACTTGAAACAATTCACTTGATTCTTCTTCTCTGTTTATTTATTTTCAGTGTTGAACAATATTTAGACACAGGGTGATTTGTTTCATTAGACTGTATGTATTTGCCATCACTATTCATCTGGTGATATGCACTATATAATAATTTGTGTTTAATTAATTTTGATACAAGTTATTTTTATGATTTTGTTTTCTATTTTTGTATGCGCAGGGTTTGCACAGTGTAGTAACATTTAGTAATTCATGTTCACTGGAGTGGATCCATAGTATTTAATATTTTTTTAATTCACTGATGTGGATTTATATTATATTCTGCGCTGCTTATTCTATCGTTTAGATAAGAAAAATTATTGTACACATTTTGTTTTTATAAAGTGGCAGCTTAGTTTAAAGTTTTTGCTCAGCGCAGTGGTGATACACAGTAGATGGGGAAAGAGTGAGTGTATCTTTGTTTCAAATATACACTTATTCCCCCTTTTTTTTTTTTACCAACAATATATAGAAGAATATATATCGGCCTAAACTGAGGACATTTTTTTTTTTATACATTTTGGGATATTTATTATAGCAAAAAGTTAAAAATATTGTGTTTTTTTCAGAACTGATGCTCTTTTTTTGTTTATAGCACAAAAATAAAAACCACAGAGGTGATCAAATACCCCCAAATGAAATCTCTATTTGTGTGGAAAAAAAATTATCAAAATTTAATGTGGGTACAGTGTTGCATGACCGTGCAATTGTCATTCAAAATGTTACAGCACTGAAAGCTGAAAATTGGCCTGGGCAGGAAGGGACTGAAAGTGCCCTGTATTAAAATGGTTAATGGGCACACATTTCAAAGTTATCCTTTTCAAATAAGAAAAATTGAATTGTTAAATAAAATGTTCAAATGTTTACAGCAGATAGTCACAAGCCGCTGCCACTGTATATGGCTATGATCTCTAAGATAACGTTTTTAGATGTATTCACTATAGACATTTGTTTGTTGATTTCTTAAAGTGGTCAGAAATGTATCAGTGAACATTGACTTATCTTGCCACTTCTTTGGTCGATACAACTGTACAGTAACAGGTACACATACTGCAGGTGTACACTCTCTGAATAGAGATCTGTGAGTACTTTAATTGGTGAATAGCTGTGTCTATGTGTGTGCTTGGATCTGTCTATGTTGCAGTAAGACTAGTAGAGAGGCTGTATATTAAGTGGTCCCTGCTATACTTTATTCCCTGTACAGTGTCATAGAAACTCTGTAGAATTTTGTCCAGCTTTACAAACTGGTCTCTAAGAGTTCCCTATCAGGCTTTGCCCACCTAAAATGCATAGCAGCCATTAAACAGAGTTGTTGGGTGGGCAGTAACACAAATAGGAAAATACATGAATTTGTTGTATGCGTCAGAACTCTCACAATGCTTTCATGAATTTTGTGTAGGGCATTTTAAAGGGACCATACTAGCAGAAATGTTTTTTAAAGAGGTTGTAAACTCTTTAAAAAACAAAACAAAAAAAACTGTAATACAAAGGCATAATGAGCTAGTATGCATCGCAATACTACCTTAGAACGAAATACTTACTTTAGGACGAAGCCTTCCAGCGGCGTCCGCACATCTGACATTTTCCCTGGAGTTTCTTCTGAGTTTGCAGGCTTGGACGCTGGCTGGAGCCGCGATTATGTCACTCCCACGATAGCCGCCATTCACAGCACAGGGCTCGGAAGGAATGGCACCCGTGGTCATTCCTTCAGAGCGTATGTGCCAGTGATGTCACTTGCTGCATGTAATGTAAATAACATCTAAACAGTAAACGTTTAGGAGATATTTAACCTACCTATAGGTACGGTACACGTTTAGGAGGTATTTAACCTACCTATAGGTAAGCCTTATTATAGGCTTACCTATAGGTAAATGTCTGCAGAGGAAGTTTACTTCCTCTTAATGCTTTACTGAATCCTCCTCTGTTTGTCCTCTTTATTCCTGATAAACTTCAGCAGGTTTTGAATATTTACCAGATCAGAACTCATCTCAGTTCTGGTCTAAGGTACTGTGACTAGTCAAATGAAAATGACCTACCAGACAAGCCACTACAGTTCTGCATTCTATTTTTATTATGTGACCTATATAGCTCTACATCTTCTGCTTTACAATTCAGGTTTTGAAAAGAAAGTTTGTGACCTAAGTGTAAATAGGAAGCAATCACCTGGGACTATTGTTACAAAGAGGCAGCCCCAGTCACAGTAACATTGCCATTTTTGCCTTCAAGAACTGATAACAAAAACAGAATTTATGTATAAAGTCAATAAAACTATAGTATTGAAACACATTTCGATTAATTTAAATATCTGTAACCCGGCTTCCTTTTCTTCTTAAATAATTTATAGTTATCCTGTAGTTATTAGAATAATAATGTTTTGTGACAACATGAGATGCTTAAGAAATAATACACTTGGGTGCTGTGTTCTTGTCTCTTTATAATGCAGGGAGAGGTATTGGAAAACTGAACCTACAATAAATAAATTAAATATTTGAAGTTTCTGCTAAGGTCCTTCTATAAATAGACTGAATATCTATGTCTCAATTTATTATCATTTCTACAAATATTTTTCATCTGTTCAAAGAGCTGAAAGCACCACCAAGAAAAACAGGCCCCAAAGAGGGTAGAAAGCTGAACCCCAGACAGATATAAAAAAAATGACAATCATCAAGTTATGTATTCATTAAAAAACAATTAAATGTGTTTTGATTACAGCTAATGTAATTACCGAAATATATCTCCATATTAGCTTTCTTTAATTACCGGTGTGCTGGAGTGTCTATTTTCTTACTATGCTCAGATGCATGTCCGGGCCCCTTTAACTTGATTTCCCACAACTTCCTGGGTTTCTGGACACACATTACTCAGCTTCCCTTCCTCAGCAGTTCAGAGAGGCCACACCTAATGAGGCAGAGGTAAATAGGCAAATGATCTGTAGCCAGGTTAGAGACTCTCCACTGTCAGAACTGGCATGTGGGCAGCCAAGCCAGAGCCAATTATCATGCAACTTCTCCAGAAGGCATGGTTACTATGGGGAGACACTTCTTGATTACAACCAGGGTGTTCCAGTGGAGTGGACTTTTGTCCTTGGGCCTTGGATCCCTCCAGCTGTTCACCTGTGTTACCACAGCTACCCTGGGCTTCACTGTCAGGAATGCTGTTTATAAAAATCTCACAAGAGTGTCTCCATCTCTGTGCCAGTTTACACACCAGGGATGTCAGACACAAAAGCTCAGGTTCCTGCACGCCTTGTATGTAAAAATTTGAAAAAAGAGCTGGAGTCTGATAACTGTCCTTAAGAATACTTTATTTGGTAAAAGATAATAGATTTGGGACATTCAAAAATCTAATTTCAGCACACATTTCAGCAGAAGCCTTAGTCATAGCTATGAGCTATTAGCATTCTGCTGCATTTACTTGGATGTCCCAAATCACTTATCTTTAACAAATTAAAGTATTGTGAAGGACTATTAGACTCCAGCTCTCTCTTCAATGCTGTTTTTAAGAATAATTGCAGGTAGCAGGGTTGTGTTCAAGATTGTTTTACTGAAGTAGTAATTCTTATGCCCCGTACACACGAGCGGACTTTTCGACATCCAAACTCCGACGGACTGAGTCCGGCGGACTATCCGATCGTGTGTGGGCTGCAACGGATTTTAGCTAAGCTAAAGTCTGACGGACTTTAGAAATGAAGCATGCTTTAAATTTTCCTGACGGAACTCCGCCGGACCCGGTCCCCTTTTAAAAATCCGCTCGTGTGTGTGCTACTCCGACGGACTAAAACCGACGCTAGGGCAGCTATTGGCTACTGTCTAGGAACTTCCTACGTCGAATCCAGTCGTACGTCATCACGTTCGACTCCGTCGGAGTTTGGTGTGATGGTGTGTGGTCAAGTCCGTTCGGTCGAAAAGTCCGCCAGAACTCCGTCGGAACTCCGGCGGAACTCCGGCGGAACTCCTTTGGAGGTCTGTCAGACTTAATTCCTCTCGTGTGTACGGGGCATTAGGGAGAGTATTCTATACATCCACATGTTACCCCGATTCCTCTGAGTCATAGAGATATTGCTGTGAAGAGTCCATGTTTGTGAATCTTTCATTATTCTGCAGTATATCCATAATTTTTCCATCTTGAACCTGTTTTGTAGCATTACTTTAAACTTTGCACCTGTTTAGTAAACTTCAAGTTACAGTCATTACCTGTCTGATCATTCAGGCCTATTCTGTTATATCTGCACATCACAGTGAGAGAGGGCACAAACCATGACCAAGCTGTGTTATGTTTAACTGCAGTGGGAGAAATTGCCAACAGTATCTGGAAGGGAATCTTGGATCACAAGATTGATTAAAAAAAATAACAAATCTTTTGGCATGTGAGACAGCTCACATAGATACTTGTTTTTCAAATTCACAATTAACTGTTTGCTTGGATTTCAGCCTTATGAAAAGTTCTTTGCTAATGAAGGCCTTCTATGTTGAAAGCAATCCTTTTCATGTTGATGTAAATTTCCTTCAGGTCAACATGCCAAAAAAATCCTGCGTGCCCATTACATAAATGACAACCAACCAATATCCAACGATGTGAAATTAGTATTGTTTTTCTGAGTTAGTGAACATAGGTTTACTTAAAATTTTAAACTGTATTAGAAAAAAATGGTAGCTTGACTTTCTTGGGTGACAACAGATACCACATCAATGTAGTTAGTTTTTTTTTTCTAAATGATGTATTACTGTATTTGTAATATCACTAATTCATAATGTGATTGCAGCCATATTAGTGCACTTGCAACAACACAGTTGAGTTTGTGATATGTTTTTGTACTAACAGTTTCATTTTCTGGACAAGCTCTTCTATCCCCTTCTTCTTGGTCCAAGCAGTAACTGTTGTTGCAATATCATTAAATCAGTTAAATTTCAAATATGCTGTTTAAAAATAATAGGGTATGATGTACAACAATCCACAAAAGGGTATAGTTCAGTCAGACTAATATAAAATGGTGCTTGGCTACTGTTGGCAGCTGCACACCACTGCTCCTTGCGCTATCGTAATAAGTTCATAATAGGTATATTTTTACTACTCTATACCAAGGCTTAAAAGGTGATATCATCTGTAAAGTTGGCACATTGGGCTATGACACTAGATCCGATATTTTCAGCTTTACTACTCAATAATGATGAAGAGAGAATGAGTAATCCAGGTATTGACGATGCAATATATTCAGAACATTCACCGAGTATCACCCTCAATCAACATATGGTAATGAGAACTTTAGAAAGATGTTGCAAGATGTCATCTACCACTGACTTTATACTGTGGTTTATATTTGAAATGTATTACTTTATGAAAGAGGGTAAATATACATGAAAAGGTGGACAGTTCTATTCCACTGCCAATGATAAATGTAACAAACAACTTTGTTCCTATTCTGGTTTCTTTAAAAGTCACCGTTATTAATTCTCCAGATATATAACAAGAACACTTAGTACAGATTCTGTAATCTATTCTATATTTATTGCCTTCATTCTTACTTAGTCACAGCTGTCTCATCTTACTAGTTTTCGCTCGCTAGACTAATCATCAGTCTTTTCTCCCCTGAACACTTCAGACATTGTCTTCTCTAAACAGCCTCTTCAAAGAGGTTTGGGGAATGGAAGTTTCAGTAACTGCACATATAATAAAATAACCTTATCTACTTGATAGTATATTGTTTTTTCCTTTTTTGTGATAACTCAAGAGTGAAAAACTGATATGGTTTTTCAGCTTGGGCTTGAAATTTGCTTTGTGTGTCTGAAAAACATTATGGGTTTGGAGCAACATATTTCCAGATGATTTGAGAATGTATACATCTGTTTAAGGGTAAATACAATTTCGGCTACTTGCGTTTCTGTTTGGAAATGTTACAGCCCTACTATTTTTACTCATGAACATTAGATGGCAATTAGTCATAACAAAACAATTGGACTGATCCAATTCTTTCTTTTTGAAAATACACAAATATGCCCAACATTTCCTAAAACTGTGTATGTAATATGAATATGGCACTTTGGTTATCTCTGTATATTAAATTAAATATATAGTGAAATTAATATTTAGGCCACCATTGCTGAGCTGTCCTTCTGAGGATCTCAGTTGCTTGGCTATAATGATGAACTTCCTTCACAACTTAAAACGCTGACCTGATACAGGGCTGTAATCAAGTAATCCTGACTTTTTTATTTTTTTAACTCTTCTCACCTACATACTACTCAGGGACTGAAAGTATTAAAGTAAATGTGTTAGCATCACAACCAGATAGCATTTTCCGAATAAACGTTTAGCAATGTCAGCCTGAACAATCTTTGAGCATAGGTTCCCTTTAACAAGGAAGAATGAAGCTAGACATGTGCAGTTCATTTCGTTCTGAATGACAATATGGACACATTTTTCGTTATTCAGAAATTCAGATGTATCTGAATTTCCGAATGCAATAGTAACAAATTTAAACAAATAGTAGTTTTCTAATCAAATTTGAATAATGTTCGGATTTTCAAATTTCCAAAGGGAATAAAATAAAATAAAACAGAAAATAAAGTAATATAATAGATAAGAATATACCACAATAGAAAAAATAGAATAGAAGAAGCCAGAACAGAATATAAAATAAAAGAATGGAATAAAATAGAGAAAAAATAGAATAGAAGAAGCCAGAATAGAATATAAAATAAAAGAATGGAATAAAATAGAATAGAAAATAAAGGAATAGAATGGAATAGACTAGAATAAAATAGAAAGAATATAACCATCATCTGAAATTTGAGTTTCATAATAGAATAAGTTTGAATTCTAATAGAATAGAAAACAAAATAATAGAATAAAAAATAAAAGAATATAACCATTTCCCAAAATTCTAATAAAATAAATTTGAATAGAATAGGAAAGAATAGATTAGAAGAGAATAGAAAACAATAGAATAGAATACGAAAATTTAATAGAATAAATTCAAATTTGGTTATAATATAAAATAATAGAATAGAAAATAATAGAATAGAAATGATTAGAATTGCATAAACAATATAAAATAATAGAATAGAATAGAACGAATATATCTATATTCTATAATAAATAGAAAACAAAAGAATAGAAAATAAAAGGATAGAATAGAATTCAAATTTCAAATAGAATATATTTGATTTTCAAATACAATTCTGTTCAAATGGAATTTGAATGGAATTCGATTTGAATTTGAATGCAATTAAAATGGAATTCAAAAAAATTTGAATCAATTTGAATAAATGAAATGAATTCCGAAAATGAATTAAACTAAATAAATTTACCTAAAAAAATTTAACTAAACAAATAGAAACAAAACAAAACATTTTTTTTTCATTCTGCACATGTTTAGCCTTAGCCAAGGCACATCAAACTCAAAGGCAATGGTGAGCCAAATTGTGTGGAAAAAATTTGCACAGAACCATATTAGGTTTACAAAGGAACATGCCTACTTTATAGCCAAAAAATTTAATTACATCACTTTTGTAACAATATAGTGATTACTATAAGTTACAATAATTACCCTTGAGAATGGCACTATGAACATGTTATAAATCATTCAGCTGTAATTTTTATTTAAGAAACTGTAGCATTTATGCATTGAATCCTCGGATAGTTTAAAATCCTAAACTCACCTCAAGGAAGGAGTGAAAAGGCCGCAGTCAGGCCCAAATATACCAATTAGACATGCCTACTTTAGTCAAACCCAGACAGCAGATTTAATTTTTTTTTTACACATAAGATTTCCAAAATTTAAAAAAAACCTAAAGATAAAACTTTACGTATATCAGAAGCCTAATTGTTTTTCTTTTTTCATTTTGGATAAAATGGTTAAAACACCTGTCCGATTCCAATACATGTATAGTATAAAACATTACGTAAACCACTGGGAACTAGCCCAAAAAATTGTAACTCACTGGTATTTAACTCTATACTGCCTTGCCAAAATTTTCTCCTACAATTCTTCTCTTTGCTGATTGCAGCCACATAGGAAATATAATCCATATCTTTTGGTCATGCAAAAGCTTAACCAGCTTCTGGTGGAGGGTTTTTCAGCTTATACCTAATATTACTGACATTTTGATTGCTCCAAATCCTGCCTTGGCAATATTAAACCAGGGGATCTGATGTTTTCCTTTGACTTTCCATATAGTTATAGCCAATGTCTTATTGGCAGCAAAAATAATTATAACAAGATCTTGAAGAAAAGAGCTGGCTCCTAATCCATCCGAAGCTCTTGCCTTAGTTAAAATGTACTACTGAAAAAGCTCTTGCTATCAGATCTGACTCCCTTCCTGTATTTGAGAAATCCTGGAATATATGGGCAATTTGGTGCAAGAAATGATTTATTGTTAGAAAGGGACTACTTTGTATTAAGATAGAGTTACTTATTGACTTATTGTCTTTAGTTCATAGTTGGTTATAAAGACTTGTGTGGCACAAGTCTATTTGTTGAATACTCCACCTTTCTGACGATTTTTGTCTTCAGATTTACCAAAACCATATAATATGAGGTCAAACTTTAAGAGTTTCAATTTTTATGCAATCAGATTTTTGTCTTCAGATTTACCAAAACCATGTAGGGCAACTACATGGTTTTGGTAAATCTGAAGACAAAAATCTGCAGAAAATCTAATAGTGTGTATGGGGCTTTTTATGCTTTATTTTTTTCCATGTACGCTTTTGTACTTTGGTATGACTTGTACTCCTTGCATATGCTATTTTATTTTATTCTGCTTTCCAAATCTGTATTTGTTGGAAATCAATAAAACTGTATTGATGGAGAAAAAAAAAAAGTCTGAATTTTCTGCCATGTGTATCCCATTGAGATTTTCCTTTCTTTCCTGTCCTGTAGACACAACAGAAAGTGAGATAAAATATCTCTAAAGTGAAGGAAACTTCACTTTAGACAGCTGTTACCAGAATAAGTGTTACCAGAACAAATGTTCCTCTTTTCTTGTACAGTTGAAACAAATTTTAGATTTTGCATCACTGTCAATGCCAGTGACAGTGGTTACCAGGACAAACAGAGCATATGAATTTCAGTCTCTAGTGGGACAAGGGTTTTAAATCATTCACTAATTTGTCCAAAACTAAAAAAAAAAAGAGTGTTAACGTTAGATCCTTCTAGCACTACACCCCACAGAAGCCTCTTGGTAGATAGGGATCTCTGTTCTTCTGCCTCAACTCTGAGAACAACCCCACTGACATACCAGGTGAAGCAAATGGATACTGCACTGCTACTGGGAGCACAAATATAGATACCCTGCACACAACTAAGGTTCAGTTTTAGAAAAGCAAGCATCAGAATGGTTAGTGATAAATGAACCCAATATTTTGTCACAGTTGAAGTAAATAGCAGTATGCGCATACATGAGTAAGTAAAAGATTAGGTCAATCCAAGTTCACTGGACAATATGTTCACTAGGCTACAGCAGCATCGACTGGAGTTTTATACAGCTAAATTACAGTAAACCTGTATATCCAAAGAATCTGAAAATAGTAACAGCGATTATAATCAATACTGTGATAACTCCTCGGTAAACAGTAGACTATGTCCATTTTAGTGTACACTCTATATGAATGGCAGTGATGAATTAAAAACTCCCAAAAGAGGTACCTCTTACTATGGACAATAAGCAAAGTTATTGTGAAGTAACCGAGTGACCCCTAGGTCTTCCGTGGGTTAGTGTTGAGGCCCAGGCTTTACAGTGGTGCACAAGAGTACAGTCTCCGTAAAGTCAGTCCCAGCAATACAGCAACATGGGTCCCACTGTTCAGATGTCATATCATTTCTGGATCTGCCTGGAGTGACTCAGGTCCTCAGCACACAGCCACATACTTGTAATAGGTGAATGTGTGCACAAGAGCAGTGATGTGCACACCTTGGTCTGCTCATATCGAAGAGCAATTCCTTGGTATTCAGTCTGTGAAAATATAGCTTGCTCTCTCTCTCTTTACACATGGCTTGCATTGGAAATTGTAGTTCTTCCATGATCCCTCCCTTACACTACAGTGGGAAAAGGGATTATTTAATCCCCTGCAGACTTTGTAAGTTTGCTCAAATGAAGGGTCTATCATTTTTATCATAGGTGTATTTTTAATAATAGAGACAGAATATCAACCAATAATCCAGAAAAAATACATGATACAAATAACAAAAAGAACAGGACTTTACATGAAGTATGTTAAGATAAGGTTATATATTAAATTAACGTGTCTATGATAATTATATTTTATTCGGTAAAACACATATATATATATATATATATATATATATATATATATATATATATATATATATAAATAGATACCCGAATAGTTGGAAATTACTCTAATTCCTAACATTAAAGAGGGATGAGAAAATATACTAAAATAAAATCTTTATCATACATGGATAAATGCACAATTCAAAACAGTCCGTAAAAATGAGGAAACACGTGATAAATGATGGAACCCAAGATCTGTACACTAGGAACAATTGGTACAATAGAAAATATGCTGATATAACACATGATTGGAACAAGATATCTGTTGGCTCAATGCGTTTCGTGACTTGGCGTCACTCGTCAGGAGCAAGCGTGTAATGTGTCTCTGCAATGACATTTCTAATTGATACAGTATATTCACACATTATCAAGCAAATAAAGGGGGTCAGAACCCCATGTGGTACTTACAGGGTATAAATGTACTAATGGTATGGTAGTGTGGGTCATGTGTCCCCCCATGTAGGGAAACGTCTTCCCCAGGAGCTGAGATGGCGTGCTCCACGACGGACAGTCCACACAGGCCCCACCCAGCATGGACAAGCATCATGCAATGAATGATGTGTAGGTACGATACCAAGCACAAACTGTAAGTATACAAGTTGCGTGATGTGTGTTAGACCAAGGATGCATTGCATCTCCTGTCAAAATTATGAAAGGTAGTGCAAAGGAGAGAGAAAATGTGTATAGCCTTTTCCCTCACATACTTCATGTAAAGTCCCGTTCTTTTTTTTTCTTTTTGCTCTTTATACATAATATAGGAATGGAGGCTAATGACTGCCTCATTGCCTCATATAAATTCCCATAAACTCCCCCTTCCCTGTTAACATGATACAAATGTTATAAATAGAGTTTCAGTTTAGTGAGTAAACTAAGTATTTGATCCCCAAGCAAAACATGACTGAGTACTTGGTGGAGAAACCCTTGGTGGCAAGTACAGATGTAAGATGTTTCTTGTAGTTAGTTACCAGGTTTTCACACATCTCAGGATGGATTTTGGTCCACTCTTGTTTACAGATCTTCTCTAAATCCTTAAGGTTTCTTGGCTGTCGCTTGGCAAGTCGAAGTCTCAGCTCAGCACAATAGATTTGCATTTTTATAGTGTATTGAATAAGTAATATGAAGGGCACAAAGACCAAGCAAGAAGTGCCATTACAGGACTTACCAATCCTTACCAATACAGGATGACTTTGCCGCATTGAGGGGCCAATGGATAGGGCCATATATTGTAAAATCTTGAAGGAGAACCTTCTTCCCTCAGCTAGAACACTGAAGATGGGTCGTGGATGAGTTTTCCAGCATTACAATGACCCAAAACATACCGCCAAGGCAACAAAGCAGTGGCTCAAGAAGAAGCACATTAAGGTCACGGAGTGGCCTAGTCAGTCTCCAGACCTTAATCCTATAGAAAATTTATGTAGGGGCCTGAAACTTTGAGATGCCAAGAGACAGCGAAGAAACCTTAAGGATTTAGAGAAGATCTGTAAAGAAGAGTGAATCAAAATCCCTCCTGAGATGTGTGCAAAACTGGTCATCAACTACAAGAAATGTCTTACCTCTGTGCTTGGTTTCTCCACCAAGTACTTAGTCATGTTTTGCTTGGACATTAAATACTTATTTTACTCAGAGAGCTGCAACTTAATTTATAGCATTTGTTTTATGTACTTTTTTTCTGGATTTGTGGTTGATATTCTGTCTCTATCATTTAAAATACACCTATGATAAAAATTATAGACCCTTAATTTCTTTGTAAGTGGGCAAACTTACAAAATCTTTGGGGGATCCAATAATTATTTTCCCCACTGCACATCTCCTATGTTTCAGTGCTGCCAAACTTAAATAAATTTTTCAGTGGGAATTCCATGAGGACATTACATTAGTTCTCCAAATGCAGGGCTGCCGTAAATTGTATCCCTAAAACTGATGCCCCGTACACACGACTGGTTTTCCTGTCAGAATAAACTCTGAAGGTTTTTCCGACGGAGTTCCGACAGAGTTCAGCTGAAACTGTCCAGCGTACACACTATCACACCAATGTCCGATCATTAAGAACACGGTGACTTACAGCACGTACGACGGGACTAGAAAAAAGAAGTTCAAGACTCAGTGCGCCACCCTTTGGGCTCCTTCTGCTGATCTCATGTTAGTAGAAGTTTGGTTAGAGACGATTCGTGCTTTTCAGACTCCAGCTTATTCCGATCATTTTACTGCTGTTCAGTTTGTGCTTGTGGGTTTGTATCTGGTTTTCAGTGCATGTAGTCAGTTCGTATCTGTATTTCAGTGCATCCTGGTCCGCTCGTTACTGATCTTCAGCTCGCTCTTCACAGGCCTTGCTGTTCTTCAGTGTGTTCGGTTAACTTCGTTCTGACCAGCCGACTGTTTTGAAACCATCGTGCAGGTAGGTACTTGTAGAATTCGTGCTGTGTGGGGGCTTGGTGTTGGGGTTCATACTTTGACTCAAGCCCAGTCCATTTACAGGGCGAGGAGGAGTTCATGGACCAAGAATTGGTTATCCCAGCATGACCAATTCTCGCACATGCCTTTGCTTCATGAGATGCAGGAGAATAATCCTAGTGATTGCAGAAATTATCTCAGGATGACGGACCCTGTTTTTCACTGTCTGTTGGCTTCGCTCACCCCTTATATCAGAAGGCAGGATACCTGCATGCAGGAAGCCATCACTCTGGAGCAGAGGCTAGTTGCCACCTTGCGGTACTTGGCGACTGGGAAAAGACTGCATGACCTAAAGTTCTCAACAGGCATGTCCCCGTAGGTTCTGGGGATCATTATTCCAGAGACCTGTTCTGCCATCATTCAGGTCCTGCAGAAGGACTATATTAGGGTAAGTCTTATCCCTTAACATCACATTCTATGTATTTAATGTTTGCTAATGTATTGTATTTATTTCATCATTCCCTAATTACCATGAATGGAATATGCTGTGAATGTCTTATTTATCCTCATGCATGCTGGAAGATTTTTTTAATATTCCTTTTTTGGACTACATGCATATTTGCCTTCACTAACCACATGCTAACAGCATGCTATCCTGGGCCCATATACACCTATAGAATAGTCCCTTTAACAACGTATATTGTCAACTCCATTGTACTGCTTTCCCCAAAACCCCCCCTAAAATATGTCCAAATGCAATGTGTGTCCTTAAATTCAGGCAGAGTGTTTGAGGCTTCTTTTTTTGGGCTCCCAAAGTCACCTCAAACCCTCTCCCCCATACAATTTTATCAATGGGCCATCAGAGGGGGTGAGGAATCTTATAAGTGGGCCTTATATTTTTGTCTTTTTAAATACTCCTTCAAATAAAAGTTATACTGATGTTTTGCAAAAATGTTTTTGTGTAATCTGCTTGCAATGTAATGTGCAAAAGTACTTATATTTTATTCTTGTTTGACTCCACAGTTTCCTTCAGCGCCACAGGAATGGCAGACAGTGCCCTCCCATTTTGCTGAACGTTGGGACTTTCCCAACTGTGAAGGGGCTATAGATGGGAAGCATGTCCACATTGTGCCACCACCCAATTCAGGATTACTTACTATTATAACTATAAGGGGTTTAATAGTGTAGTGTTAATGGCGGTGGTGTTGGCACACTATGAATTCCTCTATGTGGACATGGGGAAGAATAGCCAGATGTCGGATGGAGGAGTCTTTGCCCAGACAGAGTTTTACCAGCATCTCCAGACTGGTGGCCTGGCATTCCCACCTGATACAGACAACGTGGAAGGACTCCCCTTCGTCTTTATTGCAGATGAAGCCTTCGGTCTGGGCAAGTACCTGATGAGGCCATTCCCCCAAAGGACCCTCGCCCTTGAGAGAAGAGTTTTTAACTACCGGCTGGCCAGAGCGAGAAGAGTTGTTGAGAATACCTTTGGGATAATGGCCAGCCGGTTCCGCTTGTTCTGACAGCAATCCATATGGCGGAAGTGTCAAAAATGTCTTGATATTGACGTAAATATGAGGGGGTGATGTCTCCCCTGTAAAAGCCAAATTTTGAAGATGCACACAAATTGAGATTCAAAATGGGAAATGTCAACATGTGCTATCTCCCATCATTAGAGATCAATGGATGTGTTTTGGGGGTGCAATCCCTTCCTCTCACCTACTAGCATTATGAGGAAGGGGTTGCACCCACAAAACGCGTACATTGAGATCCCCTGATGGCAGATGTTGACACACCGCGTGCATCTTCAAAATGTTGCTTTTAAAATGTACAAATAAGAGCAAACTATTGTGGTAATCTAAAAAGAAAATGAAGAACATGATTGAATTTGTTTGAGGGAAAAAGGTATTATAAAAAAATCAATCATGTTCTTAATTTCCTGCTGCATGTCAAGGCGATTGTGCATTGCGTCTATCTCCCCATTCCACGCCATGATTTTCTAAATAAGGTTTTGGGCTCTGGCCCAACTGAAATGTTCCGCCGCTTCCCCTTCCACAACCAGAACATCACCTAAAATTGATGAAAAAACATGTATTTACAAATATGCAGGCATACATAGATTACCTGAAGCTGGGGTGTCAGACACTCATCTAGTGGGGTGCCCATGTTGCCCACTTCCTCCACCTCTCCTTCCTCCAGATCCTTGGGGGGGCTCGGGCTAACTTCCCAATCAGGCTGGCAAGGTGGGGGGTCCCTGGGATCCTGTTGTCTGAGTCTTTTCTCCCCTATGAGAATGAAACAAAAGGTATACTTAGCACACAGATATTTGAGTCCAGAAATAGGAATATGAAACATTGCTTTGAAGTGGTGTACAATTGTTTGTTTAGGAAGAGATCCAAGTTGAAGACATGATTAAAATTCCCTTTTTACTAAGCTGGTATACTTACCTTTTTTGGCCAAGTTTCACAGATGGAGACACCCCAAGTATCCACTGCAGCACCTGTGTGGGTTACCCTAAAAAATGTGCTCTGGTGTCCCACACTAGTGCTTCTGAGTTCAGATGTGTAAACAGCTGCTGAGTGTCCTCGCCTTACATTCCACTGAATCAAGTTTGCAATTCATTCTAATTTCAAAGACATCTAGACAACAATGTCCTAAACTTCTTTTAATAGGACAAATTAGCATGATCAAATTGTAGGAATACATCGTATTTATTGGCAAGCGAACAATGTTTCCTACGATCAATGTTTCCTCAGAACGATGTTTTTTATGAACGATTACTGTGCCCACGAACATGAAATTAGCCATTTCAAACTTTACAACAGTAAAGAAAAGCACATGGAGCAAGTTAATTATCATAATAGGAACACACGACAAGTACTTACTTTTTTGAAGCACCTTCTTTATTTTGCAATTCTGATCCGGCTCCCTCAGTTTTATGTCGGACCATCGCTTCCTTAACTGGTCTTTGGACCAGTGTACCCCAAATTTCTGCTCCTGGGTGTTGACAACAGTCATCGTGATGTAGTCCTTTCATAGATTGGGATGGGTGTATGGACCATGTTTCCCATCATAATCCTCCCCCCTCAAAATCCCAACCATCTCGACTATTTCATCAAAGGCCATGTTGGTGGCCTTCAATCTCCTCCTGGATCCAGATATTTGGGGCTCCAGGCTTTCCTCCTCGCTAGTTACAAAATGTGTCTCCGCCATGTTTAGCCTACTACTTCTACTGCGCACCGAAGAGAGAAGGGGCAGGGAATACTCATTAAAAAGAATGTCAGGGGCGGGCAATGCAGGCAGAGTTTGACACATGTGCAGTGTATATAAAGCTAACACGCATCTGTCGTACATAGAATCACAGTGGCCTATACTGCTTCAAGTTGGAGGCCTATATTGGGGAAAGATTATGAGAGTTTTGACTGACATTAGTGTTTTTGTCTTGTGTATTGTCTTACAGAAAAAAATTATTTTATTGATAAGTACAGGGAGATGAGGAATCTGTGGGATGTCAAAGTTTATATTACAATAAACAAGTAAGGAAGGCAACGCTGGAGAGACTTCTGGTATTTGTCAAGACTCAGGTCCCCAAAGCAAACATGTAGTTTTTGGAAAATTAAATTGAGATCTTGAAGAAGAAGGAGCACAATAAGATCCAGGCTTCACTCAGATCAGGAGCACCAGAAGAGAATGTTTATGTGCCTAGGCTGTGGTACCTTAACAAACTGAGGTTTTTGGATGACCAGACTGAAGCCAGGGAATCTCTACACCTTCCCTGCAGACTTCCCTCCACCCTTCCCTCAGCAGAGGCTTCCCAGGACCAACCTGGACCTTCCACCTTGGAAGAAGTGGATGCGCCCAGCTGGAGCCAGGTATATTCGTTTTTAGACATATTTATTGTCCTAATATTAATGATGTTAACTAGATGTTATAATTACTTACAAATCAATGATTTTAGACCAAAAATCCTGTATACATATCACTAGACAGTAGTGACCAAAATGTTGGTGATCAGCTTGAAAAATGTTGGGGTCAGAATGATAGCATTTTCTATTTATTAACATTCAATTTACAAGTCATGAGCTGAAAATTGTGTGTGATTGATGAAGCAAAAATTACAACTACGTCTCTTTTTTATACACAGGATGAGCTCAGCCAGGAGGAGGATCTGGAAAGAGTCAGCCAGGAGGAGGTCCTGCCAAGAGTCAGCCAGGAGGAGGCCGTGCCCAGTGTGAGCCAGGAGGTGGCCATGCCCAGTGGCAACCAGGAGGTGGCTGGGTCCAGGAGGATCCTCACCCAATCCCAGGTGCCTCCCCTCTGCCTTACCATCAAAAGGCCCAGGAAGGGGACAATGGCAGAGGATGCAGCACTAGGCCTCATTAAGGAAGCCAGCCATTTCCTCCCAAATCCCCCCCCCCCCCAACGCTGAAGAGGCCTATGGCTGCTATATAGCCACCAGGTTGCTGGAATTGGAGAATTGCCAACGCCTCCTATGTGAGGCATTTATTTAGGCATTTATTTATGATGCTCTTCAGAAGGGGTTGAGGGGCCAGCTGACTGAGAACAGTCACATATGTGAACTCGCCCATCCTCCTCATCCTCCTCTTCTCGCCACAAGTCCACCACCAGAGCCACAGCCTCCAAGGAAGGCTGCAGGGAAGTCTGCAGGGAAGGGAAGAAAGTGATGGCCTGGGTTCAGTATGGTCTGACAGAAGATGCAGGCTGTTGTAATACCACAAACTGGGGACCAGCAGCAGATATGTCATCTGCTGCTGGTCCTGATCTCTGGGATTCATGGACCAGATTGTGCTCCTTATTATATGGTATGGACTCCTCAAGCTACCAATTTTCTTTTCCACAGACTTGTTGATGTGTGCCCTGGGAGCCAAAAGGCTTCGAAAATTCCAAAAGTTCGTCCAGCGTTGATTTCCTCTTTATTTTGTTACCCAGAATAAATGGATATTTTCTTTGCACAAAATACTTTCCGATGTGTTTTTCTTCAAAAAGGACAGTTTGTTTGTGTGTAGGCAGGTACATTTCAAAAAGACAATGTCAAATTAACAAGGGACACCAACCTCCTTGAGGTTAATAAAAAAATATAAGAAAATAATGTTATTGTGGTAACTTGACACTCCAAAAAAAACAAATTATATGGAGATCACAAGAAAATAATTTTTAAGTAACCGTAAAATAAATCTTGATGAAATAAAAAATGATAAAAGATGAGTATAAAAAATAACTGCAAACATTATTACAGAGATCAGGCTTTTAAAAAATAGAATATTAGGCCGCGTACACACGGGCGGATTGTCTGCCCAACTTAGTCCGCTGAACCGTGTTTCAGCGGACAATCCGCTCGTGTGTGGGCTTCAGCGGACTTTTTCAGCGGACAGTCTGACGGACTTTGTCTTTCGGAATTTCCGTAATTTTGTCCGTCCAAACTTGGTTTTGTCCGTCCAAACTTGTTTTCAGTGGACAGTCCGCTCGTGTGTAGGCAAGTTGGACGGACTAAGTATGGCGCATGCTCAGAAAGGATTTACACGGCCGAAGGTTGCATTGCAGTGTATTGGACGTCGTTTTTCTAGTCCCGTCGTACGTGCTGTACACGTCATCGCGCAAGTTTTCAGCGGACTGTCTGTTCATCGTGTGTGGTCAAGTCCGTTCATTCAAAAGTTGAACGGACTGTCTGTCGGATTGTCTGACGAACTTAGTTGGGCAGACAATCCGCCCGTGTGTACGTGGCCTTAGTCATGAGATGAGGATAAATAATGAAGAAAGAAGTTTGCGAGACCTGTGTGAATATGAGCAGCACAACAATTTTATTCTTCCAGCATTCTAAAGAAGAAAAGAACGCTGCATTAAAAGATCACAGAATTAGCAGCGTGAGGAATGTGCTAGCTCCAATACGAATGGTAGTTTTACCACATCGAACGCTTCTGTCTTATACTTGCTTCAGAGCATGCGTCGTTTTTGGTCTGTCGGAACAGATACAGATGAACGGTTTTCCCGATAGGAATTGATTCCGTTGGAAAGATTTAAAACATGTTATATTTCTAGGTCCATCAGAATTTTCGAAAGAAAAAGTCAGAGGAAGCCCACACGCGATCGGAATATCCGATTAAATTACTCCGTCTGACCTTTTCTGCTGGAAAGTCTGACCGTGTGTACACGGTATGAGGCTCCCTGGGGCACATAACTCTTTCCTTGCGTAACCCATAAAGTGATTGTTAAGGTTTTTTATTCTCATTATTTTTCTACAATAATAAACATGTTATACTTACCTGCTCTGTGCAATGTTTTTCTTGTCTTTCATCCCCGATCCTCCTTTTCTGGGGTCCCTTGCCAGTGCTCTTGGCTCCATCTCTTCTCTGAGTGCTTCATATCAAGCTGCTTGCTATGGGGGAACTCATGGGGGCTCAATTCTGAGCCACACCACGTGTGTCTATTTGCACGACTCATCCCACTCCATGTTCTCTGCTCACAACATTTGATTGACATCAGCAGAAGCCGATGGCTGTTCAGCAGGCGCCGAAGGTCATATATAGACGCAGCATTTCTGCCGTTTCTATATATGACAGCTTCCCATTGCCACTGGTTTCTAAGGAAGCAAGCACCTGTGGTGTCCAGAGTGACATCAACAGGAACCAACATTTAAACAGGAATTCCAGACATGGTAAAGTTTTCTATAGTCTAATTGGTGCAGCTTGGACCAATGTAACTACGTATACTGTATACCATACATGGCTGATGTACCCAGAGGCTGGAAATTACTGAATAGTGCATCATTCCAGGCATGGTAACGTTTTCTATAGTTTAATTGGCATGGCTTGGACCAATGTAACTATGTATAATGTATACCATACATGGCTGATGTACCCAGAGGCTGGAAATTACTGAATGGTGCATTTTTAAAAATGTTTCATAGAAAATGTATCATAAAATATGTTCATTCCAAAGTAGACTTGTTTATTTGGTTGTAATGCATTGTATAATTTTATATCAAGCTATTGTTTTGTTGTTGCTGCTTTGTCCCTGGCCTGCTGACATCTCTCCCTGGCTGCCAGTAAACAAAGGAGCGGAAGTTCAGGAGGAGGAGAGAGAGGACCCAAGCACTAAAACAGGACTTCAATTGCAGCCACAGTGACAGCCACGATAGGAGATCTCTGCCCATGGAGAGAGGAGAGACTGCTGGGAACCTTTTGGATCTGTGGGGGGTGTAGTCCCCTCTATTAAGTGGAGAATTGTTTGAAACTATGTTATGTAAGTACTAGGAGGATGGGGTGCTTCAGACAGGAAGTAATGGAAGAATTTAAGGTTCAGGGCAGTCTCACATGGGGAGTGAGAGGTGGCTGTTGAAGGTTGCAACTGACTTGGAGATCCTGTTTTTTCCAGAGCTCGCCATGGTGTCAGTGGAAATGAACTGCTGCATTTAGAGAGATCCAGTGAGCTGGAGGAGAGAAGCATCACTGATATTGCCACTACAGTGTTCAGAGTCGCCACTGACGCCACAGAATTCAGAATGTCAGAAAGTAGGAGGAAGCATCTCAACAGAAAGCATAGTAGTGAGAGGCTACTGGCCACAACCTCCCTACTCTCCTCTTAAATGGACAGCATTACCTTAACCAGGGACCTAGTTTGGAGATGTACACCCTTTACCATGAGATACACATATACCTAAATGCTGATGCACAGGACGTTGATCCCCAACCTTTATTACCACACTGACCAGTGGGAGGGTTTTTTGGAGAGACTCAAGGGCTTTCTACTTCTAGTATTGCCTTAGTTGAGACCCTCCCTCTATTGTACAAATCTGTTTTATCTTGTAACTGTTCTTTGCAGTTGCCAATGTTTGTTGTTGCCTCATTGGGAGTATAGTCCAAATATAGTATAGTTTTTTTTATCCTTGGTGTATCAGAGGGTGTGGCATTGTAGGAAGGGTCATGTCTTCCAAAACAAGGAGGCCCATACATCAGCGGCTTCTTTTGGACATAAGTACTACATAAATATTTGATATGTCCACCGTTTATCTGTAAAATAACATCAATTCTCAGAATACGCTTGCACACAGTTAAGGATTTTGCAGGCATATAGTCAAATGCTTGATTAAATAATTAAACTAAACAAGTGCTAATGAATAACAAGGCATTTAAAAGAGTTGTAAAGTCAGAAGGTTTTTCATCTTAATGCATTCTATGCATTAAAGAGGTTGTAAACCTCCCTCTAATGTTTGTACCTATAGGTAAGCCTAGAATAAGGCTTAACTATAGGGTACTGTAAATATCTCATAAATGTACACTGTTTAGGAGATATTTACGGTATATTGCGACGATGATGTAATCGGCACATGCACTCTGAAGGTACAGCTGCTGTGCTGTTTCTTCAGATGTCAGTGCCATAACCTGCGGCTCCCGAGCGCATGCGCAGGAGGGACGTCACGCGGCTCCAGCCAGTCACACAGTTGGAGCTTGTGGCACCGGAACGAAGACGGGTGAAGATGGATACGGCCTGCAGTGGGGACGACGCACGCTTCATTTGCAGGTAAGTGTCACATAATGTGCTAGTATGCAATGTATACTAGCACATTATGCCTTTACTGCATGCTGATAGGATAGCTTTTGCTGGTTCCTCCCGACTTCCTCACTATCCTCTACTAACGAGTTGAGGTCATTAGATCTCAAAGCAAACAAAATCTTACATAAAGGCTAGGTTGAGCTTAGCAAGAAGACATAGGATGATCTTACTGAATCAACAAGGGCTCTAACTGTTAGGCTGGGTTCACACTATGTGTGACCGGGGGGCATAGCAGGGGGTTTGGTGTGTCCCTGTTCAATGTTTCAGGTCTGAATTAGGTCCAAATTTTTGGCTGAATTTGGACCTGAAACAAAGCTAAAGACACACAGGACTCTTCTGCTGTGTGTTCTGCGGCCTCCCCGGAGATGTGTGAACCAGCTGCATTGAGAGCCAGTCACAGTCCCCTGTCATGCGAATTGGATGCAGTGAAATCCACATCCAATTCGCAATAGTGAGAACCCAGCCTAAAAGTGGTTGTAAAGTCAGTGAGTACCCTTACTGCCAGCCACTCTGTTATAACAAGGTACAATACACAGTATCAAAGTTTTTTTTTTTTTTTATTATGCTGCTAAATACCTTTTTTCAGAGCGCAGATGTGTGGTCACGTGACCTCCCGCCACTTTCCTCCCCTGGTCTATAAAGACTACAGCAGGAGCAGCTGAGATTCCCCTCTGATGTCAGCCGGGAGGTCACGTGACCCAAGATTGGGGGAGAAGAGTGGCGGGAGGTCATGTGACTGCACAGCGGTGCTCTGAAATAAGGTAGTCAGCAGCATCATTTAAAAAAAAAACATTGACACTGTGTATTATACCTTGTTATAACAGAGGGGCTGGCAGTAATGGTACTCACTGACTTTAATGCAACACGAAATAGCAGCAGAATGGGAGGGGAAGGGGAGGTTTGGAGATCGCTCACACACTAGGAACTGCCGGTCAGGGAGTGGGACAGAAGAAGACTCTAACACAGCGGGATGACCTGCTTTAAAGGAACACAATTTTTTTTGTAGGGTTACAACATCTTTAAACTTGAGCTAGTAACATCCTGATAACCTGGGTCTTCCTTATAATGTGGCAACCTGAGAATTTTGCCTCAGGAGGTGCATTGTTTGGTTACATGGGGAATGGCATGTTGGTTGTGTGGTATTGTTGCCCACCTGCTGTGATTGACTCTTTCAAAAGTACAGTTGAGCAGCTCATGTCCAGCTTATCTGCAGCTAATACCAGCTGGGGGCACTTCATAGCAGTCACAGCCAGACTTGTAGGCAGTGCACATGTTTACACCATCCATACTCTGTCTGAGCCTCTGAGGCATTTAGTCATGGTTAGTGGACAGATCTGGGCCAATCAGTCCCTGGCACTGTTTGCACTGTTCACACATATCACTCTGCAGGTTCTAGGACAGACAAGAAGGTGCTGGAATTCAGCAGCTCAGCTAGGTACATACACAGAGCCGAATACAGGGCCTTCAAAAAGTATTTATACCCCTTGAAATTTTCCACATTTTGTTATGGTACAACCAAAAACGTAAATGTATTTTATTGGGATTTTATGTAATAGACCAACACAAAGTGGCACATAATTGTGAAGTGGAAAGAAAAATTATGAATAGTTTTCAAACCTTTTTACAAATAAATATCTGAAAAGTGTGGCATGCATTTCTATTAAGCCCCCTTTTTACTCTGATGCCCCTAACTAAAATCTAATGGAACCAATTGCCTTCAGAAGTTACCTAATTTGTAAATAGAGTCCACCTGTGTGTAATTTAATCTCAGTATAAATACAGCTGTTCTGTGAAGCCATCAGCGGTTTGTTAGAGAACCTGAGTGAATGAACAGCATCATGATGGTCAAGTAGAGACGTTTAAAGCAGAGTTAGGTTATAAAAAAATATCCCAAGCTTTGAACATCTCACAGACTACTGTTCAATCCATGAAAATGGAAAGAGTATGACACAACTGTAAACCTACCAAGACATGGCCCTTCACCTAAACTGACAGGCTGGGCAAGGAAAGCATTAACCAGATAAGCAGCCAAGAGGCCTATGGTAACTCTGGAGGAGCTGAAGAGATCCACAGCTCAGGTAGGAGAAGAAGGTGATCTGGTCAAAGATTTTTGGCCTAAAAACAAAGTGCCATGTGTGGTGGAAAACTAACACTGCACATCACCCGGAACACATCATCCCCACGTGAAACATGGCGGTTGAAGCATCGTTGTGGGGATGCTTTCCCTCAGCAGGGACAGGGAAGCTGGTCAGAGTTGATGGGAAGATGGATGGAGCCAAATATAGGGCAATCTTAGAAGAATACCTGTTAGCCCTCTGCCCATCGGATTTTGTCCGTCGGATCTTGTCCGAAACTGTTGCATACACGCGGTCGGACAAAGTTGCCGAAAAATCCGATCTTTCAGAACAGCACCCTGGGCTTTTTATTGTATACATTATATACTTTTTTCTGTTTTGGCTGCTGATGTACATCTCTAGTTCCGGAGCTGTGATGCGCCCTGGGGCCCTCCCTCTTCCCTCCGCCCTTTTGGACGCAGCGTCGGGGGCGGGTCCTCCATCGCATCGACGCCACGCCCCGTGCGCCGTGCGCATGACGTCACTCGTTGACGCCATGCGGCGGCTTGCCGAGTGTCCGTCTGCGTTCATTAGAAGGTGGTTTGGGAGCCGGCTGCCGAAGGCTATCAGCTATTCGGACGCTGACACCGCCACCCCTTAGATCTTGCAGCGTGACGTAGGTGGTCTCTGCGGCTATACCGTACCACTAGTTGACACACGCCGGTTGAACTATGTTCCTCACTATTTTAATGTATCCTGTTTGACACTCACCTCAGTTATGGTAATTATAGATTTTTTGGATTATTTTTTGTTTTTCACTGTTCACACTATATATCTTTTTATTCATCTTTCACACCAATTATATCCAACCTACTTGGCTTAGCTATATGCCTCCTTTCATCTTAATGATTTTATTCACTGGCTTCACTACCTCTTGGACTGTAACTTTGTTTCACTTGTTCCTGTACAGATATAATTATACACTTACTTATTCTATTCCTCTACAGAGGTTCTTTGGAAAAACTTTTTATATATGGTTATTCTGGGATTACAGGGCCCTAGATGTGTCACTCCCAATCAACTGTGGTGCTCTGTGGTCGTTGAGATTTTTGCCTCAGCTCCGGTGGAGATTTGTTTTTCACAGCGCCTCTATTTGTCAACAGTTTCTTTCCTAAGAAATAATCTTATTGTAAGTAAGAGTGTTTGAGGGAGCTGAGTCTCCCTCCCTCTCTCTGTTCCTTTGCCCTTTGTGCTGATTTTGTCTGATCTTCATGCATTCACTTATCTCTTTGCAGATAACTTTAACCTTGGAACTGCTCCTGATGAGTGGATGAACTCCACAAAACGCGTAGAGCGCTTTTATGCTACCATTTGCAAGCATGTGTCTGAAATTCTCCCTGACTTTATTTATAATGTCTCATGCTTCAATCCATTCAAGATTATTTCTGCCTTTTTTAATCATGCATTTTTTTGTGATGTTGATTATCATTGTAAACCTTGTTATAATATGTACTTATGTATACACATATATGAAATATAATCAATTCATATTATTGTTACCCATGTTATTATCGTTTATCCTCAAATCCTATACCTAGCCAATGAATTTCAGATATGTCCTTGCATACCTACCTTGCAGCTATGCTTCATTCAAAGTCCCACCCTATTTTTCCTACAATATTTGATTAGGGATGGAGGTAGATGAATTTATACATTCTTTGCCTCATATAAAGTCCCAATTTCCCCTTTCCCCCTCTTTATGTCTAGATATTAGGGATGGAAGCATAATACTGCGGTAGCATTCAATTATTACCTTTAGTATTTTTGACTGCATTTGTGATCGGGTCAGCACCCTGGGCTTTTTATTGTATACATTATATACTTTTTTCTGTTTTGGCTGCTAAAGTACATCTCTATTTCCGGAGCTGCAATGCGCCCTGGGGCCCTCCCTCTTCCCTCCGCCCTTTTGGACGCAGCGTCGGGGGCGGGTCCTCCATCGCATCGACGCCACGCCCCGTGCGCCGTGTGCATGACGTCACTCGTTGACGCCATGCGGCGGCTTGCCGAGTGTCCATCTGCGTTCATTAGGAGGTGGTTTGGGAGCCGGCTGCCGAAGGCTATCAGCTATTCGGATGCTGACACCGCCACCCCTTAGATCTTGCAGCGTGACGTAGGTGGTCTCCGCGGCTATACCGTACCACTAGTTGACACACGCCAGTTGAACTATGTTCCTCACTATTTTAATGTATCCTGTTTGACACTCACTCACCTCAGTTATGGTAATTATAGATTTTTTGGATTATTTTTTGTTTTTCACTGTTCACACTATATATCTTTTTATTCATCATTCACACCAATTATATCCAACCTACTTGGCTTAGCTCTATACCTCCTTTCATCTTAATGATTTTATTCACTGGCTTCACTACCTCTTGGACTGTAACTTCGTTTCACTTGTTCCTGTACAGATATAATTATACACATACTTATTCTATTCCTCTACAGAGGTTCTTTGGAAAAAAAATTTATATATGGTTATTCTGGGATTACAGGGCCCTAGACGTGTCACTCCCAATCAACTGTGGTGCTCTGTGGTCGTTGAGATTTTTGCCTCAGCTCTGGTGGAGATTTGTTTTTCACAGCGCCTCTATTTGTCAATAGTTTCTTTCCCTAAGAAATAATCTTATTGTAAGTAAGAGTGTTTGAGGGAGCTGAGTCTCCCTCCCTCTCTCTGTTCCTTTGCCCTTTGTGCTGATTTTGTCTGATCTTCATGCATTCACTTATCTCTTTGTAGATCATTTTAACCTTGGAACTGCTCCTGATGAGTGGATGAACTCCACGAAACGCGTAGAGCGCTTTTATGCTACCATTTGCAAGCATGTGTCTGAAATTCTCCCTGACTTTATTTATAATGTCTCATGCTTCAATCCATTCAAGATTATTTCTGCCTTTTTTAATCATGCATTTTTTTGTGATGTTGATTATCATTGTAAACCTTGTTATAATATGTACTTATGTATACACATATATGAAATATAATCAATTCATATTATTGTTACTTATGTTATTATCGTTTATCCTCAAATCCTATACCTAGCCAATGAATTTCAGATATGTCCTTGCATACCTACCTTGCAGCTATGCTTCATTCAAAGTCCCAGCCAATAGCTTTGATGTAGGAATTTGATCTGAGCATGCGTAGCACTTGGTCCGATCAAAATGCTCTACACATGATCGGATTAGGTCCGACCGACAAAGTTGGTCGGGAAATATTTCCAACATGTTGGAAAATTGGGTCCGACGGAGATTCGGACGGAATCAGTCTGATGCATACCACACACAGTCGGAGTATCCGACGACACGGTCCGATAGGACACATTCCGACGGATTCTCCGACCGTGTGTACAAGGCTTTAGAGTCTGCAAAAGATATGAGACTGGGGCAGAGGTTCACCTTCCAGCAGGACGACAAACCTTCAAAAAGTATTTATACCCCTTGCAATTTTTCATATTTTGTCATGGTACAACCAAAAACATAAATGTATTTTATTGGGATTTTATGTGATAGACCAACACAAAGTGGCATACAACTGTGTGGAAAGAAAATGATGAATGGTTTTCAATTTATTTTACAAATAAATGCCGTATTTATCAGCATTTAACACGCACCTTCATTTTAGGAGGGAAGTTTCAGGAAAAAAACATACATTTTAAATAAATAACTTTGAAGCAAAATTAGAGTCAGTGCCCATCAATGCAGCCTCACCATTGCCCATCTGCAGCCTGATCAATGCCATATGCAGCCTGATTAATGCCATCTGCAGCCTCACATTTGACCATTAATGCAGCTTGATCAATGCCCATCTGTGGTCTCTCAATTGCCCATCAATGCAGCCTGATCAATGCCCATCTACAGCCTCACAATTGCCCATCAATGCAGCTTGATCAATGCCCATATGCACCCTCACCATTGCCATAAATGCAGCCTGATCAATGTCCATCTGCAGCCTCACATCAGATTACTGCTGCCTTGGAGGCGACAGGGAGGGGGGGTGGGATTACATTTCAGATTACATACAGCGAGAATCTCCTATTTACTCGGCTGCCTCTTTAATACAAAGTCCCGCCTCCTGGACCGGCTTCTATGATAGACAGAACAGTGGTCCAATGCTGGCCCAGGAGACGGGACTTCCTATTACAGAGGCTACTGAGTAAATAGGAGATTCTCGTTGTATGTAATCTGATGGTGCTTGTCCCGGCCTCTCCCCGTTCCCCAACAGGTGGCCCAAACTGCAGTATCGACGTATAACATGCACACACTATTTGCACCTGATTTTCAGGGTGGAAAAGTCAGTGCTATACGTCAATAAATACAGTATGTGAAAAGTGTGGCATGCTTTTGTATTCAGCTCCCTTTACTCTGATACCCCTAACTAAAGTTTAGTGAAACCATTTTCCTTCAAAAGTCACCTTTACTAAATAAAGATCACCTGTGTGTAATTACATTTCAGTATAAATACAGCTGTTCTGTGAAGCACCTAGAGGTTTGTTAGAGAACCTTAAGAACACACCAGACAGGTCAGGGATAAAGTTGTGGAGAATAGTGATGGCCGAACGGTTCGCCCGGCGGTCGTTTCGCGGCGAATTTCCGACTTTCGCCGTCCGCGGGTTCGAACGCCTTTTTCCGTCGTTCGCCCCGGCGGACTTACGTGTTTAATGTATACAAGAACTTTAACCTTTCGTGACACGTTTATCATGTGTTACAGGACAACCAATTGAGACATGACAGCTCATGGACACTTGGACATTCCCCCTAACCTATAAATACACCCGATCCGGTGGCCATTTTACATTCTTTCTTCTGTCACTGTAGGGAAAGGATCCTGTGTGGAGTAGGGACAGAGAAAACGCTAGCTATTTGGTACACAAAAGTTCTTTTCAGGACTGGTATAGGTGTTAGGTCAGCAGCCTGAGTTTCTTTTGTCAGTTTAGATAAAGGGACAGAGCGCTGTATGCTGCTATTTTAGGGACAGCTCAGCCAGATTAGTCTTTCTTCATCATCATCATCATCATCATCATTAGCTGTTACTATCAGGTCCACAAAAGAGCTGTTCCAGCTAATCGTTCCAGCCTACTCTTTTTTGCCAATTTGTATAGGGACAGGCAGGAAGCAGTGTGTCAGGCAGTGAGGATAATTTTAAAGACTTGCTGTTACTATTAGTTCCACAAAGGTTCTTTTCAGGACTGGTATCAGTGGTACGGTAATAGGCTTGTACACGTATAATATTCTTTCTTCCAAATATAGAAAGAATATTATACTTGACTGCTGCCCTTCTGCTGCAGTCTGCTAATCATTCACAACTCACTTGTTCCACAAAGCTCTTTATCAGGACTGGTAACTTGGTCTGTCTAGGGTGCTACGGTACATAGGCTTGGGTGCGGTACAGTCTGCTGTTCTGTAAGGACCGCTATCGGTCCACAATACATAGGGTTGCCGTGCACTACTGCTGACCGCTGCCCTATACTGCAGCAGTCCTTCATTGGTATAGGGACTGACGTACAGTCTGCTAATCACTAACACACAACCTGCTTGGTCCACAAAAGTTCTTATAAGGACTGGTAACTTGGTATAGGGTGCTACGGTACATAGGCCTGAGTGCGTTACAGTCTGCTGTTCTGTAAGGACCGCTATCGGTCCACAATACATAGGGTTGCCGTGCACTACTGCTGACCGCTGCCCTATACTGCAGCAGTCCTTCAGCGGTATAGGGACTGACGCACAGTCTGCTAAACACTAACACACAACCTGCTTGGTCCACAAAAGTTTTTATAAGGACTGGTAACTTGGTATAGGGTGCTACGGTACATAGGCCTGAGTGCAGTACAGTCTGCTGTTCTGTAAGGACCGCTATCGGTCCACAATACATAGGGTTGCCGTGCACTACTGCTGACCGCTGCCCTATACTGCAGCAGTCCTTCATTGGTATAGGGACTGACGTACAGTCTGCTAATCACTAACACACAACCTGCTTGGTCCACAAAAGTTCTTATAAGGACTGGTAACTTGGTATAGGGTGCTACGGTACATAGGCCTGAGTGCGTTACAGTCTGCTGTTCTGTAAGGACCGCTATCGGTCCACAATACATAGGGTTGACGTGCACCACTGCTGACCGCTGCCCTATACTGCAGCAGTCCTTCAGCGGTATAGGGACTGACGTACAGTCTGCTAAACACTAATACACAACCTGCTT
Organism: Lithobates pipiens; assembly: GCF_037356315.1. Classification (NCBI taxonomy): domain Eukaryota; kingdom Metazoa; phylum Chordata; class Amphibia; order Anura; family Ranidae; genus Lithobates; species Lithobates pipiens. The sequence goes on from NW_027507790.1 coordinate 158,254,514, forward strand.
GGTCCACAAAAGTTCTTATAAGGACTGGTAACTTGGTATAGGGTGCTACGGTACATAGGCTTGAGTGCGGTACAGTCTGCTGTTCTGTAAGGACCGCTATCGGTCCACAATAGATAGGGTTGACGTGCACCACTGCTGACCGCTGCCCTATACTGCAGCAGTCCTTCAGCGGTATAGGGACTGACGTACAGTCTGCTAAACACTAATACACAACCTGCTTGGTCCACAAAAGTTCTTATAAGGACTGGTAACTTGGTATAGGGTGCTACGGTACATAGGCTTGAGTGCGGTACAGTCTGCTGTTCTGTAAGGACCGCTATAGGTCCACAATAGATAGGGTTGACGTGCACCACTGCTGACCGCTCACCTATACTGCAGCAGTCCTTCAGCGGTATAGGGACTAAGAGTTTTGTCACAGGGTCATTTAAAAAATGACATGCAGAGGAAGAGGCAGGCCCTTCCGCAGGGGTGGTAGGGGTAGGGCAGGAGCAACAGGCTTGAGCCAAAGTGGGAAGTTGCAGAAGGTGCGTTCAATTACTTTAAAGGATGCACCAGACTTGGTTGAGTGGCTCGCTCAGCCTTACTCTTCTGCACCCTCCTCATCCTCTCGATCTGCACCCTCTTCTTCACTCTCTGCTATGTGCACCCCCAAAGACACTACCACCAACAACACGACCACCACCACCACCACCACATACCTTCCGCTTGAGTCACTGGAATTATTTTCCGATCCATATCAAGAGGACATTTCTGATGCGCAGCCACTCTTGGTATTGGATCAGGAAGAGGAGGTAGCAACAAGCGCTACTCAGCAGTCTGACGCCAGTACCCAGATCAGCCCAAGGAGGAGGTTGGTCCCCGGTGTTGCTGCCTACTCTACTTATAGCGGTGGGGAAGGTGACGTTGATGATGACGTGTCTAGTGATGTCACGTGGGTGCCCACAAGAGAGGAAGAGGAGGGGAGTTCAGAGGGAGATATGGACCAGCAGATAGGGAGGAGAAGCAGCAATGACTTACATTGCACAGCAGGGACAAAGCAGACTGCAAATGTATCAGGAGCGAGTCATCGACCATGTACGGTCACATCTGGCGCTCCCAGGACACCGGCACATGGCTCCGCAGTGTGGGCTTTTTTTAACGTGTCCGCTGCTGACAATAGCGTTGCCATCTGCAATCTTTGCAGTCAACGCGTTAGTCGCGGTAAGCCCAATACTCACCTAGGGACGACCGCCTTAAGAAGGCACATGAGCAGCCATCACCGAGCCCAGTGGGAGCAACGGAACACACAAAGCCACACTGCAGGCTCTCACCGTCCAGCCTCGTCTTCTACTTCTCCTTCTCCTCTCTCCTCACAATTGTCCTCCACTCCACCTTCCATCACGCCAAGCTCACATTTTTCTGCAAAAAGGCAGGCTTCCGTGGGCCTAATGTTTGAGCGTAAAAAAATGATGACGCCGGATAACCCTCTTGCCCAACGGTTGGCGGCTGGCTTGTCAGAACTCATAGCCCGCCAACTACTGCCATATAAACTGGTGGACTCGGAGGCCTTTCGCAAATTTGTGGCCATTGGAACACCACAATGGAAGGTCCCAGGAAGGAAGTATTTCTCAGAGAAGGGCATCCCAGAGCTATATGGCCATGTTCAGCGGCAAGTGAATGTATCTCTGGCACACAGTGTCGGTGCCAAGATACATCTGACCACAGACACGTGGTCTAGCAAACACGGGCAGGGAAGGTATATCAGTTTTACTGCCCACTGGGTGAACCTTCTGACGGCCGTCAAGCATGTAACCCGTGGCACCCGTGTAGATTTGGTTTTACCGCCACGGATTGCATGCAGGCCTGACTCTTCTTCTCCTCCTCCTACTCCATCCTCCTCCCTCTCCTCCTCAGCTGCCTCCTCCTTTTCCGCTGCTAGCGTCTCTTCCACTGCACCGCCCAAGCTCCCCAGAACCTATTCCACATGCCAGGTGAGACGTTGCCATGCCGTGCTGCGTCTGTTGTGCCTGGAAGCAAAGAGCCACACTGGCCCGGCACTCCTTTCAGCTTTGCGTTCACAGGCAGATGAGTGGCTAACACCGCTCAATTTGACAGTTGGTAAAGTGGTGTGTGACAACGGTGCCAATCTGCTTAGCGCATTGAAACAGGGCAAAATCACGCACGTGCCGTGCATGGCACACGTCTTAAACTTGGTCGTGCAGCGATTCCTTGTCAAATACCCTGGGGTCCAGGACATCTTGCGGCAGGCAAGGAAAATCTCGGCCCATTTCAGAAGATCTTACACGGCCATGGCTCGCCTTGCTGACATTCAGCGGCGACACCATCTGCCGGTCAGACGTCTTATTTGCGATTGCCCGACGCGATGGAACTCAACCTTCTATATGCTTGATAGGCTGCTCCAGCAGAAACGTGCAGTTAACGTCTACCTGTATGAACTCTGCGAAAGAAACGGTTCTGGGGAGCTGGGTTTTTTTTCACCGCGCCAGTGGCTGCTCATGCGCGACACATGCAGACTTCTGCGGCCATTTGAGGAGATCACCAAACTGGTCAGTCGCAGCCATGGCGCCATCAGTGACATGGTACCTTATGCCTTCTTTCTGGAGCGTGCATTGCGTCGTGTCATTGATCAGGCTGTGGAGGAGCAGGAGCGGGAAGATGAGGAAGTCGCAATGCTGGATGAATTCCCAGGGGGGGCTACTCTATCTGAGACAAGTCAACAACAGGAGTCTGATGAGGAGTCAGAGGAGGATGGTGCCGGGGCGGATGAGCAGGAGCAAGAAGAGCATGCTTTAAACCTTTCTGGGATCCCTGTTGTGCGAGGATGGGGAGAGGAGAATGAAGAGGACGACATTATCCTGGATGATGAGCAGGAGCCAGGCCACCACACCGCTTCCACTTTAGTGCAAATGGGGGCCTTCATGCTCCAGTGTTTTAATAGGGACCCCCGTATAAAAAGCATGAGGGTCAAGGACCAGTACTGGGTGGCAACGTACTTAGACCCCCGGTACAAACACAAAATGGCGGAAATGTTACCGCCGTCGCAGAGGGCTGTCAGAATGCAGCACTTCCAGGCCTTGCTTCGAGAAATGCTGCATTCTGCTTTTGCGTGCGCTGGCAGAGGAGCAATTCCCACTCCCAGAGAAGGATTTGCGGGTACCAATCCAACAGCGCCTGCAAGAAGAGGCCGGTTTGAAGATGTGTTGGTGACTTCGGATATGAGGTCATTCTTTCAGCCGACCCATCGACAGGTGTCATCCGGATCCAGCATCAGGGAACGCCTAGACCGTCAGGTGTCCGACTACATTGGGTTAACGGCCGATGTGGACGCTCTGAGGAGTGATGAACCCCTAGACTACTGGGTGGGCAGGCTTGACCTCTGGCCAGAGCTTGCCCAATTTGCAATCGAACTGTTGGCTTGCCCCTCATCCAGTGTCCTGTCCGAAAGGACGTTCAGCGCAGCAGGGGGGATTGTGACCGATAAGCGTACTCGCCTAGCTCACCACAGTGTTAACTACCTCACATTTCTAAAAATGAATGAGGCATGGATCTCGGAGGAATTCAACACATGTGATCAGTAGACCATGTATATGTCTATAAACAATTTTTGGAATCAAGCACACAGACCTTCTTAATTCATTTGGCTCACTTCCCTGACCCAAAAAAGCACACCGTACTATATGCCCCTACCCTCCTCTTTGAAGAGGTTGAGCGGTGTCATATTTCTACTGGGGCTGCTTATTATGAGGGGTTCCCACCATCCCTGTGCTGTGCTGACTTCCTCCTGGGTGTTCTTATTATGAGGGGCTCCCACCATCCCTGTGCTGTGCTGACTTCCTCCTGGGGGTTCTTATTATGAGGGGATCACACCATCCCTGTGCTGTGCTGACTTCCTCCTGGGGCTGCTTACGGTGCTGCTGTCAGCGCTGTATGTCACGGAGCTGCTGTCAGCGCTGTATGTCACGGAGCTGCTGTCAGCGCTGTATGTCACGGAGCTGCTGTCAGCGCTGTATGTCACGGAGCTGCTGTCAGCGCTGTATGTCACGGAGCTGCTGTCAGCGCTGTATGTCACGGAGCTGCTGTCAGCGCTGTATGTCACGGAGCTGCTGTCAGCGCTGTATGTCACGGAGCTGCTGTCAGCGCTGTATGTCACGGAGCTGCTGTCAGCGCTGTATGTCACGGAGCTGCTGTCAGCGCTGTATGTCACGGAGCTGCTGTCAGCGCTGTATGTCACGGAGCTGCTGTCAGCGCTGTATGTCACGGTGCTGCTGTCAGCGCTGTATGTCACGGAGCTGCTGTCAGCGCTGTATGTCACGGAGCTGCTGTCAGTGCTGTATGTCACGGAGCTGCTGTCAGCGCTGTATGTCACGGAGCTGCTGTCAGCGCTGTATGTCACGGAGCTGCTGTCAGCGCTGTATGTCACGGTGCTGCTGTCAGCGCTGTATGTCACGGAGCTGCTGTCAGCGCTGTATGTCACGGAGCTGCTGTCAGCGCTGTATGTCACGGAGCTGCTGTCAGCGCTGTATGTCACGGAGCTGCTGTCAGCGCTGTATGTCACGGAGCTGCTGTCAGCGCTGTATGTCACGGTGCTGCTGTCAGCGCTGTATGTCACGGAGCTGCTGTCAGCGCTGTATGTCACGGAGCTGCTGTCAGTGCTGTATGTCACGGAGCTGCTGTCAGCGCTGTATGTCACGGAGCTGCTGTCAGCGCTGTATGTCACGGAGCTGCTGTCAGCGCTGTATGTCACGGTGCTGCTGTCAGCGCTGTATGTCACGGAGCTGCTGTCAGCGCTGTATGTCACGGAGCTGCTGTCAGCGCTGTATGTCACGGAGCTGCTGTCAGCGCTGTATGTCACGGAGCTGCTGTCAGCGCTGTATGTCACGGAGCTGCTGTCAGCGCTGTATGTCACGGTGCTGATGTCAGTGCTCTGTATTACGGTGCTGCTGTCAGTGCTCTGTATCTCCTGCACCCTCTTGTTTGCCTACCCTGGTCCCTGACCTTCCCTCTCCTCCATTGCCTTCATTAGCTCCATAGTCCTGAATTGTCAGAACAATTTCCCAAATAAAAAAAAAATGCTTGTAGTTATCGATCCCAAATTCACCTCATACATGTATTATGCTATTGTCCAGGTGGTGGGACTACGTGCTACCCCCTAATAATTACCCCGTGGCCGCAAATTCGACCTAAAGGTTTGCGAAATTCGCCTCCCATTGAAGTCAATGGAGCCCGCGGCGAACGGTCGTTTTCGCGAACGTTTGTGTCCGTTCGCGTTTCGCGTTCGCGAAACGTCCCGTCGGAAGTTCGTCCATCACTAGTGGAGAAGTTTAAAGCAAGGTTAAGTTATATAGAAATATACCAAGCTTTGAACATCTCATGGAGCACTGTTCAATCCATCATCCAAAAATGGAAAGAGTATGGCATAACTGCAAACCTACCAAGAGATGGCCATCCACCTAAATTGACAGGCTGGGCAAGGACAGCATTTATCAGAGAAGCAGCCCATGTTAACTCTGGAGGAGCTGCAGAGATCCACAGCTTAGGTGGGAGAATCTGTCCACAGGACAACTATTAGTCATGCACTCCACAAATCTGGCCTTTATGGAAGGGTGGCAAGAAGAAAGCCAATGTCGAAAGAAAGTCATAAGAAGTCCCGTTTTCAGCCATGTGGAAGACACAGCAAATATGTGGAAGAAGGTGTTCTGGTCAAATGAGACCAAAATTTAACTTTTCCGGGTCAAAGTAAAACACTATGTGTGGTGGAAAGCATCACCCTGAACACACCATTTCTTCAGCAGGGACAGGGAAGCTGGTCAGAGCTGATGGAAAGGTGGATGGAGCCAATACAGGGCAATCTTAGAAGAAAACCTGTTATGCTGCATACACACGACCGGTTTTTCCATCAGAATAAACTCTGACGGTCTTTGCCACAGAGTTTCGACAGAGTTCCGCTGAAACAGACTTGCCTACACATGATCATACCAAAGTCTGTTCATTTAGAATGTGATGACGTACGACAGGACTAGAAAAAGGAAGTTTAATAGCCAGTAGCCAATAGCTTCCCTTGCATTGTTTTTGGTCTGTCGGAATAGCATACAGACGAACGGTTTTCCCGGAATTGATTCAGTCGGAAAGATTTTAAACATGTTCTATTTCTATGTCCATCAGAATAAAAAAATAAAAAAAAGTCAGATGAAGCCCATACACAATCGGAATATCCGATGAAATGATTCCGTCTGACCTTTTCTGCCGGAAAGTCCGGTCGTGTGTACACGGCATTAGAGTCTGCAAAAGACTTGAGACTGGGGTAGAGGTTCATCTTCCAGCATGACAATGACCATAAACATACAGCCAGAGCTACAATAGAATGGTTTAGATCAAAGCCTATTCATGTGTTAGAATGGCCCAGTCAACGTCCAGACCTAAATCCAATTAAGAATTTGTGGCCAGACTTGAAAATTGCTGTTCACAGACACTCTCCATCCAATCTGACAGAGCTTGCGCTATTTTGCAAAGAAGAATTCGCAAAAATGTCACTTTCTAGATGTGCAAAGTTGGTAGAGACATACCCAAAAAGATTTGCAGTTTTAATTGCAGCAAAAGGTTTGTACAAAGTATTGACTTAGGGGGACTGAATACAAATGCACGCCACAATTTTCACATATTTATTTGTAAAATGTTTTGAAAACCATTTATCATTTTCTTTCCACTTTACAATTATGTGCCACTTTCTGGTATGCCTCCATTGTTTATTGAAAGGGGATGGGCAGCACTAGTGGTGGAAAATACAGACCTATGGTCTTGCACTGGAAATTCTTTTCGTTTGGATATCTTCACTTATGAACTTTTCATTGTCACATTTTTTTGTTTATATGCGCGTATTGACTGTTTTTTACTGGATGGTTTCTGCACTTGAATATATATGGACTACTTTTTACTAGATGGTCTTTATATTTGATTATGTGCACTAATGACACATTGTAGATCTATTGTATATATTGTTATCACACTTATCATATACACTTGTAAGATTGATTTTTATCCAGTGCTGCACTCTTATTTTTTATCTATGTGCCACTTTGTGTTGGTCTATCACATAAAATCCCAACAAAATACATTTTTGGCTGTAACATGACAAAATGTGGAAAATTTCAAGAGGTAGGAATACTTTTTAAAGGCACTGTATATCTGGATTTCCATCAGGGCAGGTTCAGCGAATATTACTAAGTTCAGGTGGCAAAACAAAACTGCATTTAAGTCAATGGGAGGTGAATGTTAAAATATGTAATGGCCATTTTCTAGACTAATACTGTATGTTAAGGACTGTCAAACAAGTTGCATGGGGAGCTGGGCACTGTCTTGGAGTACTTGGGGAAAAAAATTAAAAAACTTTTTTTTTACACACGAGCAGACTTTTCAACATCCAAAGTCCGACGGACTGATTCCGTCAGACTATTCGATCGTGTGTGGGCTGCAACGGACTTTTGATTCACCAAAGTCTGACGGACTTTAGAATATGGAACATGCTTCAAATTTTTCCGACGGAACTCCGCCGGACCCGGTCCCTTCGAAAAATTTGCTCGTGTGTATGCTATTCCGACGGACTAAAACCGACGCTAGGGCAGCTATTGGCTACTGGCTATGAACTTCCTTATTCGAGTCCAGTCGTACGTCATCACGTTCTAATCCGTCGGAGTTTAGTGTGATTGTGTGTGGCCAAGTCCACTCAGTCGAAAAGTCCGTCAGAACTCTGTCGGAACTCCGGCAGAACTCCGGCAGAACTCCTTCGGAAGTCTGTCAGACATAAGTCCTCTCGTGTGTACGGGGCTTTAGGGTGCAGGAATTTTAGTAATGTTTAAAATTAAACAATAAAAGTGCTAAATTCTTCCAACAAAATTTGAATATGATTGTGCCCAGGAACCTACCCAACCTCATTTGATCTCATCCATATACAGTATAAATTATTCCATGATTCTCTTACAACTGGAGATTCCCATGTTCCTTCAACATTCTATTATTTTCTCGTGTTGGGGCAAAATTTGGGCAACAGCATCTAAATGATCTCTTTGTGTAGTATATAAGTGAAATATTTACAAGAGCCTAATGTTCTGGTACAACACCCCTAAGGTGTTGCATGCTTAAAAGTCAGAGGTGTCTGGATTGTGCTGAAGATGTGGGCAGAAGAAAGGTTCACTATTTCTGTTTTCTGACAATGGCCCTTGATACAGCTTTTCTGCCATGAAGTCATAGAGATACTAAGACAAATATTAATGGTCTCCTTGCATTTAGACTCCATCCATTGCTTTCTTAGCCACCCTTTCTCTGTAATCTTAAAATACACTAAATGAGTTCCCATACTTTGACTGCTGCTGGACAGATTATTCCTTTACATTGGTGAACCACTCACACTCCGCCCCGATCACAACTCATAGATATCATAACGGATATACTGTATATGAAGAATAGAACACCTCAAAGCTAACTTGGGGGACACCTTCATCTCCTTTAACTGAATATAGGACCAACAGGACCACTCTTCTTTTGTCCTTCTACCTATATAGTCTAGTTCTTCTTGACATCCCTTTTAAATATCTTGGATTGCATATCCCCTAGGTTTTTGTTGGTGTGAAAATTGGGTTTTTAGTCTGAAACTTGCATTTTGTTTAGTGTGATGGATCTAGGTGAGATAGCCCAGACTGCCATTTTTAAGCTGTTTATTATTCTTGGTTTAAACTTTTCGCTGTATCTTTTACATTTTAAATTAGAATCGCAGGGTTGCATATTTTATCCGTGAATTTGATTTATATCTTTGTACTATGCTCTCCCAGCGGGGAGTATTATGTAGGTCACTGTTCATAGTCTTTTGCTTTGTTTAGTTTCATGGTTGTCTGGATGGAAACCTCTCTGAAATGTTTACAATGTACATACAACCTGATACTCTATGCCTACAATAGTCAATGTTTTTGTGCTTTTATCCGTATTGTTATATTTTTTAAAACTTCATAAAACTGGGTATCTGTAAGATGTATAATATATGACCTATTACATAAAAATTTACATTTAAAAAGAGGGTTTAATTTGTTGGCAAAAAGACATCTCCCAGATGCTTCCTTCTGTTTAAAAACAAGCTGGATGAGGAATCCTTTAATTTACACCAAACCCTTAGCCTAGATGAGTGATTGTTATAGATGTTAATAAGGGAAAAAAATAAAATAAATCATGGATTTCTAATGGTGTCATTGACCACATATGGTCATATCCATTTATGGTCAATGACGTCATATGTTCTTTGTTTGTATCAGCTGTCATCCGATGGACCTGTCATTTGGCAGGAGTGTAGCATCAGGACCATACATGTGTCTACAGTTGGCACTTTTTTTTTCTTTTGGTGTGTCGGTGGGTGCCAGGCATAACTGACGTTGATCTACATCACTTGATAATGAATGCACTGTGCTGTGCAAAAGTTTTAAGCAGGTGTAAAAAGTTTTCTAAATGAGGAATGGTTTCAGAAATAGAAGCGTTAATAGTTTATTTTTATTGATTTACAAAACAGAAAGTAAATGAACAGAAGATAACTCCCAATCAAATCAATATTTGGTGTGACCACCCTTTGCCTCAGAGCCGTTACAAGGGGTGGATGAGAGGGGCAGGTGCCCTGGGCGGAGTGAGAGAGAGGGCAGATTTCATCCCCCCCTCATTGGGCATTATACGAGAGCCGCTCACATTGTCATGGCCGCTGAATCTGCTCCCTCCCCCTGCATCCTCATTGGCAGGGAGAAGAGCGCCAGGAAGGACTGCACTAGCGGGGCAGGCAAGCCTCCCATTATCTCAGTAACCGTGAAAAAAACAGACTGATTTCTCCCATCTGTAGGAAAGGAGAATAAGTCTGTAAATTGTGAGACTGGTGGCTGCAGCTCTGTAAGAGTGTCTGTGACACTTACACAGCCCAGCAAACACACCACCCCCCCCCCCCTCACTGATGGGAGATCAGAGAGGAATACAGCTCCTCCCACCTCTGCTCCTCCAGGAACTTCCCACCTGCCCACACTATCCCCGGCGTGCAGATCTATCTGAAAAGAGGGATGTGTGGGCGGGAAATCTGAAAACAGCAGTTGCAGATTCATTTGTGTGCCAAAGATGCCTGATCTTCCAGCCTGGACCTGTGGGTGAGTGTGCACATTGCAGTACACCGTGATCATTGAACTGTCCTTATCTCTATCCCCCTCCCTTCTATGCCCCATCTGTCTCCCTACCCCCTTGTGTTCTTTCAAGACATTCACTAACTTTCAGTTTCAGTCATTGATTCTTTCTTAAAAAAGGGGGGGGGGGGCAGTTTGTCATCTTCGCCCTGGGCACCAAATGGCCTTGTCCCAGCACTGCTTTGCCTTCAAAACAGGATCAATTCTTCAATATTCTAGGGACACCTAAATACAGTTTTTGAAGGAACTCAGTAAGTTGGTTGTTTCAAACAGCCTGGAGAACTAACCACAGATATTCTGTGAATGTAGACTGCCTCAAATCCTTCTGTCTCTTCATGTAATCCCAGACAAACATGATGATGTTGATATCAGGGCTCTGAGGAGGCCAAACCATCACTTCCAGGACTCCTTGTTCTTCTTTACACTGAAGATCGTTCTTAATGATATTGGCTGCATGTTTAGGATCATTGTTCTGCTGCCAAATAAATTTGGGGCTAATCACATGCCTCCCTAATGGTATGGCATGATGGATAAGTTTCTGCCTGTATCTCTCACCATTGAGGGTACCATTGATCCTGACCAAATCTCCAACTCTATTTAAATGCAGCCCCAAACTTGCAAGGAACCTCCATCATGCTTTATTGTTGCCTGCAGGCACTCAGAAGCGGGTGGTAGGGGATGCAAAAGTGGACAGTTTTGTAAGAGATTGGCAGGGGATACAGGAGTAAGCAGTGTTGGAGGAAGGCGTGCAGTGTTTAAAAGAGGTGTCAAAGAAAGCAGAGGTGAGCAGCATTAAATGAAAATGGCAGTGGATGCCAAGGTGAGCAGTGTTAGAAAGGGTGGTGGGGGTGCGGGGTTGAGCAGTGTAGGAAGACAGTGGCAAGGGATGTAGAGGTGAGCAGTGTTGAAAGAGGGTTACAGGGGGTGCAGCAGTGAGTAGTGTTGGATGAAAACATGACAGGGGGTGCAAGGTTGAGCAATGTAGAAAGATGGTGGTAGAGGATGCAGAGGTGAGCAGTGTTGGACGAGGGTGTCAGGGGATGCAGAAATGAGCAGTGTTGGAAGAGGGTGGAGGAGGATGCGAAGGTGACCAATGTTAGCAGAGGGTGGTACAGAGTACAGAGGTGAGCAATGTATGAAGAGGATTGCAGGGGATGCAAGGATGGGCAGTGCTGGTAGGGCAGTGCTCCTACCTGGAACGCAGAGTTTAGAAGTTTTGGAAGAGGCTTATAAGGGATCCAGAGCGGAGCAGCATTTAATGAAGTTGACAGGGGATGAAAAGGTGTGCAGTGTTGGAAAGAGTGACGGGATGACGAGGTCAACAGTGTTGTAAGAGGGTGGCAGTGACTGCAGAAGTCAGCAGTGTTGGAGGGTAGAAATGGGAGCAGAACTGAACAGTATTGGGAGAAGGTTGCATATGTGAGGGAGGGAAGGTTGGATATGTGAGGGATGCAGGGAAGTTGCAAGAGATTCAGTGGTGATTCAATGTTGTATTTTATTAAGCTGCTGTGGGACCTGTTAAAAAAAGAATATCTTGGACTTGGACTTTAACACTTGGGCACTTAAATAGTTTAGAATTAGGACCCACAATTTTCAGAGTGACTTCACATATATTTGCAAATATATGTGTAAAAAATATATGTTTTTGATCTAAATTTTAAATCTCCTGCATGGTTGCCCCTAAGCACATGACTTGCTTTGGCTCCCACAGGAAAGCTGGAAGGGAGAGCACCAGTGGGGGACTCCAGAAGAGGAGGTAAGGGGCCACTGTGCAATACCATTGAACAGAGCAGGTAAGTATAACATCTTTTTTTAATTTAATTTTAAAAAATGTACCTTTGCAATCACTTTAAACACTGTTAAACGAGATGTTCTGTTCTCACTAGCTGGATCAAATACTTTTGAATTTTTGGTATTATCCTTTAAAGCCCAAACATAACCCACATTTAACCTTAACCATACGTTTTTGAAACTAACTTCAAGCTAAACCCTAACCTAATTTTGAACATGAAACATGGACATACAGTACTGGCACCAAATACAAGCAGCTCCATGCCAAACACTGCATGTACCTTAAAAAAAAAAAATATGAAATGGAACAGGAGACTTTAAAGGTGCCTTAAACAGCTATTTCATACATGATAATAAAAAAAAAAAATTAAAAATACATTTGTTAAAAAAGATATAACAATCTTCTACCCTCAACAGGCCATGTTTTGGACATTTCTCTTAGATAAAATAGCTGTCCAAAATACCAAGCCATTGACTCACATGTGCAGGATAAAGGAAAACCTGCAATTGTGGTCCGTTGGGAGTACTTGAGGACAGGGTTGAGAACCACTGTTCTAGATAAAAAGAATATATAATTGATCAGACCAAAATATCAATATATATCTACTGTACAAAAATTTATTTCTCGACATGTTTCGCTATGATAAATAGCTTCTTCAGGAGAATCGTAATTGTCTGTGTACAGCGTATTCACTGCAATACATAAAGAAATACATAAGACAAAATACATTAATAGAAAATAATAAGTCCAAATTCAATCATCTCAAAACAAGAACAGAAAATTGTTTAGGATCACCTGGAACTGTTCTTACCCCGAAATAACATTGTTATATCTTTTTTAACAAATGTATTTAATAAAAATGTTTATTTTTTATTATACATGAAATAGCTGTTTATTTCTTTAGGCACCTTTAAAGTCCCCTGTTCCATTTCCTAGTTTTTTTCAATTATTTGGGATGTGGTGCCTTGCTCCACATATCCTTGGCTGAATCACCTCATTTTCTAACTGCATGTACCTAGTTACCAATGCTGAAATCAACTGCTGTGCTTTAGGGCCAATATGGTTGGATGTCAGTTAATTAGTACTGTATTTTTGAATTGAAGCGAAGAAACTGAAGCACCCAAAGAGGCCAAGACAGTCAGGGTGAGAACATTCAAGCTACAAGCAAATTCCATGTTTCTGGTGAGAATTAAACTCTGGAACAAGCAATTAAAGCAAAGAGAACTAACAACTTAGCCACTATACTACCCATCTTTGCTGTATTAGCTTTTAAAATTTGTTATAGTATTATGATGTGTTCATAGTAGAATAGATCAGTCAACGTCTAGTCCATTTCTGTGTGAAACAGAAAGTGTAGTAAAAAAAAAAAAAAAAAACACTACAGAAGGTCAAATTCTTTTCATTAGAGCTAGTGATAAAATGTAAGGCATATTATACACCGCATGACAAACAGTAGGGAATATATTGATATTTAAAATGATGGCATTCCATTGAAAAAGCAATGAGGAGCACGTGAAGTAGCTGAGCTGCATATATGCAATTATCAGACATAGGACTGCACAAGACACTTCTCTATAGTACATTCTCTTTGATGAAACAGTTAAAGGATGAACATGCTTTTGTTGTCTTCACTTCCCTGCTGAGCTCTGGGGAAGCTTCCTAGTCCCATTAACTGGTGGGAAATACAGTTCAGAATATTATCTAGACTAATCACCTTACCTATAATTATTATTCATTTGCAATATTAATTCAAAACAGTCGTTAAGACACTTTTTCAAATACATGGCTTCATTTAATATTCATACACTGAGCAGAAAACTGTACACTCCAATTAAACATGAACATTTTGTACAGAAAGAAAACCTGTACTGAGAGACATACCGTATGTAGGCTCTTGCTGAACTCTGAGTTTTGAAGCCATAGGATTAGTATTGTTGGCAGGCAACTAGCATTTTTGAAGTGGGCCAGCAATGGCGGCCTCTATAATTCTTCTTTGACCACCTGACCTCCGCAAAGATTTGCGCCCCCCCCCCTCCATGACCAGGCCATTTTTTGCGATATGGCACTGCGTTATTTTAACTGACAATTGCACGGTTGTGTGACACTGTACCCAAATAAAATGTATGTCCTTTTTTTTTCTCACAAATAGAGCTGTCTTTTGGTGGTATTCGATCACCTCTGCGTTTTTTTATTTTTTGCGCTATAAACAAAAAAACACCAACAATTAAAAAAAAAAAACAATATTTACTTTCTGCTATAAAGCACATTAAATAAAAAAAAATGTAAAAAATTGAATTTCTTCGTCAAGGCCAAAATGTATTATGCTACATATTTTTGGTAAAAAAAATTCCCAATAAGCAGATATTTATTTATTTGCACAAAAGGTGTAGCTTCCAAAAAATGATGGGATATATTTATGGAATGTGTATTTAATTATTATTTTAACTAGTAATGACGGCGATCAGTGACTTATAGCGGGACTGTAATATTGCGACGGACAAAGCGGTTACCTGACACTTTTGACACACTTTTTTGGGGGAACCAGTGACACCAATACAGTGATTAGTGTTAAACATACGCACTGCCACTACTAATGACACTGGTAGGGAAGGGGTTAACATTTAGGGCGATCAAAAGGTTAAATGTGTGGCAAAAATGTGTTACTGTGTGTGCTGTTTTTACTAAGCAATGTGCTTTGTAGAAAGAAATAAACAGCACATTGTTGCTGTCAGAAGAGAGCCTTGTGTATGTTTACCTACACAGAGCTCTCTTTGGTAATGTCCAGAGCTAATCGTTGGATGCCGGAGACCAATCAGCGGCCTGCACCCGCAGTCACAGTGACGACCTGGCATGCATACCAGCTATGTGATGTTGCGCAGGAGAGCTGCCTTGCCACCGTATATCTACTGTATATGGTCGGCAAGTTGTTAACGTTGTTCTAAATACTGAAGGTTTAAAATCTGCAGCACCCCCGCAGCCTCCCGCTTATATTTGAGCCTGATCTTGATCCAGCTCTATGCAAGAGAGTAGTGGCTCTCTCTACTTGCTCCCTTTTAATAGGCTCAGAGACCTCATCAGGAGCTAGTGGACATGCCAATCACTTAACCCCCTCCACTACCAAAGTGACTGTCACCCCCGCCATGTCACCCATCACCTGGCTGATTGGCTGCCTTGCATGTGACACAGACACCGTAGTCCTTAACAATGACCCATTATTTCCATTTGGATAGCACTCTGCATGTTAGACCCATGTACTGTATCTTCCTTTAACTCTGTCGCCTTCTTGTGTTGCAACCCCTGTTTCCTGTTTTTGATACTCTGTGCATACATCCTTTTAAGAAACTTCAGACCAGGCAAATCAGAAGAACACATAAAGATCCTTTACTAGGTGGTTGCAGATAACAGTAACAATGCCAAAGACAGTTCCATACACCCCTGTACAGAGTTCTACTATGGACCCATAAAGTGTACGTACCTTAGGCAGAAGGAAAAGTCCTTTTAAGCAATAAATCCACATGGGGTGGTGAAGGTCCTTAGAGTCCATGATTTGACAGTATTCCACAAAGGTAACAAGTCCATCAATGGCAGCTATAAGTCCAAGAGGATCTCCAGGTCAAGACACCATTAGGAACTCTGACTGGCTCCCATCACCAAAGGGAGTGATCACCCCAGCAGAGTAATAAGCTACATTTTTGGCAATATTCCCAGGAAGCATGATCTAGGGACTTGGCACCAGCTCTTTTAATGTGGGTTGATCTGTAGGGGGCATTCATTTTGCTAAAAATGGTGAGAAAAACATTAACCCTTACAGCTTGGTTACCTACAGTTCACAGGTCAACCCCGAGGACAGAGTGAAATATCAAGACATTGTAACATACACCTGGCTGGCTCCATTACCATGAGGACACGAGCACAGACAGGAAAAACAAGAACTTACATTGGGAAATATGTTAGCCCTCTTGTAGGCACCTGCCTACACTTGCTAAGTATTGTAGACAAAGCTGACTGATCAAACTGCCATACAGTACCCATAGCCCTGTCAAGAAAGCTATAGGTGACCAGAAAATATATATAAAACTAGACTAGAGAAATTAGCAATGGAGTCAGCAGTGCAGTACACATTAACTGCGTGGTCTCCATCCTGTTATTTTCCACTTTAAAGTTCCCTCTGTCAGAGCTTTTGGCTTCTCTTGTGGCACATTGGGTAGGCTCTGGTCCATATGTCAGGAAATTCTCCACAGACCTATATTTGGAAAAATACTGTTTATGTACATAAGCAGAACAATGGAGGGGTTTCCAGATCCAGAAGCTTTTGGGAAAAAAAGTTCAGAATAGGACTTTATGGAACTAGAAGGACCAGAGAAACTTTAACTCCTGCCCTCATGTTTTAGTAAAGTGGTTGTAAACCCTCACATATACCCAGTAAAGGGAACAGCCTCAAATGAGATACAGAGACAAAAAAAATCTTCCTACATAGGTTTTTCTGTTGCCTTCCCCTCTCTACACCCCTTCCAAAGTGCAGATTGTATTAAAAATCTTTCTTCATCTGTCAGCAGCACATAGGGGAGGGGACGGAGAGACTGCAGTTACACTGTGTGAGAGCTTATTGGAGGAAAGGAACACACCCCCCCCCCCCCACAAACTGCAGAAGAACTGTGTTGTGAATAGACAAGCTCTGTTCTGAGCACTCCCTCCTCCTCCTTCCCGACACAAACTTATCTTATGTGTCAGGAAAATTTCTCAGAAGTGACTCAAGCTAATGAAAGAGGAATAAAGCACCAAAGAGAAACTACACTTAGAGCTTTGGAGAGAGATAAGTAAACACTGCAGATATATGTGCTTTGCTCAAATTCCATGACTGGGGTTTACAACTACTTTAACATGCTCCTTTAGAAGCTTGTGTATATGGGTAAATGCAGCATACTTTGTGGTGAATTCAGCTTGCTTTTGAAATCAGACAACCTCTTTAGGAAACCAATGGTGGGCAATATAGTGTTAATGGCCAATAGCTTCTATCCAAAGCCCCTCATAAATTCCATTCGTAGTATTTGCGACTTTGTCACAACTGTAATGACAAAATAAATTCAAAACAGCAGCAAATGATTTAAAAATTTGCTTATTAGAATGAGACTATTTGAAATAATGCCTGCAAAAGGCTTTTAACAAAGCCATAGAGCATTCTCGTACAGATTTACTGTTTAAAAATGGGAGAAATCTGCCTAAGGAACAACCCTTGAGAATTATTACTACCTACAATAATCAGCATTTAACTACAAAAAAATATATATTAAGAGGTATTGGCATCTGTTAACATCTGATCCCAAGATATCTAGAGTCATCACCTCTAAAATATTAATCCTTTACCGACAGGCAACTAAACTGAAGGATCAACTTTTTTCTACTACATTCAGATCTTCAGGTCCCTCTAAGTCGAGACCACCAAAGGGTACTTTCCCATGGTGTATGTGTAACCCCTTTCAGTTTATCTGTACTAGCAATAATCCCATCCTTCTAAATGGCCGGACCTTCATTTCAATTTTTTTTGCCAATTGTCAAACAAAGGGGGTCATATATATTATGACTTGCCCCTGTGGATCGTTTTACATTGGCAAAACAATTAGGGCATTATGGATAAAGATTAACACAGCAGCACATAACTGCTGCTATGGCGGGTAATATTTGCTTCCCCATTGGGTGTCAAGTGCATAACTATCAGATGCCCAATCTATATTTCTGGGTATTGGAACAAGTTTTTCAGGATGCCAGAGGCGGAGACTGGAATAGAGCCATCCTACAACAGGAATCCAGATGGATTCATGGATTCATGAATTGAGGGCCACCCAATATCCTGTCTTAAATGAGGTTCTTAGCTTCAGACTGTTCTCGGATGGCTTTATTTCTGAGCAAACGGTGCATTTGATGTAATTGTTTCTTTTTGCTATTAATGTGGAGTTTTAAAATAATGCATATTTTGCTGTTTTTTGGACAACTTTAAAAGTTTTTATCATGTTACATACTGTAATCAGAATTCTGCTTTTTGGAGTACACTTTGTAAAGATGGATGTTTGGCATGTGTGTCAGATGACTTTGGGGGACCTGGGCAGATGCCCAGCCCCACACTTGATTAATCATTGGTTGTGGTGAGGATTATTTACCTTCTTTTTCCCCGTATTGCTAATTCCATCAAGACTCCGTGGATTGTTGCTTCCTTGCCAAGCTGTTTGCTATTTTTGGGCATGCTGGCAAAGCTGTTGGCTATTTTTGGACATGCTGGCCCCTTGCCTTCACCAAAGATGGCCGTGCGGCTATTTTCTCTCTATTTTCTGGTACATGGATGGTCACACCGGAAATGATGTCCGGTTGTGCCTGAAATGACATAGCCTATAGCCTCCTTGCCTATTGCATATCGCCCTCATAGTCCACCCCTACCCCCTCCTTGCCTATTTTGTTGTGCTTAAACTAGGATTGGCTTGAAGGGGAAATGTGGTGGATATAATGGGTTTCATTGAGTTTACATTTATTTTAAATTCACAGATTGTATATGTTTTGCTAAGCAATCCTGCAAGGCTAGAAAGCATTGTGTTCTTTTATTACTAGGTTTGTCATTCTTATCACCATAGGGAGCCACATTTAGGGGCCTGAAATCTATCAGTTTGACCACTGTTGGTCAAGGTTATTTGTTTATTTCTGACTGTTACTCAGCTTACAAATTGCACTGACTCTATAGTGATATTTCTGGACATTAGTTAACAAGCCCCTTGTTGCAGTCCACCATCTCCTTCCTCCTTGCTTTTGTGATTAAAACATTCACGCAATATGTTCTTGCATATAAGTGCAAAGAGATGGAGTTAACTGTCCTATGAGTCTCAAACTGCTGGATTTTCGATACAAGAAACTTGTTTATAACATGCGCATATTATTGCTGTCACATACAGGTAAATTAATCTGCTATTTTAATTGATTTACCATTAATTAAAGTTTTTTTTTATGTTAATGTGTAGTACAGTTGATTTCTTTCTAATCGTATTTAATATCCCTTTATACCATTAATTTACTAGATACCCCTTGTGCATGTTGGCTTATCTCAAGTGCCCTCAAAACAGTTTGGTAGTTTTGCCAGTCCCCTTCAAATGAGACTTCAAGTCATTCAAGCAATTCCATTATATTTTTCAACAATGGCAAATATCGTCTATATTTTTTTAAATAAGGATTTTTCTTTTAGGTTTTGTTAAAAAATTTAAATAGGATTCTGAATCTGAAGCAATCAGCAGGCAGGCCCCTTGAACCTGTCAGGACTGTCCCTGAGTGCCTGGGTAATATTGAAAAATAATCTAAAATACAAAAGATAAAGAGTTCCATTTTAACATATCCTTCAGCTCCACCCACAATTACAGTATGTGTGCTCTGATGTATTTATATAGAAATCATTGTCATGTATCTGAACAATGTTTTTATATTCACTCACTCACTATATATTTCTATACTTTTTAAAAAATTCTAGGGAAAGAAGATAAATTATTTTTCATCCCTTCTTTCAGTATACGTTTGTTAATCAACATAAAAATCCAGCTTATAAATACTACTGGAGGCAAAAAAAGTAAATAACCTAATAAAACTTAATTCTGTTTGAAATCATAACCCTTTCTTACAAACAATTAAAAATCAATTATCATAAAATTCCTTATTTTGCACAAAATTGCCAAGTGTACGAACGTAATAATTGTGGCAAAAAATAATTGGCAGTTTCCTGCGGTGTCGTTTATAATAATGACACAGAACATGCAGTCGTTTCTATGTGTGGAATTAACCAGTATAGAAATTGTTCGCTCAAATTGTGCTGCCTTCTGGGTACGATGCAGACATTTTTCTCCAACAAAAGTTTACAAGTCTAAGTGTTAAAGAAAATCTTCAGATCTTAGCTGTGTTTGGTTTGTGTGAATAGAAGTATTCTTTACTCAAGCCATGCTGCTATTGTTGATTTTAGTTTAGCCCCTTCTCAATCAATATCTAGCAGGGCAGGATTTAATAAGGTTTTATAATCTTCCAAAATGTATTGGGGGAGGCAACTGTGTTATTGTCATTTCCCAAAGAAAACCTTTCAGATTTCTTTGCTTTCACCTGCTGGGACCCATTTGGTCTCTTTCAAAGAGAATGCAATGGAAAAAAAAACTGAAAGAAAATGCTGGGATAACAGTCCCTTATTCCAGCCAATAATATAATCAATGGGTACTTGTGTTTCCTATTGTACTGCACAGAAGAAGTTGTAAGACAATTAAAACTTCCTTCTCAGGCAAATGATGTCTGTAGTTAACCTGAAGGATCTAACAGGAACATGAATACATTAGGAAGAGTGATGTAATATGATACTAAGAAAAAAAAAAACCTAACTAAAGCAATCATAATGCATTGTTAATATATGTATTTTTTTAAATTAATTCCAGTAGACACAAGGAAACTAGAGGTGCAGGAAAATAAATTGTTTTCTGTCTTGTTTCATGATGTCATGTCCTTTGCATTCATTATGGTTATATATTTGTCAGCACAATTCAATAGCAAAATGAAGCTTAATATGCGGGAAACATTTAAACAGTTAACCTCAGCTTGATGTGACATCCAATTTAGACTTCATTACATTTGCATGAGCTAAATTCAGCATCTAATATTTCCCCCTCTTGCTTTATTCCTTTTTATGTCAAGAAAGCTTGTACTGTTTCGAAAAGACAAGCATTCATTTAGACGCTTTAAAAAACATCCACCTTTTTTGGCCCTGGTCTCTTTAAATTATCATTTTGCCAATGGGCTACTGTAGCTATTCAAGCCCTCGCTCTCATTATTCTAAAAGAGTGATTGCAGAGGGATACAACACATGACTAAGAATGCAAATGGGAAGAACTGCGATTTTAATCTCTTCATTATCAGCGATTTTATATTCCGCACCTTAAGGCTTGCAGGATTGCAATATAAAGAGTTGGGTACTTGTGTAATTAACTAGACAACCACCTACCCATTATTTACATTTAATGCTAGATAGATAGATAGATAGATAGATAGATAGATAGATAGATAGATAGATAGATAGATAGATAGATATTTTCTATTTCACATTTTTTTCTACAATATTTCTCATTTACAAACTCTAAGTATCTATATTATATTGCCTGACTAAGCAAATTATCATTTTCGAAATGTATAGCCAGAATGTCACATATATGTACTGTATCTATTTATCTATCTATATTTCTATCTATCTATCTATCTATCTATCTATCTATCTATCTATCTATCTATCTATCTATCTATCTATCTATCTATCTATATTTCTATCTATTTATATTTCTATCTATCTATCTATCTATCTATCTATCTATCTATCTATCTATCTATCTATCTATCTATCTATCTATCTATCTATCTATCTATCTATCTGTCTGTCTGTCTGTCTATCCATCTGTTTATCTATCTATCCATCTACCTCAATAGAGATAGATAGACAGATATAAGCACACATTCACATATACATTAAAGTAGCAAAATAACATAAAAATGTGTTCTATCATCACATAAATAAATATGCATTTTTTGTGAAAAAAAAAATCTATTATTCTATCTATATATTTATAATATAATATAGTATTATAGATAGATAATAAATATAAATTAGCTATCTATAATACACTTAATTATCTATCTATAATATATATATAAATATATATTATAGATAGATTAGAAATTACATATATATACATTATATGTATAAATTAATCATAGAGGTTGGTAGCTTTAAGTAACCAGAATTTTATAAAATAATAAAAAAAAAATGTCATAACAAATGAACCAGTTATTTACTGTCTGTGCTAAACAAATAAATGCTACAGTATCTCTACTGTGGGAAACAAATGACTCAGACGACTTGGTCAATATGTAATATCTCTTCTAAGCATATGCAAATTTGCTGTAAGAGGCTTGAAAGCAGTCTTTTAAAACATAACCAAAGCAACCAGTGATTTATTATTCATGCACTGCTGAGCATACAGGTTTAATTTTACCCCTTTTTGCTATTGTTTTATATGTGCTCACTTGACTAGGAATTAAATAGTCATTTTTATTGATGTTTTGTCAGGGGCAGAACCCAATAAATAGGGTGGAATGTGATATTGTCTCATACTGGGAAAGTGCCCTCAGCCACAAAAGCATAGCTAGCCGTATAAATATATTTATAAACAAATTTAAGGGTGGCAGAGAAATATAGAATAGCAGGCGGAAATTAGGATGGAAGGATAAGCTTCTGAGGAATGTAATAACAAATTTGGAAGTCAAACACTTGACTGTTCTGGAATAATAAGAACATAAAGAAAAGGATGATCAACTAGCAGTTTGAAAGACAGAATTATTTTATCTGCTTTCATATTCTGTCTCTTAATGAGGAGCATCACCAGACTGCCAACAGACAAAGAGAATTTTTGATGAAAAATAGGGGGAGTTGAGAGGTGCGCTTAGGAATCTGCAAACTTCAGATGTATGTACAGTATGTTAGCAGCCCTACCCAAGCACTAATTCATAAACCTGTGTGTTGAGAAGACCTTTTATGTAAGACACTAGAGAAGAAACTCTTCCTACATGCCAAAAAAAAAAAAAAAAAAGATACGGGTAACTTGTAAATTAAAATGGCAGTGTTCTTCCATGTGTGATGTAATTGTGTTGTGTTTAAATACCAGAAATAGTATTGACTATTCACTTATATGGTAATGATAAATTAAAGCAAAATGATTTTGAAAATAAAGCATTGTACATGACTGGATCTCATTTAAATCAAATCAAGATGGTGTGTAGTATAAGCTGATTACTATGATGTTGATACCCACAGGTATTTCAGTGCTGACATAGAGAATTAATGCCATCTAGTGGAGTCAATTGGTATTTTTCATGGGCGGCTTGGATCAATGTTCACTGTGAGACAAGCTAGAGTGACTTAGTAGTGATAGGCTTAGCCAAGCAAACTGGCAGAGTTCAATAAAAATAAAAAAATGTAAAAAATGTAATTAAAACAAAAATTTATATTTGCTTGCACATGATTGGATGATTAAATGCAGCAGAACGTCATCTCATCCACTAAGCTAAACGAAAATTCTTCAGCAAAGTGAAAATTCCCTTGCAAAGTGAACATCTATTTTGTCTTTAGTAAACCAACCCTATTAGATTTCTGCCAGGTCGGTTAGTGTCTGGATTCATGTTTTTAATGCAGTTTTCTCTGGGTTTAGTTATATTTTATATTTTAAGTGTTGTTTTCAGGTGCACGACAGTCACAAGAGCTTTGACCTTAAGGCTACATTAACACTAGTCTGTATAGTAAAATGCAGGGTTTTACCATGCAAGCTAGTGCAGTGCTGGCTCTAGTAGGGAGCAGTGTGATGGGCATTCTAGTGCATTGCACGGTTTATGTTTTTCCCCTTTTTTCAACATCATTCATGTCACTGCACAGCAGCGTGGTGCATTGATTGCATTACTGCATGGTGACATGCAGTGACATCCAGTACATGTGGAAAAATGTAGACATGTTGCTTTTTTCCACACTGCACCACACATCATGCCAGGGTTGTAGTATGAACAGGACACATGGAAATGGATGTACTCTACTAGTGACCTGCATTTATCCAGTGTGGAAAAATGCAGATCACGGCAAGTAGCATGCACAAGCCCTAAAACCACTTTCTGCAAAGGTGGTGGAGATTTAAATAAAAGTCTTAAACCTGCTGATTGTTCACTGCTGAATATTGAGCAATGACAGAATAATGTTAGTAAGTAAAAGTAAAAAATATTTCTGAATTGGTTCTTCTTTGGTTCTTTTTTCTTTGGTTCTTCTTCATTGGTTTTGTCTACAATACAAAATTTAAAATAGATTAATTCATAGAACTCAAACCCTGATAACATAAAGAGACATAAAAAAAGGGTTATCATAAACACAAAACAAAATAAGGGGCATAATAAGGAATACTAATATGTCATACATAACTTTTTTCTTTAATATAAAACAGTGCAGAGCTCCAAAAAAAAAAAAACGAATACAAATATAAATATACAAAAAATGTATCACTTCTATCATAAACAGTAAAGATAATAATAATAAATGACATAGACATATGGGGATAACCACTATACAAACACCAATAGTAATAAGCCACAAGTGGTAAAACCCCCAATGCATAATCAGAACATATCCATATATAGTGATATCAATGTGAGCAGTGGGTGGGCTGTTTAGTAAGTTCTGTCTGGTCTTGGGAGGGAGATTGTTAAGTAGGGTTTACAAGGGAAAATCTGATAGGAGTAGTATATACAGTAGCATGATAATCCAGCCTCAAGCTGCACCCTCTGATGAAGTCCAATGGACGTAATACGTAAGGCGGAGCCACGGGTGTGATGTCATTATGCTAAGGGATATTTCCCCAAGGGGTGTTTTGAGGATGTAGGATTGATCTGTGTAAGCCTTATATAGAACAATATATGCAAATGTGATGAGCGATCCATTGGCTTATATAATGCTGTTTAGGTGTGAATCACTATTGGTGTTCGGCCGCTCTTACTTTGCAGAGCTTAGACCTGTTCTTTGCTGTGCAAGGATTTGCGGAATATTCATGGGGGTTTTTTATGTTGATCCAATAATTACCTAAGGACTTATTTAAAAGAGCCAGCCTACACTAAACCAAACAGTAAAAGAGTCCAAATTACTTTAATGGTGCAAGACATTCCAGGGGCCAAACCAATGTTAATTGCAGAAATGATCTCCCTGAAATAATCTAGCTGGGTATCATACAGATGAGTCTGGTAAAGTGTGTTACTGAGCCCATTTAAGATCTGACAACATGTCTATGCCCTGATGAAGGGGGGGGGGGGGGGGGTGCTTTGGCCTCTGAAGCAAGACTTTTTTAACATTTTGGTTTTGCACTCCTGTTGTATTATTGTGCTTTTGGGTTTTTAGTGATGCTCTTGTGTCCCCACTTTGCACAATTGTTTGTCTTCAGAAAAGAAAATGGGGCGGCATCCAAAATTTGAATGTTTTGGCACCCAAATACATTGGATATAGGGGATATCTTCCAAAAAACTTGATTTTGAGATCCACCATTAATTTTCCCTGGAATGTAATTTAATTTATGACTCAACATAGTAAAGCCAGGACCATCAGCTTTTTGGTAGATTAGCTCCGATGCGTAGCTTCAAAAAAAGACAGTTAATGCATGAAATAAACAAGGGGTATGCTGATAACTTCAATTATTTTGATCTAGTCTCAGCGCAGGTGAAGTAGCTTTGTTGGGTATGCCACAAAGGGAGACCTTAGTACAGGAAACTCAAAATATAAACACGATCTCTATTTTTATAGTAATAGAAAATCTGAATTTATTAACTTCAACGTTAACAAAATGTTTACCAAATAACAGCGGTGAAAAAAATTAAAAATATCCATTAAAAATTTAAAATGTAAAAATATATTTTAACTCTGCTTAGTAACACCTTTTTTGGCTGGATATACCTATATATATATATATATATATATATATATATATATTTGATATATTTTTACAAGCCCTCAAGAACAGTCAGTTTGGGGTGGATTTACTAAAACTGGCGCACACAGAATCTGGTACAGCTGTGCATAGTAAACAATTAATGTCTAACTTTAGCTCTTTCTATTAAGCTTTGACAATAAAACCTGGAAGCTGGTTACTATTCACAGCTGTACCAGATTTTGTGTGCACCAGATTTAGTACATTTTCCCCTTTGTCTTATTCATCAGGCATGGGATCAAGAGAGTTTTGCATTTTCGAATGAATAAAAGCTATAATTTCTTTATTTATTTTTCTTGCTACTTACCATGGCTGACATTTTAACACATATAACAAAAATAGAGCAACCACTGATATTAAAATACCAGCCAATCCTTTGGGATTCACTTTGTCAGGCATATATTATGAATCTGATCAGCATGTAGTGAGCTAGTGAAGGGGTCCTTTGAGGCTCTTACAAGTACATCAAGAAAATCCACACTTCGTCTGGGAATGTGAGCACCCCACCCCTCATTAAGTGTTCTCTGGTTGGTGAGTAAATTAAATCCCATGATTTATAGATTGATGGAGATTGCAATGAATTATGGGCTGCTTTGTCCACCTTCTGTGATGTCATTTCCCCAGTGGCAAAGTATATTGTCTGCTCCTTACATCTCTGTTTTGTAACATACAGATGTACCTTAGCGTATCCTTTTAACGACTTCTGGCCCGCCCACCATCGTAACACGAAGGTACTTTGAAGAGGAATATTGTTGTTATGGCAGCAGCTAGCTGCCATAACCCCGGTATCTTCTTCAGGGGGCGGTCCGCTTCAAGATAAAAGTTGTCTATGCAGCGCATTCGCAGTGAGATCACTTTTATCGGAGGCGGGATAGGGCACCCCTCCGACCACGCTGCGGTGCCCTCCGCCGCTTACCAGAGCTGTCGGCAGCGGTGGAGGCCATTGGATCTTCTCCCTTGTGTGAGATGGAGATGGGTGAGGGGAAGATGGCCTCCACCCATCTCCATATCATTACAAGGCAGAAGCAATGTCAAAATGTCACTTCCACCCATAGCTCTTAAAGGGACTTTTTTTTTGTATTTTTTTTTTTAATGACAAATTTTATATATTTTTTTATTTTTATTGCATTTTAGTGTAAATATTTTTTTGACCCCAGATCTCATATTTAAGAGGTCCTGTCATGCTTTTTTTCTATTACAAGGGATGTTTATACTCCAGTGTAAAACTAAAAAATAAAAGGTAAAATAAATAAGAAAAAAAAAATGAAACGCACCCCGTCCTGATGAGTTCGCGTGCAGAAGCGAACGCATATGTGAGTAGCACCCACATATGAAAACGGTGTTCAAACCACACATGGGAAGTATCACCACGATTGGTAGAGCAAGAGCAATAATTCTAGCCCTAGACCTCCTCTGTAACTCAAAACATGCAACCTGTAGAATTTTTTAAACGTCGCCTATGGAGATTTTTAAGGGTAAATGTTTGTTGCCATTCCACGAGCGGGCACAATTTTGAAGCGTGACATGTTGAGTATCAATTTAATCGGCGTAACATTATCTTTCACAATATATAAAAAAAAATTGGGCTAACTTTACTGTAGTCTTATTTTTTAATTAAAAAAAGTGTGCTTTTTCCAAAAAAAAGTGCGCTTGTAAGACCTCTGCGCAAATACGATGTGACAGGAAGTATTGCAACAACCGCCATTTTATTCTCTAGGGTATTAGAAAAAAATGTATAATGTTTGGGGGTTCTAAGTAATTTTCTAGCAAAAAACTGTTTTTAACTTGTAAACAAAAAATCTCAGAAAAAGGCTCGGTCCTTAAGTGGAAGTTGTGCTCATCGGAACCCTCCACCCCTTCGGTGCCACAATTGGCACCTTTCAGGGGGAGGGGGGTGCAGATACCTGTATAATATAGGTATCTGCACCCACTTCCGGGAATAGCTATCTGCAGATGCCCCGCCCTCGTTGTGTTCTGGGGAATCGGGCAGTGAAGCTTCAACGCTTCACTTCCCCATTCCCTGACAGAGAATGGCGGTGGGGGCAGCCGAGAGATGAGCGATTGCTTGTCATCTGCTGCCGACATCGCTGGACCCTGGAACAGGTAAGTGTCCATTTATTAAAAGTCAGCAGCTGCAGTATTTGTAGCTGCTGGCTTTTAATAATTTCACAATGCAAAAACAGATATACCATAATGAAGGATTTATTTTATAAGGTTGTCTTTCCATCCTGTTGAACATCATGATTAGAGTCCAGTGGTGGATTCCAGTATAAACGTCATACTACGGTGCTGTGTTTACTGTCATGCATGCCTGGCAGTTGGGCTACTGGAGCGTTTAACAGAATAGCCAATAATGAGGCTTCTGCTGGGACTGTTGACATCACATCCAAGATGGTGGGAGCCAGCAGTAGTCTCAGGCCTTTTAAATGTCTACACAAGGGAGGATTTTACAGGTACATAACATGCATTAAATGTATAAATAGAAGGTGCAATCAGCGCAAAAATGAAAAGAAACCCCCCAAAATGCAAGCTGAACACTAAACGATAACAAATGATAAAAATAGAGCGAGTGCAGTGCAAATGTAACAATAAAATATAGTCCAAAAGGCTGGTGTTCTGAACAGTCCTTTTTATTACTGGGTTCTGATTGTTTTTTTATCATATATACATTTTTTGTGATGCTTTTGAGGATGGTATCGGGTGCAATTTTATGTTTTATGTATTTGAAACACATATATGTGTTCTGGTTGGATTTGCTGATCATCCACTAGGGGGCAGTGATCTAACTGGGAACGCAAATTTTTATAATTTTTTTTTCCCTTTATGTGATTATTTTGAAAAAATTGCAATTTTAGAAATATTTTAAGATTTTAGATATTAAGATATCAATATGTTTGTCTAGATGCTTGTAGCACAGACCGGCTGTTTCTTTTATCTATTTAAGAGCCGCTCGTTTGTGTATGCTGTTTGCATGACAATGGTACACTGTAAATATACTGCTGGGTGATGCCGTGGCCTCGCCCCGCTGAGGAAGTTCTGACGAAAGTAACACGTACGGGGGAGGAGCCACACATGGATGACGTCACCCTCTGCCATCCTTTGAAGCTAACAGCACACGGCCATGCTACATGCCTGTATAGTTTTAATCCATGTGCGTAGTCCTCTTTTGGGCACAAATACATTTTAATGTTTGCACAGTGAGCACTTAGATCTCCCTTTTTTCACATATACATGGTTTGATGCCCCCATTTTGCATACCAATCTAGAGGCGAAGTTCCAATTGATTTGTTTCTGATTACCTACCTTTTGTGTGGGACCTGCTCACATGACTGCCTGTTAGCTCAGGAGTCCATGCTTAGAGGTGAGCGTAGAACTTAGATCGAAGGTGGAGGGTCTGTCACCATTATTGAAACTGTTGATCTTCACCGGTGGAGTTATCTCTCTGGGACTTGTAGTTCACCGGCCTTTTGGACTATGTTTTATTGTTACATTTGCACTGCACTTGCTTTATTTTTATCAAATAACATGCTTTCAATGTGTAATAATAATTAAATATACAAATAATCTTATGGAAAAACTGTTGTTGAAATGAACTCTTCTGGAAAGGCTGTCACAAGTTTTATGAGTGTGTCTATGGGAATGTTTGACCATTCTTCTAGACCATTCTTCCAGAAGTACATTTGTGAGCTCTAATTCATCCCAAAGTGTTCTATCGGGTTCAGGTCAGGACTCTGTGCAGGTCAGTCAAGTGCTTCCACTCCAAATTTGCTCATCCATGTCTTTATGGACTTTGCTTTGTGCACTGGTGCGTAGTCACGTTGGAACAGGAAGGGGCCATCCCCAAACTGTTACCACAAAGTTGGGAGCATGAAATTGTCCAAAAAGTCTTGGCATGCTGTCACCATAGAGTTCCATTCACTGGAACTAATGGGCCAAGCCCAACCCCAACCAAAAAACAAAAAAAAAACAACCCCACACCATAATGCCCACTCCGCCAAATGATTATATAGCACAAAATGAGAAAAAACGTCTTTGTACTCTTTTTGTCAAGTCATGCAGTGACAGTAGGTGCCTCTGATTTATTCTATGGAGCTGTCCCCTCTACTGTTTATGAGCATTTTCTGGATGCTACACTGTATCCCCAGCAATGCCAGTACATAAACATGATTTCCCTATTAGTGAAGCTTCATTATATTCATTATTTTTGGTTGGGAAACTGAATATTTCAGAGTTGATCTTTTAAATGAAATAAACACAGAGGAAAGCTAAAGGTTTTTGTTTTATTTTTCCATTGTTAGATCATAAATATTTTTTATTCACTTTCTAGCAAATTTGACCACCCCGTGAAGAGTCCCTTCCCTACCTCCACCACCCAACCTTCTTGCACATTATAGCCCTCTCCTTATCTTGGAGCATCTAAATACTGTTTGTACTAGCCCACCATCTCTGCCGCTAACTTCACCTCCCTACATGACTTTTTATATTGCCAGGGAGGATGAAAAGAGAGTACCATTGTATCACTTTAGTGAAAGCTCTGAGTCTGCTCTGGCTGTTGAAGCCACATCCAAAATGGTGGCACCTATCAGCAGCCTCAGATATTTTGGATGTCCAAACAAGGGAGGATTATGGTAAACCATATGCATTAAAATATGTTAACTGTACATATAATCTTTTGGAATATTATTGTTTGAACCAAATTATATGTCAGTCTTATTTATATATGTTAAGATTTTAAACGATTTGTTTAAAATGCTTCTATGTTTCTATGCATGGTTATTTTCTTTTTACATATATATGAATGGCTTTATTTGCTCGATACGTACATATATCTACTTATAAAAACAGCTTTCCTCATATTCCAGTCTACACCTTGGTTGGATTCCCACATGAAGATGGACACTCCATCCTCTGTGGCACTCGACACTAGGCACTCCCCTAGTTATCCCCTTAGGTCCGGTTCACACTGAGGCAGCACGACTTACAGCGCGACTGCCTCAGGTGACCCAGACGCTGCGGCAACATGCAAAACGACCTCTATATAGAAAGCAATGCAAGTCGCCTTAAGTCACCCCCAAAGTCGTACAGGAACCTTTTTCTAAGTCGGAGCGACTTGTGTTGCTCCGATTAGAACGGTTCCATTATACAGAACGGGATGCTCCTTGTCAGGCGGCTAAGTCGCCTGACAAGTCGTCCTAGTGTGAACTGACCCTCATTATTCTATCACAGTAAGACACAAAACATTTGGACAGCTGCACTGTCCCTTGAAAATAATTGAATAAACTGAGACAACTGGCTCAGTTTACCACTTTGCCCTTGGTGTTGAGGAGTCACTTGCCATGGGTCACAACTGCCTGCCACACCCTTCCTTCAATCTTAATGCCTAATTGAACAAAATACAATCTCTAGATGGCTTATCCTGTTTTTGGTTATATCTGAGCAATGGTTCAGCAAAATAACTGATTTTATTGCATGATGTATAAACATGTGCACACTGAAATATTTTGTTTCGGAATTTCGTTTTCGTCCGAAAAATACATTTATTTAGTTACTCCCCTAATTAGTTTTTATTTATTTTGTTTCCTTAAAATATGCAATTTGTCCGAAAATCCGAAATAATTACGGTCGATTCTGTCATTGAAGGCTTATGGTGTCTGTCAAATGTTCTAAGAAGATTTGACGGAATAGCTTGTAGGCGGAAGATTCGACGGAGCAGCTAAACTGTACGACGCTGAAATCGTATATATTTCCGGACGAATGTTCCGCCTACAAGCTATAGTAGAATTCTAATGTTGTATGACACTAGTAATAATTATATTTATTAATCAGACAACCAACATTTGAATTCTTCTATAGCCTATGGGTGGAGCATTTGGCCATAAATATCCACTTGCAGCAACTGCTTAATCGAATCTTTATGTTGAATCTTTCCTCTCTATGTCGAATAATCTTGAACGAATAGAGTTACTGTAGGTTAGGCACATTCGACCTATTCTGCTATAGTCTCTATAATGTCGAATCTTTTCTCTCTATGTCAAATCTTTTCTCTCTATGTAGAATAATCTTGGACTAATAGAGCTAAGGTTAGGCACATTCGACCACAGGTTCGATGGACACAGATTGCTATTGTCAGCGCCATGTCGACTCTCCTATTCTATATCGAACTGTTGTCACAACAAAAACGAAAATAAAGCATTTATTTATGTTGGATATTTTGTTTTTCGGATTCTGCACATTCGTTATTGCTTGTTAAAACGATAACGAAAATACCCCAAATTTAGACGAAAATGCATTTGGACGAAAACGAACGCACATGTCTAATGATGTATACAAAGCCAGTAAAGGGATAGACTATATCATGAAGGTACATTATGGTACTGCAAGGTAACTAAAACGTGACTGTTGCATAATGCATTCAGGTAAACATTACAATAATAACTCAACGTTTGTGCTTCCTTCTCATTGATGACACACCATGCACAGATCAGAATATAACTGCTGCTTGAGACACAAATCTCCCTCTATGTTGGGTCCACTTCATCTTGCGAAAGTATAAACATATTTCTACAATTAATAATGATTTGCAAATGTTTGTTGTAAATACATTCTCTTCCCTTTTTATGCTCATGAATGCAACGTAAATCTGTGACTGTTTACAAGTTATACTTTCCAGCATTTTATTAAAGCCCAGATTGTTGATTCACCTGTTCTTAGAGATAATTGTCTGTGCTTTCTACTTCTTTTACCTCTATAGAATTCTCTTTGTAGTGTTTACTGGCTTCCTCCTACACTACTGCACAGTTTTCTTTAAGAACAGAAAAAATACCTTGATATTTGGTTGTATTTTTTTCAATTAAACTCCCAGCTAAGCACTTCCTTGATATTTACTGTACTATAGATTTTCTTTTATCAGAATTAGATATGGTCTATGTGACTGCTCCAAAGGATGAATTCATTTTTGTGACTTTCATGTGTATGCCACACACTTTTGCTGATTCATTGAGATTAATCATATATGACCTCCATATTGTCAGGCTTCCCTTTTTCAGATCATAATCTTTGAAACCTTCTATAAAAAATGCCCCGAGGATATACATCTTCATTTGAAGTCCAGAGACTTGTAAACCACACCTACTCCAAGTTCAAAGCTTCTCATGTGACCATATGGGCATTTGATATGACAAAACACATCATGAAAGAGATATAACTAATTATGATGATGATTATTATTTTTGGGATGCTAAACAAAAGATGAACATTCACATATATATATATATATATATATAGATATATATATATATATATATATATACTTGTTATTATCATTTATATTTAAATAATGGAAAGACATAGGATATTATCAGAACTGGATATAAGGCGTTTTAGTAGTGATGGTGTCTTTGTTACTGCACAAAACTAACTATACCAGAAAAACTGTGAACGTTCATACATGAGATTGCATGAAAGACTAACTCATCTCAGAAAGATTGAAGAAGACAAGAAGGACAGTTCTGTGTGATCACGGGCAAGTTCAATCTTAATCTGAATTCTCTTAGCTTCTAGAATTTCATGAAAAACATTTCCAAATAAAGGTGCCATACCACCTGATGGATTGGTTCTCCAGAATATCCTATTGGGGTAAGGTGACAATTTCATTATGCTAATGAATGTAGGTGGAGACACGACTTTCTGCAAGCAAATTTCTTGAATAGATTCCCAAAGAAGTCACAGGCTGACTCAGCACACTGGTGCCCCCTTAAGCCAAAAATCAGTTTTGGTGGCAATTGGCCTTTAATGTTTAGACATAAGATGAGTTATGCCTAATCCTACGTCTATTTCAGCCACATGGAAGATTTATCTGTAGCACCCTCTACTTTAGGTAGGATTTTTGTAAACGCAGGTAAATTCTTAATTTCTGTGGGCTGGGAGTGGCTCAGAGTAGGCTGGTGACTCACAGATTGCATCATCTTTCGGTTACCTCCCTTCTGCTTCTAGAGGATTCTATTAGGAAGGAGGGGAAGAGAGGTGGAGCTGTCTGGGGTGTCTCAGGGAGCACTGACCAATACCCAACTAGGAGTGGCAGGGGGAGGCCTCCTTGATATACCCAGGGTCAGCCCATCTGGGGAGGAGTGCTCAGGTGGAAGAAGCTGGATATGGAGCACCAGGTTGTTGGAGTCTTTGAGGCACTCCCCAGTCTGGGGGGGGGGTGACTTTGGGCCTGCGGGGTTCAGGTACAGGTCAGAGCCTTTCTGAGTAACAATGATTGGAGCTTTTATGTCTATATTCCAACAATATTGAACTGTCTACCTGTTTCCTGAACCACACTCTTGGACTTATATACATGATGGAATGACCTTGATTAATTTCCCTGTTTCCTCTTTGTATCATTGGTTCTATACAGTAGCGGTATCATATTATTTTGTAACTCTACTATCTCTGTAGGTTTTTAGAGACTATATCTATGTTTTATATGTGTATTTAATAAAACTAATTTTTGATTATAAGTTGCGTACTGTGCCTAAAAAGTCCAAGTCCCTCCTCTTCTCATGATATTTTGAACACATCAGGACGTGGCACTTTATATTTTCACTGTATCCACAGGACCATGCTGTGGTTTGATACAATTTATTATTCTATCAAAGAATGATCTGGACAGGAGGTCCCTGTCTGCAAATGTGGCAGTTTCTATGGCCTGACATGCTCTAGCTGTACCAGGAACCAAATATTGTACAGGAGAAAGAGACAGTCTATAAATAAGCATTGTGCTGGAGGAGACTGGAGCTCTAGAAGTGTAAATAGAATTTCCAACTAATCATTCGATCGATTCTACTATTGACTTTGGACATCTCATAATTTCCCTTACCTTATCCAAGTTCAAAAACTCTCAATAAAATACAAAACAAACACATGGACTGCTCATTGTCTCAAGGGGGACTGGGAAGTGAATGCCAGGCTGGGCAGGGTGACAGGTGGAACACAATATCCAGCAGCCCCTGCGTGGGTACCGCTACATATCCAATTTGACTTCACTATTGAGCCAGTGATTTCTTTGTTATTTGTCATATAGAAAGCAGAGCCTAGAGCTTTGAAAACAATTTCTCAGTTATTATATGTGTGTTAATTATGCTGAAGGATAGGCTACAAATATATAATTCATTAAGATGGCTTTGACTAGCTTCCCCTGTACAGCAGAACTCTGGTAGCGCAAGAAGCAGCACAAGGAGCCAATCAGTTGTGATGCAGTGAAAGCGACATACACTATTTTGTCAAAAGTATTGTGATGACTGTCTTTACATGCACATGAATTTTAATGGGATCCCAGTATTAGTATGTAGGGTTCAATATTGAGTTGGCCCACCCTTTGCAACTATAACAGCTTCAACTCTCCTGGTAAGGCTGTCCGCAAGGTTTAGGAGTGTCTATGGGAATGTTTGACCATTCTTCCAGAAGCACATTTGTGAGGTCAGGCACTGATGTGGACGAGAAGGCCTGGCTCGCAGTCTCCGCACAACTTCATCCCAAAGATATCCTATCAGGTTGAGGTCAGGACTCTGTGCAGGCCAGTCAAGTTCCTTCACCCCAAACTTTTTATTCATGTCTTCATGGACCTTGCTTTGTGCACTGGTCCAAATCATTTGGTGGAGGGGGGATTATGGTGTGGGTTTTTCAGGTGTTCGCCCTCGGCCTCTTAGTTCCAGTGAAAGAAACTCTTAAGGCGTCAGCATACCAATACATTTTGGACAATTTCATGCTCCCAACTTTGTAGTAACAGTTTGGGGATGGCCCCTTCATGTTGCAACATGACTGCACACCAGTGCACAAAGCAAGGTCCATAAAGTCATGGATGAGCATTATCCAAAAGATTATCTGTTGACCTTACAAGAACTTCGTGCTCTATGAGGACTACAGAACCATATCAGATGGGTGGGGTTCCGTAGTCCTATCTTGTCTCTGTTGACCTGATGAAGAAGGGTGAGAGCATTGTCTTCCAAGGACTGGAAGCACAATACTGGAAGAATAACCATAGCTGCATTGAAAACACAATGAATTCTTTTTTAGCATTATATGTTTTTTTTTATGTGTCTAAAATTTTCTTTTAATATTTGGAAACAAGATCCTATAATTTTTTTTGTTTTTTTTTGTTTTTACAGCTCAAAATATGCATTAAAATACATATGTCTAGAAGTTCATGTATGTTTAAAGACAAAGGAATTCATGTAGAATACAGGGCATAAATCAAGAACACTTTGTGAAGCATTTACGGCACAATATTTGATTGTCTCATAAAATAACCCACTAAACATACAAGAACCACTATAAAAGTATGTATGTTTGAAAACTATGTTTCATAAACCATCTGGAATTGCATAATGTAACTTTTTGACAGCAAATTTTACTTAAAATCAGTGTTATGTATATATTTTCCATAAATGTATTCAGAAGCAGAATTTATTTGTAGAATATATGGAGCTTATGGCACTGATAGCAATGTCCAGTGTTTGAGTAGTGACACATGAAATAGATGAGTGAACATAAATCCATCACATTGTAGGTGTTGGAGGCATTGCATTTAATTATCACTCTTTACAAAGCAGCCAATGTAAAGTAGCACTATTCTGTTAAACAGTAAAAAGATTTGAAAGCATTAAAGTTATATTTTATGAAA
Organism: Lithobates pipiens; assembly: GCF_037356315.1. Taxonomy (NCBI): domain Eukaryota; kingdom Metazoa; phylum Chordata; class Amphibia; order Anura; family Ranidae; genus Lithobates; species Lithobates pipiens. The sequence goes on from NW_027507790.1 coordinate 158,290,721, forward strand.
ACTTTAAGGACTAGTGCTCAAAACTTTACAATACTACTCGGGAGGATTTTTCCAGAACAGTAATAGCATTTAAAGGGGTTGTAAACCTTCGTGTTTTTTCAACTTAATGGATCCTATGCATTAAGGTGAAAAAACACCTGGCAGTGACAGGCCCCCCAGCCCACCCTTTTACCAACCTGAGCCCTAGAACATGACCCGGCGAGGACAGGCTGTCTCTCTGCCCAGGGTTCTCGGCTCTTGATTGGATAGATTGATAGCAGCGCAGCCATTGGCTCCTACTGCTGTCAATCAAATCCAAAGATGCCTGGGGGCAGGGTCAAGTCATACATTCGGCAGCTATGGACGCCAAATGCTGGACTCAGGAGCGTGCCCGCAAGGTAACCCCTTTGGGAGAGCGCTTCTCCTAGTGGGTTATCTGATGTGGGGAGGAGCCGGGAGAGCCTGCCAGGGGACCCCAGAAGACAAGGTTCGGGGGCCACTCTGTGCAAAACGAGCTGCACAGTGGAGGCAAGTATGATATGATTTTTATTAAAAAAAAAGAAACTAACCCTTACAATCACTTTGATGGCAACGTGGCATGTTGATTCTGTTAAAGGAGAACTAAACTCTTTCAACCAACAATAACTATTTGTATTTTTCATGCTTTTTTTTTTTACATTGCTTCAGTTGCTTTCTGTTTTCTGGCCCAGGCTAAAATAATGGCATACACTAGGAGTCTTCATGGGCAGTTTTTTCGCCATCTGGAGGAGAGGGGAGGCTTCCACAGCTTAGGACACCCTCCCACCTGAAAGCCTGAGCTAAGATCAGATTCCAGGAAGTAAATGCTACATGAATCATCTGCCCTTACGTAATATGGCCTCAGCTAGAAATACTAGGGGTGTTTTTCAAAGCAATTTCTTTCAAAAAAAAAAAAAAAGCTTAAAGACATGGATAGGTAGGTGAGTTTGCTTTGACCATTAACCCCTTCACACCTAAGGGTAAAACAAATCCTGATGCCTCATGCCGCGTGCACGCGACCGATATTTCCATCACAATAAACTCTGACGGCCTTTCCGGCGGAGTTCCACTGAAACAGACTTGCCTACACATGATCACACCAAAGTCAGATCGTTTAGAACGCAATGACGTATGATGGGACTACAAAAAGGAAGTTCAATAGCCAGTAGCCAATAGCTGCCCTTGCGTCGTTTTTGGTCCATTGGAATAGCATACGAACGGTTTTCCCGATAAGAATTGATTCCGTCGGAAAGATTTAAAACATGTTTTATTTCTACGTCCGTCAGAATTTTTGAAAGAAAAAGTCAGATGAAGCCCACACATGATCGGAAAATCCGATGGAATGATTCCGTCTGACCTTTTCTGCCGGAAAGTCTGACCGTGTGTACGCGGCATTAGTCCAATTTTGCAACTTTGACATGTGTTAGTAAAACTGTACAAATCATCACAACTACCTTGTGCATCCTTTTGGATGGATTATACCTTGTTTTTTTCAGGGCAAATTGGACTTTCATTTGGTGGGAAATGGTAATGGATATCTCCTAATTTTTTATTATCAGAGGAAAAATGTCCCAAAATACAAAAAAATTATATATATTTTTAATTTAGTTACATATTTTTTGCCACTACCATAACCTACCACCAAATAACCACCCAAAAACTCTACAGTTTCTGATGATCGCAGCGATACCACATGAGTATGTTAGTTGTTCTATGCACCCATAGTACAGCCCAGAAACAATAGTGCACATTTTGCTTTTTTTTTTAATCCTACTTAAAACAAACTGGCACTTAAAGAGGTTGTAAAGGTTCGTGTTCCTATGCATTAAGGTGAAAAAACTCCTGGCAGTCACCGGCCCCCTAGCTCCCCCACCCCCCCCCCCCCGTTTTACGTACCTGAACCCCTTTATTCAGTCTCTCTCTCCACGGGCTCCCGACTCTTGATTGATAGCAGTGCAGCCATTGGCTCCCGCTGCTGTCAATCAAATCCAATGACGCGGACCCTGGGGGCCGGGCCGAGTCCTGCATCTATGCCTCTATGGACACCGAATGCTGGACTCAGGAGCGCACCCACAAGGTAATTCTCAAGGAAGCACTCTCTCAGGGGGTTATCTGATGCGGGGAGGAGCCGCAAGAGCTCCCGGGGGACCCTAGAAGAGCAGGTTAGGGGCCACTTCGTGCAAAACGAGCTGAACAGTGGAGGTAAGTATGACATGTTTGTTATTAAAAAAAAAAAAATTACCCTTACAATCACTTTAAATTAAAAACATTTTTACGACGGGCTGTCTGACGATTTTCGTATTGTTAGTATGGTGCTTTCGACTGCCGATTTAGCTTTTTCATCAGACAAAAGCTGGTTGTGCAGACTATAACATTTTTGTCGGGTGTGAACACAACATCCGATTTTCGTTTCATTAGTACAGTTTTTGTACAAAAAAACATCAGAAATTAAAGAAAACATACAAAACATTACGTCACTTCTGATGTTGAATTCTGTCGTACAAATTATGTAAATCTATCCCATAGTTTGAAGATACTATAACGTTTGAGCAAACCAATCAATATACGCTTATTGGGATTTTTTTTTTTTTACCAAAAATATATAGCAGAATACATTTTGGCCTGAATTGATGAAGAAATTTGAATTTTTAAGAAATATACTGTATATATTTTTTTAATTGTCTGTCTTTTTTTTATTTATAGTGCAAAAAACAAAAACCGCAGAGGTGATCAAATACCACCTAAAGAAAGCCCCATTTGTGGGAAAAAAGGACATACATTTTGTTTGGGTACAGCGTTGCACAACTGCACAATTATTATTATTATTATACAGGATTTATATAGCGCCAACAATTTACGCAGCACTTTACAATATAAAAAGGAGACAATACAGTTACAATACAATAAAATACAAGAGGATTAAGAGGACCCTGCTCAGAAGAGCTTACAATCTAATAGGGTGGGGCAAAAGGTTATAACTGTCAGGAATGAGCTGATGGAAGTGGTAGGAGATTAGTTTGAGACGCGATAGACTTTCCAGAATAGATGAGTTTTCAGGGATTGCCTGAAGGTAGCAAGAGTAGGGGATAGCCGGACCAGTGGAGGTAGCGAGTTCCAGAGGATTGGAGAGGCTCTGGAGAAATCCTGGAGACGAGCATGGGAGGAGGAGACGAGAGAGCTTGAGAGTAGGAGGTCTTAAGAAGAACGGAGGGGACGATTTGGGTGATATTTGGAGACAAGATTGGTGATGTAGCTCGAGACGGAGTTGTGAATGGCTTTGTATGTTGTGGTTAGTATTTTGAATTTAATTTGCTTAGTGATTGGGAGCCAATGTAGGGATTGGAGGAGAGGGTTGGCAGACACTGAGCGGTTGGTAAGGTGGATAAGTCTGGAAGCAGCATTCATGATAGACTGAAGAGGAGATCCTATGGAGAGGCAGGCCAATGAGAAGGGAGTTGCAATAGTCAAGGCGAGAGATAACAAGGGAGTGAATGAGGAGCTTGGTGGTTTCATTTGTTAAAAAGGGGTGAATTTTAGAGATGTTACGGAGGTGAAATCTACAAACTTTTGACAATGACTTGGAGCTGAAATGACAAGTCAGAGTCTAGGGTTACACCTAGTACCCTGGCATGAGGGGAGGGCCTGATGGTTGCATTGTTGATTTTGATGGAAAAGTCATGGAGGGGGGCATGTGCAGGGGGGAATATTAATAGCTCCGATTTAGAGAGGTTTGGTGTGACATTCATGCTGATATGTCAGTTAGCAGGTTAGTAATACAGGTTAGTAATTGTCAGTTAAAGTTACGCAGGGCCGTATTGCAAAAAATGGCCTGGTCATGAAGGAAGAAAATCTTCCGGAGCTGAAGTGGTTAAATAGCATTTTTACTTTGTGGTACTCAGATATAGTTTCAGTTCTTCTTTACAGTATAAGTAAACCCTGAGCATTGACCTTAGTAGTGGGTTACCAGTACTCCCATACAGTTGAACATAAACATAAGATTATAAATTAAAGTAGATGTAAGCCCTAAAGAAATTGTCATTTAGGTTACTAAAGCACTTAAGAAAATGCATGTTTTTACCTTTTCTCATCCTTTTTTTTTTTTTTTGCATCTTACAGTACAGTACTTATGGCAAGAGGACTCGCTGCAAGCTAGAAGGAAAGAATCAAAGGTACTTAGCAGAAATACCTTCCAATCTTCTGAGATGGGAAATAGGGACACCTATTAGCAAAAGTATGTAGGCATGGGACATACCCCTTGCCCCGTCACGCCTTCCTTAACCACTTAACGACCGCCGCATGCCATTGTACGTCATCACAATGGCATGTACAGGCACAAGCACGTACATGTACGTGCTTGCCTTCCAGCGGGTGGGGGGTCCGATTGGACCCCCTCCCGCTGGATGCGGCGGTCCGTTTAGCTTCAGGAGCGATCCGGGATGAGGGGATGGCCGTATACACAGGCAGGGAGGAAGTGATGTCATTCTCCTCGGGGCGGTCTTTTTGAACGGACTACGAGGAGAAGACTAAAAGTAAGTGCACCAAACACTACACTGACACTAACACACAGGTACACAAATCCCCCCCGAAAACCCCCCCGATCCCCCCCAGCCCCCCCCCCCCAGTCACAGTGTCACTGATTGCAGTGATCATTTATTTACTGATCACTGCATTCAGTGTCAGTTGTAAAAGTAAAAAGTGTCAGGGCAGTTAGTGTTAGGTCCAGGGCAGCCCCCTGCCACCCCCCAATAAAGATTTAACCCCCTGATTGCCCTTAGAGTTAACCCTTTCACCCCCTTTTGCCAGTGTCACTAAGCGATCGTTTTTCTGATCGCTGCATTAGTGTCACTGGTGCCGCTAAGTAGCTAGTTATTTTTTTAGGTTCACCGCCAGGTTTTTATAGCGCTAGGTACCCCGATATACTACCCAATAATGGTTTTAACCCCCTGATTGCCCCTAATTAACCCTTTCACCCCCTTTTGCCAGTGTCACTAGGCGATCATTTTTGTGATCGCTGCATTAGTGTTGCTAGTGTCGCTAGGTAGCTAGTTATTTTTTTAGGTTCACCACCAGGTTTTTATAGCGCTAGGTACCCCGATATACTACCGAATAACGGTTTTAACCCCCTGATTGCCCCTAGTTAACCCTTTCACCCCTTTTTGCCAGTGTCACTAAGCAATCATTTTTCTGATCGCTGCATTAGTGTCGCTAGGTAGCTAGTTATTTTTTTAGGTTCACCGCCAGGTTTTTATAGCGCTAGGTACCCCGATATACTACCCAATAACGGTTTTAACCCCCTGATTGCCCCTAGTTAACCCTTTCACCAGCGATCACGGTATAAGTGTCACTGGTGACGCTGGTTAGCCAGTTCGTTATTTAGGTTCCCCGTCAGGTTTTTATATAGCGCCAGGGACCCCCATATACTACCTAATAAAAATTTGAACCCCCTGATTGCCCCTAGTTAACCCTTTCACCAGTGATCACCGTATAAGTGTTACGGGTGACTCTGGTTAGTTAGTTTGCTTTTTATAGCATCAGGGCACCCACCATTTATTACCCAATAAAGGTTTAACCCCCTGATCACCCGGCGGGCGATATCAATTAGGTTTTAGGGTCAGGGTCTGAGTCGCCCCAGGCAGCGCTAGGCTAGTGCCAGTACCGCTAACACCCACGCGCAAAGCATACACCTCCCGTAGTGGTATAGAATCTGAACAGATCAATATCTGATCTGATCAGATCTATACTAGCGTCCCCAGCAGTTTAGGGTTCCAAAAAAACGCGGGATCAGCCCAGATACCTGCTAGCACCTGCGTTTTGCCCCTCCGCCCAGCCCAACCAAGTGCAGTATCGATCGATCGCTGTCACTTACAAAACACTAAACACATAACTGCAGCGTTCGCAGAGTCAGGCCTGATCCCTGCGATCTCTAACAGGTTTTTTTGGTAGCGTTTTATATTTAAATCCGGAAGGCAGTGCTTGGTTTTCGGGGTCCCGTACGTGGCTAGGCTCCCAAAAAGTCCCCCACATGTGGTATCCTCGTACTCGGGAGAAGCAGCAGAATTTATTTTGGGGTGTAATTTGACTTATGCCCATAGCATGTGTGAGCAATATATCATTTAGTGACAACTTTGTGCAAAAAAAAAAAATTGTAATATTCCTGCAACTTGTGGCAAAATATTAAATATTTCATGGACTCAACATGCCTCTCAGTAAATAGCTTAGGGTGTCTACTTTCCAAAATGGGGTTATTTGGGGGGGTTTTGTGTTATTTTGGCATTTCATGGCCTTCGAAACTGTGATAGGTAGTGAGGAGTGAAATCAAAAATTTGCACCCTTAGAAACCCTGAAGGCAGTGATTGGTTTTGCCGTACGCAGCTAAACTCCCAAAAAGTCCCACATATGTGGTATCCCCGTACTCAGGAGAAGCAGCAGAATATATTTTGGGGTGCAATTCCACATATAACTATGGCATGTATGAGCAATATATAATTTAGTGACAACTTTTTGTAAACCTTTTTTTTTTTGTGTCATTATTCAATCACTTGGGACAAAAAAAAATATTCAATGGGCTCAACATGCCCCTCAGCAATTTCCTTGGGGTGTCTACTTTCCAAAATGGGGTCATTTGGGGGGGTTTTGTGTTATTTTGGCATTTTATGGCCTTCGAAACTGTGATAGGTAGTGAGGAGTGAAATCAAAAACTTGCACCCTTAGAAATCCTGAAGGCAGTGATTGGATTTCGGGGTGCCATACGCGGCTAGACTCCCAAAAAGTCCCACATATGTGGTATCCCCGTACTCAGGAGAAGCAGCAGAATATATTTTGGGGTGCAATTCCACATATTACTATGGCATGTGTGAGCAATATATCATTTAGTGACAACTTTTTGTAAACTTTTTTTTATTTTTTTTGTGTCATTATTCAATCACTTGGGACAAAAAATAAATATTCACTGGGCTCAACATGCCCCTCAGCAATTTCCTTGGGGTGTCTACTTTCCAAAATGGGGTCATTTGGGGGGGGTTGTACTGCCCTGCCATTTTAGCACCTCAAGAAATTAGATAGGCAGTCATAAATTAAAAGCTGTGTAAATTCCAGAAAATGTACTCTAGTTTGTAGATGCTATAACTTTTGCGCAAACCAATAAATATATGCTTATTGACATTTTTTTTACTAAAGACATGTGGCTGAATAAATTTTGTATGACTAAAATTGAGTTTATTCGATTTTTCTTATAACAAAAAGTAGAAAATATATTTTTTTCTCAAAATTTTCGGTCTTTTTCCATTTATATCGCAAAAAATAAAAATCGCAGAGGCAATCAAATACCATCAAAAGAAAGCTCTATTTGTGGGAAGAAAAGGACGCAAATTTCGTTTGGGTGCAACATTGCATGACTGCGCAATTACCAGTTAAAGCAGTGCAGTGCAAAATTGTAAACAAAAAAAAAATTATTTCCAAAATGATATTACTGCCTGGATAAATCAATATGTAGCTAGGCCCTGTATTGCATAGCTTGCTATAGCTATGAATTTGTGCTATGCCAGCCTCTTGATATTTCTGTATGTTTGAAATTAATGCTAACTTTATAGGCATCTTCTAATCAATTCAAGCTAACTTAAAGTGATCATGAATAGCAACCAAACAGCTAGAAAAAGACCAGAAATGCTATCACTTTCGGGGGCTTTCTAATTTATAAAATACCCCCACAAGATGTAAAAAGTATGAACGAGCTCTGCAACTCTTCACTCATATTTTTCCTTCATTATTCATTGAATTCGTATTTTTTGCACTCTCTATAAAAGTTTGCTGTTTTACACTCATTCAAGGAAAAGACTCTGAGCCGCAGTGTGGTGGATTGACATGTACTAATTTTCCACTAATTGCATTCTTGTTGCCTGCAGAGGAAACCTTTTTGCTTTCTAAGAGCTTTGCATGAAAACACAACTGTGGGTATGAAGTTTAAAGCAGTGAGCATCAACAAACCCCCGTGTCTTTTCCAGAACATATGTAACAGACATGCTGAATAAAGGTTACCATCAAAGAACATCAATACCTTCTGCAGTAATGTACATAAGGGCATTAGGAGGTAGTTTTAATGATTAGTGATATTTTGTAGCTCTGTCTGCAGGGCTTTAACATTGCAAGTACACATAAGATGTATTTTAACTGCTGTGGATTTCCTTTAGTTACCCAACAAGCTGTTTTTTTCCCCCCTTACAAAAAAATATGTATTTTATCTTTAGCCAGTACAAATTTCTTCCAGACTAGTTTTATAATAAAGATGTTGTAACTTAAATCATTATTTTTCAATTTCTACATTCTAATACTAAATGAATTAGATTGTATTGAAAAATTTGAATAATACAATTTCACAATGCGACAAATATACCCCAATCATATTTAAATAAATAAATTAAAGCTAACTAATTGTATGCAAAAATGTAATAGTCTAAATTAAAAGTAATGTATACTGTTCAACAAACTTTTAATTAATTAAAATATAATGTTAAACCTACACCAATACATGTTTATGCATGATTTGCATCAAAATATCCTAAACTCCTTCCCACTTACAACCTAATTATTAAAATTCTCCAGTATGTTGTCCTGCACTGGGGACATCATAATCAACAGCCTCCTTTGAGAGCCAGCAGCTGAAACTTTGCACAGATGTTGGTTTTTCAGTCCAGGTTGTCACTGATGGCTTGGGTGCACAGTAATGATCAAGAACCAATCAGAGTGGGTCTTAATTATATTGTCAGAGTCTGTTTGCTTTTTTCACACAGTGCCGCTGCAGAACTATAATCTGGGTGGGAACAGCACAACCCACCCCAGCACCCCCTAAATCCGTCCCTCCGGTTCTCTCACCCAGCAGCTAAAAGCCGTCGGGAGGGCGAAGGGAAGAAACCATCTTTCAGTTGCTTGGTGAGAGACGCTCTCTGCTCCACGGATCCGCCTGCTGCCCAGGTCCCCTGTGGGCCTGGGCCCCCTACAGGAGGACCGGTGGTCCCCTCTATAAGTAGCCCCTGTGCCTACATTAGAACAGCAGATAGAAAGACAAGTGGTGCTCCATATCCACAGCCATTAAGCATATCATAGTGCATTCTTTGATAATAATCCATTCTTGGGGTCCTTGTTCTAGCTACTAGATTGGGGCGCCATACTTCCACAGTGTTCTCTTCCCTGACTGCTGTCCCTCCTCTGAGTTCTATGTCCCCCTTGGCCATGTGGTTTCTCCCCACTATGGTTACAACCCACAAGGTTTTATTACCAGGCAGCCCTGGGCAGCCTCAAGCCTCACTTCTAATCTCTCCGCTCCATCTTTTGGTGTTAACCACTTCAGCCCTGGAAGGATTTACTCCCTTCCTGACCAGTCCCTTTTTTGCAATACGGCGCTGCCTCGCTTTAACTGACAATTGCACGGTCGTGCAAAGTTGTACCCAAACAAAATTGATTTCCTTTTTCCCCCACAAATAGAGCTTTCTTTTGATGGATTTGATCACCTCTGCATTTTTTATTTTTTACGATATAAACAAAAAAAGAGCAGCAGTTTTGAAAAAAAAAACAATATTTATTTCTTTTCGCTATAATAAAGATCCCTGCAAAAAATATAAAAAAATTAATTTCTTCTTCAGTATAGGCCAATGTGTATTCTTCTACATATTTTTGGTAAAAAAAAATTGCAATAAGCGTATGTTGGTTGGTTTGTGCAAAAGTTATCGTTCTACAAAATAGGGGATAGATTTATGGCATTTTTATTATTATTATTTTTTATTAGTAATGGCGACGATCTGTGATTTGTATAGTGATTGTGAAATTGCAGTGGACAGATCGGACACTTTTGACACAATTTTGGGACCATTGGCATTTATACAGCGATCAGTGCTTTAAAAATGCACTGATTACTGTGTAAATGTCATTGGCAGGGAAGGAGTTAAACACTAGTGGGTGATCAAGGGGTTAAGTGTGTTCCCCCAGTGTGCCGCGATCGCAGGCCACCAGCGGACATCGAGCCCACATGACCCACGGGAACGTTCCAGTGGCATGCGCGTGCCCACTAGCCGACGATGATGGCGTGATGTACGGGTACGTCGTTTTGCGCACCTGTGCCACTTTGTCGACGTATATCGGCGTGAGCCGGTTGGCAAGTGGTTAAAGTACTATCCAAGTGGCAGCATAGAGCTGTTAAAAACAAAAGCACTTCTTCGCATGCAGTCCTCAAAATGACTATTATTAAAACATAATACTGCACATCTTTGCATAGTGAAAAGAACACCATGCATATTCCCCTCCAAGGAATGCCTCTCTAAGTGTAACCTTCATAATTTAAATTAAATTAGCAAAAGGGTTCATGGAAAATTAACAGATGTCTTCTGACACTGCTAAATTGGGCTTGAGTAACTAAGCATCAATGATCTCTAGTCACGGAAGGGTTAAATGGGCTCTGCCATAGAAAGAAACAAAATGTATGCAAGTAAAAGTTACAGGTACCTAGAAATGCCTGCAAATAACTGCAGCAGTCTCCAAAACCTCCCTGTTATCACTGAAAGCTGGGCCGTTCTGATAGGCAATGCTACGGACTTCCAAATAGTTGCAAAATCTGTCTATTCTTTCCTAACTCTTACATGTTCCTATTGACCAATGAGTCTGCCTATTACAGTAATTAGTCAATAGAAATGTGTGGAGATGGGGGGTAGTGGCAAACTCAAAAGGTACTCAGTCAGTATGGTCCAGCATTGGACAACAGGAGAAAGATTTTGGAGGATGCTATATGTATATTTGCAGTTTGTTTAAGCACACATGCATATTTTTAGTGAAAGTGAAGCAATATAAATTATTGCATGCGATAACCTTAGCCTTAAACCTGTCCAAACCCAGTTTAGATAGTGGGCCTGTTTTACTAAAGGACATGCATGTACTACACCAGTCATTGTGCACAAACATGCAAACCATATGCTCACAGAATTAATTAATAATGTGATCTCATTTCACTCACACACGGGCTACAGCATATATACATGGAATTTATTGTGATTTGCTAATCCAAAAGTACACAGAACATAGAAATGTTATTATTTTAGAAAAAATATAAACTGCTAAATACCCTTTCTCATCAGCAGTATATAGCAGTCATGCGACTTCTATGGGTGTCTGGTTAAAACTTGTAGGAGGGATTTTCATTCTGCTCTGACTGCCTGAGCACACCCTAATCATTCCATATGGTGCAGATTCCCCCTGTTTAGACCCCTGATATTTCACCAAAGCCCCCTAATGGAGCTCCTAAAAAAAAGAATTAAAAATAAATAAATAAATAAAGTAATAAAAATAAAAACTACTGAAGCCATTTACTGCCCTACTGGCACCAATCTCTGCCCTCTTGACATCATACACTGCACCTACTGGTACCAATCTCTACCCTACTGACACTGTCCACTGCCCTACTGGCACAATCTCTGCCCTACTGACACCATCCACTGCCTTACTGGCACCAATCTCTGCCCTACTGACACCATCCACTGCAATACTGGCACTAATCTCTGCCCTACTGACTCCATCCACTGCTGACACCATCCACAGCTCTACGGACACCATTAGTATATATATACATGCACACACACACACACACACACACACACACACGCACACGCATAATTGTTTGAGCTTTGAGGTGCACATCCTAATGCAATAGGTTGTGTATACCTATGCCCCTGACCCTCTGTCTTAACAGTGCTGATTGGCCCTGTGCTGAACACATGCACCTCTCCCCCTCCTCCTCCCACTCCAAAAAAAAGACTCTCTAACATTTCACAGCAAATTGAGTATGTGCAGAGTGACTCCAAAGGCTCTTACTATCAGGAGATGGATTGGGGACAGTGGAAGAAGGGGAGAATCAGAGAAGACAAGATCAAACAGCCTTTTTACACAATGCAGAGGATTAACCCCTTAGGTTCCACAGTGAGTATCACAAGCATGCTTTACTGCATAAACAATGTGATTTTACTGGTATAGGTTTAGTAACACTTTAAGGCTGCTTTCACACGGTAAGCACCAGCCTTTAACAGTAAAGCGCCACTTTACTGTTGCTTAAGCAGCGCTTTTGTGCCGCTTTTCAGCTGCTAAAAATTTTGGCTGCTTAAAATTTATAGCGCTAAAACGCCTGACATATGACATACATATGCTGCCTGTTTACCAGTAACAACATGGAGTAGATATTTTGGCATGCTGTTTAGCTTGGCACATTTTCATTTCATTGATTAGTAAGAAGCTCACATCATATTTTTTTTTGTTTAATTACTGCTGCATTCACACCTGAGCAGAGAGATTTTTATTTCAATTTTTTACTAAGGTTTTCCAATGCACAAGAAGAAAAAACAAGAACAATTTACATTAATAACAGAAATTATAAATTCCAAGTACAAACAAGATAATGATAACGTTAGCAATATCCAATTAAACATGGCAATGCCTATAATTAAAAAACCATTAGGGTCGAACCCAAAGAGTATTGAGGAGACACACATGAGGGACTCTGTGATGTACTGATAGAGAAACTGGAAATGCCTCCAAGGCACCCAATTACCCCTTTTGGGAGCAAACTCTGTGTGGGTGGGGACACTAACAGCAGGCACTTTTTATCCTACCGGTTCTCTGAGAAGAATATTCGAGTCACTCTACATCTCGGGTAGCACATATATCAGACTCATCCTTGGGGATGGACTTCAAGGGAAAATTCCCTAACACTATATTAAAGTGGAGTAAAGCACATTCTGGTTGGTGTAGCTCTAGAACCCATTGGGGAACCTTAGTTTCTGTTATGGGGAGGGAAGGACATAGAGAGGGGAGGGTGCAAATTATTAGCGAGCAAGTCCGGGTTAGTTATCTGATACCTTGTGGGTGCCCCCAGGTCAAGCTATTGTGATACATTTGATATACTGTGGAATTCCATAGTTTCTGTGAAGTGTAGCCAGCAGGCCCAGATTTTATGGAATTTTGTCAGGGTCTCTCTCTCCTGGTGGACTAGGTCTTCCATTTCAGTGATCCTCCCTGCGCGTTGAAGCCACTCTGAGATACTAGGGGGGTTCTGTCCTTCCAATATATGGGTATACACATTTTAACTGCGTTGATGAGGCGGAGGCTGAGAGATCTTTTGTAGGCCGATTGGGGTATGTATGTGTGGTGAAGTAAGTATTGTGCCAGGGTAAAGTCTGGAGAGTAGATTTTTATATGAGAAGTAAGGCAGTGTATTTCTTCCTAGTAAGTTTGTATCAACAGGCAGACCAACCATATGTGGGAACTATGTGCTGTGGTGCATCTCAGTCATAGTGGAGAGACACTGGGATCATATTTATGGATTCTATCTGGGGTCCTGTACCATCTTGAGCAGATTTTGTATCCATTTTCCTGTGCGGAAATATTAGTAGCCGAGAGATTTTTATGCATTTTTATCTGAGCTCTTTTGCAGCATATGAGTGTTTTACAAGTGTTTTACAAATGTTTTATATGTGTTGTCAAGCTTCAGGCATCTTTGTTTTTAGGCAATAGACAGCACTAAGGAAAGAATATCAGTTACTATAGGCTAAAAACCATCTGAAATACACCTGAAATATGCCTGAAAAAGCACTCAAATTAAGTGTTTTCAGGCATTCCCATTGAAGTCTATGGGGAAAAAAAATGCCCAAATCTGCCTGAAAATTTTCTCATGTACTTTTTTGAGTGACAGGCGTCCAGCTACAGGCTACACAGATATGAATGGGGGCTAATGAAAACAATGGGATTTGGCTTGTTGAGCACTTTGGATACAGTTACATTTAACAAACACAAAAGTTACATTCAACAAACACAAAAATCACAATACCAAGGCATAGCAATAAAATTATCAATAACAATAAATACCACATACAGCTAAATTAATATTGCATTGTAAGCAACCATACCATCCTATCAATATACTACATAGATTGAAAAAATAACAGAAAATCAAACTACCAACATGCATATATTACACCATTTGCTCTAACATTACCCAAAAATCATTATACATAGTTAACCTAATATCAACATAATATAAAAATGGCATAAACATCTGGATCATAAACCAGATTTAATCACATCCAGCACTCACATAGAAATATTATATAATTTGATGGCCACAGGCAAATATGATTTCCTGTGTCGCTCTGTGGTGCATCGTGGTTATAACAATCTATCACTGAAAGTACTCCTCAGACTGTACTCCTCAGCATATTGTGGAATGGATGGGAGGAGTTGTCCAAGATTGAATGTACCTTGGACAACATTCTCCTTTCCAACTTTTGATGACTCCAACTCCAATCTAACAACATCACTGGCCTTGCAAATCAGTGTATTGAGTCTGTTGGTGTTGGCTACCCTAAGTCCGCTTCCCCAGCAAGAAACTGCATACAGGAGATCACTGGCCACAACAGACTCAAAAAAAATTCAGCATCGTCCAGCAGATGTTAAAAGGCCCCAGCCTCCTCAAAACATAGAGGCAGCTCTGGCTCTTACTATAGAACACTTCAGTTTTCTTGCTCCAGTGCAGTTTATTATCTATGTGCATGCCCAGATGCTGCGATTTACAATGCCAATTTCCAATTACATTGTGGCTTGAGACTTCATTTATCAGAAAATTTGAAATTAATGTGACCTGTCTCAACCTGGAACAGCAACATCAGCATACCTCCATCCCTTAAAGTTATGGGAGAACAAAGAGAAGTTGGGAGGGGACTTTACATGAGGCATGTTGATGTGTATAATAGTATATGGAGTATGTGTGAATAAATAGAATGTCACAATCCCCTAGGGATAATGCCTAATAATAAGCATACTAAAACTGATAACTGTGAAACATTTATGATACAGAATGTAGTCATAAAGAATTAATGTATATAATCATAATAATACACTTAATGGCAAATAATCAATAAGCATGATTTGTGACAGACAGAATAAATGATAAACAATCAAAAATATACAGATAATTGATACATGATTTACATGATATGTGAAGTTGATAAAGATTGTAATATGATACAGTTATCAGGGCAAACTTACACTTACCACCCATAGATGAACACTGCGTTTCATGGCCTGCTGCCAACCATCAGGAGTTGGATGCGTAAATGAGCTAAAAAAATAATAGATAAAATATTCAATTATCTATAGGGATCCACTATTCCCCATAGATGGGAAAAAGACAGAGGAGAGAAAGAGAAAAAGAAGAAGCACTTTCAGTACTACTTACAAAGCAGCCCATAAATTATGGCCAGCTCCAAGGAATGTTATAAAACGGTGGCCCGGCAAAAAGGGTTGAGGCAGGAGATCCTCCAGGCAGGGCCCATGGGAAACAGTAGCCAGGGAGCAGGTCGGACAGCCACTATACATATTCACTCCACACTCACACACAATTAAGCAACTCATCATTTTCATTGACTGCTTCTTATTATTTCACTTTATATTTGTACACAGATTTGGGCAGATGTCAATCATGTACACATTTCACTATATGGCATTGTGTAGTGGCTGTCCGATCCGTTCCCTGGCTACTGTTTTCCATGGGCCCTGCTGGAGGATCTCCCGTCTCAACCCCAGTTGGAGCCATTGGTACCAGGCCACTGTTTTATCCCATTCCCTGGAGCTGGCCATAATTTATGGGCTGCTTTATAAGTAATACTGAAAGTGCTTCTTCCTTTTCTCTTTCTCTCCTCTGTCTTTTCCCCATCTATGGGGAATAGTGGATCTCTATAGATAATTTAATAATTTATCTATTATTTTTTAGCTCATTCATCATCCAACTCCTGACGATTGGCCATGAAACGCCTTGAGTGTTCATCTATGGGTGCCAAGTATAAATTTGCCCTGATAACTATCATATTACAATCTTTATCAACTTCGCATATCATATAAATCATGTATCAATTATCTGTATATTTTTGAATAGTTTATCATTTATTCTGTCTGTCACAAATAATGCTTATTGATTATTCGCCATTAAAAGTATTATTATGGTTATATACATTGATTCTTTATGACTACATTCTGTATCATAAATGTTTCACAGTTATCGCTTTTATTATGCTTATTATTATTATTATTATTATTATTATAATGATTTATCCCTAGGGGATTGTGACATTCAATTTATTCATATATACACCATATACTATTATACACATCAACATGCCTCATTTCAAGTCCCAACCCCACTGTTTATTTGTTCTTGTATTCATTTATCAGAAGTCTTTGCAAGTTACAGTGAAATTGAAAAAAGTAGTGCAGGAACCTTTTTAATAATCGCTACATGATTCATGACAATATGAGTGGTTCTATTGCTGGCAATGGGGTGCCACTTGCCATGTGATTTGAAACTGTCAAATCACATGACAAATTGGACCTGTGTGAACGAGGGCTTAAAGTGATATTAAAGGCAATTTAAAAACAAAAACAAAAAAAAAAACATGTCATACTTGCTTGCTTTGTGCAGTGGTTTTGCATAGAGCAGTCATGATCCTCCTCTTCTCAGGTCCCCCGCCACTCCTGGCCCCTCCCTCCTGCCGAATGCCCCAGACTAAGCATGCTCACTCCCAGGTCACTGCTCTGTGTGTCCATTTACAAACTGAGCCATGGCTCAGCCCGCCCCTTCTCTCTCCTCATTGGCTCACAAGCTGTGATTAACAGCAGTGGGAGCCGATGTCTCCCACTGCTATCTCAGCCAACGAGGAGGGGGAATCCCTGGAGAGCCAAGGCTCTTGCACACATTGCTGGTTTCCGATGGGGCTCAGGTAAGTATTTGTGGATGTTGGGGGGCTGCTGCTCAGAGAAGGTTTTTTTTACCTTCATACAGAGAATGCATGAAGGTAGAAAAACTTAAGCCTTTAGAACCACTTTAATGTTGGTGAATAGGGGGAGTTTTTTTTAATTTGATGTGTTAGAAATATCCTGTTTTTAATTTTCTTATGCATGATTGGTTATTCAAAATGAACATAGCTTCACCTTATTCACTAACATTCACATTGCAAATGAACATTCATTTTGCTATGTGAACAGACTCTGCCCCTTTAGTAAATCAACCCAATTGTGTTTTTGTAGTCATGCATGTTTCCATTTTAGAAAATCCTGGGTATTATAATATTTTGTCTAGTAACATGTCAGCTCTTCTTACAATTATTGCAGAACGTAGTGAATGACACACAGTTCTGCTGTACTTTTCAAGCTAAGCCAAAATATTCTGGACAGTTTCCCAGAACTATTTTAAAGTATCGTCAGAAAACTTTTCTTACATTTCCTCTATAATATTTTTAGTTTCATTATTTATTATTTTCATTATGTTAAAATCATAAACCATTATTGATGATTTTTTTTTTTATTGTGTATATATACAGTATATATATATATATATATATATATATATATATATATATATATATATACATTTGTCGCGTTTGGTCAGAAACGTAAGTATTTTAATATAAGAAATTATTGCATGCTTCTATCAAAAGAGAATCCACTTATCTTTTGTTTCTGGCTTGATCCTAGAATATTTGCAGTGAGGTGTAAACACATTCTATTTCCCTTCCTGAAAGCACAATTTAATTGTAACAATATAGGTACAGTGCATTGTTCACAAGTGTATATAGAATGTTATACTAATATATTGGTTTTGCCCCAGGGAATGAAGAGGACGTGAAGCTTGTCAAACTGGCAGCAGAACAGACATCAGTAGGTGACCCTTATAATGAATACATTAAATGCCCTGCGCTGAAGGACAGAAGTATAAAACTGGATAGACAAAAGTGAACACGCTATGGCTCTCATGCATTCCAATATCACTAGAAAGATAGAGGTTGGAGCAGTGACAGGCACACAGATTTATATAACAAGGAGACTGAATGCATGTCCCTCACATTCCTTACTATTTATCTCTATGCTATTTTATATATTATTCAATTTTGTTTACATGCTGTTCTACAAAAAATACAAATTTAATACAACAAGTTTGATGGACCCTTGACTTTTGAAACATAGAAAGAATTATTTGGACAAAGTCATTTGGTCCTATGTTTTCATTGAAATTAGGTATTATTAAAGTTAATTTCATTGAAATTAGGTGTATTATTAAAATTATTTTGGGTGTAGTTGCGTGCTAATATACTTTTTACAAGCCTTTCTTTAATACCTTAAATAGTTATTTCTGCTTAAATTTTTGACATGAAAAATCATAATCTGCAACTTTTTATTTTATTTTTAAAAATGCTACTGGCTTGTTTTTTGTTTGATATGGGAGCAGATTGACATATGCAGCGTACAGACTCTTCTGTATACAGCTTGAGGTCTCTCTCAGTACATGGGTTTACTGCTAATATGGGACAGCTCACCGATGCATGATTATTGGCTGCAGGCTTTATATAAGCAGACAAACGTATTTGAGAATATTAAAAGTAATATGAAACAGTATGGGCCTTTGCCAAACAAATGCTCCCTTAAAATTGGATCATTATAAATTCTATTGATAGGGGTTCATCTTCAGTAAGAGGCTTTAAAGAAGAAACTCCCATTTTTTTAGGAATACAGACCCCAATATGTCCTCACATTCCCTTCATTGGGCTGTCGAAAACATCTTTACTTCATTCTTCGTCATCATTACTCTGAACGTTGTCAGTAGTTTGGTTTTCCATTACATGTGGATAGTTAGGAATAGAACAGCTAAATCGAGAAAATCATAAGGCCTTTTATCATATGTATTCACATAAGAACAGAAAATGGTAAATGCACATGCTAGAGCAACCTTTTTCAACCAGGGTGACTTGAGGTTTCTTAAGGGGTGCTTTGGCAAAATGCCTAAAAAGTGCCCAAAAATTGTATACAAGCCAGCGTGGGCATGTGGGTGAAGATTTCCTTTTTAGTTAAACTATGTCACAGGTTTTCATTGCGCATCATTACAACCTTCTAGCTGCCAGCGTCCTAATGACCAATGGCATCATCAGTTGATGGGGAGGTTGTCAGTTGCCTGCATAGTGACCCTCCCCTGCTCCTCTCCATCAGCATTGGGGTTCACATTAGCTGAGTGATGGAGAAAAAAACTGAGGGAGAAGAGAAACATCGAATACCACTAGTCAGTACCAGCATGCAAAAGCATATTTGCTTTGGAAGAATAAATCGCCTCTAACGTTGGGTGTGCTACTTGGACTAGGGGATGTTGCTGCATTATCTAAAACTATTAGAATAGCTTTTACAATTTAGAATGGGGTGTTTCGAGACTGTACATCATTTTTAAAGGGTGCCTCGAGATTGTACATAATTTATTTTTTTTCAATCAGTTTTTATTTTTTTTACAACAGTTCAAAAACATGCAAAACATTTCCCACAAATAACCCTACTCAGATACACCTCACAAAAAAAGACAAACCATTTCCATATATACTTATCTCCCTCTTATGTCATTGTTGGTTGTCATCAGTATCATTAGTTTACTCAACTGATTATTCAAGATTGGAGACTAGCCACCAATGCCAAATTGTTAAAAAAAAAATGTAGGGCTCCTCCTATGTTTATATATGAATTCCTCTCATCTTAGATTAAGGTTAATTGCTTTAAAGTGGTTATAAACCCTAATGAAAAGAAAAAACACCCTGCAAGATAAAGGCATAATGAGCTAGTATGCATAGCATACTAGCTCTTTATAAATTACTTACCCAAGAACAAAGCCCCCGTAGCCGTCCTCATCTCCCCCTCTAGCCGGCGACATCTATCATGGAGGTTACTTCCGGGTATCGTAGCTCCGGCGCTGTGATTGGCTGGAGCCGCTATGACGACACTCCCGTGCATGCGCAGGAGCCACCGGGAACGGCACAGTACAACTGAAGCAACAGCACGTACGTGCCATTGCTTCAGTTGGCTTAAGTGCCCATGTGCCGCATGATGTCGGCACATACAAACACAGGGATATCTCCTAAACCGTGCAGGATTAGGAGATATCCAGTGCAGCTACAGGTAAGCTTACCTGTAGTTTAAAGTGGTTGTAAAGGGTTTACAACCACTTTAATGCAGTGATCTACCGTTGGCAGGTATTTTGATATCCATTTTTGTAATATATGTTTACGAGCCATATAGATAGTTGTCAACCACATCACATGCATTTCAACTGGGAGGGTGTCTTCTGGTATAATCCCTAGCAATGCTATTTTTGGATCAAAATGGACCTGTCTGGAACCTAAGAAATTGAAAGTATAAAATGCACCCTCCCAGTAGTGATGCAGTTTGGGAGAATGCCACAACATATGTATAAGTGTACCTGTATCAGTAGTACATATTGGACAATTTGGTGTAGCTGCTTTACCCCAAGAGTATAGCTTTAAAGGAGTATAATGGGCTCTGTGAAGGATAAAAAGCTGAGTTAGGCACGGTGAAGAGGATAAGGATACCTCAAAATAGATTCTTCAAAGCTTGTTCCCACCCCTCGTCACTCAGGCCGCGTACACACGCGGGCACTGTTCGCTCAACTTTGTCCGTCAAACAGTTTCAGCGGACAGACCGCTCAAAATTAGCATGGACGGACTTGGCCACACACGACGAACGAACAGTCCGCTGAAACCGTGCGCGATGACGTGAACGGCACGTACGACGGGACTAGAAAACGACGTCCTATACACTGCAATGCAAACTTCGGCGTGTAAATCCTTTCTGAGCATGCGCGGAACTTAGTTTGACGAACAAGCCTACACACGAGGGGACTGTTCGCTGAAACAAAGTTTCAGCGGACAGTTTTTCGGAATTTCCGAAAAACTTTGTTCAGCAGACTGTCCGCTGAAACTGTCCGCTGAAAGCCCACACACGAGCGGACTGTCCGCCGAAACACTGTTCAGCGGACAAAGTTGAGTGAACAGTCCCCGCGTGTGTACGCGGCCTAAGTCTCTCTAGATCCCTGCACCACCACCGCCCAAAGCTACCAAATTGTGGATTCATTCTAGCTGTCATTTGTAAAGAAGAATATACTCCCTATAAGTCCCTGTTTGCAATGTTTTGCAGTTAAAATTTTAAAGGGTTACTTGCCTTAAAAAAGGTTGAGAAACACTGTGCTAGAGAGATCAAAACCAGGAATCTAGACACAGAAACGCTATTTATTGCCTTGTTTATCCTTTTTCTATGAGAGTCAAAAGATTGGAGAAAGGAAGTGTAAGAACAAAGTGGGTAGGTAAGTATGGCTTATAAGCTGTTAGGTTAATCTTATCTTCACCAGAAATCCTGATTAAGGGGCATAGATGGTCCATGAATTTGGCAGAATTTGCAGGCAGAGGAATAAAATGAACTAGCCATGGCAGGCTCTATAAAATAAGCAATTCGAAAGGTTAGCAGTGCATTCAACCTCTTACAAATACTTTAACCGTTTGGCGCCCACCAGCCATCATGTGACGGCCAGGCAGCATGGCAAATGACGTCCATCCTTGTTCTGGGCGGACGTCATATGATGCGATCATGTGCACGCAGCCCTGTACTGTCAGTGACGGCCTGTCACCGAGGGGGGTGAACAGCCATTGGGCATGGCGGATTACCAGGTGATCGGTCGTGATGAAGTCACAGCCGATCCCAGATGGTACCCCCCACTTTGCACGGTGCTGCATGTGCACGTTGGTGACAGCGTGTTCCCGGGAACACTGCTCATCACCGACGCTGGTAAACAGCCTTTGGCTAGCGTCTATTTACCACATGATCGGCTGTGATCCTTTCACAGCCAATCACAGAGCAGTAACAAGAGGTTACCAGGTTCTCCTCCTCACACACCGATCGTGTGTGAGAAGGAGATTGCGGTAACATCTCATTAGTGCTTACAGTGGACACCAAGCACACTGTTTGCCCCCCCAATAAAGACGACCTGTCACCACCCATCAAAGTACCTGTCACCACCCATCAAAGTACCTGTCACAATCCATCAAAGTACCTGTCACAGACCATATGAGTACCCGAGTACTTGTCACAGTCCATCTGAGTACCTGTCACAGTTTATCTGAGTACCGGAGCACATGTCACAATCCATCTGAGTACTGGAGTACCTATCACAGTCTATCTGAGTACCTGTCACAGTCCATCTGAGTACCTGTCCTCGCCCTTCAGAGTACCCGAATACCAGTCACCAGCCCATCAGAGTACCCGAGTACCTATCTGTAGACCATCAGAGTACCCAAGTACCTATCTGTAGCCCATCAGAGAACCTGAGTACCTGTCACAAGCCCATCAGAGTAACCAAGTACCTGTCACCTGCCCATCAAAGTACCAGAGTACCTGTCACCAGCCCATCAGAGTAACCGATTACCTGTCACCAGCCCATCAGAGTACCCGAGTACCTATCTGCAGCTCATCAAGTTACCCGAGTACCTGTCTCCAGCCCATAAGAGCTCCAGAGTACCTTTCTGCAGCCCATCAGAGTACCCGAGTACCTATCTGCAGCTCATCAAGTTACCTGAGTACCTGTCTCCAGCCCATCAGAGTACCTGAGTACCTATTTTCAACCCATCAGAGTACCCGAGTACCTATCTGCAGCCCATGCCTCATAAAATATACATTGGGGTGTTTGCTTTTCAAAATGGGGTCATTTTGTGGGTAATTCCACTGTCCTGGTGCTCCTAGACCTTCAAACATGTGATAGGTAGGAAAGAAATGAGACGTGTTATGTATGCCCCTAGAACACCTGAAGGTACTACTTCAATGTTGGACCTCTGTATTTGGCCAGGTTATGTTAAAGTCTCACACATGTGGTATCGCCATATTCAGGATGAGTAGCAGAATGTTTTTTGGGCTGTATTTTTTGCTATATACATGCTTTGTGTTAGAAATATCTTATAAATTGACAAGTTTGTGTAAAAAAAATGCGTTTTCTTTTTTTACACATTTTCCAAAACCTCCTGGAAAAAAATGAACTGTTAATAAGACTCATTATGCTTCATAGATTATATGTTGGGGTGTTTGCTTTCCAAAATGGGGTCAATTCCATTGTCCTGGCGCTCCAGGGCCTTCAAAAGTGTAATAGGTGGTTGAGCGTCATTTATGCTCGTAGAACGCCTGAAGGTGCTAGTTCAATGTTGGGCCTTTGTATGAGGCCAGGCTGTGTAAAAGTTTCACACATATTTTGGGGTCTAATTTGTTGTATGCATATGCTGTGTGTGATAAATAACCTGATAATATGACAATTTTGTAAAAAATAAAATAAAATCTTCATTTTGCAAAGAATGGTGGGAAAAAATGTAAACTTAAAAAAACTCAACATGCTACTTACTTAATAACTTAGAAGGTCTACTTTCTAAAAAGGGGTCATTTGGGGGGTATGTGTACTTTCCTGACTTGTTAGAGTCTCAAGAAATGAGATACACTTGATGTACTGAAGGCCTGATCAGATGTGATACATTTTCAGTGCTTGGTACCATAGTTTGTAGACTCTATAACTTTCACAAAGACCAATTAATATACACTAATTTGGGTTATTTTTTACCAAAGCTATGTAGCCGTATAAATTTTGGCAAAAAATTTATAAAGAAAAATTACTAATTACTAATTTGCTAAAAGGCATTTTTTTACCAAATTGACCGTCTTTTTTTATTTATAGCACAAAAAATAAAAACCCCACTAGTGATTAAATACCACCAAAAGAAAGCTCTATTTGTGTGAAAAAAAGGACGCAAATCTCATATGGGCAAATTTCATATCGGTAAGAGCGATGAAAGCTGAAAATTGGTCTGGGCAGGAAGGGAGTGTAAGTGCCCTGTATTGAGGTGGAGTAGTGTATTTAGGCTTTGTGCTGCCCTAGGCCTCACTAAACTCATGCATCCCCTAATTTAAATATGACCCACCCCTTCCTGTTAAGGCAACACCCCTTGCTGTTTAAGGCCTGCCCTGAAATTTTCGGGTGGGGACACAGTCCTGAGGGCCTGGTGGGGGGGGCGTCAATGCATTCCCTTTCTTTGCATAGATTTCCTCTCACTGCCTGTTTGGCTATGGGGCAGGAAGCAAAGGGAAATCTCTGCAATGGGACAGGGATGGTAAAAAATAAACTGACAGGGGCTATAACCCTTCCTTATTCTAAAAGGGAAAAAAAAGTGTTGCCTATAATTATACTTTAAGCACAAATTTCTGATAATTTTATGGAGAGGACTAAGAAGATATAACATATCAATGGTGCAGCAGAAAACATATAGCACAGTGAGGAAGGTTTGTGGTCCTGGATGATAGGACAATCAAAATTAGAAGCACCCCCCCCCACCACAGTTGTGGAATGTCGGCCGCCTGCATACCTGAAGCAGTGCGGGTGCTTTATGGGGGCTCTAGACTAACTTGCCTCTTAGCCCAGTCCACCATATAAGACTGGCACTACACTAACAGTGTAGCGCAAGCCGGCGGGGACTCTTTCCGTGCTGCCCACCTGCAAAGTGCTGCTCTAGTCCTGGCCTTGTCGGCCTAGGCCAGGATACAGCGTTGTTGAGGTGGCTAAAGGAAACCTGTACTGAAAGAATATGGAAGCTGACACTGCTGACCTCTCTTTTCAGAAATACTGTCATACTGATCCTATGGTTTCAGTACTTACCCTGTTACTTGCTTAGAACAAGCATGAAGTTAACCACTTGCCGACCGCGCTATAGCCAAATGATGGCTGCAGTGGGTTGGATAACTCTGGTTGGGTGTACATTGATGTCCTCCCAGAATCTCGCTCTCATGCGCACCCTGGGGCGTGCACCCAGGAAAATTAAGTAACTGGGCGGCCCCGCCCCCCTCTGACTATGGGGAAGCCATAGGGAAGTCCCTGTGCATCAGTTATAAATGAACTGTCAAAGCGAAGACGCATCATACAGCGGGAGCCTCCCATGGAGGTGGGTTGGTCGCGTTTTGATTTTTTTCCTTTCGGTCTGTCGGCAGAGCAAGAGAAGAAGAAGACTTTGTGGGACATTTTTTTTTTTTTTAATAAAGGACTTGTCCCAAGCCGTGTCATGTCATTTTTATCATTTTCACACTTCATGCTCTCTTGTCCCCCCCCCCCGCTCTTTTCTACGGCCTGTCAGATTGCATGCTCGGATAAGGGTCTGGTATGGATTTTTGGGGGTACCCCACACCATTATTTTTTTAAATTTTGGTGCAGGGTTCCCCTTAATAACCATACCAGACCTGAAGGGCATGGTATGGAATTTGCGTGACCCCCACGCAATTTTCTTTTTAATTTTGGTTCAGGGTTCCCTTTAATATTCATACCAGACCCAAAGGGCCTGGTAATGGACTGTGGGGGAATCCCATGCCATTTTTTTCAATGACTTTTATGTGTATTGTCGGGACCGACAATTCATTATAGCCGAGTACTTTTAAATGACTTTTTTTCCTTTAGAAATGTCATTTTGTGCAGTGAATGTTGTAAACACAGGAAACATGCACCCCTTTACAGGCATACCATAGACACCCACAGGTACCCCCAAGTAGAAATTTAAAGGAATATTCCACTTTTGTTGTTTCACTTTAAGCATTATGAAAAACTTCAGTTTTTAAAACTTTTTTTTGCATTGATACATGTCCCCTGGGGCAGGACCCAGGTCCCCAAACACTTTTTATGACAATAACTTGCATATAAGCCTTTATAATGAGCACTTTGGATTATTCATGTTCTTGTCCCATAGACTTTAATGCTGTTAGCGCGTTCAAACAAATTTTTTGCCTGTTCGCATGTTCTGCTGCGACCTGAACCATGGGGGGGGGGGGGGGGGGTTCGGCTCATCCCTACTGAAAGCCACAGGCCATCCAGTTATAAATTTGATTTGCTTTGGATCTCTTTATGTTGATAAATGAAGGAAATCTACTATATGACCCCATGATCCCCTCCAGCTGTGGCATATTGTAAGTTGGTAATGCTGTCAGGTTATTGTGCATACATACTTTGTGAGATTGACTGGAAGAATCTCAGTATTGGGTGTTGCTTCAGGCTGAAATCTCCCATCCTGTTTACACCAAACAAACACTGAAAGGAGAAGAACACTCTCTCGATGGAATGATACATATGTGATCTCTTGCTGTTTTTATCATCTGACACATCTATGTTTTTTTCTCATATATCCCCAAAGTCAGTGGCCATACATACGGTTACAGAATTTTGTTGCATAATGCGTCACGGTTTTAACTGTTCATTTTACTCTGTGATGTCCGCATGTGTAGTTATAAAATGTCACTCATTTATGATTTGTCACCAAGATTCCACTTGTCACTCCACATAGCCTTCTTCTTTTTGATAAGGTCAGTTTGATGGGAAGAACAAAGTACAGGCGTGTAATACATTACTCAACCACTTGTATACATACATCTATTTTTCATAGCAGGTCCCACAATCCAGCAAGGTGCAGACATGGCACCATGATAAAAAGGGTCATTTAAAATACTTTGCAAAAGCTCTGTACTGTGAAGGATTGAATTTTCACTTGAATGCCTACATTTTGACATTTTTCAGGCAAGAAATATTCTTTCTCAGTAGTAGCCTCAAACAGGCTCCTTTATGTGGCCAAGTTCATATAAAACAGGTACACAACTGAACAAATAATATAGAACAAATTTACGTATCTTGAAGTGATGTGTTCCATAAGCACATATGTGTAATATATTTTCAGATTCACAAAAGTAATTTATGGTAAATAGAGAGTTAGAAGATTTTAGCTAATTGATTCACAATATGCAGAATTACAAGTAAATTCATAAATCTAACAATGCAATGAGGCAGATTTTGCTGGCCTGGCACAGTGTGTGTGCAAGCTCCCAATAAATGAATCCAATTGCCGTAATCTTCTGATACATTTTGAGTTGACACATTGTTTCTAATCAGATGTGTGCATTGTGATATTGTGAAGTCCACAGCCTTAGTCGCAAAGATTTACAGACCAGCCTAAGAATTGTGTGACAGAGAATAATTCAAATTCAAATTTAATCATAACCAGAATGGGTAGTTCTTGATTATACATCACATCAATACTGTTAAAATGAGATGAGCATTAATGATTGCCCTAAAGTATACTTGTAATGTGGACAAAGAGTAGAAACTGAGTCTACAGTTTGATAGCAAGCACTACAAGATGCCAAATCATCCAGTAGCAACAAAGCACGTCATACCCCCATAGCCTCCCCTCCACCCCCACCCCCAGCAAAGTAGGTCTCCAAATAAACCACGGGAAAGAAGGGGGAGAAAAAATAGGAAATAGACTTCATTGGGGCATCGATCGCTAACTAACAAGAATTGACAGTATCTGGAGTTTCCCCAGGGGAACCAGAGGAACAGAAGAGGAGGTTCTTGGCACACCCTAGGTGGCCGCACCTAAAAATAATGAAATATAATAAAATATAAAATAAGTGTTCCACGTAAAGATATTCTGAGTGAGTATATAAATATTGTGTTACAATGTTATGCTATTATACAAGTGTGTATATAGATGAGAAATAGAAAATGGAAAAAGAGTAATACTTAGTTGCCCAAATAATATATGTTTATACAAAGGCAATTTAATTTCCCCCCCCTTCTTTCCCCCAGTTTGGTGGGTGGATGAAGTGGGCTAGAACAGCAGGGCAGCGGACCCAGGATGACCCTTTGAGAGAAGGCACAAATTTATTTTTCAGATTTTAATAAAAGTCTCTGGTTGAACAGTAACGGTTCGGTGGAACTGGTAAATATTTTTAGGTAAAAACTTTTTTACTGAAAGTCTTTTTTCCTTTGATTATTTGCAGAATACACAATATAATCAAATAAAATAAAAGTGGTCAGCCTTCGCGCCGCTAAGTGGTAATAAGTGACTAAAGTGGAACAAAATCCAAAATCAGATCTAATGAAACACAGATGCTGTGAAAAAGAGCCTGAGTGATATAAAGTGCAAATGCTAACTAAAAAATGCAGCAGGACAAAATAGTGAGCACAAACTATCAAATGGGATCCCCATGAAGAAGTCACATGACGTAACGCGTAGGGATTGGCCAGAGGACGAACCGGAAGTAGAGTAAGGCGGGAGGAAGTTGTCATTATACCCTCTTCCTGATTGTGCTTGTTTTTGCAATTAAAATGTGAGAGTCTTTACTGCTTTTTAATAAATCTACCTGCCGTTTTTTAAACTACTACACTATGGAAGTCTCCTGTTTCTCTCTCTCCCCCTCCTCTCTCTTATTTTGAGCCATACACTGTGAAATAGAATTGAAGATCCATTTCACCTGTTCTGGAAGCTGGGACTGGCCCTCTAGTGGCGGAATTGTATCATTGCATCCCTCCTTTGGATTTCCTGATGGCTATTATTTATTATTTATGAATGAAATAAGAGAATCCTGGAGTTTGTTTGATTTGCTTATTCACTTCGTTTAAAGGTGAGAGTTCTGGGAGCCTTGAGTAGCGGACATTTTATTATTGTTCTATCATTAAACCTTTTTTCCATTTTTTTATATATTTTTTATATATTTTTATGCGTGCTGTTTTTTGGACTATATTTTTTTTCACGGCATTGTATGTATGCACATATTTATATTATTTTGAATTTGTGTATTTTATTTGAGTGGCACGATTTGCGCAGGACCCACCCCTTTATACACAATATAATCACCCCTTCTGCTTGGGCTTTGTCCCCCCCCCCCCTGAAGAAGACCCTGACTCCCTGAAGGTCGAAATGCATTGGGGTAGCATGGGTATTATTTGTAGCTTTTGAAAAATTGATGTATTTGTAAATTGTTCCTGTAACTATCTCTGTACCAAATGGTGCATATATATTTTATCCATTGATATGCTGTAATAACACATACCAGAGTCCGTATTTTAAATTTATGATGGCGATTAAGCCTTTGAACTAATAAAATAAATATATTTTTACAAATGTATTTCTGCTTTTTGTCGCTGCCTGAAAACCCCAAGGGGAACCTATACTTTCATTCTCTCAAGGGAGAATAGACATGCCCTCTACCAATTCCCAGTATGCAGTGCACAACTTGTGTGACCAAAGGCGGCCACGTGTGGTGAAGGCCTATGCCTAGACAAATACTGGCATTCAGAAAATGGTTATTTTTTTTCAGACATTTGGAGGAAGGGGGGATCTGGATGTTTTCAGACGTGCTGAGTTACAGAACAAGCAAACTTTTCCATGTGGTTTCTTCTGTCTAACTGCAGAATTGCTTTATATTGTATAGCTCTATCCCTGAAGGGGCCACTAAGAATGACCCAGGTTCTTCACTGGTAGTACAGAGGCTAATCGCTAACAATACAGGCTCAGTCTAGGCCTAGGGATATTTTTTTCCAGAATTCATTGCTAAATAACTTGAAACTGGAGAGGGGTTCAGGGAGTTCAGGATATACCAATTCGATATTTGAATAAATAGGATGACAAACTTGATAGCACAAATCCTTATAGTAGCAGGCACACATGAATGCCCCAAACCCAGGTCTTACTCACAATGTCCTAGAAGCTGTCAGCAACCCAGTTTCCAAAGGTCGTTCCTTAGTGAGGGAGATAAAAGATCCTTCTCCAGACCAGGACTCCAGGACAGTGTCCTCCAGCAAAAATTATTTAGCAATCTTCTCCGGGAACTCAGCCTAGCACCTGCTGAAGCTCAACTGCAATTCATGTCTCACAATAGCTGTCCCCCAGGGATAGAAGCCTCAGGAAAAGAGGAACACTCCTAGTTGAGGGAGAGCCCTATGGGCCTCTTACAAATGTATCCCCTCCTCAGCCACCTTCTGGACACCCCCTTTGCGGGATTGGCTGATGCATGATAAATATTCATAACTGAATATTTGATCTTCCCTGCCCTATATTCTGGAAGCTTTTCTCAGAAGAAGGCATGCAAAATCAAACACCCAGCTTAGAAAGCCCTGACCAGACAAAAACAAGAAATCACTGCTCCACTGAATACAACTAAATTTAGCCTAACAACCTACATACATACCCCAGTTTGAAATATAACATGTGCTATTGAATAGAGACTTTTTAGAGAGCAACAACAAAAAAAAAGATGCACTCACTATCACACACAGAGATCATCCAATATACTTATAAAGCATATCCTGATTTTGGTCATTTTATTAAGGTGTAAAGATTTTTGAATTGCAATTCAATGATTATTGACCTTCATCTAACCATTATGAATGCCTTAAGCCCACATACATACACAGACACAATCATCTCAAGGTATGACTCTTTTTATATGGTGGAAAAAAATGGACACCAATCACTTTAAGGATGAACTAGAATGTATTTATTGCAGTGCTACATTGAGGAAAGGGAAGAGTGGAGGGAGCTCATGATATCTGAAGGGTTCCTGCAAGAACACAAATTCTGGTCTTCTAGACCATGGGTGCTCAACCTGTGCCCCCCCCCCCCCCCTTCAGCTGTTGTAGAACTGCAAGTACTTGTAACTGTAAGCCTTGCAATTGCAATGGGACTTGTAGTTCCATAACAGCTGGACTCCAGAGAGAGAGATATTATTATACACAATGTCATGATGTCATATGGTCCCTGTACAAATCATTAGTAAGACCTCATCTGGAATATGCAGTTCAGTTTTGGGCACCAGTACTCAAAAAGGATATCAGGGGAACTGGAGAAAGTGCAGAGAAGGGAAACCAAACTGATAAGAGGCATGGAGGAACTCAGCTATGAGGAAAGATTAAAGGAACTGAATCTATTTCCTCTTGAGAAGAGGAGATTAAGGGAGATTTGATCACCATGTACAAATACATAAGTGGTCCATATCACGAACTTGGTGTTAATTTATTAACTTTAAGGTCATCACAGAGGACAGGGGGCACTCTTTATGTCTAGCGGAAAAAAGATTAATCTCCAAATATGGAAAGGTTTCTTCACAGTAAGAGCTGTGAAAATGTGGAATACCAGAGGTAGTTCTGGCAAGTTCAGTAGATTGCTTTAAAAAAGGCCTGTATTCTTTCCTAAATATACTGTACATAATATAACTGGGTACTAACATTTATAGGTAAAATTGATCCGGGGAAAATCCGATTGCCTCTTGAGGATCGGGACAAATTTTTTTCCCCTGCTGTAGCAAATTGGAACATGTTTTGCTGGAGTTTTTCGCCTTCCTCAGGATAAACTGTTGGTATAGGATTGTGTATATGGGATTGTATTTTTTTATTTTTATTTTCTTGGTTAAACTTGATGGAATTGTGTCTTTTTTCAACCTGACTATGTAACTATGTAACAGCTGGAGGGCCACAGGTTGAGCATCCATGTTCTAGAGTCCAGGGATCTCCAAACTATGGCCCTCCGGTTGTTCGGGAACTACAATTCCCATCATGCCTAGTCAAGTCTGTGAATGTCAGATTTTTACAATGCCTCCAATGCCTCGTGGGACATGTAGTTCCGCAACAACTGGAGGGTCATAGTTTTGAGATCCCTGTGTCTGGGTTCCTTCTCTCACAGGTTATTCTGAGTGAAATACAGACACAGAAAGCTTGAGCCCTTTGAGATTAGGTTCAGATTAGTACATTAATCCTGTTCCAAGACTAGACAGATGAGAATGTTCATATGTTCTATATAAATTCCACCTAGGAAGGATAGTAAAATGGATGCTTAGGTAGGTGCAAGGGAAACTGTTAGGAATCTTCTTGTGAACAGTCAAACTCCAGGTGTATTGAGAAGCAGGCAATTTATTTCTGATGTGTCACACAAGAGGATGAAGCTTACAGGCTAAAAAACCCAGTAAGACTCACACAAAGGAATGTATAACCCCCCTCCTAATACCTACAATAATACAGCCTCTACGCTTCTATTGGCTGAGGAAACATGGATAGCGTGTCTGGTACATGATGGTACTTTATTTTGGCTAATCAGGGTTTCCTTTACAATCTCATGCTACCATATATAGTAAAGCATAATCAGCCTACAACTTACTATGGAGTTAAATAAAACAAAACGATACAGCAAGTTAATACAACAACGTGCTCACAAGTCATTTTAAAAATCAGTCTCAGGGTTATTGTTTTTCTAATAGACACACAATAAACATTTAAAACTTTTCTAAGAGAAACTATAGTATATTTTAAGCTATTTTGGTAATGTTAACTTAAAAGAAAATGTTGATGTTAATTTTATATTTTTACATTCCTTCTGTTATTGCATATTCCCAAGATTGTACTTCATATACAGATTTGCAAATTCTTTTGAGATTAGCAGTAAACACCTGTGGAGTGGCAGATGAATTGTCAATTTTTTTTCTATGTAACAGTAATATATATTACAATTTTAAAATGAACTAATAAAATGTCTTTTTTATATAAAATGATTGTTGTGCCTCAAAAGTCCCATCTTGGTATTATACTATGCCTCCAGATGATAGACTTCCTGTAGGGATGTGTCACTGAATTCTCTATTAATTATTATGGGATTTGATATTATCTTTATATCAGGTGTTCCAGTCATCATCCTTTCAAAACACCTGTCAAGATAAAATCAATTTGTCAGATAGAGCAGTGCTCATCAACCCTGTCCTTAGGGCCCACTAACAGGCCAGGTTCTATGTATTACCTTGGGGAGATGCAGACTAGAATACTGCAATCACTGAGCAGCAAATTATACCACCTGTGATGTAGTTCCGTTATCTTGCAAACCTGGCCTGTTAGTGGGTCCTGAGGACAGGGTTGATGACCACTGAGATAGAGAACCTGTTGTTTTCATTCACACATTGAGGGCCGGTTCACAACTGAATCGCACAGGAAAGTGGTTCTTATGTATACATAAAAGGTTAGGCCTGTAGAGTCCCATAGTGATTATTCTTATTTTTTTTCTTCCTTCCATCTATCTTGAACCGACGTGTGACACTGTATTTGAACTTATCCTGGTCCTCCTAAAGGTGTACATTTTCTGGCTTAAATTGCCAGAATTGAATAGGTTGCTGATTTGCATTAAACAGGGCAGACAAAAGTGAACGCACATTGATTAGGACAGGTGATTTACTGATGAGGTGAATGGGGAGAATAGGGGGCAATGGCATTAGGGAAAGACTTCTTTGGCAAGCCCTAAATCGCAATTGAAAAAATATTAAGCCCACGTTCACACTGAGGGTTTGAAATTGTGCGAGTTCAGCTGAACTTGCGTGATTTCAAACCCGCATTTCAGTGCGAGTTCGGGGGCGATTTGACATTACCTCTGTTTTGAAGAAGGAAGAAATCCATATATTTTCCACATTTAAAGGGGATTCTTTCTTGTTTTAGGATTTTCTTTTGGACTTTTGATTGACACTATTTGTTTCACTTATTAAGGTATTAAGGCACATTTGTCTTGTTTAATTATTTATTTCTATGATTTAGGGTTACACCGATACAGAGCATTTGCACAAATACTTGTACTCGTGCAAATGCTCTGATGCTTAATCCGATACCTCGGAAGGAAGGGTGTCACTCCCAGAAGTCAGTGGATGGAGAGGGAGTCCCTCTGGCAGCAGTGGCAGGTAAGCTGGTCGGAGCAGGGGTGTGGGGCGCAGACGCCATTTTTCCAATGCCAGGTGTTCTGTCAGAATCGCCGACCCATCATATACAGTAACAGAAGGCAACGCCAATCTTGGTACACTCTGAACTCGGCCGAAGTAAGCAAGCAGTCAGAAGGTGACAGTGGACATCTTGTTACACCCAGCCCATATAGTTCACTTACTATATGGGCTAGGTGTAACAAAATGTCCGCTGCCACCTTCTGACTGCAGGCTTACTGCGGCCAAGTGCAGGGTGTACCAAGATGGATGTTGCGGTGTTCTGGCAGAATGTCACTTCCTGAATATGATGGGTCACCATTTCTGACAGAATAGGTCTGTCTTACTAGCAAAATTGAATCATTTAAATATAAGTTGTATCATTATGCCTGCCAATTGCCAATCAGTGTTCCATTTCAGTGCCCATCAGTGCCTGTCCATCAGTGCCACCTATTATTGCCCATAAGTGCCGCCTATCAATAGTGCCTATCAGTGCCACCTATAATTGCCCAGAAGTGCCGCCCATCAGTGCCACCTTATCAGTGCCTATCAGTGCCATCCATCAATTCCCATCAGTGCCACCTGTCAGTGCCGCCTATCAGTGCCCATGAGCCAGTGCTACCTATCAGTGCTTATCAGTGCTGAATATTAATGCCACCTATCAGTTCAGTGCCCACCAGTGCTGCATATTAGTGCCCCCACATTAGTGCACCCCATCGGTGCCCTTCAGTGCTGCCTCAGCAGTGCCACCTATGAGTGCCGTATATTAATGCCATTGTCACATGACATTAAAAAAGTATCAGTACTTGTACTTGGTCTTAAAAAAGTGGTATCGGTGCAACCCTAATATGATTAATGCTTTGATGATATAGGTTTCCCATTTTCTCAGTGTAACACATGTATTTTGAATTCACTTGGTAGGTCAGATATCTGGGGACTCTCACTTATTCTAAAAGGAGCTTCCAGATTCCAATGGATTCCCCAGACTCTCTCATTCACATGGGGAACAGAATGTGGGGATGATGCTCTTGACGCTTTGTGCCCCCCCCCCCCTTGCAAGGTACCCTCCACCATGTCCTGTGATTTAAATCTAATGTCAATTATATCACCCAGGCATATAGATCCACATCAATCATGATGATCCACTATTCAATCCAATATTGATCTGCCATCATGATGACCCAATTCATCTTTGCTCACTGTCACTCCCATAACAAGTGACAGTTTCTGATCATCTGCTGTATTCAAGGATCCTGAGGGATGTCATTGACCAAACATGGTCACAACCATATTTGGTCAATGGTGTTATCCACAATCTCCACCAGCTGGTTTGTTTACAAATAGGGTCTGGTAGGGATCTCTCATTTTGTGGCAGTAGAGACAGATGTTTGCCTATAAATATGAGTCAAGGTTTAGCCAAGTATACTGCCAAACCACAAACAAGCTGAGTTCAGATTGAACTTATGTTCAACGTGAACCCAAAGCTCATCCTTTATAATGACTTAGGAACAAGTTTCCTTTGATGTATATGTAAACCCAACCACTAAAATCTCATACGTATATAATTTAGCATTTTCTAGAATAATTTTTACAATCTTCTTCAGGAAATTCATGTTATAAATGACAATGCCCTGTCTCTGCCTCCCAATTGTTCTCCTGTACTGTCACCCTGCAGGGGCTTACAATCGATATTACAAGTTTCAACACACATTACACAGGCATGTTTCATTGTTGTCACCATGGACAAAACTGCCCTGAGAAATGGCATGCAGCCATCACTGCATGCCTGTGTAGCATGGATATTTGCAGTTTGTTGCTGCAGAACATTTTTAATTTTGCTGTAGTCATCCATCTCTCCCTACAATAAGAACAGTGTTGAAAATTAAATAGTTTTCAACATTGAGCAGCGGCAGCAATCTTGCTGAAGACCTAGTAGTAGGAGCCACCTTGGGTAGAACATGAACAATGCTTATCTATAGAGTGTCTTCAACCCCAGGGGCAACCATATTGTGTGAGCCTGGATGGACTGGGATGGACTGTGATTGGTCAGGAGAATGTCCAGGAGGGGACAGTGCAGAGGAGACAGACTCGTGGAGGAACACAGAGGGCAACAGAGGTGTGAGAGCAGTAGCTGTTACATCTATTAATGACATACCCCCCTTCCTTGTGGCATTGCTCACCTAGGTCTGATTAAATCCTGCTGTTCTTGGCAACCATCTCACTGATTCCTAGTAGAGGAGAAGTACTACCAGCCTCATTTTGCCCTGACTTTCAAGGAGAGAAAGTAGAACTATATTCAGCAGGGTGCTCTGACTTGAGAGACTGTACTCGTGATACTGCTTCTCCTAAGGACTGTACCTGGGACAAAATTGGTGCAGTAACCCCTGGCATTGAACCACTGCTGGAGTTGGAGGACATGTGTTTCCAGAGCCCTGAGGAAGACGGAGTTTGGGAGTGTCTCAGGACCCGCTATGAGAGCCTAAGGATCCATTCATCATGTTGGGAGGGCAATTCCAAGCCTTCATCAGCAGGGAGAGGTCTTCTGGCCATTAGCACATTTTATACCAGTCATCAAGCACTTCCACAAGGACACACTGAATCCCAATGCCAGCCAATGATATATTTAGTCATCTGGCCAGTTATACTTTGTCAGGTCTAGGAGTTCAGAATAGATTTCAAAGCAAAATCTAGAACAGTACGTGCTAATCCTTTGTACTCAGTTAGGTTTACATCTGCTCAGGACTGCAGTTTAGCTAATAACTTTATTTTTGTTAATTGTGACTAGCTGTATCAGGTTTCACCCCTTTTTGCTATTGTTTGCAATTTTCCATTTTATTGTTTGCTTCATTTGTCAGATTGTGTAGGCCGTTAAAGTTGGAAACAAGCTCAAGGTGTGTTGGTGAGTGTCAAGCAACTAAGGAGTGGCGCTCAACCTGTTATAAACAGCAGCTCCCCCGAGGTAGCATTACACATGTAGACTGTAAGTGGCAACAAAGAGGCTGCAGAAGATAAGCAGCACTGAGATGCAACAAATGCTGAAAAATGTAACATTTTATTCTTAAATTAATACTAAACAGACACTGTTTAATTTACAGTAACCCCTCTCTTTCTGTATGTGAATGTTGTCACTGTAATGATTTTAATACAAAAAAAGTACCTTTTTTTTTGGTAGCAAAAAAGCGCGAACTATGCGTATCATCACAGGGTGATACTGTGGATACACAAGTAACAAACATTTTTTTGGCAATTGATATACAGGACTCTTTCCCAGCCTGCCTGTAGGGAAACAGTGGCAGGAGGAGTTTCTAGTCCTTTGCTACTGGTCACAAAATTCAAAATAAAATAAAAAACAGCCTAAAAATAAATAATTAATATCAATAAACTGTTTTGAATTGTCATACAAATATATATTTGAAAGCAAATCTTTATTATTTTTGTCAATAACATGGTGTGGATTCCTGCCAGTCACAGGTTGTGTCTTAGCCCTTGTACACACGGTCAGACATTCCGACGGAAAATGTCCGATCAGACCGTGTTGTCGGATAATCCAACTGTGTGTGGGCTCTGTCGTGACAAAGTTTTAGAGCTGGGCTATAAAACTTTCTGACAACATGATCCGATCGGACTTTGTCCGATTGCATGTAGAGAATTCTGATCGGACAAAGTGCTATGCATGCTCAGATCAAATTCCTAGACCAAAGCTATTGGCTACTAGGCTGAACGTAGTCCCGTCGTAACGAAATAACATCATCATATTACGTATGATCGGATTTTCCGACAACTTTGTCCGACCATGTGTATGCAACACAAGTTTCGGACAAAATCCGTCTGACGGATTTTGTTGTCGGAATGTCCGACCGTGTGTACAAGGGCTTAGAATAACAGGGCGGTGAAGCCACCATCAGTCAAGATGTAATATCCCATGGAGGAGAAGGGAGGGGGTGGGCTGTCATTTACCACTGAGTACACACCCACATGTATAGTCACATGGGCTGCTCAGATGGAAATCTGAGCAGGAAATGCTTGGGGTAGAAAATACACTGAAAACAGCATGTGCATTCACTGCCAACACTGCTCTGCAAAATCCCCAACTGCAGTGGGGACATGGACAGGAGGGGGAGACAGAGGACAGCAGGATTAACCAAGTGTTTTGCAAAATACAAAAAAAAAACAAATCCCATAGTGACTGTGCAAGTATGAACAGCATGTAATACAGCATCTATTGATAGTTTTTAAGGATGTGGGTTTAACGACACTTTATTAATGATACACAGTTCCTTAGCAACTTAGATGTCATTCAGTTACGTATTATATCTACTTTAAGAATGCACATGCATGCAGGGCTGGACTTACCATTGGGCTTGACTGGGCTCAAGCCCATGGGCCCCGCCCAATAGGGGGCCCCGCCGAGATGCATAGCCGAGTGTACTCGGCTCCGCTCCGCTCACAGTCACGCCCAGTCCCGCCCTATGATGAACATGACACAGGGACTGGGCGTGACTGTGAGCCGAGCCAAGTACACTCGGCTACTATCGGCTCTGCTGCCATCTTGCTACACCCCACACTCGTCCACAGTAAGGATACACTAAGAAGGGGTAAAGCGGACATGTTGTTACACCCACCGGAGTTTTGCATTGTACATGTATTTATAATATTAAAGTTAGTATATAGTGAAATACAGTACTCACAACTCTGTCTGACTATTTAGATGTTGAATTTTAAAAGCAGCGAACTTCTGTCAGATTAGCAAACCTGTGAGATGAGCAGGGTTGCCGTTGCTTTTAAAATTCAAGATCTAAGTAGCCAGACGGAGTTCTAAGTCCTGTAATTCACTATATAAACTGACTTTACTGTTATAAATACGTGTAAAATGCAAAACTCCGGTGGGTGTAACAACATGCCCGCTTTCCCCCTTCTTAGTGTATCCTTACTGTGGACGAGTGTGGGGTGTATCAAGATGGCGGCGACGGAACATCACTTCTGTAGCAAACTGTGATGGGTCACCGAATATGTTGTTAAACTGCTGAGAGCCGCTGAGATACACAGGACTTTGTATCTTGGTGGCGCCATTTTTCAAATTCAAGACTGCAAATGACACTGGGACAAGGCTGCAGATGGACACTGATAAGGCTGCATTGATGGGCATTTAAATGTAAGTTTTTCCTTAACCTTCCCTCCTAAAAGTTTTTTTTCCTTAAAATTCCCTCCTAAACAAAGGTGTTTAGACAATTTTAACTACAGTTTGTGAGTAAGCCAGTCTCTAAAAGCAACCAAATGCTTGGTTTATCAAAGGCATGTTTATTCTCATCATTTTAACCATTTTAACCGGCAGTCTACCTGAAGTCTCCTTGCACTCATAAACATTCTTTTTAAATCACTTTTAGCATTCTCAGTGATTTCTATTTTTCAATTTGGACTGCCTATGCATCATTTAGAATGCCAGATTACTGTCACCCATGGCTACTACAGAGAATAATTCTTCTCCTCTATGCCGGTACACCATTAACGAGAGCCAATCTTTGTCCGCCTTTTTTCTTTTTTTTTTAAATGGCAATATATCACATGACATGTAGAGTGGATTACTCGAGACAAACACACTGTGTTCTGGTTTCCTTTCACAGTCTCTTTTCTTCCTCTTCTGAAATGGACCTTACCATTACATTTAGAACATGAAAAGGAGATAGTAAAAATGTTTCTGGCGGCTGTGAGAGAAACAGCCCTGAAAATAATGCCTCTTTGTTGCCTGACATTGAACAGAAGCTGATTTACATCTGCGGCTGATCTTTCATGAATTGGATAAAAGGAAGGCAAACTCCAGCCATACCAAGCAGCCTCGTATGTTGATGAATCCCTTGGCACATGTTAATTAATAGCCTATTGTGTCTGGCAGCCTTGCAGAAAGAGAATCCACATAGTTTGATCTGGTTTTTTTTTTTTTCTTTTTTTTATATACATATACGGTAATCTCAATGACTTACGCCCAGTCTTTTATATCATCCCCAGCCCAGTTTTCAAAATGTAACTATAGTAGACGTGAAACAATGAAATGCTGATGTGTTTACAGAAAGCTATCAAAGCTTTCAAAATTGTTAACCATTTTTCAATAAAATGGCTGGAAAATATTCTCAGCTTAAGGTTTTCTCATGAATTTTTAGCCAAGGACATTAAGACGGCTTAAACTTGAATGAAAAATTGAGCAATTTAACCAATTTGCTCTGTTTTCTGAAATTTTACCACTGTTATTCTGAAATACCGATGCAATAATTTCAATATCCCATCGAGTGACGGGAATAAAATGACAAACAAATCATCCTGTGGCCATTATCTGAAATCTGGAGGACTTTAAGGCAGAATAAAGCATAACCGACATTGCTACAACGTGACAGAACTGGCCTGAAGACCTAAAACTTTGTAAGTTTTCATGAATACCCAGGGTTTCTGAATCCTGGGGCTTTCTTATAAACAATAGTTGGACACTTCTTAGCATTGTGGAGGGCTGGTAAAACCCCTTCAGCCTTACAAACTTTTCTATTGGCCCATAACTATGATGAGTAGCTTTACTGGTGGTAAACAAGAAGGTGTAGTAGATGGGCCAAGTCTTGACACTGCTGGTATGCGATTTGCATGTTAGAGTGCCTTAGGAATGATTTTTGGTTTCTACAATTCTCAAAAAGAGTTTGAAAGGTGTGTGTAAGCAGCTTAAAGCGGAGTTTGGCCGAATATTATTTTTGCAAAAAGCGTAGATGCTGACTTTTAATAATCAGACACTCACCTGTCCCACGGTCCAGCGATGCAGGCGTAAGAAACCCCGCTCCTCTCCCCCTCCTCTCCATGGTGGCGGAATTCTTCCTGTGGGCACCTGGCTTTGGCTTCACAGCCAGGCATGCACTGCACATTTGCGAGCCGTGCTACGCACTGCAAATGGTCGGACAATCTTCTGGGACCTGCGACATGTCCCAGAAGATTGCAAGGAGGGAGGGGGGAGAGGTGAACTTTCTTTCAGCGCTGCGGAGGAAGTGGGAGCTGGATGCCTCTAAAAAGAGGGTATCCGCTGCCCCCCCCCAAAAAAATGGCATGTCAGGGATTCACCATCACTTAAAGCGGAAATTCAATTTTTGAGTGGAACTCCATTTTAAGCAGCTGGATATCAGGCCTGAGCCATATTTAGTAAGATTAAGAGCACACATTGGTAGTAATTCTACCTTAGGCTCCAGATTTCTAGAGATCAGCTAGTCTCACATCTCTCACACAGGTGCTTAAAAAGGTGCTTACAGGGTACCCTTTAATGTATTGCGGCCATACCCTTGAATGTATTTCTGCTGTTGTAATAGTTGCACTGTGTAGCTATTGCCTGGGATGGGAAGGGGTTAACTGTGTTTCAGATCTTTCCTGTGTTTTTCTTGGGTCCTGTCCCCTGTCTATATATAGACGGGGAGGGCTTAGGAGGGGGCCGCTCTGCACATAGGAGTTCTGAGGAGGGTCTGCTAAGCAATGTAGTCCCTTCAAAGTGTGAGATCCCCACTATTGGGTCACCCACATGGGACCTTACCTGGAGAGAGGAAACCACCAGCATTGGACTTGCATTGAAGAACTTGTTACCTTGGAGAAGGTATGAACCTGGGCAGTGTACATTAGCTAGTTAAGGATGCACTGTCTTTATTGTTTGCTATGCCATTGGATTGTACAACAGAAATGTTCAGTTTATTAACCGCTAACTTAATTTTACAAACCGGCACATTATACTTAACAGGAACTTGTTGCAAGCATGAAAAATCCACTTGCCCTTAACTAAAATGGGTGCTATGGGCCTGCGCAGGCGCGGTACGGACAATGCACCCTATATAGGACGAGGGGTGTAACAATATGGCCACTCCAGATGACGTCTTGATGATGAAACGCATAGGGAGTGGCCATAGGACGCACTTTCTCTGAGTTGTGGAAACTGGCAGGAGCCGCAACAGTATTGCTTTTAAAATCACTGGCAAATGTGAGTAATTTTTTAAAATGTAATAAATTGGAGGCTTTAAACAATACTGCACTATGGAGATTCCTCTTTTTTATGGATTACTTGAATGAGATGACTGGCTCATGCTGAAAAAAACAAAGGTCCTAGAGAGGCACCACATAGTGACACAGGGGCTCACACTCAAGGCGCAATTACCCCTGCAGGGGCAGGGTATCTGGTGAGTGTAAAACCACCACTCGCACGAAAAAAAGCACTGGGGGCTTTTCAGCATATTAAGAAGCAGTCATGGTATCTGCCACATTGTGCACAAGTCACACTTCTCACGTCTTTGGACTATATATTTATTTAAATATTTATATATTTATATATATATTTTGCACAGGTGTTTTTTTTTCACCTCACACTGTTATTTAATATAAGTTTTTAAAATAGTTCTTCAACATATTGTTGGGATATCACAATAAGGTAATTGATTAGGGACGTAGGCTTGTAACAACCATACTCATATTGGTAGTAGCCACAAACTCTTAACACCAGACAGAGGGCCAAACACAACACTTGGCTTTTGCAGTCTGCATTTATATCATTTGCATTATTCACCAATTTACCAACTTTATTATTTGGATTTAGGAGTTCACATCTAAACACAGAGTATTAACTCACTCTTGGTTCACCGTTATTCATTTATTTATTTAGTTGTTTTTCCATGGCTGTAACAATTCTTGGTCACTTATAATTATTGCACAGGTTGTATTTTACACAAAATACCTGAGGTGTTTGTTTGGAAGGGAACTTTTAAAAGAAAAAGGGTCCTTTTCCAAACTTTGGGGGTAATTCAAAACTCACCAGGGGGTCTAACACTATCAACAAAAAATCTTTCAATTTACTTTTTCTTGTTTTATTTTAATTGTCTTTGTAATTTAAGGAAAACATATTTTGGCAGCACATTCCTTATTTGGAGGCATTAGGGGACAGCGCCATTTCTACCCTTCCTTTTTTCCTTACATATATTAACTGTCAAATGCCTAGTCTGAAGTCCATCTAAAGGTACATGGCATACCAAAAGAACAGGGCCTGCAACATTAATGGGGATGAAGAGGAGAAGCAAGAGTGCCACCAAGGAAGGGCTAAGCATGCAGAGGATAAGGTGGGAAATCATGTTTAACATGTGGAAGCTATGGTAACCAGGATTTGTGGGAATGCCAGCCAGCAGAAGGGAGGTATCGGGCATTGGTGACTGGTCCTTTGGTTAGCGATGGGGGCAGGCTTTGATTTCTTCCCCATCGGTCAGTGCCTCACAGTATTTAGGGCCGAATCCATGGCATGGTAGACCCCATGGACCTGCATACAGGTATGTGAGAGCGAAGAAGTTAATTAGAGATCCACGCTCAGTGCATGGCGGGATCTCTGATCTGCCACTGGGAGTGAGGTGGCAGGGAATCTGGACTGGTGGAGTGGGACACAGGCGCTGTGGTGTCCCCCTTAAAATACTGCATTCATAAGATAAGGTGTACAGTGTCACAGGGGAAGACTGCCTCACAGCCTCAAGTTTTATGTGCATCTGTGCAAAGTGAACGGCTCACTTTTAAATACGTGGTCCTGCCTTAACCCCTTGCTCTGATTTCTGCGTGACTGTGGCCCCCATGTTAAATTTGGTGTTATTGCTCTCACTCTCTCATACTGGTCACTGGAAGTTCAACATGGCACCTCATGGCAAAGAACTTAGAGGATCTGAAAAAAAGAATTGTTCTACAGAAAGATGGCCTAGGTTGTAAGAAGATTGTCAAGACCCTGAAACTGAGCTGCAGCATGGTGGCCTAGGCTATACAGCAGTTTAACAGGCTTCACTCAGAACAGGCCTCACCATGGTTTACCAAATAAGTTGCGTGGACATGCTCAGCATGAGGTTGAAGGGGTGGGGGGGTCATCCTGTCAGTACTCAGACCCTACGCTGCATTAAAATGGTCTGCATAGCTGTCATCACAGAAGGAAGCCTCTTCTAAAGATGATGAAAGCCTGCTGAAGACAAGCAGACTAAGGACATAGATTACTGGAACCATGTCCTGTGGTCTGATGAGACCAAGATAAACGTATTGGGTTCAGATGGTGTCAAGCGTGTGTGATGGCAACCAGGTGAGGAGTACAAAGACAAGTGTGTCTTGCCTACTGTCAAGCATGGTGGTGGGAGTGTCATGGTCTGGGACTGCATGAGTGCTGCCGCCACTGGGGAGCTACAGTTCATTGAGGGAACCATGAATGCCAACATGTACTGTGACATATTAAAGCAGAGCATGATCCCCTCCCTTGGGAGACTGGGCTGCAGGGCAGTATTCCAACATGATAACGACCCCAGCAACACCTCCAAGACGACCACTGCCTTGCTAAAGAAGCTGAGGGTAAAGGTAATGGACTGGCCAAGCATGTCTCCAGACCTAAACCCTGTTGAGCATTTGTGGGGCATCCTCAAATGGAAGGTGGAGGAGCACAAGGTCTCTAATATCCAACAGCTCCTTGATGTCATCATGGAGAAGTGGAAGAGGACTCCAGTGGCAACCTGGGAAGCTCTGGTGAACTCCATGCCCAAGAGAGTTAAGGCAGTGCTGGAAAATAATGGTGGCCACACAAAATATTGACATTTTGGCCCCAATTTGGACATTTTCACTTAGAGATGTACCCACTTTTGTTGCCAGCGGTTTAGACATTAATGGCTGTGTGTTGAGTTATTTTGAGGGGACAGCAAATTGACACTGTTATACAAGCTGTACACTCACTACTTTACATTGTAGAAAAGGGTAGGTTCCTCAGTGTTATCACATGAAAAGATATAATAAAATATTTACAAAAATGTTAGGCATGTACTCACTTTTGTGAGATACTGTATATATATATATATATATATATATATATATATATATATATATATATATAATGTGGGCCTTCTTGTGCATCATCTTTAGAGGGACTTTCTTCTGGGACAACAGCCATGCAGACCAATTTGATGCAGTGTGCAGCGTATGGTCTGAGCACCGGCAGGCTCACCCCTTCACCCTCTGCAGCAATGCTGGCTGGCCTGTTCTGAGTGGAACCTGTCCTTGTGTACCGCTGTATGGTCTTGGCCACCATGCTGAAGCTCAGTTTTAGAGTCTTGGCAATCTTCTTATAGCCTAGGCCATCTTTATGTAAAGCAAAAATTCCTTTTTTTTAGATCCTCAGAGTTCTTTGCCATGAGGTGCCATGTTGAACTTCCAGTGACCAGTATGAGAGAGTAAGAGCGATACCGGCAAATTTAACACACCTGCTCTCCATTCACACCAGAGACCCTGTAACACTAATGAGTCACATGACACCGGGGAGGAAAAATGGCTAATTGGGCCCAATTTGGACATTTTCACTTAGGTGTGTACTCATTTTTGTTGCCAGCGGTTTAGACATTAATAGCTGTGTGTTGAGTTATTTTGAGGGACAGCAAATTTACA
This sequence comes from Lithobates pipiens, assembly GCF_037356315.1. Taxonomy (NCBI): domain Eukaryota; kingdom Metazoa; phylum Chordata; class Amphibia; order Anura; family Ranidae; genus Lithobates; species Lithobates pipiens. The sequence continues at coordinate 158,335,625 of NW_027507790.1, forward strand.
CTGTTATACAAGCTGCACACTCACTACTTTACATTATAGCAAAGTGTCATTTATTCAGTGTTGTCACATGAAAAGATAATAAAATATTTACAAAAATGTGAGGGGTGTCCTCACGTTTGTGAGATACTTTATATTTCATAAATACTGTTTTGTAATATTAATACATACATACCTTTACATATAGTATCATGTAAGTGCCCATGAGAAGGACCTCCTTCCCCTTCTCTTGAATAGTTTTGTAACTGTACTGTCTCTCTTTGTTTTGTAAAGTGCTGTACAAACTGTTGAAGCCATATAAATCCGGTTTATTAATAATAATAAGAATAAGAATAATAATACACACACATATGTGTGGTATGTTTTACATATAGATGCACACACTCAATAAATGTACCTAGGGCAATCTGAAAAATGTACCTATCATACTAAAATAAATTAGATATCACTGACCAAATTAGTAACTAAGAGAGGTGTTGAGTTCAAGTACCGTACCCTTCCATCTGGTTCTCTGGCATTGATTCCTTCTGAGCCACCTTTGTCCCTGTGGATGTCAACCTCACTTCCAGTTTGAGTGCTGGCTTCATTATAATGATCACTCATGTCAGAACACCAACTTTTATATTTCAATAAGAGGAAATGGAGTGATGTTAAAAGCAATCAGCTTCAGCACAAATATAGCATGACCCGCGGCAACCCCTTCCTTGACAAGTACATGTTCAGGGGGTTGTAGAACTTTCTGATGACTATTTTACACATATTAGAAATCTTTAAAAAAAAATAGACAATGAAACCTAATGTCAGTGCTGTGTTTTCAAAGGCTGTGGGGCATTGCACATCTTTTATTAAAGAATTATTTCACCCAACGCTGAAAATCACAGCATGCATATAACAATTAAATGAGAAAATAGTCAACAAATAAAGCAATATAATATAGATACCAAAAAACAAAAATACCAAATGTTAAAAGGAACATGAAATGGGAGTGAGCTGAATTTACTCCAATCTACAGTATGTGTGTATGTTGGAGGGCTGATCCTTTTTTAATTTTTAACTGTGCTGGTTGGGATTTGCAGCAGAATAGTATAAATTGTTGTAGTGTTTGGTTCAGAAAGAGTACTATAATGGTGTCCCTTTGATGATATCCCTACTGTAAAGATTCTGGGGCAGACAGCAGTGCAGTGATATCACCTGATGGTCATTGCATCCCCTTTGGGATTGGGAAAGTGGGCACAAGTGGTAACTGGACAGTTACCACTTGAGGCAGGGTGCTCGAGGAGAGAGAAGCAGTAAATCTAGCTTCAGTACAACTGACCAGTAGAATAAGTGGAACCCTCCAACTGCTACATCTGCATGACTGCTTGTTCCGTTGAAAAAAAAGACTTAGGCCGCGTACACACGAGAGGATTGTCTGGCCAACTAAGTTCGTCAGACAATCCGACAGACAGTCCGTCCTACTTTCGAATGAACGGACTTGACCACACACAATGAACAGACAGTCCGCTGAATGCTTGCGCGATGACGTGTACAGCAAGTACGACGGGACTAGAAATACGACGTCCAATACACTGAGCATATGCGCCATACTTAGTCCGTCGAACTAGCCTACTCACGAGCGGATTGTCCGCTGAAACCAAGTTTGGACGGACTGTATTACGGAAATTCCGAAAGACTTAGTCTGCCAGACTGTCCACTGAAAAAGTCCGCTGAAGCCCACACACGAGCGGACTGTCCGCTGAAACACGTTTCAGCGGACTAAGTTGGACGGACAATCCTCTCGTGTGTACGCGGCCTTACTGGCAGAATCACCTGCTGAAAATAAAAGAAAGCCTACAAAAGAAAGCTAATGCTGCCACCACATCTAAGGTTTCTCAATCGTAAGCCCTCTCTGATCTTTAGATTTCAATACTTCTTTTTACATTGACACTAAGTGGGTTAATAATCCCCTCTTGTGACCACCCATCCCATTCTTCTCTGGGATTTTAGGGCCAGACCATCTTGGACATGTGGGTCTCTCAGGACAAGCTGCTATTATCTTCTTGATTTTTTTGTTTTGTGACTCTTGCATATTGATGCAAGTCAACTTTATCTACAATATGTGTGTTTATATATGGACTTGCAATTTACATAAACTTTTCCTATGTTCTACTATTATGTTCTACTATTTTGTTTATATATTCAGGTGCTCTTACAACCATCCCCTGAGGAAGATTTTTTTCTACAATTGAAACGTGTTGGGAGCTTGTAGCCTAACAGTTATTTGTCTGGTTATACTATGATGTTTCATGTGCCCATATTGTGAGAGCAACTTATGAAACTGTATAAGTACAGAGATCGGTACTTTTAACTTGGGGTTTTATTACTGTTTGTACAATAAAACTTTATTTTTTATACATTTTTGATACATTTTTTGCTTTTTTTTGGCTGCAACAAAGTCCCATGGGAGATTCCTTTGGTTGGGTGTCTCTACTAGCATTCCTCCAGAAGTTGCTAGGGATTCCTTGAGTAATAAGCAATTTCTGTTTCTCAGATAAATTTCCACTAACACTAACAATCTTTTTTGCTACCTGTAAGGGGGTATTTCTTCTCAATGACTATTACACGAATGTGTCATAAGTTGTAGATATAATATTTTTTTGCAGCGATTCCCAAGACCAGAAAGTTATTTCAAGGGTTCCTCTGTGTTGAAAATGTTGAGAAACGCTAATTGGCCTAATACCTCTGTAACCGTTTCAATATAAGTCAATTAACTCAACAGTAATTCTATGATATAAAACAGATTGACAGTGGAGAACCAGAAACATGTATTATGCAATGTAATGCCGCGTACACACGATTGAATTGTATGACGTACTTAGTCCGTTGAAACGCATTTCAACAGACAATCCGCTCGTGTGTGGGCTTCAGCGGACTTTTTCAGCGTGAAGTCCGGAGTACTAAGAAGGTCGGTTTGCACACCAATCTTCCCGTCGTACTTTGGTTTCAGCGGACAATACGTTCGTCAGTATGCTAGTCCGACGGACTAAGAATGGCGCATGCCCAGAAAGGATTTACAGGGCGAAAGCGTTCTGTCTTGTAAAACTAGTGTTCGTATTGAAGCTAGCATATTCGTCATGCTGCTAATTTTGTGATCTTTTAATATAGCACATTCTTTTCTTCTTCATAATGCGAGAAAAGTGAAGTTGCTTTGCTGCTTATATTCACACAGAGTTATCACAAATGTCTTTATTCATCCTCATCTTATGATTAATATTCCAAATTTGAAAAAAATAAAATAAAAAAAATAACGGACGAATTAAGCTGAAGTCTGAAAAGCGCGAATCGTCTCTAACCAAAGTTCCACTAACGCAAAGTCAGCAGAAGGAGCCCAAAGGGTGCTTTGCTGTGTCTTGGACTTTCTATTTCTAGTCCCGTCGTACGTGCTGTACGTCATCGCGCAAGCTTTCGTCGGACTGTTTGTGTATCCGTGTGTGGCCAAGTCCGTTCGGTAGAAAGTCCGCCGGATTGTCCGCCGGATTGTATGACGGACTAAGTCCGTCATACAATTCGATCGTGTGTACGCGGCATAAATCACTTCTAGACTGCCCACCGCACATATACAAAGGCAGGGTGGCCCGGCTGCACGAACCGACTTACCTGTGCGTCGGTCCATGCACTAGATACAGCAGGCGCGTGCTGCGGGAGCCCCCTCAGGTGTCTGGCAGACTTAGTGTTTGCTGGTCAATCGCGATCGTGGTAAAGAGAGGCAGAACGGGGATCTGCCTATGTAAACAAGATGGATGCCCATTCTGACAGGGGAGCTGTTCTAGTGATCAGGAACAGCGATCTCGCTCTACTCCCAGTGAGCCCATCCCGCTGACAGTTAGAAAGCACCTCCCTAGGGAACACTTAAACCTATGACCACCCCTAGTTTTAACCCCTTCCCTGCCAGTGGCATTTATACGGTTATCAGTGAATTTTCATAGCACTGATCACTGTATTGGTGTCACTGGTCACCAAAAAGTGTCAGATTTGTCCGTCGCAATCTCGCAGTCCCGCTAAATATTGCTGATCCCCACCATTACTAGTAAAAACAATAAAAAATAAATCTTTCCCCTATTTTGTAGACGCTATAACTTTTGCGCAAACCAATAAATATACGCTCATTGAGATATTTTTTACCAAAAAAATTTAGCAGAATACATTCTGGCCTAAATTGATGAATACATTTCATTTTATTTTTTTGGATATGTATTATAGGAGAAAGTAAAAAATATTGTTGCTTTTTTTCAAAAATGTTGCTCTTTTTTTGTTTATAGCGCAGAAAATAAAAACCTCAGAGGTGATCAAATACCACCAAAAGAAAGCTCTATTTGTGGGAAAAAAGGACATCAATTTTGTTTGGGTACAACGTCGCATGACCGCACAATTGTCAGTTAAAACAATGCAGTGAACATGCGTGAGGGCCGACCATTTTGCCTGACATTCTTTGAAACATTAAAATTCAGTCTAAAGCCGTTTACACACAAACAGATTTTCTGATGGGAAATGTGTGATGACAGGCTGTTGGTGGAAAATCCGGCCGCTTGTACGCCACAATTGCTGTCGGATTTTCCACGGACAAATGTTGGATGGCAGCTTTTAAAATTTTCCACAGACAAATGTCTGTTGTCGGATTTTCCGAGCATGTGTACACAAGTGCGTTGGGCAAAAAGTCCAAAGTACAAACACACATGCTCGGAAGCAAGGACGAGCCAGAAGCGGTCGGTCTGGAGAATTAACATTCGTGACGTGCAAATTATGAAATCTCGAAATGCAGCACACAATTTTCTTCTTTAGGCCTCTTTCACACGGGGCGGATCAGTAATGATCCGCCCCGTGATGATCCGCTCGCTCAGCGGGGATCGATCCGTTGTCCCCGCTGAGCCGGCGGCGGACAGGGCGGTCTCCGCACACTGTGCAGGGACCGCCCTGTCAGCTCTCCGCTTTCCTCTATGGGGATCGGATGAGCACGGACCGTCTGTCCGTGTTCATCCGATCCGCTCTGCAGACGGACAGAAAAATAGGATTTTCCTCCGTCTGCAGAATCGGACAGTTGCGGAGGCGGACAATAGCGGGTGTCTGCGGATGCTCATCCGCAGACACCCGCTATCCCATAGGGATGAATGTATGCCCATATTTCATCCGCAAACGGATGGATGAAATACGGACATACCATCCGCATGTGTGAAAGGGGCCTTAATGGGATAATAATGAAGCTTTTCTTTCTAGTGATATCAAGAGTAATATTATTATGCTTTTTTGGGGGGGGGAAGTTACCACAACACTATTATCCACTAGTCTTTAAGATCAAAGATACAACTATGTTGGTGTCCCTTGTTAATTTTACCTTTACCTTTTTTTTAATGAAACTGCCTACTCCCAAACTGTCATTTGAAGTAAAACACATAGCCAAGTATAATTCTACACAATTTTTTTTATTGTGCATTAAAAAAAAAAAAAAAAAAAAATTAGACATGCTATCTGCCAATAGAACTTAACCAAAAAGTGCATTCTATGCATCCAAACATATAGAAAGTATAACACATCAAATCCTTATTATCCAACCAAAAAATAAAATAAAATTCTCATGCATGTGTCCTGCTATTTAAAATATAAGGGGTCAACAATGCCAAGAGTTGGTGAAAGCAGGGATCTGCCATCTGGAGATAATTCCAGATGGACATAAAAACATCTGGATTATTCTCCTGGAGCTCCCGCAGCAAAGGCATAAGACATAATTGGTCACAATTAATAAAGCAACCGATTTTTGGTCCAAGAACTCCTCCTCCTCCTGTTCCTGGACTGGACTTGGGTCAAAGCAATAACTCCAAGGCCAACAATAAATAGCACGTTATCTCCTCCAATTCTGCAGCATGTCTGGTTGATGAACAGCCATTCAGAAACGAACTGAAAAGTACAAAATGAAAAGCGTGAACTGAAAAGCATTAAATGAAAAGCTCGAATCAACACTCACCAAACTTCTACTAACACAAAATTAGCAGAAGGAGCCCAAAGAGCAGTGCTAAAGAGCTGAAAAAACACGTAGTACGTCACTACGTTCGTATTTGTTGCCCGACAATTCCTTGCCGTTTGTATACAAGACAAAATCCAGGAACACACCTTCGAACAAAAGTCTGTCTGAGCACAAATACACTGCCCATATATATATATATATATATATATATATATCTTTTGTGGCCCCCAATGAATACTGAGCACCGCTCAGGACTAAGGATGAGCTTGGGTGTGTTATTTGTATATACTGTATTTATCAGCGTATAACATGCACCTTCTTTTTAAGAGGGAAGTCTCAGGAAAAAAAACACTTTAATTAAAGAGCTTTGAAGCAAAATAAGGGTCACAGTCCATCAATGCAGCCTGATCAGTGCCCATCTACAGCCTCACCATTGCCAATTAATGCAGCCTGCACAGTGCCCATCAGCAGCCTCACCACTGACAATTAATGCAGCCTGCACAGTGCCCATCAGCAGCCTCACCATTGCCAATTAATGCAGCGTGCACAGTGCTCATCAGCAGCCTCACCATTGGCAATGAATGCAGCCTGCACATCCTTGCTCATCTGCAGCCTCGTCAGTGTCAGATTACACAGTGCCGCAATCTCCTGTGTACCCAGCGATTAGTCACACACAGTCCCGCCTGTGATAGGCAGAACAGTGGTCCAATCCTGGGCCAGGATTCAGGACTGTGTGTAACTGAATGGCGGGTACACAGGAGATTGACACTCTGTGTAATCCGGCAGCACCTGCCCCCTCTTTCCACTCAGAGAAAGCAGGAAAGGGGGGAAAGTGCGTGCTAGTTATACGCCAATAAAGATGGGTATATATCTTTTGTGGTGCTCGGGGATTCATTGGGGGCCACAAAAGATATATATAATTAGCGGTGGGGCCATTTGAAACCGGATTGCAGGCCACTACTGACCCGTGGGCCGGACTTTGGACATGCCTGATCTAAACTAAACATTGAACCTGAGCAGCCAAAAGCCACCTTCACCAGATAAAGCGAAGGAAGGCCTTATCCCTTTGTCTGACACCATCCGACACCAAGTTTACAGAAAATTTGTGCTCCCAGCTTTAAAAAAGGAACAGAGTGGCAGCAAAGCAAGGGGAAGGTAAAAGTTAGTGGATGGGATTTCTTTCTTACACGACTGTATTGAAATATCCTCTTTAAGCAAACCTAAATAAAGAAAAAGTAAAAGGTGGAGGTGGGGAGGGGGGACTGAAAAGAGTCGGTAAGTAAATAATGCAGAGCCGCAATGTAATTATTAAACAGGAGAACATTTGAATGTGGCTTTAACAATCTCAGCTCATCGCTAAAGTGGTTTTGTGAATGACAAAGGTTGAGTAGGACTGCCTTAAGTGTATTGTTAATATCTGCATTATGTAGAGACTTGGCAATGAGAAGAGACATGAAGATTGACAGCCCCCATGACTCACTCCATTACTTGCTACTATAAGATTTTTTCACCTATTCTAATGTCACACCACATGGCCATCTATCATATCAGCTTAACCCTCTGAGTGCTGACATTTTACATTACCATTACCATGGAAGATGCCCACATTGACTTCATGTTTATCTAACCTTAAAAGACAAAATATTTTATTTTATAATTATAACTGTATTCTATATATATATATTTTTATTTATGGAAACAGTACTGTAATTTGAATTGATATCAGCCTTTTGCAGTCTTCTGAAAAGCAGAGCTCAGACTGGGAGAGAAATAAGCAGCACAAGGAGCCATTTGGTTGTGTTTCAGTGCAAGGAACCAAGGAACATGATAATAAGGGAGAAGAGCAGAGTGACAGAGAGATGAGTTTACCATTCCGCTGCTTCTCCTTTCACTGTCCATTCACAGGTCACAGGGTGGCAGTTGGGAGTACATCTTTAAAGTTGATCTCCATGTTTATCTTCACCAAGCGCTGCATTGGATCTGAGCACTGTTTGAATTGTTTGTAGCTTCAGCTACATACAGTACACGGTGCAAGGGTTCGGCTGTGAGACAGACTTCCTGTCTCACACCCAGAACAAAATAATGTCATTCGGAGTGGCGCTCAACCATTTATAGGCAGCTTTGTATTCTGTGAATGAATACAAAGCTTCCTTTGATTGACTAAGTCGGAGAGTTTGACATCATCAACCTGCCTTTCCACCTCAGCCAATCAGAGGAAGCTTTGTATTCATTCACAGAATACAAAGCTGCCTCTGAATGACTGAACGCCACTCAGACCGACTCTGCACCCCAAAGCTCAAACAAACATGCGTGTATATGTATATATATATATATATATATATATATATATATATATATATATATATATTGGAACACGTGTCTTTACACGCCAATGAACTTTAATGTCACCCCAGTCTTAGTCTGCAGGGTTCAATATTGAGTTGGTCCACCCTTTGCAGCTATACCAGCTTCAAATCTTCTGGGAAGGCTGTCCAGAAGGTTTAGGAGTGTGTCTATGGGAATGTTTGACCACTCTTCTAGAAGTGCATTTGTGAGGTTAGGCACTGATGTGGACAAGAAGGCCTGGCTTGCAGTCTCCACTCTAATTTGAAGACTAGTCAAGTTCCTCCACCCCAAACTCATCCAAGTCTTTGTGCACTGGTCCAAATCATTTGATGGAGGGGGGATTATGGTGAGGAGTTGTTTTTCAAGGGTTAGGTTTGGCCCCTTAGTTCCAGTGAAGGGAACTCTTAAGGCGTCAGCATACCAAGACATTTTGGACAATTTTATGCTCCCAACTTTGTGGGAACAGTTTCGAGATGGCCCCTTCCTGTTCCAACATGACTGTTCACCAGTGCACAAAGCAAGGTCCATAAAGAATATGGACTTAGCAAAGGTGGGCAAAAATGTACTTCAAGTGCAAAAATTCACATTATAATAGTAACTAGAACATACAGAATTAAATGTAACTATATAAAAAATAAAAATTCCAAAGTGCTATAATGGTGTGAACCTTCCAACTAAAACATTATTGCACTTGAAAATAGTTTGTAAAGCAATTATCTGTAGAGGGGTTTCCACCATCCCTGCTAAGTTTAAAAAAAGTTTTTGTCTTATTGTCATTTTGATGTGTATTACATGTGAAATCACATATCACTGGAATCATTGCACTTAAAGTTAATCTGTATGGAAATTATCTATAGAAGTGGTTTCCACCATCCCTGCTAAGTTTTATTTTGTATGTATTTTTTCAGTCTGATGTGTATTATATATGATGTTACATATCACCGGTATTGTGGTAATATTGAAGTTTATTGAGATTTCCATACATTAGAGGCTTCCACCATTATTGTTAAGTTGTTGATTAGTAAATTAGCTCTGCGCTTTTTTTTCTTTTTTGTGGTGTGGGAACAGTGCTTAGCGGCAGGCCTTTTACTGACACATTTTATTTTACCTAGTAGTTTAGTGTAAATAGTAGTGGGGTGGCATTGGTTGGTACTGATATGTGGAATTGGTTGGCACTGATTGGCACTGTCAGGTGGCACTGATTGGCACTGATAGGTGACATTGGTTGGCACTGACAGGTGGCACTGATAGGTGGCATTGATTGGCACTGACAGATGGCACTGATTGGCACTGATAGGTGGCATTGGTTGGCACTGACGGGTTGCATTGATTGGCACTGATAGAGGAGAGGCGGAGTTTCACATTGAGCAGATCACCAGGCTTGTAAAAGCCATGAAGTGCGTTAAACTGTCATGTGATGTCGCTGCTTGCTATCATACACCAGGATAGGGGTTGGGCGGGGCGGCACCCTGTATGTGGTTCCACCGCCAATCTATCAGCTATCAGACACCAGCCAATGATTGGGCTGCTTAAGAAAGGGATAGCGCCACATACACAGATTGGCCCACCCAGCCCCTATCCCATGGTTAGTGTATAATAGCGGATGGAAAGGGGGAGAAGCCACATACACAGAGCGGCCCACCCAGCCCCTATCCCATTGACCTGTGTTTGACAGGCTAGCTGTTTGGTCTGCCCACCCCGACATCACTGCAGAGTTATGTAATAGAAAAGTTTCATTTTTTTTTTTTACAAATGATCGCACTAAGGTTTGTACATGTCTGTTGGACTCTTGCTTGTGGCACAGTAATTAAAGCGGAGCTTCAGGCTCCTTCAGAAAAATTAAAAATCAGCAGCTACAAGTATTGTAGCTGCTGACCTTTAATATTAGGACACTTCCCTATCCACAAATCCAGTGGTGACTTCACCCTAGCTGATTTTTAAAATGGCTCTCGGGTGCTGCCCTCGCCATCTAGACTAGGGGAAAACAGCAGTGAAGCCTTTACAGCCGGTTCCCTACTGCACATGTGCAAAGCGCGCTGCGCTTTGTGAAAGGTCCGGCAGCGGGGAAAGGAGGAGGGGGGCCAAGCTTCCAGTTGAGTTTGCCGCAGTGAGCTCAGCTGGAAGTGGGAGAAGATACCTGCTCCCCCCGACAGGTGCCAAATGTGGCAGCGGAGGGGTGGGAAGAGACAAACAAGCAGAGCTTCCCATTTTGGGTGGAGATTTTGCAAAAGGTGTCTCGCGTACATTCTAAAACTGCAACAAAATCAAGTGCAAGTTCTAGACATGTATATGAATTTGACGCAACACTTTTAGGACACATAAGAGACAATTTCGTTAAATCTGTCTGTGGCCATCTGTATGAATTCCAGGGAGTTACTAGACTGGTGATATTTTCTTCTCTTGGTACCCAAAGCTGACCCACACCCTAGGGGAAAAAAACAGTTATTATCTGTCCCCGTGGTCAAATTTAAATATCAAACTGCTAAATAAAGCTCTCTCAATTAGAAAGGGGTCCTTGCAGCTACTACTTAACCTTGCCCTGCTTTGTTGCCAAACTCTGTCCTGCTGCAATGAAGCATTGCAGGTGACTGGGTTTTTCTGGTATAGTCAATAGGGGGAACGATGCATTCATGTATTTATTTTCATAATTTCTGATATGAATAGAGACTGTATTTATTGATATGATATTATATGCACTTTTGTTGTAATTGGCTTTTGTTTATCCATATAGTAGCCATCAGAGAAATAGCAGAAGCCAGACTTGCCAGTGTCGGCACTTTCCCATGTGCATGCGCAGTAGAATGGCGCTCCGGCGCATGCGGGTGCACGATACAGCTGAACAGCGCATCCGGGTGCGCGATACAGCATGACGGCGCGGGCACACTGAAGCGCGCATAACGTGAAACCCCCTTGCTGGCCTATAAAAGGCTGCCCAGCCCCTTGTCTAATTGCTGGTTTGTCTCTCAGCTTCCTGTGTTCCTGTCTCAAGTTCTGTTATCCTGTGATTACCTGTTGAGATCTGGATTGACCCGATCTGATCTTCTCCAGTACTTTTATCCTGGCTTGCCTAAGGACTCCTCTACTCTACCTGCCTCCTGTGTTTGACCCCGGCTTGCCTATGGACTCCTCTACTCTACCTGTCTCCTGTGTTTGACCCCGGCTTGCCTAAGGACTCCTCTACTCTATCTGCCTCCTGTGTTTGACCTCAGCTTGTTTAAGGACTCTCTCTCCCGCCTCATCTGCCTGACTTCCTGTGTTTGACCCTGGCTTGTATTATGGACTTGTTTCTGCTGGACTTCCTGTGTTTGACCCCTGGCCTCCTCCAAGGACTCATCCCCAGTCTCTATTTCTGGATCTGTTGGGTTAGAGTCCCAGCTGGGCTGCTTACTCCCGATTGGTCCCAAGTCTACCACTGCACGGTGTACCAGCTCTACTGGAGATCTTCACTCAAGTCCCTTCTACCTGCTGGCGACTCGTGCCTCTTTGTGCTCTATACCCCACTTCCAGGGGTAAAGTGCGCTCAGTTGCAAGGGGAGCCACTCTCAGCATCCCGGCCTTGGTGAGTACCCTGACAGAAGCCATAAAACCATGCTTGTCCCTGAGAAAGCCATACAGCAAAACATGTAGGACTAAAAATGTGAGAACAACTATAGGAGCTACAAACACAAGCCTTGAATGACCACAAAGCTGTTTATGTATTGTGCAAATAGTTTTTATATGTATCTGCGTGACTTTAATAAATTGTGTTTTTATTGAAAATACATTATGTTATAGTACTAATTTCACCCATCCCCTCCATTTTGTACTTTCTATGTAGTCAATAAGAGCGGAGTTCTTCCCTAAGCCCTAACAAGATCTCAGTCTGCCATAGCCCTCTGTAGGAGTAGGCTGGGGTACTATACAATCTAGCGTTTGTGTTTTTTCTTAGAAGAAAGTGACATTTTATAATCAGGTTGCAATTGTTAACACTCAAATTCAGCTCTAAAGTTCCTTGCAGCACTTCAAATTATTCTTGATTAGCCACATAGTGACCTAATATGCTCTTAACTTCCGATCTCTGTGGGGTATTTCAAGTTCATTCTTTTTATCAGTGGCTTCTGTGGTATGAGTAACAATACAGAGCAATAATCACAGGACTTTTCTTCATTAGAAACACAATAGGAGATTAAAATTGCAATTGAGTTCCATTTAATTTTGCTATCTGAAATGAATTTAAAACACAAAAAAATAAAAAAAATAAAACATAAATATTATTTCTGTAATATTGTCTGTAACTATCCCAATACTTGTTTTGTAATCGTTGAGATCTGTTTGTAATATTTGCCTAAATTGTACATTTAGCTAGGATTCTTTGTGTAATCTCATGAACACATGGAGGCAGAAACGGAGCCTGATTAGCATGGCAGAAATAATGTTTTGGATAAGAATGGCTCATTTTCTCGTTAAGGGCAGGAAATGAAATTGTTATATTATATCTTCCTGCATAGATTTTCATTGTGCTGAAGCACAAATGGAGATTTTGCTTGTGAGTAAAAATTCTGTTTTTGTTTTGAAGACTAGAACAACTGTCATTCCTTTCAATTTTAGTTTTACAAAAAATATGTAAATCATAAGTTGAATGATATGTGAGCCACAGGGGGTTGTCTACAAACAGCATAATGTAGAGCAGAGGAACTACTGTATACATGTGTGATTATGCATATTTAAACATCTGTGCATATAGAAATGCAGTTCCCTAATGAGAAGGTTTACTGGGCGTTGGGCTTTTTGATGGCAGAGCGCACAGAGTAATACAAAAAAAAAATTAAACAATGCATAGCAGAACTAAGCGTTCACTATTCTATCAATCTAAATGGGTAAAAGCTGTCCTCTGATTGGTGGCTTTAGCATACTGAATATCACGGCTCTTTTAATGATTTTCTATAAATCCAGTGTGCACATCTCATTGTCAAAACATATTTAATGAGTGGAATCATTGTTCTAAATAAATTAGATTGTATGGCTGAATTTGCATCGCATTTGGACCAAAGTTGTGCAGGACCCTCTTTGGTCCGCACCAGAATCATATTGCATGGGTACTCACCCCCATGCGACGCGATTCCTTCCGGAACTAACTATTCGCACTTTGATATGCAATATCACAGCAGTTTGCATAGGGCAGTGTGAACTGCCTGCAAGATGTATGCGATTCAGGAACCCGTACTGGATTTGCACGGGTTCTCGCACTGCACAGTGTGAACCGAGCCTAATGCCGCGTACACACGAGCTGACTTTTCAACATCCAAAGTCCGACGGACTGATTCCGTCAGACTATTCGATCGTGTGTGGGCTGCAACAGACTTTTGATTTACCAAAGTCTGACGGACTTTAGAATATGGAACATGCTTCAAATTTTCCCGACGGAACTCCGCCGGACCCGGTCCCTTCGAAAAATTCGCTCGTGTGTATGCTATTCCGACGGACTAAAACCGACGCTAGGGCAGCTATTGGCTACTGGCTATGAACTTCCTTATTCGAGTCCAGTCGTACGTCATCACGTTCGAATCCGTCGGAGTTTAGTGTGATTGTGTGTGGCCAAGTCCGCTCAGTCGAAAAGTCCGTCAGAACTCTGTCGGAACTCCGGCAGAACTCCGGCAGAACTCCTTCGGAAGTCTGTCGGACATAAGTCCTCTCGTGTGTACGGGGCTTTACTCTCACCAAGAAATCTGCTTGTTGGCTGTCCTAAAGCTGCTTATAGACATCAGTTAATGGCTAGTTGTTAGGATGCAAAATACCAACTAAAAACAGGGTGGAGTGGGACTTTGAGTGTGCCCCGTGGGGTTGAAATAACAATCTATGCCACAAATTAAAAATGTAGAAAAACTTTATTCACCATCCATGGATCGAAACCTTAAAAACAAATTACAATCTGAAATAGATTACAATTTTACTTTACAGATCCTGGTAAAGAGTGTCAAAAATGTGGCTTACATGCTTCACAGGGGACTCTGCTTCGTCAGGGCCTTTAAAGTCGAAATATATAAATATTACAGTGTTAAAGAGTAATAGAGAAATACAGTGCCAACAACATTTGTTAAATAATGTTTGGTGGACATTGACATTACAAATACAGTATATGAAAGATCACATTTTATATATCATGAAAGTATTATGACATTATACTAATACCATAATGTCATAACACTTTCATGATATATAAAATGTGATCTTTCATATACTGTATTTGTAATATAATCTTTTGATGCTATTTGGTCATCACTGTGTTTCTTATTTTTTATTATATAAATTAAAAAATGCTGATAATTTTGAAAAAAAAAACAATTCTACTTTCTGTTATAAAACATATCAAATAGAAAATACATATATTAATTGTTTTTTGTAAAAGTTATAGCATCTACAAACGATGGAATATACTGTATACTGGAATTTAGACAGCTGTGATGCTATACTGGTAATGGTGGTGATCAGCAACTTAAAGTGGGACTTAGATAGTATGGCGGGAAATCTGGCACTAACTGACACTAACATCAATAGTGACACTAATATAGTGATCAGAATTAATACTGTACACTATAGGATTGGAAAATGACCTGGAAAATGACCTGGGGGTCTTAGTAGATGATCAATGGCATGCAATGCCTAGCTGCTGCAAGCAAAGCAAACAGAATATTGACATGCATTAAAAAGGGGATTAACTCCAGAGATAAAATTATAATTCTCCCGCTCTACAAGACTCTGGTCCGGCTGTACCTGGAGTATACCGTCCAGTTCTTGGCACCGGTCCTCAGGAAGGATGTGCTGGAACTGGAGAGCATCCAGAGAAGGACAACAAAGCTAATTAAGGGACTGGAGGACCTTAGTTATGAGAGAAGATTATGAGCACTGAAATTATTCTCTCTGGAGAGGAGATGCTTGAGAGGGGAGGATTATGATTTCAATGTACAAATACCATACTGGTGACCCCACAATAAACTTTTACGTCTAAGGGAACATAAAAAGACACGCAGCCATTCACTAAAATTAGAAGAGGATCTAGGATACTATAATAAACATGTCCAAGCTTGCCAAAATTGTTAACGCTGTACAAAAATTATAATAGAAAATATAGAAAAATGTATTTATACAATAAAAATTCTTATCCAGACAAACATAAGGGCAATGTTTTAAAAATAGTGATAGATGTCCTTTTAGTTGCCTCTTTCAGCTGCTTTGCTCCGTTTTGGAAGTAATCTGTTTGTCTCTATGGATACTGAATAGCTGAAGAACTACAATGTACCTCTCAGATTCTGTACATAGCTAGAGGGGACTTCTAAGTGGGTCAAATGGCTCTTTTTTAAATACTCCCTTCTATCATGTGCTAGTGATGACAATGCAATTTATTTTTCCTTGAAATTACAGCTTTAAGTTACGGAAGATACCGTATATACACCGTGAATCTATTTCTCATATAGTTTACCTTATTTTTACAGAAAAAAGGGGGTCATCAACTCCCTGAGACTGAATCCATCTTTTGTGAATGACCATGTATAAAACAAGCTCGCTTGTTATGATGAGTTAGACTGAAGGACAGAGAGGTCAGATTCTTGTCCTTTCCACCATCCCCACCAGCATCCAGATCAATGGCGGCAGGCATAGCTGTGTTGGCCTCTCTTTTTTCCCTCCTAGCCCTCTTCCATGCAGTCCAAGTCCTCACACAGATTCCTCTATCATTAGATGGGGTGTTATGATTGAAGAGACAGAAGATTCAAATATGTCAGAGGCAATAACAATCTCGGCGGCACAGCTGACAACATCAGTTTAGGTACACAGTAACATTTTATGTCTGTCAAACACTCAGGAAACACCTCAAGAAATCCATTAAATCTAATTGTCCCAATCTTAGGATGTTAACACTTCCACTGTACGTCTGTCCTGTCGCTCTAAAAATATGTTTGTCTAATTATATCACTTCACTTAACGGGATGGTGGTGGTGGGGGGTGGTTGCTGAAATTCCATTAGAATAGTGGGAATGCAATTTATAAATTGTTACTAAACCACCACGGTACTGTCATATAGTTCTGTGCCATGCTAATATTAATGAAAAAACAAGATACAGTGGTGTGAAAAAGTGTTTGCCCCCTTCCTCATTTCCTGTTCCTTTGCATGTTTGTCACACTTAATTGTTTCGGAACATCAAACCAATTTAAACAATACTCAAGGACAACACAAGTAAACACAAAATGCAATTTGTAAATGAAGGTGTTTATTATAAAAGGTGAAAAAAAATCCAAACCATCATGGCCCTGTGTGAAAAAGTGATTGCCCCCTAAACCTAATAACTGGTTGGGCCACCCTTAGCAGCAACAACTGCAACCAAGCGTTTGCGATAACGTGCAATGAGGCTTTTACAGCGTCCTGGAGGAATTTTGGCCCACTCATCTTTGCAGAATTGTCCTAATTCAGTTACATTAGAGGGTTTTCCAGCATGAACGGCCTTTTTAAGGTCATACCACAACATCTCAATAGGATTCAGGTCAGGACTTTGGCTAGGCCACTCCAAAGTCTTCATTTTGTTTTTCTTCAGCCATTCGGTGGTGGACTTGCTGGTGTGTTTAGGATCATTGTCCTGCTGCAGAACCCAAGTTGGTTTCAGCTTGAGTACACGAACAGATGGTTGGACATTCTCCTTCAGGATCTCTTGGTAGACAGCAGAATTCATAGTTCCTTTTATCACGGCAAGTCTTCCAGGTCCTGAAGCAGCAAAACAGCCCCAGACCATCACACTACCACCACCATATTTTACTGTTGGTATAATGTTCTTTTTATGAAATGCAGTGTTCCTTCTACGCCAGATATACTTGGACACACACCTTCCAAAGAGTTCCACTTTTGTCTCATCGGTCCACAGAATGTTGTGCCAAAAGTCTTGGGGATCATCAAGATGTGTTGTGGGGAAATTGAGACGAGCTTTGATGTTCTTTTTGCTCAGCAGTGGTTTTCTCCTTGGAACTCTGCCATGCAGGCCATTTTTGGCCAGTCTTTTCCTGATGGTGGAGGCATGAACGCTGACCTTAACTGAGGCAAGTGAGGCCTGCAGTTCCTTGGACGTTGTTGTGGGGTCTTTTGTGACCTCTTGGATGAGTCGTCGCTGCGCTCTTGGGGTAATTTTGGGCGGCCGGCCACTCCTGGGAAGGTTCACCACTGTTCCATGTCTTCGCCATTTGTGGATAATGGCTCTCACTGTGGTTCGCTGGATTCCCAAAGCTTTGGAAATGGCTTTATAACCCTTTCCAGACTGATAGATCTCAATTACTTTCTTTCTCAATTGTTCCTGAATTTCTTTGGGTCTCGGCATGATGTGTAGCTTTTAAGGATCTTCTGGTGGACCTTACTGTGTCAAGCGGCTCCTATTTAAGTGATGCCTTGATTGTGAACAGGTGTGGCAATAATCAGGCCTGGGTGTGGCTAGAGAAATTGAACTCAGGTGTGGACAACCACAGTTATAGTATGTTTTAACAAGGGGGGCAATCACTTTTTCACACAGGGCCATGATGGTTTGGATTTTTTTTCACCTTTAATAATAAACACCTTCATTTACAAATTGCATTTTGTGTTTACTTGTGTTGTCCTTGACTATTGTTTAAATTGGTTTGATGTTCCGAAACACTTAAGTGTGACAAACATGCAAAGGAACAGGAAATGAGGAAGGGGGCAAACACTTTTTCACACCACTGTATTTGACTAATTTAGAATGGATGTGCTCATAATGTAGTAAAGAGAAATAAGCAGTGGATTTTACCTGATTTTACATTGATCGGGCCTTTGTAATTATTAAAGCAATGCAACGATAATCTATATGTATACAGCCTGAAAAAGCTATGGCGACCAATCAAATTTCTGTTCTGAAGTCACCTGCACTTTGCACTACATTATTTAATATGCCTGCTCGTCCTGGTTTTAAGTGAGATTGTTGGGTTAGGAGCACTTATTACAGAGATGAGCATATTATACATTTCAAACCAAAATGTAACATTCTCTTCCTTAAAGTAATTGTAAAGTCTGTGGATTTGCACAGAACAGCCCATATCCTCCTCTTCTCGGGTCCCTCTTCTGTGCTCCTGGCCCCTCCCTCCTGCTGAGTGCCCCCACAGCAAGCAACGTGATATGGGGGCACCCGAGCTCCCTGTGTCCATTTAGACATGGAGCTGCAGTTCAGCCCTGCCCCTTTCTCTCCTGATTGGTTAACTGACTTTTATTAGCACCAGTGGGAGCCAATGGCATCGCTGTTGTGTCTCATCCAATCAGAATGGAGAGTCCAGGAAGGCTGAGACACTTGTGGACATTGCTGGACAGAGATGAGGCTCAGGTAAGTAATAGGGGGGTGAGGGGGGCTGCTGCACACAGAAGGCTTTTTATCTTAATGCATAGAATGCATTAAGATTAAAAAACCTTCTGACTTTACAACCCCTTTAATGGTAATTTACTAATCAGTTTAAAATAGAACGATAGTCAACATTTATTTTTATTCATTTTGGATAGGTAAGAGAGAGTTATAACCCCTGTCAGATTTTTTTTTCGCCATCTATGTCCCATTGCTGAGATTTCCCTTCACTTCCTGTCCCATAGCCAAACAGGAAGCGAGAGGAAGTTCCTGCAAATTAAAGAAATTCCTTGGGGACCCCAAGATCACCAGATCTAGTGTCCCCATTGGAAGATTTCCCCTCTATTAATTTTCTGGGGACAACCCAAAATGTTAGATTTTCTTTTACTTTCACTTTCAATGTAAATGGTAAACAGAACAAATAGAAAGTGTGAATATCCCTTATAGGGGCACACACAGTAATAAAAACTGACAAGCGTTGTAATCATTTTCCACTCTATCCAAACGAAAAAAAAAAAAAGTCTGTGATTGACACTAAACAGTTATTACACATTTATTAAAACTGACTTTGTTAATGGATACAATTTATATCTGCTTACTTTTTCTAAGGCTGGATTCACACCTATGCATTTTTTGTGCTTTTTGCATTTTGCAGATTTGCACTACAGTCCATTTAACATGGTTTCCTATGGAACACGTTCTGTAGTGCAAATCTACAAAATGCGAAAAGCACTAAAAATGCATAGGTGTGAATCCAGCCTAAAGCTGGCCATACATGGGTCAGTTTACTTTTTTTTCAGCCAACGAGTTGAATGAAAAAAACAGACCTTATTCCCCCCATCAACACATTCAATGTGAATCTGGGAATCACAGTCAGAATACATTGATCAGCGCTGCAGTGGATTGGCTGCAAGCGCTGATCAAATGGAAATTTTTTGAGCAGGACCCTTCACGCGAAGTTGATCCTTTAATTAATATAGAGTCTATGTAACTTGCTGTGAATATAATTATAATATCAAACACAGTTAAAGTGGTTGTATACTCTTTTTTGTAACTTTTACCTACAGGAAAGCCTATAATAAGGCTTATCTGTAGGTAAAAAAAATATCTCCTAAACCTGTACGGTTTAGGAGATATTCCCCTCGGTATGCGCCGCTGACTGCAGCGGCGCATGCGCACGAGGGGATTCTCGGCCTGAAAATCCGGCAGTGGCCGGCGGCCGGAATTAAATCTCCCGCGAGCACGCGCGGGAGTGGCGATATCGCGGCTCCGGCCACTCACAGCGCCGGAGCCGCGATACCCGGAAGAAACGCAGAGGGAGCATGTCAGCTCCCTCGGCGTGGATCGTGGCAGATGTCGGGGCCTCGTTCTAAGGTAAGTATATCATAATGAGCTAGTATGCGGTGCATACTAGCTCATAATGCCTTTTGCTTTGCAGGTGTTAAAAAAAAAAAAAATAGCGGGTTTACTACCGCTTTAAGAGGGGGACAGATATTCTGTACTCACTTTCTGTGCTAGGATGACAACACTGTCCCTCTGTAATTACAATATAGTGAGTGATTGTTGCCCTGGGACTGAAAGTGTGTTGCTGGTGGGATCCCCAGGCAAACATAAAGAAAAAAGCCTGAAAAGTAATGTAGCCACTTCATCTAAGAACATCAAATCTCATGAGAAAACAATCCTGCACTGTGCAGCATTTTCTCATGAGCTTCAGGAAACTTGGCTTTACGCAGAGTAAGGCCGCGTACACACGCGGGGACTGTTCGCCCAACTTTGTCCGCTGAACAGTGTTTCGGCAAACAGTCCGCTCGTGTGTGGGCTTTCAGCGGACAGTTTCAGCGAACAGTCCGCTGAACAAGGTTTTTCGGAATTTCCGAAAAACTGTCCGCTGAAACCTTGTTTCAGGGAACAGTTCCCTCGTGTGTAGGCTTGTTCGACAAACTAAGTTCCGCGCATGCTCAGAAAGGCTTTACACGCCGAAAGTTATAATGCAGTGTATAGGACGTCGTATTTTTCGTCCCGTCGTACGTGCCGTTCACGTCATCGCGCACGGTTTCAGCAAACTGTTCGTACGTCGTGTGTGGCCATGTCCGTCCATGCTAATTTTGAGCGGTCTGTTTGCCGAAACTGTTTGACGGACAAAGTTGGGCGAACAGTCCCCGCGTGTGTACGCGGCCTTATTGTTGGCAGGAGGATGATGTCACTGTGTAAAGTGGAAAGGTATATTATGTTATTGTTTATTTATTTTTCTCCCCATGGGTACTTTTATGCAGCATTTTACGGGGCTCCTTGAGTAAGTGGACCTTGCTATTGAGGTGGAGGGGACACTTTGGGGCTCTAAATGGAGCATGTTCAAGTATTATGTAAATGAAAGCACGTACAAGAATATATACAAGAATATATGCAGAATGGCCTTAACCAGAGTGGTCGATCTGTGGGAAGACACTAAGAACCTATGATATAGACAGAGCATAGATTTATCAGTTCCTTTTCAGGGACAAACATGTTTGTTGTTGTGAATATTAAAAATGAATAGGTGTAGCTCCTGTTATTACAGCCACATCTTTGATTGTCACTCAAGGCCAGCCAGACATAGTTGGATTTGACAATGATAGTCAGTTGAAGTGTGCTGAATTTGAAGTAGCCCTGTTACCAAAGTGTTAGGACACCTTGTGCTGGCACTGTGTGGCTCCTGAGGCTGGGCTAAATACTTTCCTAGCAGCCAGCAGGTTAGCATCTGTTGAAAATAGCTAAAGTAGCTATGCAAGATGTGTGGAACTTAAGAAACTCTGTTAGAAGCCTTCATCGGGTTTCATAACAAGAATATACCTATATCCAAAAATTAAAATAAACCCTTTAAACCCTGGCTCCAGCCAACTAAAAAATTATCCCTTGGAGCAGGCCTGTATTTTCACTGCCAAAGTTAAATGTCCATTTAAGTCTTGGATTAAAAAAATTACCTGATCCTCCAATCATCCCCGCAGCTAGAGTGGTCTCCTAAGCTATTTCCCCCTCACACTCCAGTGATCTAGGGTCCTGAAGTCATCAAGACCAAAGCAGTCTTGTATTTGACATGATGACTCTGAGGGATAGTGTACCTCTGGAGCATGTGGGAGCGCCACCTGCTGAGAGAGAGCAGAGGATCAGGTAACTAAAAACAGTTTCTCTGCTCCCCTAGGCAAAATAAGTGGTTAACCCTTGCAGTGTGGGTGCAGCCATACTGCAAGGGATCATTTTAAAATTTGCCAGACTTTAAGCTTGAAAACCCTGTATTTTATATAACCTAAGCAGTTTCCTAAAAGTCAAAATCAACAAATCTTCCCAGTGGGGACAAAGACAGCTGTCTAAAACTGAAGCGGGTTCTACGTATTCCTTATTCTACTTAACCACTTTCAGACCGGACCATTTCGCTGGTAAATGACCAGAGGTCTTTTTACACTTTGGCACTGCGCTGCTTTAACTGGTAATTGCGCGGTCATGCAATGTTGTACCCAAACAAAATTTGCGTCCTTTTCTTCCCACAAATAGAGCTTTCTTTTGATGGTATTTGATTGCCTCTGCGATTTTTATTTTTTGCGATATAAACGTAAAAAGACCGCAAATTTTGAAAAAAAATGATATTTTCTACTTTTTGTTATTAGAAAAATCCAATAAACTCAATTTTAGTCATACATTTAGGCCAAAATGTATTCAGCCACATGTCTTTGGTAAAAAAAAAGTCAATAATTGTATATTTATTGGTTTGCGCAAAAGTTGTCACATCTACAAACTAAGGTACGTTTTCTGGAATTTACGCAGCTTTTAGTTTACGACTGCCTATCTCATTTCTTGAGGTGCTAAAATGGCAGGGCAGTACAAAACCCCCCCAAATGACCCCATTTTGGAAAGTAGACCCCCTAAGGAAATTGATAAGAGGCATGTTGAGCCCATTGAATATTTTATTTTTTTGCCTCAAGCGATTGAATAATGACAAAAAAAAAAATTTTTTTTTTTTTTTACACAAAGTTGTCACTAAATGATATATTGCTCACACATGCTATGGGCGTATGTGAAATGACACCCCAAAATAAATTCTGCTGCTTCTCCTGAGTATGGGGATACCACATATGTGGGACTTTTTGGGAGCCTAGCCGCGTACGGGGCCCCGAAAACCAAGCACCGCCTTCAGGCTTTCTAAGGGCGTAAATTTTTGAGTTCACTTCTCACTACCTATTACAGTTTTGAAGGCCATAAAATGCCAAGATGGCACAAAACCCCCACAAATGACCCCATTTTAGAAAGTAGACACCCCAAGCTATTTGCTGAGAGGCATGTTGAGTTCATGGAATATTTTATATTTTGCCACAAGTTGCGGGAAAATTACAAACTTTTTTTTTTTTTTTTTTTTTTAACAAAGTTGTCACTAAATGATATATTGCTCACGCATGCCATGGGCATATGTGAAATGACACCCCAAAATAAATTCTGCTGCTTCTCCTGAGTACGAGGATACCACATATGTGGGACTTTTTGGGAGCCTAGCCGCGTACGGGGCCCCGAAAACCAAGCACCGCCTTCAGGCTTTCTAAGGGCGTTACAGTTTTGAAGGCCATAAAATGCCAAGATGGCACAAACCCCCCCCAAATGACCCCATTTTGGAAAGTAGACACCCCTAAATTTAGGGGTACACTAGTCAGACTAGGTAATAAATGGCGGGTGCCCTGAAACTATAAAAAAATAACTAACCAACCAGCGTCACCTGTAACAGTTATATGGTGATCACTGGTGAAAGGGTTAACTAGGGGGCAATTAGGGGGCTTTATGCGGTAGTATATGGGGGTCCCTGGCGCTATAAAAAGCTGCAGCGAACCTAAATACCTACCTGCCTAACTAGCGTCACCTGTGACACTAATACAGCGATCAGAAAAACGATCGCTTATTAGGCTGGGTTCACACTGGAGCGATGCGGGAACGCCACGAATGCGCGGCGGGTTCCCGCATCGCATGCCTCCCGGCGGCAGTTCACACTGCCCTATGCGAACTGCTGGGAGTGTCAGTGAAATGTTACTGACACCCCCAGATCAGTTCGCATATCGCAGTGCGATCTGCAAACTCGGATCGCATGGTGTGAACACCCATGCGATCCGATTCTGCTGCGGGCCAAAAAAAGGGTCCCGTGCGAATTTGCGGCGGGTGCGGCGGGTGTGGCGGGTGCGGCGGGTGCGGCGAATGGCTGAACTCGAATCGCACAGAGATCGGATGTGATTTGCACTGCAGTGCGGTGCGAATCACATTCGTTCTCATAAACCGCTGCAATGTGAACCCAGCCTTAGTGACACTGGCGACGGGGGGTGATCACGGGGTTAAACCTTTATTGGGGGGGTTAGGGGGGTACATTAGAACTAAAGGGGGCTAACTCTAACTGCCCTAACAGTTATTACAGTCACAAATGACACCAATGCAAAAAAAAAAAAAAAAAAAAAAAAAAAATGACATTGGTGTCACTGTGACTGGGGGGCAGGGGTAATTGGGGGGGTGATCGGGGGGTAAAGGGGGGGTGTGAGTGTGCCTGGCATGTTCTACTGTGTGTGTAGAGTGTTGGTGCAACTTACTGATCCGCTCTCCTCCGTGTCGGAACGAAAAATACCGACACGGAGGAGAGAATACATCACTTCCTCTCCTGTGTTTACATTACAGGAGAGGAAGTGATGTCACCGGGGATTTCTATTCGTCGGGAGCGATCGCGAGGGGGTGGCCATGAATGAATGGCCGTCCCCTCGTCCGGGATCGCTCCCGTACGAATACCGACCGCCGCAGGCACCGGGCGGGGGCCCGATCGGGCCCCCGACCCGCGGGAGGCAAGGGACGTACATGTATGTCCTTATGCCTGCCCGTGCCATTGTACCGACGTACATCGGCGTGCGGCGGTCGGCAACTGGTTAAAACATTTTAAATAAAGATACAGTTTAAAATAGAGCTCCAGGCTGCTTCAGACATTTTTTTAAGTCAACAGCTACAAATACTGTAGCTGCTGACTTTTAATATTAGGGCACTTACCTGTCCAAGAATCCAGCGCTGTCCTCACCCGAGCTGATCTTCACAGCTGGTTCCCTACTGCACATGTGTGAAGTGAGCTTCACTTTGTGAATGGCCCCTGGCAGGTGAAGGAGGAGGGGGATAGAACTTACAGCTGAATTTGCCCCAGCCAACTCACCTGGAAGTAAGAGCGGGTACCTGTCAAACCAAGTACCGCTCCTCCCCCCCCCCCAAAAGGTGCCAAATTTGATTGGAGCTCCACTTTAAGATACATATAAAAAAATCCAGTATTGAAAATGGTTAATGTGAGATGTGTGTATCTTAGAAATTTCAATCAGAGACCTCCATTAGAGTTTATAACACATGCTAACAAGAACCTACCTGTATTTGAAATGTCAAACCAACCCTTTAAAGAGGAAGTAAACCCTGATGGGTTTACTTCCTCTTTTTTTCCCTGCAAAGGTAAAGCATAATGGACTACTATGCATCGCATAGTAGCTCATTATGTGTCACTTACCTGACACAGGAGCCAGCGAAGTCGCCGCTGATCCCTGTAGTCCGCCGCATCCATCTTGGTTGTGGCGTCTCTCGCAGCTCCGACGAATGACAGCGGAGAAGCCGCGATGACGTCACTCCCGCGCATGCGCACGGGAGTCGCGTCTCGGAGCTCCGACGCTGCCATTCGCCGGAGCCGCGATGACGTCACTCCCGCGCATGCGCACGGGAGTAGACAAATTTGGCAAATCCATTCTTGGACTTGCCGCATTTAGTGCGCCTGCGCGCCGCTGTCTACGGCGCATGCGCCGTAGACAGCGGTGCCCATTTTCGGGCAAATATCTCCTAAACCATATAGGTTTAGGAGATATTACTTGGACCTACAGGTAAGCCTTAATCTAGGCTTACCTGTAGGTCAAAGTTGTTTGGAAGGGTTTACTTCCATTTTAAGCTCAAAAAGTCTATACTGGTGCCCTAACAGTAAATCACCAAGTCTATAAATTACAAATTTAGCAACCGTGATTTACCTACAATATTTCTATGTCACCAACAAATTAAAAGAAAATTTTCTTTACTCTTACACTGTCGGGTAAAATGCCAACTCGTTAAAAAAGCCTAAATTAAACAATATTCTTCGGAAGCTGCTACCAGGAAATACATTTTTTCAATAATGAAACATTCTTGTTTAATACAAATATGGCTGAGAGCCAGCCAGCTTTTCTAAGTCACTGCAATGATTTTCCACTAATTTAAGATGTCCCCTATAAATTTCTCTTTGGTCCAGCGCTACTTTAGTCTTATGTTGTTGACTGCACATTACTTTTCTTTCATTGTCAGGTTTCGTGTAGGAATTATTGCCAGTAAAATGACAGCAATATGAAAGAGGGATTATCATAAACATAAAATGTCAGAAATCCTCCAACTGATTTGTTTTTATCTTGATTGTAATGGTATAGGATTTAAGTGTTTCAGAAAAAAAACAAGGATTAATGCACAAATGATGGAAAATCATTTTAGCTCATTGCTGCATAAGTATATTTCATTCTTGGCTAGAATATTTCCATTTTTATACCTTATCACACTTTTCCAAGCAGAAGCCTGGTGTGCTTAAGGGAATAAAACACAAGGGCAATCCAATGATCATTCCTCAGTTACTGTAACTTGCAGTACGTTCTAACATCTGAATTGGTTATGTAAAAATAAAAAGAAATAAAGATATACATTAGTAGGTATTTAGTAAGTTTATTGCAGATTTGTAGCAATGTTGGTTCTGTAGGTGCTGAGCATTGATCTTAGCTCTGAAGCAAAATTCGTCTTTAAAATGGACCTGAAGACAAAAAGTGAAGATTTGCTGCCTTGAAGGGAGCACAGCTAGAAAAGTTAATGTGTTCCAGAAGTTTTCTGAAATATTTACATTTTGTCTTGAATTCCTCCAGAAAAGCTGAAGCACGCTTCCTGGTAGGTACCTAGACACTTCCATCCCTACAGCCTCACACTGTAGCTATATATCTGCGGTGTGAGAGGCACTGCTGCTTCTGGCTTCGAGTCTCTGGAGATCTGGAGTGAGATTTGGTGATGTAACTAGTGTGTTCTTCTTGAGGAACTACACTGAATCAGAGAACTACAAACCAAAAACGCAAATAAATTAATTTTTAACATTCAAAGCAAACTCCCCCATCCATCCATGTCTCCATGCATTATTTTTCCAATAGATCACTTTGAAGAACACCCCCCTAGCATTTCTGGCCATCTTGAGTAAAGACAGATGATTCATGTAGCATGCACTTACTGGAATCCAACTGAGGCTATAATTTGCACAAGCTCACCAAAATTAGACAATAGAAGATTGGAAAAACGTTGCCTGGTCTGATGAGTCTCAATTTCAGCTGTGGCATTCAGATGGTAGGGTCAGAAGTTGGCGAAAACAACATGAACGCGTGGATCCATCCTGCCTTGTATCAATGGTTCAGACTGTTGGCGGTGGTATAATGGTGTGCAGACCCTTAGTACCAATTGAGCATTGTTTAAATGCCACGGCCTACCTGGGTGTTGTTGCTGACCATGTCCATCCCTTTATGACTACAATGTGCCCATCTTCTGATGGCTACTTCTAGCAGGATAATTCACCATGTCACAAACCTCAAATTATCTCAAGCTGGTTTCTTGAACATGACCAAGAGTTCACTGTACTCCAATGGCCTCCACATTTACCAGATCTAAATCCAATAGAGCACCTTTGGGATGAGGCAGAAAGGGTGATTTTGCACCATGGACGTGCAGCCGACAAATCTGCAGCAAGTGCGTGATGCTATCATGTCAATATGGACCAAAATCTCTGAGGAATGTTTCCATTGTTGAATCTATGCCATGAAGAATTAAGGCGGTTCTGAAGGCAAAAGGGGGTTCAATCCGCATACCTAATAAAGTGGCTGGTTGGTGTATATCTGTTTACTAATGCTAATAATCAGTATAAGAATTACTAGTAGTAAGGGCTTTTTTTTCTGGCGGAATGTGCTGGAACTGCTTTTCAGCACCCTTGCCAGGGAGCAGAATAGTTTTTTCACAGTTGGTTTCTGCTGCTGCCGACCCACAGAGTGAGCTGGCGGTCACATAAGCTGAGACAGCTTCTATAGAGCGCTGTAGCCTTAAGAGGGTGGAAGGTAGAGTGATATCAGCTGCATTCTGCCTCTCCCTGTAGCAGACTGGATGTTACTTTTGTAAGGAAGAGCTGCCAATGCCATGTGGTAAAGTGTAGTGGGGTATCCTGTTCTGAGACTCCTGGCTGCTCAATGCCTGACCAAGACTACTTTACTTTTGGTAATTGTTTAATTTTCAGTGTTGCTGCTGGATGGATATATGGATGTCTACTAATGCTACCCGGACATGGTGCTGTTGGATATGATGCTGGATATGTGGACTGTCTCTTGCTGGATATGTGGGCTGTCTCTTGCTGGATATGTGGGCTGCCTCTTGCTGGATATGTGGGCTGCCTCTTGCTGGATATGGGGTTGTCTCTAGCTGGATATGGGGTTGTTTCTTGCCGGATATGACGCAGTCTCTTGCTAGATATGGGGCCGTCTCTTGCTAGATATGGGGGCTGTCTCTTGCTGGATATGGGGGCTGTCTCTTGCTGCATATGGGGGCTATCTCTTGCTGGATATGGGGGCTGTCTGTTGCTGGATATAATGGCTGTCTCTTGCTGGATATGGGGGCTGTCTCTTGCTGGATATGGAGGCTGTCTCTTGCTGGATATGAGGGCTGTTTCTTGCTTGATAAGAGGGATGTCTCCTGCTGGATATTGGAGCTGTCTCCTGCTGGATATTGGGGCTGTCTCCTGCTGGATATTGGTGCTGTCTCTTGCTGCATATGTAGGCTGTCTCTTGCTGAATATAGGAATTGTCTCTTGGTGGATATAGAGGCTGTCTCTTGCTGGATATGGGGACTGTCTTTTTCTGAAGGCAAAAGGGGGTTCAATCCGCATACCTAATAAAGTGGCTGGTTGGTGTATATCTGTTTACTAATGCTAATAATCAGTATAAGAATTACTAGTAGTAAGGGCTTTTTTTTCTGGCGGAATGTGCTGGAACTGCTTTTCAGCACCCTTGCCAGGGAGCAGAATAGTTTTTTCACAGTTGGTTTCTGCTGCTGCCGACCCACAGAGTGAGCTGGCGGTCACATAAGCTGAGACAGCTTCTATAGAGCGCTGTAGCCTTAAGAGGGTGGAAGGTAGAGTGATATCAGCTGCATTCTGCCTCTCCCTGTAGCAGACTGGATGTTACTTTTGTAAGGAAGAGCTGCCAATGCCATGTGGTAAAGTGTAGTGGGGTATCCTGTTCTGAGACTCCTGGCTGCTCAATGCCTGACCAAGACTACTTTACTTTTGGTAATTGTTTAATTTTCAGTGTTGCTGCTGGATGGATATATGGATGTCTACTAATGCTACCCGGACATGGTGCTGTTGGATATGATGCTGGATATGTGGACTGTCTCTTGCTGGATATGTGGGCTGTCTCTTGCTGGATATGTGGGCTGCCTCTTGCTGGATATGTGGGCTGCCTCTTGCTGGATATGGGGTTGTCTCTAGCTGGATATGGGGCTGTCTCTTGCTGGATATGGGGGCTGTCTGTTGCTGGATATAATGGCTGTCTCTTGCTGGATATGGGGGCTGTCTCTTGCTGGATATGGAGGCTGTCTCTTGCTGGATATGAGGGCTGTTTCTTGCTTGATAAGAGGGATGTCTCCTGCTGGATATTGGAGCTGTCTCCTGCTGGATATTGGGGCTGTCTCCTGCTGGATATTGGTGCTGTCTCTTGCTGCATATGTAGGCTGTCTCTTGCTGAATATAGGAATTGTCTCTTGGTGGATATAGAGGCTGTCTCTTGCTGGATATGGGGACTGTCTTTTTCTGGATATGAGGGCTGTCTCCTGCTGGATATGCGGGTTGTCTCTTTCTGGATATGTAGGCTATATCTTGCTGGGTATTGGGGCTGTCTCTTGCTGGATATAGGGGCTGAATCCTGATGGATATTGGGACTGTCTGTTGCTGGATATTGGGGCAAACTCTGGCTGGATATTAGGGGATGTCTGTTGCTGGATATTGGAGATGTCTCTTGGTGGATATTGAGTATGTCTCTATCTGGATATTGGGTATGTCTCTAGCTGGATATTGGGGATATCTGGAATTGCCTCTGAGATTACTTTGGTAAGCGCTAGATATTTCTTATTTGTGTTTTGTACATTTTACTGCATTGCTTTTGATCAACAAATTCCATACAAATGACCTTGTATATCCCCCAAATTATACTTGGTTCCATGCTCTCTAAAGGGGGTGGTTCTATGTGTGTAGGGGTGGAGACAAGGGGTGGTTCTAGGAGTGGTTCTAGAGGTGGGTGGGGGGGGGGGGGGGCAGACGTGACAGAAGGAAAGGAGGGTAAGTTCCTGTGCCTTTTCTCTGTGAAAAAAAGCCCTGCAAATAGTCAGTGTTGATTGAGAAAGTTCCACTTTAAGCATTTGCCTTTTCTGTTTCATTCATTCTTTGAACCTGTGTTTCTTCTACTTCCCCTGCTAATTCTTCAATATTCCCCCATCAGTCATTAGAGAGAACAGTTCTGACATAAAGATGTGAAGTCCTGCTCCTCAACCAAAAGATCTTCCTCCACACACAGAGACATAGTGCAGAACAAGGCATGGTAGGTAGGGATACGCTGAGTGTTCAGTCCAAATGTAATAAGTTAGTAGGTTTAGTGCATTTAGCATGAATGAATATGACAGCTTTCCACTGTCAGTGGTTGCTAAGGAAGTATCAGGTGCACCCGCCGTGTCCTTACCAACCACTAACATCACATGGCTTATTCAATTACAGGACCAGGAATCTCCAGCCAAGTAAGCAAAAGGGCAGAGATAAGGGTGACATCATTACCATGGAACAGGAAGTGATGTCACTGGCATCTGATTGGACCAAGGCAGGGCTGGAATTTTGTCAGTCAGGGCTCTAGAGGCCAATAAAAGAAGCAGCCAGCTCTGAGCACATAGCCTTCACCACTGCAGCCCAGATTGACAAGATTCCAGCCCTGCCTTGGTCCAATCAGATGCCGGTGACATCATTTCCTGTTCCACGGTCCATTCTGGTGAGTGTGGAGCTTCCTGGTTCCTTGCTCCTGGAGAAACACTGTGATCCATTCCAGCCAGCTGCCCAATCCTTTCCAGCTATCCAGACCAGCGTTGGGACCACGTGGAATGCCAGGACTGCACTTTACTTTGACCAGCATGCATCTTCTATCATCTTGTAAGTGTTTTTAATCTTTTCCTATCAAAGTAAACATTTTAATACTACATTCAGGCCGGTGCCTCCCCCTCCCTGTTTTTTCCTTACATATCTTGCAGAGTTCTGGACACAATCTGAAGGATGGCTGCCTTCCTTTTTAACCCTTAATACCCCTTTATTTTTCAACCACCCAAACTATGGATACATCACCATCCAGCTATTACAGCCACCGATTATGCCCCTAAGGATTACTCCATTAGGAGCGCCAGATAAACACTGACTATAATGCTCTTGCTCCCAGGCTGTTCTATTTGGCCACCAAGGGTGAAGTGAAGTACCCAGCACTTTTAGGTATTGGTGAGTAAGTGACCACCTCTTCCATGCGACAGTACTATGTGTCTCATAAGGTACCCATACCCCTATGTAAGCGCCAACAAGCCGGTGTTCTTTTCCCTGTCTAGACTGCCAGCGTAGTAGAGAACAAATGAGGATATGGGCACCTGAGAAGGGGGGAGTTAGGTGACACGTATACTTTGTTCTATATGGACAGTGGACAAAGGAAAATGTCAGTAATATAATTTACCCACGTTCTCTCATGGTGCAGCACATTGGAAAGTATTGTAACTTATTTCCACCCCACGATTGCAATCTCTGGTGTGCGGTTTATGTATGTGGAATACACATTAAACATTATACTGTAGATAAGTAATTTGCAGAATACATTGTATGAAAAAACATTTGCTATTATGAAAGAAAAGGATAAAAAAAAGCTCAGTGGGAAGGAGAAATATCTGCCAGTGTTGCAGTACAGGGGCGGAACCTCATCACATCTATCCCTGCCAATCTTCACACTGCCAGTAGGGAGAAGAATAACCATGGCAACAAGCCGTACCAATCTTAACCACACCAATGATGCTCGCAGACTTAACTGTCAAATATTCTATGCACATCATGTAAAATAGGTTTCTTTTTTTTTTTTTCCTTTTACCTTTGTGTATCTCGTTTCCGTGGCTACATGTTTATGCAAATGCGAATTGTCACATTTCTGCCTGGCTGATTGATCGCTGAATTTCTTTTGCACCTTAACAGCACAGCGCCATGCCTTCTGTTCCCCAGACTGCAATTTAATCGCAAAAATTAAATAATCTAACGACTCGTGACTACATCCTTAAATCCTGGCTGCAGCACGAGTCAGAGGGCAGCCGCACAAATAGGGCTAAATTATTGCTGATTGTAGAACATTTTTAAAACAGGAAAACACATTGTGTGCTTTGACTGTTGCACACAATGAAAAAAAAAATGCTAAATTACATTTGAGAAACAATTTATGCAGAATTTTTACGGAAATGTCATACTTACGTGAAAGCAAATTAAATCCGAGGAAATAGAAAAACACATTGCCTTTATGTTCCCTTTAACAATGATGCATCGCATGTCGATTAATTGCTATGCAGATTGCTCAGCATTTTATTATAAGGCAGTACAGTGATATACAACAATAGCTGTGTGTTCCTCAAAAGGATAATCATCTGCGGAAAGCACTAGCACAATCCTCAAGCCAATATGCCAACAAGCATGCCTCTTCTGTTTACCCACCCCAGCTCTCCATTCATCATATAATTTGTGCCACAAATACACAAGCAAGCTATAGTCTTTCATTCTGGAACATTCACTTACAGATATGTTAATAACACATGTGAAACCATATATTTACAAACCGGATCAAAAGCTGTGGGATATGGTATGCTTCTTTTTTTATTGTATTATAAATAGGATTCCATTAAAATAGTGCTACAATACAGAGGGTTTTTTTTTATGGAAAGCTATAGCCTAGCCCTAGAGAGTAACTCCTAGTATGAAGAAAGTCAACTGTTCCCAAACCCATGGGGCCAGGGTGCCCTGGATTTACCCACCACTACTTTGTATTTGCCAGCTATTTTCGCTATTTAATTTGGGATCAATTTAGTACAATTTGTGGGTTATGTTAACTGAAATCACTGTTTTACTCCAAGATCATTTTATATAAAAAAATGTATTTACAAACATGAATATAGAGGATAAGTAAGCAAGACCTCGTCACTTATAATAAAGCTTACCTGTAAGTACAATGAATATCTCCTAAATGTGCACCGTTTAGGAGAGTGGTCATCAACTCTGTCCTCAGGGCCCACTAACAGGTCAGGATTTATGTATTACCTTGGGGAGATGCAGACTAGAATACTGCAATCACTGAGCAGCAAATGATATCACCTGTGATGTATTTCAGTTATCTTGCAAACCTGGCCTGTTAGTGGGCCCTGAGGACAGGGTTGAGGAGTCGAGGACCGCTGGTTTAGGAGATACTTGCAATTTCTTCGTCCGATAACATCACCAGTGAATGTGCGTTATGATCTGAAGTGAGGGCACACTGAAAGTGCCTTCAATCTAGAGCGTTGGGCCGCGTTTGTGACTCCCCTGCACAAGCATGGGAGTGATGTCATCACAGCTCAGACATTCAAATGGCCAAAATCAGTGAAGCCAGAAGGAAGACGGAAGCCCTGTGAGCAGTGACAGTATTCCGCTGGAGGGATAATTTTTTATACGTAAGTTTGTCATAAAGTGTTAGTATGTCATGCATACTAGCACATTATTACATTTACTTGCAGAGGGATTTTTTTTTTCCTTTTAAATACTTCACTATCGCATTATCTTTGCATGCCTTATTTATTGGACTGTTATCACAGCAACTGCATACACAAAATATCCACAATTCCTTGTCCACAAGCCAAGTGTGGTGAAACATGTCAAGGAAATGTGGTTTTTCCATTGAGATAATGGGGTTGATTTACTAAAGGCAAAATGACTGTGCACCAGTGGCGGCTGGTGTTTATTTTTTTTGGGAGGGTTGGCCGGCCCGCCCCCCGCCACCCACACCCCCCCTGTGGGCGTTTGGCCAGTCATTCAGCCCTGCATTTACCCCATCTGAGTTGTGGGCGAGCAACTCTCCTACTTGTAGTGGGCAGTGGCTGCCATCGTATCTCCACCTCTGAATCCTGATGGCTTCTGCCATGCATCTCCTCCCTCCTCCTCCTCTAGGGCATCCAATAGGGTCGCCTGTCCTTTCAACCAGTCAGGTGACGGATCTCAGTACCCGATTCCTGATTGGCCGGGAGGAGAATCTGTGTGACAAAAGTGAATATTCATTTGCTATTGTCACACAAGTGAGTGTGCTCGGGGCACAGTACACTTTTTGAAGCCTATTAGAGCCCCTGGATCTAATCACGTGCTTTGGAATCCATGCATTTGGCGCCCCCCATGTAGATTAGGGGCCAGCTGCATGGGTGGGGGAAGCAGCACCCATGTGCCCCTTATGGATGGGCTGCCGCTGCTATGCACTTTGCAAGTGCAGTTGCATTCATTTTCTCCAGGGTTTAGTGAATAATGGTGAAGCTTCCCTTTGTAAAGAATACTCAATCAGGTGCAAGGGAAAAATAACAAAAAAACATAACTTTTGCTTGCACATGATTGGATAATGGAAATCAGCAGAGCATTAAAGGGGATTTTAAACCCTCACGGTTTTTCACCTAGTGCTGCAAACCCCCAGCCCCCCCCCCGTTTAACTTACTCGAATGCTGTCATCCCCCGGCCTGGAACGAGCTCTAGCTGTTGTCTCATGTCCTGATTGGATAAATTGATAGCAGTGCAGCGATTGACTCCCGCTGCGGTCAATACAATCCAATGATGCAGCACCTGGGGGGGGGGGGGCGAGTACTGCATTCTGTGTGAATGGATACAGATGCAGGACTCGGAAGTGCGCCCGCACGTGTGTCCACCTTATGAGAGCCTTCACCGACGTGGACACTCGATGTGGGGAGGAGCCACCGACGCTTCTGAGGGACCCCAGAAGAGGAGGACTGGGGCCACTCTGTGCAAAACAAACAGCACAGTGGAGGTAAGTATGACATGTTTGCTATTTAAAAAAAAAAGAAAAAGAAAAATGAGGCTTTACAATCCCTTTAAGTCTGGTACACACTAACAATAGGATTTTTATAACAGCTTACCTGTAAAATCCTTTTCTTCGAGTACATCACGGGACACAGAGCCACAGTATTTACTCATGGGATGTCCCAAAGCAATGCTATCTGAGGGGAGGGAGACAAAAAAAAGTAAGGTGCAATCAGACCTGAGGACCCCGTGCTGCTGCCTGCAGCACACTGCGCCCAAAGGTGATATCCTCATTTCTTCTCACATCCACCTGATAGAATCTGGTGAATGTATGGACTGAAGACCAAGTTGTGGCCTTGCAGATTTGAACCATGGAGGCCTGGTGATGCATTTCCCATGAAGAACTAACAGCCTTTGTGGAGTGCACTTTGATTTGAAAAGGTGGAACTTTCCTCTTCAAACCATAAGCTTGAACAATTACCTGTCAAATCCACTTAGCAATGGTAGATTTTGCTGCCTGTCCTTTTTTAGGACCTTCAGGCAACACAAACAAAACATTCGTTTTGCAAATCTGAGCAGTCGCTTCCAAATAGGTTTTGACCGCTCTCACTACATCCATAGAATGTAGTGACTTTTCTTCTGTACAACAGGGATCTGGAAAAAATGAAGGCAGAAAAATATCCTGGTTTAGATGAAAACCTGAAACCACCTTCGGTAGAAAGCTAGGATGAGGATGCAATACTACTCTATCTTTGTATATATATAAATATAGCTCTTTACAAGAAAGAGCTGCCAATTCTGATACCCTTCTTGCAGAAGAAATCGCTACCAGAAAAATGAGCTTCCTTGTCAAAAGGGTTAAGGCAATATGTTGTATCTGCTCAAAAGGCTGTTTCTGTAATGCCAACAGAACTAAATTCAAGTCCCAGGGGTTCAGGTGTGCTCTAACCGGTAGCGTAAGCCATGTTACCCCCTGTATGCAGAAAAAAACAATAATTTGTTGCGCTAAAAATGCAACTGCAATAAATAAAATAAATAAAACAAAATAAAATAAAATAAAACTGCAAGCAAGGGTGTGTTGTATACAGGAGGGAAGGGGTTAAAAAGTGTCCAGGGATAGGGCACAGATAAAAAATAGTAGCAGCAGTAAGTCAATAAACAGTTATTTGGAGAGTGACTCCTGATGTAAATTTAATTGGTTGAAAAGGGGAGTCTGTAGCCTGGGTGTATAGCCTCAGGGAAATGTAACTGGCACAAAAGCAGACGGCAGCACGCTGATGGGTAGAAACACCTTTAGGAGAAATACAAAAACAGAGAACAAGCAGCGCCAGCCTAAGTGCAGTAGTGTAACACACATTTTTAATTGTAGTAAAAATGCACTCACTCTGAGTAGGATAAAAACAGGCACATCATAATCAGGCATCTGACAAAGAAGCACGCATGTTCCGAATGCGTGCACGATATTAGTATCATCACACTGCGACCTGGGACTCCATAGACTGAAGATCTCCCCTGCGCCCTGCCTGCTCTAGCCTGGGACACTGGAATCCACCAGCGCTGGCAGACAAGACCGCACAGCATGTGAGGATCGTCCCCTGTGGAGCCTTGCTGTCCATCCTGCTGTCCATTTGGACCTCATTATGATGTGCCTGTTTTTATCCTACTCAGAGTGAGTGCATTTTTACTACAATTAAAAACGTGTGTTACACTACTTTACTTATCATCTCTTTTTACCCCCCAGGTGATTAGGTAGGGGTACGATGTACCCCATACTTATTCACATAGGGCGGGGGGCCAGGATCTGGGGGGCCCTCTTATTAAAGGGGGCTCCCGGATTCCGATAAGTCCCCCGCCCGCAGACCCCGACAACCAACGGCCAGGGTTATCGGGAAGAGGCCCTTGTCCTCATCAACATGGGGACAAGGCTGCTTTGGGGTGGGGGGCCGCAAGGCTCCCCCTTCCCCAAAGCACCCACCCCCCCCCATGTTGAGGGCATGCGGCATGGTATGGTTCAGGGGGGGTGCTAGCTCATCCCCACCCCCATTCCTGACTGGCCGGGCTGCATGCTCAGATAAGGGTCTGGTATGGACATTGGGGGGACCTCCACGCCATTTTTTTGGTGTAGGAGGTTCCCCTTAAAATCCATACCAGGCGCCGGTTCCCACGACAGGTGAACGTTACTAATCAGGTAACTTCTGAAGGAAATTGGTTCCATTAGATTTTAGTTAGGGGTATCAGAGTAAAAAGGGGGCTGAATACAAATGCATGCCACACTTTTCAGATATTTATTTGTAAAAAAAAAAAAAAAAACATTTATCATTTTATTTCCACTTCACAATTATGTGGCACTTTGTGTTGGTCTATCACATAAAATCCCAATAAAATACATTTATGTTTTTGGTTGTAACATGACAAAATGTGGAAAATTCCAGATGGTATGAATATTTCTTCAAGGCACTGTACATGGAAAAGTGGTAAAGTCCAAGTCCAAAGGATTAGAGCCTTTCCCCAGAGTTTTATTTCAGCCTGTGTCCCCTATTTAGGAGATCTCCCCTTACTTCCAGTCAAGACAGAAAGTAGTGGGAAATTTCTCTAACACAGCAACAAAACACAAGTTTAGTAGTATTGTGAAGGGTTAGAGCAGACAAGGTTTTTATTGCTGTCTGTGTAGTTCTGTACTGGTGACAGTCTAAGGCCGCGTACACACGGGCGGACTGTTCGCCCAACTTTGTCCGCTGAACAGTGTTTCAGCGGACAGTCCGCTCGTGTGTGGGCTTCAGCGGACAGTTTCAGCGGACAGTCTGACGAACAAAGTTTTTCGGAATTTCCGTAAAACTGTCCGCTGAAACTTGGTTTGAGCGGACAGTCCGCTCGTGTGTAGGCTTGTTTGTCAAACTAAGTTCCGCGCATACTCAGAAAGGATTTACACGCCGAAGGTTGCATTGCAGTGTATAGGACGTCGTTTTCTAGTCCCGTCGTACGTGCCGTTCACGTCATCGCGCACGGTTTCAGCGGACTGTTCGTTCATCGTGTGTGGTCAAGTCCGTTCATGCTAATTTTGAGCGGACTGTTTGTCAAACTGTTTGACGAACAAGGTTGGGCGAACAGTCCGCGCGTGTGTACGCGGCCTTACTCCCTATTCTTGTCCTGGTGTCACAGGGACACAGAATGAGGGAAAATATCTCCAGTAGGGTTACAAACAGACAGAAACTATTGGGTACATTCGCACCACTTGTGTTGTGAGAAACAAGCATTTCTGCATGCATTTCTCTTTAGATGTGAGCGGTGCCACTAATTAATGGCACTCCATACATTTAGCAAAAGTGAGCACATTTGTGACCATAAAAATGCATGGTACAACAGTACCATGTGGTTTAATCACTTCAGCCCCGGAAGATTTGATTGCTGAATGACCAGGCCATTTTTTGCGATTCAGCACTGCGTCTCTTTAACTGACAATTGTGCGGTCGTGCGACGTTGCACCCACAAATAGAGCTTTCTTTTGGTGGTATTTGATCGCCTCTGTGGTTTTTATTTTTTGCGCTATAAACAAAAAAAAGACAATATTTTGTACTTTTAGCTATAATAAATACCCTCATTTTTTTATTTTTTAAAAAAGCAAATTTTTTCTCAATTTAGGCCGATATGTATTCTTCTACATATTTTTTATTAAAAAAAACACAATAAGCGTATATTTATTGGTTTACGCAAAGGTTAAAGCGTCTACAACATAGGGGATAGATTTATAGCATTTTTATCTATCTATTTTTTTTTTTTTACTAGTAATGGTGGCGATCTGTCATTTTTATTGGGACTGCGACATTATGGCAGACACATCAGACACTTTTGACACATTTTTGGGACCATTGGCATTTATAGAGCGATCAGTGCTATAAAAATGCACTGATTACTGTAAAAATGTCACTGGCAGGGAAGGGGTTAACACTAGGGAGCGATCAGGGGTTAACTGTGTTCCCTAGTGTGTGTTTCTAATTGAAGGAGGAGGGGGCTGACTAGAGGAAGTGACGGATTGTGGTTCCTAGCTATTAGGAACACACGATCTGTCACTCCTCTCAGAGCAGAACAGGGAAGTGTGTGA
Organism: Lithobates pipiens; assembly: GCF_037356315.1. Classification (NCBI taxonomy): domain Eukaryota; kingdom Metazoa; phylum Chordata; class Amphibia; order Anura; family Ranidae; genus Lithobates; species Lithobates pipiens. The sequence continues at coordinate 158,374,621 of NW_027507790.1, forward strand.
TTACACACACTCATCCCTGTTCTGCCACTCGTGCTCGCGATCGCTCGTGGCCGGCGTTCCTCATGCCTGCTGTCCCACTCCCATGAGCCGATGTATAGCTACGACAGTTCACGGGATCGTGCCGACCTGCCGTAGTATAATGATGGCGGCTGGTTGGCAAGCGACTTTAACAGTTATTGCCTGCTGTGCTATTTGCGCATTCCTTTGCATTCGGCAGCACATTGAAATTAGTGGGCTGTTAAAAAAACGTGCCATGTGGGATGTGCAAAACTGTGTGCTTGTTCTGGTGTGAACTGATGTTCTGTGGATTAGTGCAGATCGTCAGGTAATGCCTTTGACAATAATGCATGCCAATCAGTGAAGCCTATTGTGGGCACTGATTGGCATGATCTACACATGCGCAGTAGTGACGTCTCTCCAGCTGATCTGCCGAATTTGCACAGATCGTCGGAGGCATTATCCAACGATTTGCAAAGTGCAGCGGCAGAACCTGATCGTCAGATTCTGCCTCGCTCTGTAAATGGCAGTAATCGGCTGTGAATAAGCCCTAAAGTAAAGGCGGAAGTGTTGGGGTCACATTATCCCTAATAATCCACTTTTATCAGAAGTTATTTCTAGGTGAAGTCATGCCGACTGCAACTTTTCAACGTAAAATCTCAGGGAACAATAAACTGCACCGACAATTGACCTCACACATAAGGAAAGGAGTTTTGCAGGGGGAGAAGGCAGAATATACAATGTGCACACTATGAGCAGACCCCTCGCCCATGTTCTGTCGATTATACGCAGAGAGAGCAAGGCAGAATCCTTGGCGGATTAGGCTAAGGGCCATTTCATACCATTACGCAGTGGAATGTAATGCATTCTTACCAATATACTGTACCTTTAAGGCCTCATGCTCACTGGACATTTTTGGATGTTTTTACAGCAGCTGTTTTTGTCAATAGATGTTTTTTTCTAAAGTCATTAAACTCTCCATCATGTTATCCTATGTGTCCATGCACACATAGGCTGCTATCGGCAGTTTTGGGCAGTAACGTTCTTGAGCAGTAAAAAAAACCCCCAAACTAGTGGGTTCTGAGAGACGTTTTTCAGCTGTAAAAACGTTCTAACGCTGATAAACATCGATAACAACACTCACCGGAGTTTAACATTTTGATCCATTGTAGGAAATAAAAAATATTTTTTTTTTAAAGCGTAAAAAAAACGCTAACACGGAAAAACGCTAATAAACGCTAAAAAACGCTATTGCAAAAACGTTGAAAAAAGTTGAAAAACTCACTGCAAAGCTACTGACGTTTTTATAATGTTATTTTAACATCCAGTGTGCATGAGGCCTAAAGCCTAACTCTAGGTTTAAATCTTTTGTGTTAGGGCCTGTGTTCTGTTGAATAGTGCAGATGATTGGACAATGCCTTTGATGATCTGGGCATTTGCAGTGTTGACGTCACAGCAGCTGATTGGGAGAACAGCTGGAGTGACATTACGTACTGCCCATGTGCAGATCGTCTGAGGCATTATCCAATCATCTGCACTATTCAACAAAACACCGGCCCTGTTATAAACCTCCTGATTGAGCCACATACTCCTGCCAAGGCACTGGGATCCTGACTGTGACCAACCAAGGGCCCTGGCTGGGTATCAAGCCACAGGCGCATACTATCTCCTATAATTAAGAGATCCATAGGAGCTGGTAAGCGGCAGTTTGTGTGGAGGTGGAAGGCAGACCCTTTTCTCTTATCACTACTCTTGGGTGTTGTGTGTGATATTTGCATGGAGGAGACCGAATATCAATCCGAATGGACTATTAATCATTCACCATTTTTGATCGGTTATATATTTCACTGTTTTATTTGTATAAGGTCACAGCATTATACTTGTCACTTCTAGTTTACAGGGCGGCTTGATATTGGAATATTGGTAAAGATGCCTTAGTCCACTGCGTTATGGTATGAATTGGCCCTAATGCTGTGTACACACGACCGGACTTTTCGACAGCAAAGTTCTGACGGAACGAATCGGTCGGACAATTCAATCATGTGTGGGCTTCATCTGACCTTTTCTTTCGAACAATCTGACAGACTTTAGAAATAGAACATGTTTCAAATCTTTCCGCAGGAACCAGTCTGTAGGCAGGTCCGACGGACCAACAATGAAGGAAAGGGCAGCTATTGGCTACTGGCTATTGAACTTCCTTTTTCTAGTCCCATTGTACGTCATCACGTTAAATGTTTGGACTTTGGTGTAATCGTGTGTAGGCAAGTCCGTTTCAGCGTAACTCTATCGGAACTCCCCCGAAAAGTCAGCCAGAGTTCATTCTGACGGAAAGTCCGGTCATGTGTACGTGGCATTAGCTTAATCTCATGGGGGAGAAATAAAGAAGTCTCTAGTCCACAGAATTTTTAAAAATAGATATAAAACTTTCAAAATATTACCAACTTCCAGAATAATTAGGTTGAACTTTTAAGGTTTGACTCTTGTAGTTCTATAACCGGTATCTTCACTCTCTTCTTCTAACTCCTGTAAATCAGTCATTTTCAGCTTGCAAGCAAATCTTTTCCAGTGGGTAATTATTTATACTAGTTTACATGTATACTCAGGTCCCCTCATGATGCTGCATTTAATCATTTGGGTATCCAAGCAGTAAAAAACAGTGCCTTTACGATACAGCCACCTGCTAATAGATTGGCCACAAGCATAGGTACCATAAGGAGAGGAGAAAACGGGGCAGTATTTATTACATTCATTTACATTAGAGCTGCAATGGCTTTAATTCAAAGACACTAGGTATAATTTATCAAGACTCAAGCACTCTTGTGGACATCAAGGGAATGTTATATTTGTACTATCTTAGTATTTCATGCTTTGGGTGAAGATGTTTGTAGACAGAGGAGGTGGAGGATCTTCGTAGAACTGCATTTCATTATGACTGGAAGGTCTATAAATTACCATTAAATAAGTTTGATTTTGAGCTAAACTGCTAAAAATATGATTTGAAAGAACTGGAGTGCTGTGCCTTAATGTCTGCTGATCTCCATATCTGCTTAATACAGCATAGAAATACATTTTGTTCTCATTCAAAAAAAATAAAAAAAAGCCTCCTACATGTATTATGGTTGTTGTTTAAGACTCACATTTTTGCGGCATTGGTTAACACTTTAGTGTATACAGTATGACTGCCAGAGTGATAGGGTGCTTTAATACTTGATGTATTGGCCGTTAGTTACTAATCAATTTTCTTGTATGATCATAAAGCTTTATTTTTTTATTTTTTATTTTTTGTTCTTACGTTTTTAAGATGCAAAAATAAATAAATAAATAAATAAATAAATAATCACAAACTCTTTGCAAGTTTGCTAATTGCATTTACATACATGTTCATCTTCATTTGACTGCACTCCTATTTTATTGCCATTCCTCTATGTATTATGCTATGATTATCAAAGGATAAAAACAAGTGTAGCACTACCCTTGCAGGAGCCATTGTAATTTAACCGTTTCTTCCCCAGATTAAGACTCCAGAAGCAGTTATTAGCATTTTTTTTGTCTGCTCCTAGAAGCTAAATAGTGTTATCTTATGTGTCCATTCACACTACTTTAGGCTATTAGCATTTTCGGAGCTTCAGCATCCAGAAGCAGAATTTTTATTTATTTTTATTTTTTTGCGGAGTGTCTTGGAAGTGTTTTTCCAGCAGAAAAAAAAATGCTGAATGCTCCCAAATGCTTCTAAATGCTATTAAAATGCTACTAACAGCTTCTTTTTTCTTTCATGTACTGCAAACACGCTAATAAAATGCTAATGCTCCTAGAAGTTTCTAAATTCTTCTTAGGGCTCATGCACACAGGACATTTTTACAGCTGCTGTTAGGGGCATTTGAATTTTTTTTTTAACTGCTTCTAAAAGCCCCTCCATTTTCCATGTTAGCCTATGTGCCCATGCACACATAAACTGTCAGAGGTGTTTGGAGGCATAAGCGTTTAGGGGCAGTAGAAAAAAAACACAACATCATGTGCTTCCAGGAACAATAAAAACAAGCTGTAAAAACGAAAAACAATTAAAAAATGCGGTTAAATGCATCATGCTGCATTTAGCTGTGTTTGATCATTTTAGGCATTTTTACATTATCAAGAATGTTTTATTGAAAAAAAAAAATACACTAATGCCAAAAAAGGTGGGGAAAACACGCAACAAACAACAGTGGACAATGCTTGCATGATATACTGTGGGTTCATTTACTAAAACTGGAGAGTGCAAAATCTGGTGCAGCTGTGTATGGTAGTCAATCAATTACTAACTTGTTCAATTAAAGGCAATGGCATAATGTGATAGTATGCATTGCAAACTAGCACATTATGTGAACCTTACTTCAAAACAAAGCCTTCCAGCAATGCAATGTCCTTACTGGGGACGGTGTTCAACTATACTCAGTCTTCGTTCCGGGTTCGTAGCTCCGGCTCTGTGACTGAACGGGGCCACAATGACGTCACTCCTGCATATGCGCGCGGGAGCCGCTGGTCATGACACACGGCATGAGCAGCTATTCCTTCAGAGCGCATGCACCAGTGACATAACTTGGCTGCTAGGACAGTAAATATCTCCTAAATGGTGCATGTTAAGGAGATATTTACACTACCTATAGGTAAGTGTTAGTATAGGCTTCCCTATAGATAAAATGTAAAGAAGGAAGTTTACTTCCTCTTTAAGGTTTGACAAAAAAAACTTGGAAGCTGATTGGCTTCTATGCCCATAGACGGGGTGACAATGTGAGAGCAAAACTTGAAGACAGAGATAGAGGGCTGTCAACCTATAACAGGAAATGCCAGAACAATTCTTCATGGCAGGGTAACCAGGTACCTGCAGAAGAGTTCAAATTATTTTTGAAACTACATTAAAGCTTTTATGAGATTTTAGTAGTTGTGCTTGCATACAGTATACTTTAAAGTGATATTAAAGTCTTGTTTTTTTTTGTTTAAAATAACAAACATGTTATACTTACCTAATCTGTGCAGTGGTTTTGAGCAGTGCAGACCAGATCCTCCTCTCCTTGGGTCTCTCATTGACTCTCCTGGCCCCTCCCTCCTGGCGAGTGCCCCCAAAGCAAGCAGCTTGCTATGGGGGGCACCCGAGCCAAGCCGCTGCTCTGTATGTCCATTCAGTTACAGAGCTTGGCCCCTCCTCTTCTCTCTCCTCATTAGCTCACTGACTTTGACAGCAGTGGGAACCAAAGGCTCCAGTTGTGTGTGTCAGCCAATCAGGAGGGAGACCAGGACAGCCGAGTCTCTCATGCAATATTGCTGGATCAAGATGGGGCTCAGGTGGGAGTTCAGGGGGCTGAGGGGGGAGCTGCACATAAGATGAATTAAGATAAAAACAAATCTGCTAACTTTAATGTAGAAATCATTTCAGAGTGTGGAAAGCCACCCATTCGCTTATTTAAACTGCCTCCCAGCGACCGCCACTTGCCTGCTGATCCCAAGGTATCAAACGACCCTTCAATGAAAAAAAGCTGGAGGAGATCGGTGGACACCAGTTCACATATCCTCTGTGGTAATTGAACCTGAAGGCACTCAGCTCTGCGCAATTCTATGTTCAGAGCTTCAGGGAACAACGTACAACAGTTGGGCGATCTGCAGATCAGGGGCTGGCTCTTTCAGATCTGTGCCAGCTGAGGGGCTTTAGGAGTCCATTCAAACACCTTAAGCTTCCATTAAAAGCACTTTTGCTATCTAGGTTTACATAACACAGGCACATAAAAGCCCCTTTGTGACATTTATAAAGTGCAGTAAATACTAAAAAAAAAGTTATTTACATGTACTGTTTATATGTAATAAAATAATTTATACATTTAAAAAATAAAAAATCATACGCTTATTAATGCATGCAAAACGCAAATGCAGTTAGGAAGCACACAAACTATATACATCATAGCACCATTTACGTGTATGGGGTATTGTCCAAGCTTCAGGCTAACCCAAATACCCGTTATCTATAACCCATCTGAAATAATACTACCAGACGCCTTGTTTGGGATTTTAAATGGCCATAGCAGCCTTTTATTAACCAAAACATAACATCAAAAACATTTTAAATCATTAAACCTACTAATAGTCAGATAACATACACTGCCGAGGGTTTTTGAAGGCACCATAGATATTACTCCCTGTATGAGGCACCACCTTGCCACCTACCCGGCCTCTAGCCGTGACTTACGCCAGCACAGGGACAATAATTTTGGCAAAATCAACCAGCCACCTCTTAATTCTGCCCTCCTTAGGGCAGATCCACTTGCTTCAGTGATGGGCCCAGCCCATCTTTTCCAAATCCATTTTACCATCCCCCGCCTTCAAAACCCCTACGACCACCGCCAGCTGCTATGACATCATAAACATCACAAACCAACTCCATTGCTAGCTGAACTGATCCAAGGTCCCAACAACCCACCTAGCAACCCACTAAGGACCACCCTGCCCCACCCTTTCCTCCACCAATGACCTTTCTCTTCAAATACTCCACTTTCCTGACTACACCCTTACTCTTACTGACTATTTTAACCCCTTATTCCCCAGCCTTCCTGTCCAAACCCCATCATGTAGGCCCTCCACCTACGCTGCACTACGTCTCCTGGCCTATACTTTACATACATTAGCTATGCCCTTGCACGCAAAATGTAGCAGAATATCTTTGGAATAATTTTAGTTTAATGCCCCATACACACAATGAGATTATCGGACGAATGATCGCCTGTTTTTTATTACATGCTAATCTCAGATTGAATTTGATGAGTTTACTAAAATCAGGAAAATTCCTGCACAACAGAAATAAAATTCGGAAGTGATGTCATGTTTTGTAATGCATTTGTATTGCATTTTCGAACGATAGCTGTACTGATTAAATGAAAATCGTACGATCTGGAATCGTACGGAAAATTGTTCGTGCATGACCAATAGAATAATATCGGATGAACTGTCCTGATATGCTCTCGAAAGCTCTGTACGAATGATCCGATTATCATACGATCGCTTCAAAAGCGGTATTTTCCGTACGATTTTCTGATTGTGTGTACAGGGCTTAACTCTGCCAGGAACTTGGGAACTTAGAGGGCTACATTTAAAAACACAGTTCAGATACAAGATACCTAACAAGGAATAGTTACACCTATTTGTCCTGATAAAGGAATAATAAAATCTATCTCTGTTGACCAAAAGGTCAGATCACCTAATAACTTGTCAACCTGAAATTTTTTCTATTTGCTTTATTTGCTGCCTGAAAACTTTTCTCTTAGCAGTAACTCTTTCCATGCATGACTAATGTCAAATAGTGATAATAGAATAGAATGATAAATTAAAGGGTCCATCCTAACCATTTTTTTTTCTAGGCCCCTGCAGCATGTCTTTACTGACCCAATTGTTGTCCTTGTTAACAGCTCCTAATATTTCAAAATAATATCAAAAACACTTTCCTGTTGAGTTGGTATGCAAGTGTACAGTACTGGTTGTACAGCGATGGAAGACTATGAATCATTGCAGTTCTACTGCATATATATAAATATTGTTCTGCATTTTACATTTGTTGCTTTGAATGTTCTAAAAAGAATAATTCTACTAGGCATTTAATCTGGTCACACACTGTAAACCCAGCACAATGTTAAATGTTGTTGTTATTTAAGGGCATTTATTACCCTGGGAATCATGTACAATGTAAAAAATTGGGTGTATGCATAGCGCTGTATCTAAATCCACTCTACAATAAGAACATACATCTTAAAGTACGCATCTTGCATGGACAATCGCTCTTTTGGCAATTTGGAATTGAATTAATTCACATAGAAATCTGTCACTCAACAAATCAATTTGCTGTGGTTATTTGTAATGATTGCTTTGCTAAAAAACAAACAAAAAAAAAACATTATTTTAGTAGACATTTTTTGTAGGCATACAGCATGTGTCTTCAGAACACTATCTTAAGGATGGCCAGGTGGGCACAATAGCAACTTGTCATTTACAGATATGCATTATACAGGTCCTTCTCAAAAAATTAGCATATTGTGATAAAGTTCATTATTTTCTGTAATGTACTGATAAACATTAGACTTTCATATATTTTAGATTCATTACACACAACTGAAGTAGTTCAAGCCTTTTCTTGTTTTAATATTGATGATTTTGGCATACAGCTCCTGAAAACCCAAAAATCCTATCTCAAAAAATTAGCATATTTCATCCGACCAATAAAAGAAAAGTGTTTTTAATACAAAAAAAGTCAACCTTCAAATAATTATGTTCAGTTATGCACTCAATACTTGGTCGGGAATCCTTTTGCAGAAATGACTGCTTCAATGCGGCGTGGCATGGAGGCAACCAGCCTGTGGCACTGCTGAGGTGTTATGGAGGCCCAGGATGCTTCGATAGCGGCCTTAAGCTCATCCAGAGTGTTGGGTCTTGCATCTCTCAACTTTCTCTTCCCAATATCCCACAGATTCTCTATGGGGTTCAGGTCAGGAGAGTTGGCAGGCCAATTGAGCACAGTAATACCATGGTCAGTAAACCATTTACCAGTGGTTTTGGCACTGTGAGCAGGTGCCAGGTCGTGCTGAAAAATGAAATCTTCATCTCCATAAAGCTTTTCAGCAGATGGAAGCATGAAGTGCTCCAAAATCTCCTGATAGCTAGCTGCATTGACCCTGCCCTTGATAAAACACAGAGGACCAACACCAGCAGCTGACATGGCACCCCAAACCATCACTGACTGTGGGTACTTGACACTGGACCTCAGGCATTTTGGCATTTCCCTCTCCCCAGTCTTCCTCCAGACTCTGGCACCTTGATTTCCGAATGACATGCAAAATTTGCTTTCATCCGAAAAAAGTACTTTGGACCACTGAGCAACAGTCCAGTGCTGCTTCTCTGTAGCCCAGGTCAGGCGCTTCTGCCGCTGTTTCTGGTTCAAAAGTGGCTTGACCTGGGGAATGCGGCACCTGTAGCCCATTTCCTGCACACGCCTGTTCACGGTGGCTCTGGATGTTTCTACTCCAGACTCAGTCCACTGCTTCCGCAGGTCCTCCAAGGTCTGGAATCGGTCCTTCTCCACAATCTTCTTCAGGGTCCGGTCATCTCTTCTCGTTGTGCAGCGTTTTCTGCCACACTTTTTCCTTCCCACAGACTTCCCACTGAGGTGCCTTGATACAGCACTCTGGGAACAGCCTATTCGTTCAGAAATTTCTTTCTGTGTCTTACCCTCTTGCTTGAGGGTGTCAATGATGGCCTTCTGGACAGCAGTCAGGTCGGCAGTCTTACCCATGATTGCGGTTTTGAGTAATGAACCAGGCTGGGAGTTTTTAAAAGCCTCAGGAATCTTTTGCAGGTGTTTAGAGTTAATTAGTTGATTCAGATGATTAGGTTAATAGCTTGTTTAGAGAACCTTTTCATGATATGCTAATTTTTTTAGATAGGAATTTTGGGTTTTCATGAGCTGTATGCCAAAATCATCAATATTAAAACAAGAAAAGGCTTGAACTACTTCAGTTGTGTGTAATGAATCTAAAATATATGAAAGTCTAATGTTTATCAGTACATTACAGAAAATAATGAACTTTATCACAATATGCAAATTTTTGGAGAAGGACCTGTAATATATGCATACTATTGTGAAGGCTACCATCTTAAAGCAGGCTCACCTAGAGTCAAACATTCAGTCAGCTTCCCTCCTGCCTTACACATAGGTGCAAGTTGATAACTCACAAAATATTCCTCAATAGGAGAAAAAAACTGCTCCTAAATCCATGGCTTGTTATTCTTTGCAGCCCATATTCAGTTTAAATTCCACAGGTCTGAAGGCCATATACTTGTTCAAGTATCATCTAAATCTGTGCTGGGCCCAGATCTCAGAATTACATGCCCCGTCATGTTTTGACCCACTGTTAATGACTGGGCAGGGTGCACTCAGATGGCTGTTACAAGGAGACTACCTCTGCCAATGGCTCCCAACCTTGTATGACAAGTTTGCCAACCCCCAACAATATTTTTTTACATAAAAAAACTTAAAATTAGCTGAGAGGACATATTGTTTACTATCAGTTTCAAGAGTCACAGAAATGTATTTTCATGTTTAAAGTACAGACCTCTGTATTGAAAAGGTTGAGAAAGTCTGGTCTAGACAGTGCTGTATCACAAAACCCTCCAAACGGTAGGAGTATGGACCAAACTGGCAGAGTTTGCTGGCTGTAAGAGATACTGCAGTCCACAAGCTAAAAGAGGAAAACAGGGTGTTCAAGCTCTATTGCAGGGGTACTGAATTAAAATTCACGGGGGTCCGGTCAGTAAAATTTTCTTCCCGCGGAGGTCCGAATGTCATATTGGTCATGACTCAGATCCTTCACATTACAGCCTCCCGTGCACGTCACAATTGTTTTCTATTGCCATTGTAGATACCTGGGTTTTTCTAGGGCAGAAAAACAGATCTCTGCACAAGTGTGGACAAGCCCTTACATCAGTGCCCTCAGTCCTCCTTCACATCCCTCCCTTTTACATTACAGATCCTCTTCACCACAGACCCCCCTCCAGCACAGATCCTCACTCCATCACATATCCTCCCATTACAGACCCCACTCCATCACAGATCCCTCCATCACATATCTCCCCCTAATACAGACGCCACTCCATCACAGACCCCCTCTCCATCACAGACCCCCTCTCCATCACAGACCCCTTCTCCATCACAGGACCCCACTCCATCACAGGACCCCACTCCATCACAGTACCCCTCTCCATCATAGACCCCCTCTCCATCACAGGACCCCTCTCCATCACATGACCCCTATCCATCACATGACCCCACTCCATCACAGGACCCCACTCCATCACAGGACCCCTCTCCATCACAGGACCCCACTCCATCACAGGACCCCACTCCATCACAGGACCCCTCTCCATCACAGACCCCCTCTCCATCACAGACCCCCTCTCCATCACAGACCCCTCTCCATCACAGACCCCCTCTCCATCACAGACCCCTCTCCATCACAGACCCCTCTCCATCACAGGACCCCACTCCATCACAGGACCCCTCTCCATCACAGACCCCCTCTCCATCACAGACCCCCTCTCCATCACAGACCCCTCTCCATCACAGGACCCCACTCCATCACAGGACCCCTCTCCATCACAGACCCCCTCTCCATCACAGACCCCTCTCCATCACAGGACCCCACTCCATCACAGGACCCCTCTCCATCACAGGACCCCTCTCCATCACAGGACCCCCCTCCATCACAGGACCCCACTCCATCACAGATTCCCCGATACAGACTCCCTCCATTACAGTCCTCCCTCAACATTAGAGTCAGACTGTCCCTTTCATCATCGCAGCATTCCCCCTTATCTCCCCCTCCCCACACTGCCCTACCTTATTCACACAAGCCGGGAAGCACGCATTGCAGGTCCGGACAAAGGGCGGGACTTTTCAAGTTAAAGGGAGGTGATTGGTTGCTGGGACTGCCCCACTGCCTAGCAATCAATCACCTACTTCGTAACGTGATAAGTCCCGCCCTTTGTCCGGACCTGCAGCGCTTCCAGGCTTGGGTGAATAAGGTAGGGCAGTGTGGGGAGGGGGAGAAGGGTGGAGTGATGCGATGATGAAAGGGAGAGACTTGCCACGCCTCCCATGTAAACACCACTCCATGTAAATCAAGGATTTTAGCGGCAGCGGCAGGCTGGCAATCCGGCAGAGGGGAGAAAACATGCAGGCAACTATTTGTGAGGCTGCGGGCCGGATATGGCTGCTACTGGGTCCGGATTCGGCCCGCGGTCCGCCATTTAGTGATGCCTGCTCTACTGGATGAGCAAAAAAAGAGACCTCTTTTCCAGGTACATACAACAAGAACTTTACATGAGCAATTTAATTAGGAAGATACTTTTATGCTACAAGCTGCACACCTCTACTCAACTCCCAACTCAGGGAGCAGGTTCTCTGTGGCCATGAGCCATTAAACATTCAGCACTGTAGTCATCTAAAAATAAAAAGGAGAACTGCTCTCCAACTCCAGCTTTAGTTTATTGAAGCAAACAGATGCACCTACAGTCCACCTGACACAAACAACAGCCCTAACATATTTTACTCCTTGCAGTACCATAATTATATTAAGCTACTGTGAGGAGTGAAATGCGTTAGTGATGTTGTTCGTGTCAGATTGATTGTTGATGCCTCTGTTTGCTTCAATAACCTAAAGATGGACTTTTATGGAGACTGGTTCTCCCTTTTCTTTCTGAATTACTAAAATGCTGCACTTTTCTTGAGTAGATGTCTATCCTGTCACTTTTTATTACTGCTAAGTTTGTTCTTAAACACTTGACCTCTTGAAGGTTTAACCCCCTTAATGACCAGGCCATTTTTTGAGTTTTTTTGCGATACTGCACTGCGTTACTTTAACTAACAGACAATTGCGCAGCCATGTAAGGCTGTACCCAAATAAAATGTATGTCATTTTTTCCCACAAATAGCATTTTCGTTTGGTGGTATTTGATCACCACTGTGGTTTTTATTTTTTTGTGCTATAAGCAAAGAAAGATCGCCAATTTTGAAAAAAAAAAAAAAAAAATTTTTTTTTAACTTTTTGCTATAAAACATATCCAATGAAAAATAATTTAATAATCAAATTTCTTCATACATTTAGGCCAATATGTATTCTGCTACATATTTTTGTTTAAAAAAAAAAAAATCCAAATAAGCATATATTGATTGGTTTGTGCAAATGTTATAGTGTCTACAAACAATAATATATATACTGAAATTTATATATATATATATATATATATATATATTTTTTTTTTTTAATACTAGTAATGGCAGATATCAGTTTGCAGTGGACAATTGGACACTAACTTACACTTAGTGAGAACCAGTGATACTAATACAGTGATCAGTGCTAAAAATATGCACTGTCATTGTACTAATGACACTGACTAGGAAGGGGTTAAACATCTAGGGTGATCAAAGGGTTAATTGTGTGCCTACCCAATGTTTTTGTGACATGTGTGCTAATTTTAATAAGACAAGAGATGGATTTTTTATCCCTTCCTCCCTGACGGAACGAGATCTGCCTTGTTTACATAGGCAGATTTCTGTTATGTGTGTTTTACCAACGTTCAGTGGGTGTCGGCATACCTGTAGGGGGAAGTGCAGGAGATTATATATATATATATATATATATATATATTATATTATATTATATTATATTATATTATATGTGATGGCTGCATTAATTAGCTTTTTTAGGCTTTCATTCTTCTATTTTCATCTAATGTTCCAGCTAGCAAGTCTGTTGTTTTACAAAAGAACAAGCTATATATATGTGTGTGTGATCCGGTGCAGAGCTGCCGCCCTGTAGAAGTAAAACATCTATGCCCTCTACACACGGTTGGACATTCCGCCGACAAAATCCGATCAGATTTTTTCCAACGGATTTTGGCCCAAACTTGTCTTGCATACACATGGTCGCACAAAATTGTCGGAAAATCCAATTGTTCAGAACGCGGTGACAAACACCACGTACAACGGGTCTATAAACAGGCCAGTAGCCAATAGCTTTCGTCTGAGCATGCGTGGCATTTTGTCCGTTGGAATTGTCTACACACGAGTGGAATTTAAATGATCAGATTTTGTTGTCGGAAAATTTTAGATCCTGCTCTCAAACTTTTTGTGTCAGAAATTCCGACGGAAAAAGTCAGATGGAGCCCACACATGATCGGATTTTCTGACAACAAGATCTGATCGCACATTTTCCTTCGGAAAGTCCAACCGTGTGTACAGGGCACTATAGGTCGATCAGCAGGTGGTTAAAGTGGTTGTAAACCCTTACAAACCCCTTTAACCTACAGGTAAGCCTAGATTAAGGCTTAGCTGTAGGTCCAAGAAATATCTCCTAAACATATATGGTTTAGGAGATATTTACCTGAAGACAGCCACCGCTGTCTATGGCGCATGCGCCGTAGACAGCGGAGCGCAGGCGCACTGGGTAAGCCGCAGATCGCGGCGATATGCCGCGAGTGTTGGCTCCCGAGAGCATGCGCGGGAGTGACGTCATCGCTGCTCCGGCGAATCACCGCGCCGGAGCAGCGAGACCCACCAAGAAGATGGACGTTCGAAACTACAGGGGACAGCGGTGACTTCGCTGGCTCCTGTGTCAGGTAAGTGACACATAAAGGACTACTATGCGATGCATAGTAGTCCATTATGCTTTACCTTTGCAGGAAACGAAAGAGGAAGTAAACTCATCAGGGTTTACTTCCGCTTTAAGCTGTATGTAATTTTTTTTGACCTATACTACACTAACTTGTTAGATCTATCACATTGTACAGCACCACAGTAGATGATATTGCTATAGAAATCAATAATAATAATAATTAATATTACGTGTACTTGGAGTTCAGTTTTGACTGAATGGATACACAAGAAAATGTAGCGGTTCACTAAGAACAGCAGACATTACTGATTCATGAGGTAAAATTAATCTATTGAATCCATGGCCATAAAGCCATAAAAGAGAAAACAGTAACTACATACATTGTAAGACAAGTGTCAAAATGAAACAGTACAAAACTTAAAAGTAAAAAATACAGTGTATGATAAAATCAGTCACCGGCTGCAGAAATGTATAATTTAGAGAGAATTGTATGTTTTCTCAGGTTTTTCTGCATGAAACATGGTGGCTCTGACAGTAAGAATATGCTTTCAGAAAAAAAAAAGATGTACATTGGATGAACGACTAGTGCAGAGATATCACTCTGAACAGCTTAAATATTACAGATGTTTATTGGGATACTGCTAAGGGAAATAATTAAAGCTATCCTTTTATCAGCGGGATCTTGTAAACCAAATAAAAATCATCTTGTACAACTAGAGAGGGAATTTTTTGACTAACGTATAAAAGTAAACAAAGCGCTAAATGGATTGACCTAGATTTTTTTGTCTTAATAAGCTGTAGAGATAGCTGCACACAGGATAATCAAAGAAAAGTTTTAGATAATGAGGTGTTATAAAAGAAATGTCTGACTGACTAATGAATGATAGGGATTGCAATTGCCCCCACTATTGCCCGCAGTTTTCTTGCAGACTTGCCAGCGTAATGTGCATGTCTGACCCAATCAGTCAGATGATGGTTTTACTACTTCATATAAAGAATATTTACAAGGAGATCTACAACATTAAAAATGTTTGTATAGTGCTGTAACACAACCAGGAGCAATTTACATGGTATAATTGCTTGATTTTCAGGAACTTGGTGCCAACTGTGTTTTCCGATATTTCACAAAAGACATATTAGCATGGTACCCTAACATCACCAGGTGTTACATACTATATGTGGTAGAGAGCAGTATATGATGTTCCCAACAATGTGCACATGTACTAACACTGGGTTGTCATCATGTAAGAGGTAAAGAAGCGCAATAAAATATGGCATTTCAGATTTTAACAAAGTAATTCCCCCCTAAACCTTATGCCTGGTACACACAAGCCATTTTTTCTTGTTCAACCCAGCAGACTGAATGGAAAAAAAAATCTGAGGAGCTCGCAAGAGCTGTTGTTTTCTGATAGGGGGACCACGGCGCCTGGCACAACACACTGGTCAGCACTCGGAGCATTTGGCTGATTGGATGCCGATTGGCTGCTGGTTTTCCAACACGCCCATTCTACAGAAGCCAGATGCTAGGCCGGCTTCTGACGGACAGGCTGCTATACACACTATAGAAACCGGCTTATACCAGCCAATATTTGACCGGTGTGTGTCCACCTTCAGATAGAAAATAGTTTTCCAAAGGTTAAAGATGAAAGTCCAAGAGAGCAATTCTCAAAAAGTGGACGTCCTCCCTTCTTCCTACCATTACAGACTTTAAAACCAACCTATTGAACCTCCTCAGGTTGAAGAAACTGGACCAGGTATCCTCTACCCACCATAAATCTCTACGATTCTATCATAAATGGGCCACTTTTATTGATAAAACTCTTATGCCCTGTACACACGGTGAGATTTTCTGACGACATTGGATTTCTTTCTGATGGATTTTGTCCCAAACTTGTCTAGCATACACATGGTCTCACAAAGGTGTCGGAAAATCCAATCGTTCTGAACGCGGTGACGTAGAACACGTACGACGGGACTATAAACGGGCCAGTAGCCAATAGCTTTTGTCTCGTAATTTATTCTGAGCATGCATGGCACTTTGTCCGTCGGAATTGTCTACACATGATCGGAATTTAAACTATCGGATTTTGTTGTCAGAAAATTTTAGATCCAGCTCTCAAACTTTGTGTGTCAGAAATTCCAATGGAAAAAGTCAGATGGAGCCTGCATACGATCGGATTTTCCGACAACATGATCCGATCGCACATTTTCCATTGGAAAGTCCGACCGTGTGTACAGGGCATTGCACTGGCAGACCGACAGGCTATTACGGACTTAACAACACAAGGCAGTTACAACAGGCATAGGGGGTTATTTATGAAAGGTAAATACACTTTGCGCATGCACTTGCAGTGCAAAGTGGATTTCCCTTTAGTAAATAACCCCCATAGTGTCTTTTTGGTTCTACGGCAAGGCCACCTCTATACCAATGCAATCGTTAAACCAGTTTTACACTTACTTCCATGGATCTTTAAATAGTGATGACTCCATAACTACTGCCATATACCTACTAAGAATTTGATGGTGGAATCATAGGAGCAAGGAAACCTCTCTTGAACCCATAAGAGCCAATGTTCTAAGTTCCATTTCATACTTTCAAGTTATGCATGAATGTCTTTATGAACATATGTTGGACTACCCAAGCTCCCTGATAGCTCAAGTGATGTAAACTCGACCAGGGTTCACTCTCCCTGTCCCCTTTCCTCATTCCACCCTCTCCCCCTCACATCTCCTCATGCGAACCCTCACTTTTATGATGTTATGTCAGGTATCTTCAATCGCATGTTGAGATGTCAAATGTATCGATTTATTGCATTGAACAAAACTCACCAAAGATTGTACCGATTTATTGAAAAAAAACAAATACATTTTCTTTAAAATATAAATAAAATAAAGTCCATTACAGGCTTAAACTATGCGAGTTGAACACTAATGCCTGGTACACACAGGCTGAGGATGTTAGTACATCGATCTCCCTGCTAAGCTATTGTGCTCTGATTGGGGACCGCGCCACAACACACCAGTGAGTGCTCGCAGCCATTGGCTGCCAGTGCTGATCAGATGCTGATCGCCTGCTGGTTTTCCAGCATGCCGTGTGACAGAAGCAGGATGTTAGGCTGGCTTCTGTTGGACAAGCTGCTGTGTACGCTGGCTGAATGTCGGAAGGTTTCTGTTGAACCGGGTGATACCGTGTGTACCAGACTAAATGCAAATAATTTTTTTCCTTAATGAATTCCCTGCAATAAAATAAAAAAGGTCTATTAGTAGTGTACCCCCCACTTGAGTCCTGAGACCTGATTCAGCTATGTGCCCATTAGCAGTGGCTCTCTCTTCTCTCCTCCCAGAGAGCAGCAGGAGCCATTGGCTCCTACTGCTGTCAATCAGATTCAGAGAGCAGGGGACCAGGCTGGGCCTCGTTGTGTGTGTCAATAGACCCGCTTTCCTATGGTAACGCACCGACAATAGGAGGAGCCAGGAGTGCCAGCAGGGGACCCAGAAGCAGAGGGTTGGGGCAATACTATTGCACAGAGCAGGTAAGCATTCCACGTTTGTTATTTTACAAACTAAAATAAAGCTTTACAATCACTTTAAGGCATTTTTTATCCTTTTTTTGATTTTTGGTGTAATTGTACACCAAAAAAATTAACACAAAATGATCAAAAAATCTGCATTTTTTAATGTAAAATCTAAACAATATGACCTCCTCCTAAGACTACTAGTTGAATGGCTGTTATGCTGATCAAATGGCTTCTATTCTTTAAACTACTGACCTGAAACAAGCATGCAGGTCAGAAAAGTCAGTGTGAAGTTAAAGCTTCTAATGTGTGCCGTTGTTTCAGTTCAGTGATTCAGAAAGCACTGAAGCCATTAGATCAGTACGACAAATAAAGAACTAGTGTTTTCAGAAGGGAAGTCACCAGTGACCTTATATAATTCCTCCATACAGGTTTCCATTACTATGGCGTAGGAGTGCATGCACTAATGTTTCAGAGCTACAGTCTGCATACTTGTGATAATGAATTTAGATGGTGGATATATGATAAAAATACATGTAATTGTAATTCACAGAATATGCGTTTTCAGTATAATCTGACATTAGCTTGAGCCTGCCAGTCATCATTCACGTCTGTGAGCTCCAGCTTATTTCTTCGGTAACACTATCTAGCCATCTTAGCCTCTCCTGCCACATTCTTATTTTTGTCTGTTTTCTATGGTATATGTGGCCTTCCTCTTTTGGTTTATCATGCTTTTTTCCCACAATGTAATAATTTTTTTTGTGTAACTATTTTGTTGATGGTTTTATATTATTGTTCAATAATAAATGAAAAACAGTTCTCACAGACCCCTATATGAAGAACAAACAAGGCCAAGGATAAATCCAAGGGAAAAAACAAGCTTAACTTACCACCAACCCGCAGACAACCAAATAACCTGTCTATCAGTATGCGTTAAAAGCAGGGATTTAGTCTGCACACATTTGCAAATGAATGCGTAAGCCACAGAGCCTCATCAAGGCACCCTGTTATCTGTGGAAACCTAGACCTGGAACTAGGTCTCACAGAGCCCTATATGAAGAACAAACAAGGCCAAGGATAAATCCAAGGGGAAAACCAAGCTTAACTTACCACCAGCTAACCAAATAACCTGTCTAACAGCAAACTCAGGCGTGCCGAAAATGTACAGGTACGTGACTTCACCTGTAGGAGCCGCCACCCCACCGAACATATACGTGGAACAGTCGGCAAGCGGTTAAAGTTACTTGGCTGTGCTTATCACTACCAATAGAAAGAGTTTTCGCAATGGAGGGATGCGGTCATTTTGATTCCACACAAATCAGCATTGGGCAATAATTCAGCTCTGAATAAAGTGTATGCTTTTTAAAATCCAAAGGATTTTGACAACCTAGAGTTCTTCTTATAAACAATGACATTATTGGACATATAGACTGAGTAAGAGAGGAAACTACATATATACATGAGGTCATCATAGGAGGGTAACAGTACATGCAGTACATAAAATTGTTGTACAAAACTGCATATGAGCCATCTTTCTTATTAGAAAAAAGTACTAAAGGAAAGGCCATTACTGTATCAGCAAAGCAGACAATACATTGTTAAATCTAATAGCCACAATATCAATTTCTTTTTTGCAGAATCTGCTTTAAACATCACCCATTTTTTTTATGTTTTTCAACTTTAAGGCATAAAAGCCAACATTTCAATGGCTTCATGGCTGAAGTATGCATTACACGGCGTAACAACACTGAAACCAGCAGTACATCAGGGGTCATCGTTTTAAGTAAAGGCACCAATTGAAGACAAAAACATAAATGTAAATTGCAGAACTTTACAAGATGCATGTATCACTTTGTTCATTTGTAACAGGGATGCTCACTTAGATTAGTGAATTCGGTGAAGTTGTGTTCACGTCGATCCTTCAATGATGTGCAAGCAAAAATCCGTTTTTTTATATTTCACTTGCTCACATAGAGGATTTAAACACAACTTCACATTATTTACTAAAAAAATCACTTTTGCTTTAGCCTTTTAGTAAATCAACTCCATGGCATTTGTTAATTGGGTACGGATTTTTTTGATGCTGTGTTTGGGTAATAGCAATGTTATTTCTGTAAAATATAGCAAACACACTTCTAAATATCTATAACTTACTTCAATATCACTTACTGGCTAGGTGTTATTGAATGGGACTGATGATTAAAACATTACTTTATGTTATATAGAAAACTCTTTATTTTAAAATCAAATGTGTGTCAGAAGTAATCCTACTGACTGTATAAAGCCAAATACAAAGGATTTTACTGTAAGTATATCTGTATTAGACCATCTGCCCTTATATCATTATGTTGTATTTATCTTAGATGGGATATTACACATTAACGTCAGCTATACATAATTTTAGGTAGGCAGATCATTAAACAGAGATTCATTCTTCTAAGTCATCCTTGAACCTTACCCTCCCTGGCGGTATGATTTCAGATTTTTGATGCCGAAAGCGGTACAATGTTTTGCATGGAAATTTGGCGTTTTATATTGTAGGCCTGTAATTCTTAGCAATAACTCACTTAAACCTGTCCAAACAAGAGTCTAGTAGACATCCCAGGTATGATAAAGGTTGAAACACAAAATCATAAATTATAATATAATAAATAATTATAACAAATAATAATATAATAACAATGATAATAATAATAATAATAATAATAATACAAATTATTCGAATGTATTCAAATCAAAAACACTGAAATTTGCTCAGTTGCACAATTGTCGCTATCATTACTTTCAGAGCTTGATAACGAATTTTCCCACAAATCATTATTGTTCAATTCTACAAGTGATTCTAATTTATTATTGCTGTTTTCTAGCTGGTCTAAAACCACTTTTAATGTAAAGGGACACTTTGTGGTTGCTATGGACAATCTCAAGTTTCCAAGCAGAAAGAACAGTATATATAATATAAAACCGCAGGCAGGGCACTGAACAAAGCATTAGGACAGAAGGGATATGAAATAATTTGAAACAGTAATGTAATCTGTAATATTAAAGTGTACCGTATGTATTGTATGTTTTTAACTTTTTGAATTTGTTGCCGTGCCCCGTCCCCGATCACCACGATGCTCGCAGGGAATAGAGCCCGGCACTGTGGTGAATCGAACTTAGACACAGGTCGCACACACAGCAGGGAGACATCACAGGATCCTGGGGACAAGGTAAGTAACTTTGCCTGGATCCTGCAATGCAATCCCGAGTGTCGCTCGGGTTTACTGCTTTTGGTACTGAAAATTCACCCCGAGCCACACTCAGGAATACCGCTAAGGAGGGTAAAGTGGAATTAAAACCAAACATTTTATATATTGTGGCTCTACAAATCCTAGATGTGATGGACACACTTGTTTTCTTTTTAGGGGGAAGCTTTTTTTCTCTTTTGTTTAATCTGTTTATTGTTCCAATTCCTTTAACCGCTTAAGGACCGGAAGGATTTACTCACTTAATGACCAGGCCATTTTTTGAGATAGGGCACTGCATGGCTTTTACTGACAATTGCGTGGTCATGCAACGTTGTATCCAAACAAAATGTATGCTCTTTTTTTCCCCACAAATAGAGTTTTCTTTTGGTGGTATTTGATCACCTCTGTGGTTTTTATTTTTTGCGCTATAAACAAAAATAGAGTGACAATTTTGAAAAAAAAAAACAATATTTTGTACTTACTACTATAATAAATATCCCAAAACTTAAAAAAAAAAAAAAAAAAAATTCTTCATCAGTTTAGGCCAATGTGTATTCTTCTACACATTTTTGTAAAAAAAAAAAAAAACGCAATGAGCGTATATTGATTGGTTTTCACAAAAGTTATAGCTTCTACAAAATAGGGGATAGATTTAAGGCATTTTATTATTATTATTATTATTTTACTAGTATTGGCGACAATCTGCAATTTTTATCGGGACTGTGACTTTCCGGCGGACAGATCACAGTGACAATTTTGACACTATTTTGGGACCATTGAAATTCATACAGCGTTCCAAGCTAAAAATAGCCACCGATTACTGTATAAATGTCACTGGCATGGAAGGGGTTAACACTAGGGGGCGATCAAAGGGTTAGGGAGGTGTTTCTAACTGTGGGGGGAGGGGACTGGCTGGAGGAGAAAATTGATCGCTGTTCCTATTCACTAGGAACAGGCGATCTCTCTCTCCTCCCCTGTCAGAACGGGGATCTGTTTGTTTATATTGACAGATCCCCATTCTGGCTCTCTGTGGAGCGATCTCGCGTCACCACGTACATCGGCTCCAGCTTTGTGCCGTGGGTGCAGGCCCCCCCCCTAGCGCTCTTAAAGCGCCCGACGCACAGCTAAGGTGCAGTCCTGCCAACTGTCACAGTATAATGAAGGCTGGTCGGCGAACGGTTAACAGAACAAGCTGTCAAGCAAAGGAAGTGGTTAGAGGGTGGAGCCAACACATTTAGCACTGACAGGGGTGCTCAAAATTGTCAGCTTTTATGAATTTATGTGAAACTGTAAATTTATCCCAATAGAAAAAAATAAATGTTGCTGTAACTGCTTAAAAGTGTTTGTTGGAGTTCAGTTTTAATTTGTTAGTCAAGTCCATCTAAATGTATCTGTTGTATCTAGCACAACCCACTCTCCAGACTGACAATGCTGCTGTGCAAAAGGTGTGTCTGTTGTTCCTCCATTTAGAGTGGAGACATAAGACAGGTAGTGTGTTATTGGCTGGATTACCAGGTCAAATGAAAGAAAAATCACCTAAAAAAATATAAACAATGCAGGGGCGGACTGACCATTCGGCCACTCGGGCACTGCCCGAGGGCCCCGGGCCACTAGGGGGCCCCATCAGCGTTGCCAGCCACAGTAAAACCAGGGACAGTATGTAAAAATCTGTGTTTTTTTTTTTTTTACATCTGTCTCTGAATTGTCCCTTACCGACATCCTTTTGGTCTAAAAATGCAGAGATTATAGCTGCCCCACCTCTCCAGTACCTTCTTAGCCAATAGAAACATGTCTGTGTATACTGTGTGATTGTATACCTTGTGTGTGTATACTGTGTGGCCCTATAATCTCTGATTGCCTGGGGGCCCCATAATCTCCTATTGCCCGGGGGCCCCATGAGCTGTCAGTCCGCCCCTGAACTAATGTTGTTTAGCCAAAATGTAATGTCCATGTAATGTCTATGTCTATGTAATGTCTAATGTCTATATGTATATAATATGTATATGTATGTGTGTATGTAATGTCTAATGTAATGTCCATGTACTGTCTGGTACTAGCACATGAAAGGAGTGACCATAAGTATTTGTGAGCACTTTCATGTTATTTAACTGAAATGACCAATAATAGCAAAGATTTGCCATGGTCTATCTGGTTTTATTGCCAAAGCTTAATTGAGCAAGCTGAAGTTAGAAGCTGATTGGCTGAGTACACCAATTTTAGTAAATCTCCCACCTTGTCTACATCTCTCAATTACATTTGTTGCAAGGGAAATCATAGGAAATGGTAAAAACAACAAAGCATACAAAAAGGCAATTTTACTGGTTTTGTGGCCCATTTTAACTGTTTCTCCCCCAAGAACAAATAGTAGCGCAAGCTAGCTAATCTTCCTTTAATTGTATTAAATATTTGCAGTTGTTAATAACTGTCTGCTGATTAATTGTATGCAGTGCTTAAATGAATACTAACTAGCTGGCAGTATTTTTGAAAGAAATATTTTAGCACTGGTTAACACAATACTAAGAACTGTTGAATGAATACTGAAATAACAACATTCGTAGAAGTTTTTATTTATTACAAAATGATGATATTATTGGTAATATGAGTCTTAAAAAAATACAGTTACCATTGTGCAAATATATTCTTTCTTGGCTCATAAACTAATAGAAATAATTATACAACTATTTCTATTATACTGCCACTTTTATTTAGTATACATTGTATAAAAATCCTCAGCATCTATATAGATAATTCAGTATTTGCTATATTGCTCATTTTTCCACCTGGCAACACTGCAAAATTATCATGAAACTATGCTAAGATTGCAAAATGCCTTATGTTTTCATGTGCATGATGGCTGTTATTCTTGAAA
The DNA here is from genome assembly GCF_037356315.1 of Lithobates pipiens. NCBI lineage: Eukaryota > Metazoa > Chordata > Amphibia > Anura > Ranidae > Lithobates > Lithobates pipiens. The sequence goes on from NW_027507790.1 coordinate 158,398,412, forward strand.
CTAACAAGTACTGACTGTCCTCTAGTGGTGTAACTATAAATGACACACCTACATAAAGATTGCTCATATAATGCGGTGTACCCTTCCAACTGGTTTATTATTATTGTGAACTAAGCCAATTAATTTTGAGAACTTTACTGCAATGTGTGCATATATTCATAGGATACATAGTGGGGTGTTTTTACATTATCTCATAAAAGTAAGGTTACAGCACACGTTTAACCACTTAAGGAGCTGAAGGATTTGCCCCCTTAATGACCAGGCCATTTTTTTGCGATACGGCACTACGTCGCTTTACATGACAATTGCACGGTCGTGCAACATTGTATCCCAAACAAAATGTATGTCCTTTTTCCCCCACAAATAGAGTTTTCTTTTGGTGCCATTGGATCACCTCTGTGTTTTGTATTTTTTGCACTACAAACAAAAAAAGAAAAAATCCTATTTTTGCTATAATAAATGCCCAAAAAAACAAAAACAAATGTCTTCATCGGTTGAGGCCAATATGTATTCTTCTGCATAGCTTTGGTAAAAAAAAAATCGCAATAAGCGTATATTGATTGGTTTGCGCAAAAGGTATAACATCTACAAAATAAGGGATAGATTTAAAGCATTTTTATTATTATTTTTTTTTTTTACTAGTAATGGCGGTGACTACGACATTGTGGCTGACAGATCTGACACTTTTGACATTTTTTGGGGACCAGTGACATTTATACAGTGATCATAGCTAAAAATAGCCACTGATTACTGTATAAATGTCACTGGCAGGGAAAGGGTTAACACTGGGGGCGATCAAGGGGTTAAGTGTGTCCTAGGGAGGTGTTTCTAACTGTGGGGGCTGGGCAGAGAGAGAGATCACTGTTCCTGATCACTAGGAACAGCAGATCTCTCTTTTTTCCCCTGTCAGAATGGGGATCTGTCTGTTTACATTGACATATCCCCATCCTGGCTCTCTGAGGAGCAATCGCGGGTGGCCAGCGGACATCATGGCAGTATTGGCTCCGTTGTGACGCATGCGCCCCCTATTGCTCTTAAAGCGGCCGGCGTACACCTATGACAATTCCTGCAGCCATGCCAACCTGCCACAGTATAATGACAGCAGTTGACAAGCAGTTAATTAGAATAATACAATTTACATGAAAGCAAAGGGGAGATTTTCTTTTATGTCTTCCCACGTCATGTTCCGGAGACACAGCAAAAAGTGAAAGGAAACCTCTAGTCAGCAAAGGTAAATCCCTTCTTGGACGGTTGTCACCAGAACAGATGTCCCCATTGAAAGATATTCCTTTACCTTCACCTAGACCAGGGGTAGGGAACCTCGGCTCTCCAGCTGTTTTGAAACTACAAATTCCATCATGCCTCTGCCTCTAGGAGTCATGCCTGTGATTAGGGTCTTGCAATGTCTCATGGGACTTGTAGTTTCAAAACAGCTGGAGAGCCGAGGTTCCCTACCCCTGACTTAGACAGTGGATAAAAACTTACAGAGATTCTAACCGCTCAACACTGTATTCAAAACTAAAAGCAAAAAGTTTTGATTTTACATGCAGTTAAAGTTTTATATTTATTGGTTTAATATATGTTTACATTCGTTTTCTAAAAATTAACATTTAGAATACAACAAAGGTTTCCAGAATGCTGTGGGTTTTCCAGAGTCAGAGTTCATCATCAGCTGTTTACTTTCATACTTTCTGTCTCTAACTGAAATTTCAAACAAGCTTAGCTAAAAGGATAGGGTGTCACTACTCTAATGCCCCGTACACACGATCGGACGTTGATCGGACATTCCGACAACAAAATCCATGGATTTTTTCTGACGGATGTTGGCTCAAACTTGTCTTGCATACACATGGTCACACAAAGTTGGTCGGAAATTGAGAACGTCAAAAACACTGTGACATACAACATGTACAACGAGCCAAGAAAAATGAAGTTCAATAGCCAGTGTGGCTCTTCTGCTTGATTACTAGCATGCATGGAACTTTGTGCTTCGGAATTGTGTACACATGATCGGAATTTCCGACAATGGATTTTGTTGTCGGAAAATTTGAGATCCAGATCTCATATTTTGGGTGTCGGAAATTCTGATGGAAAATGTCTGATGGAGCCTACACACAGTCGGAATTTCCATCAAAAAGCTCCCATCGAACATTTTCCAGCCGAAAATCCGACTGTGTGTACGGGGCATTACTCATTCACATGTGTGTGTACATTTCAGCTTGAGTTACTTACTGTAGCTCTGCAGTTTTCTTTTAATTTGTTATTTATTTTATGATTATGGAGAAATGCAAATACTTAGAACAACAGCTACATATATATATATTGGACTTCATAATTCAATTAGGTTTTTTATTTTTTCTATCCATCTGTATAGAAATCATAAATCTATAAAACAGCCAGTGGTTAATGTGTTCACATCCTGCTCACTTTTTCATTTGAAGTTGGTGGTAGTTAATTGCAGAGAAGAGGGGTAAGAGATGGAGGCTGCTGAGATAGAGGAGTAAGGGGGTCAAGGCAAAAGTAGTAGTAGAGGGTGAGAGGTAGAAAGTGAGTTTAAGGGGAAGTTAAAGATAAGTGTGAGGGGTATAAGAGCAAGAATAGTTAAGCTGGCCATGGATCAGAATTCTGCCAGTTCAGCAGGGACTGGCCAAATTTCGGTCCACATGTTGCCACTGCAGTTGAACAGAATTCGATCTACTGATTGACTTCTGATCAACTGCCCTGTCAGATAACAGTTGCTCATTCAGCACTGCAGGCAATAGGTTTTAGTGCTGATCTGTGTATTCTGAAAGTTGGGGAGTCTCCCCGTTTTCAGAATACAATAGCACAGTGGGTAGGATTTCCCCATTCACATCAAATGAGGTAATTGTAGCTGTATTAGTGCATTTGAGACAGAAACAAATGAGTACTGTCCTTTATACTTTTTTATTTGCACTAGCATACCATTTTTTAGGACACACTTTCCGTGTATGTCCCCTTCAAGGTCCTGACTGTCCTAATTTACAAAGGTTTTAGCAGAATGTAAAAAAACGAGAATGTCACCGCCCCCCCCCCCCATCTACCATCTACAGTTTTATTCTCATTGCCATGTACATTTGTGCATGTGTTTTTTTTTTTTCTTTCACTCTGAATTTGTCCTCTTTTTTTCACATTCTGATAAAACTTTTGTGAATCAGTACTGCTAGAACCAGGGCTGGGACAAAGGGGCAGGAGGGACAGCTGCCCTGGGCACTGCGTTATCATGTAAGGTGGAGGGGGAATTTATGTTGGGAGGAGGTTGGAAGGAGGGAATTTATGTTGGGAGGGGTAATTGGGGGGCAGCAGGGATAAGAATTGTTCTACAAGGGAAAGTTTGGGGAGTTGTGCTAAGAGTGGTGATTTGAGTGGATCTGTGTTGGGGGGAGGTGGGGGAAGAAGATTTGGGGGGGATGTGCTATAAGAGGTAATATGGTAGAGGGGAGTGGATTTGTGCTAGGAGGGGAATTATTTTTTGGGGGGGGGATTTGTGCAAGGAGGGGAAATGTGGGGGGGTTTGTGATAGGATGGGGATTGGGGAGAATTTGTGCTGGGAGGGGGATTTGGAGTGGGGGGAGATGATTTGTGCTCAGAGTGGAAATTTGAGGGGTAGAAAGTTTGTACCGGGGGAGAATTTTTTGAGGGGGTGGGGGGGGGTTTGTGTTGGGGGCATATTGGAAATGAGAGTATTTGGGTTGGGGGAGGTAAAGAATTGTGCTGGGAAGGGGATTTCAGCAGGAGGCAAATTCATATTTGGAGGAGGGTTCAATTTTAGTCTATTTTGGGGGGGGGGGAGGTATCATACACATAATCCTCATACATCTTGTTGGGGAGAGCACAATTTGGCATGTTCGCCCTGGGCTCTAGATGACCTTGTCCCGACACTGGCTAGGACCTTGAAGAAGGGGACATACCCGAAAGCTGTTCCTGAAAAATGGTATGTTAGTGCAAATACAAAAGTATCTCAGACAGTACTCAATTGTTCCCATCCACATTGAATGGGAATTTTTTTTTTCATTAAGCCTGACTGAAAAAAAAAAAATGAACAGTATATTTCCAGCTTTAGAGGCCACATCAGATAATGCCTGGCTGCAAACTTTGGGCTAGCCTCTCTTCTTTTGCCTGTTCTTTCAAGCTGCATTGCCTGGTAGTCAAGTTTGTTGGTAAACCGAAACCAAGCGTACTGGGTAGACCAAACTTGTCCCTTTGTAAGGAAGCCATTAAGTCTCCCATAAGCATGGTCTTGTGTAGTCTGTGAAACCAAAAATGGACAGTCTATGTTGAGATTGCTTCCATGATGCTGGTACACACTAACTTACAATGATTAGGAGGTGAATTAGTAGGGAGCTCTTATATTTAATTTTAGTGAAATTGTTTTAATCAAGAAGATATGTGGCAAAATGCATATCTAGTAGGATGTTGACAATTTTGTGAATGAACAGTTGCTTTTAGCTAAAACGATTTCAGAAAGGAAATTCCCAAAAGACATGCAGCTGTGTGCCTGTGTACTTGCCTGCCTCCAACATGTACTGATAGCAGAGAGGAACATATTGTGGAGGACTAAAGAGACCCTCTAGCTAGTAATGAATGGCCTGCCTTAACGTAGCACACAATAAGGAGGACCTTACCCCTGCCTATCAAAGCTAAATGCAGCATAAAAAGTGTCCCTGTATCATATGGAAAAACATACTTTCTAGTCATTGGAGTACAGAAATGTCTTTCTTGTAGCTGGAGTTCTGCTTGTGCCACTCGGCTTCACCACCATCTTGAATCTCCTGTCATCAGAAGCTGACTGTAACATCCTGATTTTCACAGCCTGCACCCTGATGATTTAATGCTACATATCACAGATCCCCCTACCAGGTTCTGAAAAATCAAACTGCTCCCAGGGTCAAAATAGCATGATACTTAGTGCCATACTGATACAGCCTCCTGGGATGTAGTCGAGCGCTGATCACTATGTTACCCTCGCCTAGGCAAGCCATCAGGAAGCTATGGTTGCATCACTCTTAAGCATGGTATTTACATCCACCAACATGTGATAACTATCTGCAATTGTGCAAAGCAAGCTTTATATTATGAAATTTTCTTTCCTTTGACTTCGGGTTGAAGGAATAAAAAATACTCTCAATTCCCCCATCAACACAGTCAGGCGTTTTGATGGTGGAATCCCTCCCACTGTGCAATTGTATTCCAATGGCAGGAGGCTTCCCTGCCATCAGAATACAATGATCATTGCCGGCAGCAGTGATTGCACAAGAAAATAACAGCAATAGGCTGCTTGTACTAAGGTTGATTGATAGATTGACGTCAGTACAACCAGTCTGCCCATATATGGATTAAAATTTGTCTGGTTCCTACTGAACTATGGCTGGCCTAAGAGGGAGGTGGGAGAAAGCAGATAAGAGTTTACATTGTGTTGAAAGGTCCACTTTAATGTGCAAAATACCCACCACAACACTTCAGTACAGGCAATACGAAGCAGCAGCCATGGTCTACCTGTGTCTTGTCTTTATTTTGCGGTATCTATTGGAATGAAAAGGAGGTATCTACCAAAGCTCTGCATACACTGAGGACACTTAGGAAAGGAGGAACGTGCAGGAACCACCCATTCCATCTTGAGTGACCAGCCCCCTCTCTCTCTCTTAATGCTGTTTACCTTACACAGGGGTCAAGTCCTGGGGAAAATAGTGTGGGAACTCCCACCCAAGATCCACTCCCCCACAAAAAAAAAATGATACGCTCATATGCACGAACACTTCAAAAGTGGTATTTTTCATCCACTTTTCATATTGTGTGTATGAAGCTTAACTTAGTTAGTACATAAAAAAAAACAATCCTAAATAAACATAAATACGGTAATTCTCTGAAATATCAGCATTCATTCAATTGTGCTTCCATGCAAATGTGAACATCACGTTCTGATCTTTATTGGGGAATGTTATTTTGTTTATAGTGTGTTTATGTGGTGAGTTTACAATTTTTATTGAACAGAGTTTGGATAACACAGGGTTAAACGGAAAGGTCAGAAATTAACTGCACATTATCTGGACAGAATGCTTAGGGAGATAGTGATGTGTTCCTGCTTAGGAGATGCATGTTAGCTTGGGGAGCTGCGAACTCTGCAGGGCTCCAACACACACTCGCTGCTATTTCAACCCTTCACATATTTCCACATAAACCTCCCTCCTGGCATTAAACTTTGCCAGGTATTGTGCTCAGCTTACCACCCCAAACTGATGTTCTTCCTTCAGCTCACCTCTCTCCCTGCATGTCCTGTAAGCAGAATAGCTGTGCTCCCCCTCTGGGTTCTCTCATCATATAGCACTGAAGATAGAGGAGGGGGGGATTCAGCGGAACACACAGAACAAGTATGCAGGAGACTGGGGGTGGGGGGGGGTGAGGAGACAGAAAATCAGGAGGGCCAGCGGGGAGGAGCGCATCACGAGAGGTCTGACTAAATACAATCTCTTAGCAGCAGGGACCTGTTCTACCCGTCAGCTAGCTGTGATTGACAGGTAGATCGAAGAGGAAGCTGTCATGGGGCCCCCTACTGGCAATGCCTGAATGGTCAGTCCACCCCTGGTGTGCGGCACTTACTATTGCAAGCTGTTTTGGCGGCTGCTGGTGTAGCACCTGCCACACAGTTTACATACTTCAAAGTCTTGCAGGACAGGGCTGCTAATGGGAACTGAGTTCCTGTTGTGGAAAAAGTACAGGAACTCCGTTCCCATGCGTTCCCGCAGGACTTGAGCCCTGAGCTTACAGCAGTAAGGTAACGATTTAGTACACCCAGGGATGTTGTATACACTGAAGACCCACTTTTCACCGAATGTCACAGAAATCATCTGTTGTGCTATATAGAGCACCTTCACCTGATGTGCCTATAGAACACTGTCACACTGCACATTGCACTTTGGACCCTGAGAAGCGTCCATCTGCACTTTATTTGCACTTTTGTATATGGACTTATTTATTTAATGATTTATGTGTCATTTATTTATTTATTTATTCAGGGCTAGCCTAAAGAGGTGTTTCCAGCTAGCCATTTGAGCTATTTGCTCTACACATTTGCACACGACTGTTCCATATTTTTTGCTTTACCACTTATGCACTTTAACCACTTCCCGACCGCCGCACGACGATGTACGTCGACAGAATGGCACGGGCAGGCATAAGGGCTTACATGTACGTCCTTGCCTGCCCGCGGGTCGGGGGCCCCCGCCCGGTGCCTGCGGCAGTCGGTATTCGTTCGGGAGCGATCCCGGACGAGGGGACGGCCATTCATTCATGGCCACCCCCTCGCGATCGCTCCCGACGAATGAAAATGCTCCGTGACATCACTTCCTCTCCTGTAATGTAAACACAGGAGAGGAAGTGATGTAATCTCTCCTCCGTGTCGGTATTTTTCATTCCGACACCGAGGAGAGAGGATCGGTGAGTTGCACCAACACGACACTACACAGTAGAACATGCCAGGCACACTCACACCCCCCCGATCACCCCCCCAATTACCCCTGCCCCCCAGTCACAGTGACACCAATGTCATTTTTTTTTTTTTTTGCATTGGTGTCATTTGTGACTGTAATAACTGTTAGGGCAGTTAGGGTTAGCCCCCTTTAGTTCTAATGTACCCCCCTAACCCCCCCAATAAAGGTTTAACCCCGTGATCACCCCCCGTCGCCAGTGTCACTAAGGCTGGGTTCACATTGCAGCGGTTTATGAGAACGAATGTGATTCGCACCGCACTGCAGTGCAAATCACATCCGATCTCTGTACGAATCGAGTTCAGCCATACAGATAGTATGGCTGAATTCGCATCGCACCCGCCGCACCCGCCGAAAATTCGCACGGGACCCTTTTTTTGTCCCGCAGCAGAATCGGATCGCATGGGTGTTCACACCATGCGATCCGAGTTTGCAGATCACACTGCGATATGCGAACTGATCTGGGGGTGTCATTAACATTTCACTGACACTCCCAGCAGTTCGCATAGGGCAGTGTGAACTGCCGCCGGGAGGCATGCGATGCGGGAACCCGCCGCGGATTCGTGGCGTTCCCGCATCGCTCCAGTGTGAACCCAGCCTAATAAGCGATCGTTTTTCTGATCGCTGTATTAGTGTCACAGGTGACGCTAGTTAGGCAGGTAGGTATTTAGGTTCGCCGCAGCTTTTTATAGCGCCAGGGACCCCCATATACTACCGCATAAAGCCCCCTGATTGCCCCCTAGTTAACCCTTTCACCAGTGATCACCATATAACTGTTACAGGTGACGCTGGTTGGTTAGTTATTTTTTTATAGTTTCAGGGCACCCGCCATTTATTACCTAATAAAGGTTTAACCCCCTGATCACCCGGCGGGTGTCATTTGTGACTGTAATAACTGTTAGGGCAGTTAGGGTTAGCCCCCTTTAGTTCTAATGTACCCCCCTAACCCCCCCCAATAAAGGTTTAACCCCGTGATCACCCCCGTCGCCAGTGTCACTAAGGCTGGGTTCACATTGCAGCGGTTTATGAGAACGGATGTGATTCGCACCGCACTGCAGTGCAAATCACATCCGATCTCTGTGCGATTCGAGTTCAGCCATACAGATAGTATGGCTGAATTCGTGTCGCACCCGCCGCACCCGCCGCAAACTCGCACGGGACCCTTTTTTTGGTCCGCAGCAGAATCGGATCGCATGGGTGTTCACACCATGCGATCCGAGTTTGCAGATCGCACTGCGATATGCGAACTGATCTGGGGGTGTCATTAACATTTCACTGACACTCCCAGCAGTTCGCATAGGGCAGTGTGAACTGCCGCCGGGAGGCATGTGATGCGGGAACCCGCCGCGGATTCGTGGCGTTCCCGCATCGCTCCAGTGTGAACCCAGCCTAATAGGCAATCGTTTTTCTGATCGCTGTATTAGTGTCACAGGTGACGCTAGTTAGGCAGGTAGGTATTTAGGTTCGCCGCAGCTTTTTATAGCGCCAGGGACCCCCATATACTACCGCATAAAGCCCCCTGATTGCCCCCTAGTTAACCCTTTCACCAGTGATCACCATATAACTGTTACAGGTGACGCTGGTTGGTTAGTTATTTTTTTATAGTTTCAGGGCACCCGCCATTTATTACCTAGTCTCACTAGTGTACCCCTAAATTTAGGGGTGTCTACTTTCCAAAATGGGGTCATTTGGGGGGGGTTTGTGCCATCTTGGCATTTTATGGCCTTCAAAACTGTAACGCCCTTAGAAAGCCTGAAGGCGGTGCTTGGTTTTCGGGGCCCCGTACGCGGCTAGGCTCCCAAAAAGTCCCACATATGTGGTATCCCCGTACTCAGGAGAAGCAGCAGAATTTATTTTGGGGTGTCATTTCCCATATGCCCATGGCATGCGTGAGCAATATATCATTTAGTGACAACTTTGTGAAAAAAAAAAAAAAGTTTGTAATTTTCCCGCAACTTGTGGCAAAATATAAAATATTCCATGGACTCAACATGCCTCTCAGCAAATAGCTTGGGGTGTCTACTTTCTAAAATGGGGTCATTTGTGGGGGTTTTGTGCCATCTTGGCATTTTATGGCCTTCAAAACTGTAATAGGTAGTGAGGAGTGAAGTCAAATATTTACGCCCTTAGAAAACCTGAAGGCGGTTCTTGGTTTTCGGGGCCCCGTACGCGGCTAGGCTCCCAAAAAGTCCCACATATGTGGTATCCCCGTACTCAGGAGAAGCAGCAGAATTTATTTTGGGGTGTCATTTCACATATGCCCATAGCATGTGTGAGCAATATATCATTTAGTGACAACTTTGTGAAAAAAAAATAAAAAAAAATTTAAGTTTGTAATTTTCCCGCAACTTGTGGCAAAATATAAAATATTCCATGGACTCAAAATGCCTCTCAGCAAATAGCTTGGGGTGTCTACTTTCTAAAATGGGGTCATTTGTGGGGGTTTTGTGCCATCTTGGCATTTTATGGCCTTCAAAACTGTAATAGGTAGTGAGAAGTGAAATCAAAAATTTACACCCTTAGAAAGCCTGAAGGCGGTGCTTGGTTTTCGGGGCCCCATACGCGGCTAGGCTCCCAAAAAGTCCCACATATGTGGTATCCCCGTACTCAGGAGAAGCAGCAGAATTTATTTTGGGGTGTCATTTCACATATGCCCATAGCATGTGTGAGCAATATATCATTTAGTGACAACTTTGTGTAAAAAAAATAAAAAAATTTTTTTTGTCATTATTCAATCGCTTGAGGCAAAAAAATAAAATATTCAATGGGCTCAACATGCCACTTATCAATTTCCTTAGGGTGTCTACTTTCCAAAATGGGGTCATTTGGGGGGGTTTTGTACTGCCCTGCCATTTTAGCACCTCAAGAAATGAGATAGGCAGTCGTAAACTAAAAGCTGCGTAAATTCCAGAAAACGTACCTTAGTTTGTAGATGTGACAACTTTTGCGCAAACCAATAAATATACAATTATTGACTTTTTTTTTACCAAAGACATGTGGCTGAATACATTTTGGCCTAAATGTATGACTAAAATTGAGTTTATTGGATTTTTCTAATAACAAAAAGTAGAAAATATCATTTTTTTTCAAAATTTTCGGTCTTTTTACGTTTATATCGCAAAAAATAAAAATCGCAGAGGCAATCAAATACCATCAAAAGAAAGCTCTATTTGTGGGAAGAAAAGGACGCAAATTTTGTTTGGGTACAACATTGCATGACCGCGCAATTACCAGTTAAAGCAGCGCAGTGCCAAATTGTAAAAAGACCTCTGGTCATTTACCAGCAAAATGGTCCGGTCTGAAAGTGGTTAATACCGCAATTTATGCTTCATGGTTATTTGCACTTTATTGTTCACTTATTGTGAAGGTATTGTTAATTCAATTTTATGAACACGATTTTATTTACGAGAGAGCAACACCAACTTCTAATCTATTTACTCATATACGGGTAGTGTTTGACCCTTACGGTGGTTGCAGCAACTTTGGCTTCCCATTTTTTTCTACTAGCGCAGGAGTACTTATTTTACATTACACATGTGAGGTATCACAATGATCGTTATAGCAAGAGCAATAATTCTAGCCCTAGACCTCCTCTGTAACTCAAAACATGTAACCTGTATAATTTTTTTAACATCTCCTATGGAGATTTTTAAGGGTAAAGGTTTTTTGCCATTCCACGAGCGGGTGCAATTTTGAAGCGTGACATGTTGGGTATCAATTTATTAGGCGTAATATCATCTTTCACAATATAAAAAAATGTAAAATATGGGCTAACTTAACTGTTGTCTTATTTTTTAATTCAAAAAAGTGTATTTTTCCCCAAAAAGTGTGCTTGTAAGACTGCTGCGCAAATACGGTGTGACAGAAAGTATTGCAACAATGCCATTTTATTCTCTAAGTGTTAAAAAAAATATATATAATGTTTGGGGGTTCTAAGTAATTTTCTAACAAAAAAAAACTGTTTTAAAGTTGTAAACACCAAACTTCAAAACGAGGCTCTGTCCTTAAGTGGTTAAGAAATATAGTGCAAATGTGTGCTATATCATAGGCAACTACTAGGCATCCTGAGCAGATTGCTGACCATATAATGGAAAGTGCTAATTATACAATATAGTGGTAAATAAACATATAATTGCCACCAGATTTCTCTAGTGTGTGATAAACTTTTTATAACTTATAGTGCAGTGTCCAAAAAATTTATATCGTGAATGGACAATGTGCAATAAATTCCCATCAGGCGATGTCCAAAGATGCATATGATTCCATATATCCACCAATATCATAACTAGGATCTTCCTCCAACACTAGTCATACAGCCTACTCACCGAATTTACATGACCCCCATTACAGAAGTCATATACAGTGGATTGGTGCAGATAAGCTCTCGATGTGCATACTCGCGGTTCAGAAAAGGAAACTCCAATGGCAGATAAGATCAAACTGTCGCCAATTCTCCAGGCATCAGTAAAAGAAGAAACAATCTACCATGGTGAAGTACGCAGATTTATTTAAAACGCGCTTTAAAATTCCATTTGAATTAAGTAAAAATGCAGAAAATTGGAAAATGGAAGCGGGGCACCGTTGGGCACTCCACCTGCGTTCCACTATGGGCAGAGGTGACGTATCACGCTCGACCACACCCCGCGCGTCTGACGTCATCAGGGGTCACATGTTTATATACTGCCGCCCATTAAGGATATCCAATCCGATGTAATCCTCTTAAATCATAAACAAAAACCTAATACTTAAATTTGGAATATAATATTTTACCTGATACTTATCTTTAATCTGCTATATTGGTCTGGTCAAAATATTTCAATAGGTAGTTGATAATTAAATATAATATAATCAGCTTATAATCGTCCCTACAAGCAATGAGGTAATATCTTGTCATAAGGAAATATAAAATAGCACCATCTTGTGGTGGAATAAAAGAATGCCTGAAAAGTGCCAATACTGTTTAAATGGATTAAATCCCATTGGAACACCTCAAAAAACAATATGAAATTAATTATTATTTGATTCATGTTGCCCCCTCTACAGTAAGGTTCCACCCTATCAATTCCAAAAATTTTTTTGCTAAACTTGGGTCCTTATTGTGATATAGCCTAATGTGATTTAAAAGGCTATGCTTAGGGAACCCTTTCTATATGTTATTAAGATACTCATTGATTCTGGTTCCCAAATTCCTTGTGGTACGCCCAACATATTGCAACCCACAAGGGCAGGTGATTATGAAGGTTACATGGGTTGATTTTCAAGTAATAAACTTTTCAACACTAAATTCCTTACCAGTGATGAATGATACAAATGTATCTATTTTGTATTTGCTCTTCCATGTGGTTTTACATGCTTTATACCTACGGCAATAGAAAAAACCTTTTTGGTCCAAAAAAGTGACTCTTTTCTTAGGAGGGTCATGAATATTGGGGGCTAATCTGTTTCTTAGGTTGGGTGCTCTATGGTATATGAATTGAGGACATTTAGGGATTAGATTGGATAATGTCTTTTCTCTTAATAAGATTAGCCAATGTTTATTAACAATATGTTCTAATGTTTTGTAATCTCTATTAAAATTGGTTAGGAAAGCCAGATTTTCCAGAGTTCTTTTGGGATCTTTTTGGATTTATCCTTCAATAGTTATTTTCTGTCCATCACCATGACCTGTCTCATTCCACCCGATACCTTGGCTGGCCTCTGTTATAGTCCCAACCAGCATTCCTGGGTGGATCCCTATGTGCCCTCCTGTGAAAACCCCAATGGGGCTAGTTACCTCTATATGGTTCATTAGTACCCCATAGCTCATATTTCTTTCTGGCTCATAATGCTCACATTGGTTCCTTACTGCATTGGGGGGATGGTTAACTGGAGTTTTAGGAGTTGCTCTCCCTCTCTACCACAAACCAGGGGTCTTGAGAGAGTTGCCAGAGTTGCCCCTCATGCCGGGTGTGGAGTGTAGGGGGTATGCATTGGATTATGCCCCCCCATTCCTATCAGGGGAAGAGGCAGCTGACTGAACCAAAGTCACTTCCCCTGATTCCTCTTGCTCTCTATAATCCTTCAGATCTCTCTGATACTTTTTTATCTTCTTATGTTTGGTGTCCCTATCCAATTTTTCTAGATATTTTTGAACCTGAGTGATCTTTTCCTTGTATTCTGGGGTATCTTTAAAAGGTGTTAATGCCTCTCTCAGTTCTATAATTTTATTCTCTTATATTTGTAGCTTAATTTTTCTTCTAGAAATAATAATGTCCAATAGTTTTTGCTCGTTTATAAAAAAAAATACCATTCACCCTAAAATTCTGTGTCTGAAAGCATATCATTTGGGCACAAGTCCCAGCGAAGGTGTCTGGGAGTCATTTTGTTTTTGCTATACTGCTCTAAGGTGGCTATATCCCACCATACCCGTATTTTTTTTATCCATGACATTTTCAAGTGATTTGAAGTTATGGTCCAACGTAATTTATATCGGTGGATCTGTTACTCATGTAATTAAAAATATCCATTGCTGCGGGTAATAATCTCCTCTCAGGAAATGGCAAATGTAAAATGGGGGAATAAGCTGACGATTATTCCCTTTCCTGCGCAAATGTGTGTGTAAATAAATAATGTTAGGGGCTGCTCGTTGTAAAGTTAATAAACTTAATGGTGAAAGAAAATTAAAGTGGACCACGCACCCTACTCTTTAAGAAATATAGTGCAAATGAGTGCTATATCATAGGCAACCACTAAGCATCCCTAGCAGATTGCTGACCATATAATGGAAAGTGCTAATTATACAATATAGCGATAATTAAACATATAATTGCCACCAGATTTCTCCAGTGTGTGATAAACTTTTTATAACTTATAGTGCAGTGTCCAAAAAATGTATATCCTGAATGGACAATGTCCAATAAATTCCCATCAGGCGATGTCCAAAGATGCATATGATTCCATATATCCACCAATATAGTGACTAGGATCTTCCTCCACCAACACCGGTCACACAGTCTACTCACCATAGTGAAGTATGCAGATTTATTTAAAAAGCACTTTAAAATTCCATTTGATTCAAGTTAAAATGCAGAAAATTGCAAACTGGAAGCAGGGGTGCCGATATGCGCTCCACCTGCGTTCCACTATGGGTGGAAGTGACGTACCACACTCAAATTGCGCTGATATGAACGGGGGCTCAAAGAGACTTTATTAAGCCCCGTACACACGAGAGGACTTATGTCCGACAGACTTCCGAAGGAGTTCTGCCGGAGTTCCGACAGAGTTCTGACGGACTTTTCGACTGAGCGGACTTGGCCACACACAATCACACCAAACTCCGACGGATTCGAACGTGATGACGTACGACTGGACTCGAATAAGGAAGTTCATAGCCAGTAGCCAATAGCTGCCCTAGCGTCGGTTTTAGTCCGTCGGAATAGCATACACACGAGCGAATTTTTCGGAGGGACCGGGTCCGGCGGAGTTCAGTCGGAAAAATTTGAAGCATGTTCCATTTTCTAAAGTCCGTCAGACTTTTGCGAATCAAAAGTCCGTTGCAGCCCACACACGATCGAATAGTCTGACGGAATCATTCCATCGGACTTTGGATGTTGAAAAGTCCGCTCGTGTGTACGCGGCATAAGGAAAATACAGAGGTGCTTGCACATACAATACCTTTCAAAAAGCCTGTACTTATGGACAGGGATAGCAACAACACTTCTGGGGAGTGTCAGAACTTCCTGCCGCCTCCTAAGCCAGCACATTCCTAGTAGCCTATCGCTATAATGGGATGCTTCCCTGACCAATAGGAAAGCACATGAGGCAGAATAGGCAGGCAAACTTTAGCACTAAAAGAAATTGTCAGATATTTGCCTGGCAGATTCTATTTAGGCAAGGTGAAAATGCTCTAAAAAGGACCAAGTAATTAATATATTTTATAAAAGCGATATGCCGCATACACACAACCGTTTTTTCCATCAGAATAAACTCTGACGGTCTTTCCGACGGAGTTCCGCTGAAACGCACTTGCCTACACACGATCACACCAAAGTCCATTAGTTTAGAACGCGGTGACGTACAACACGTACGACAGGACTAGAAAAAGGAAGTTCAATAGCCAGTAGCTAATAGTTGCTGTTGCTTAATTTTTGGTCCGTCAGAATAGCATACAGACGAGAGGTTTTCCCGATAGGAATTGATTCCGTAAAACATATTTTATTTCTAGGTCCGTCAGAATTTTTGAAAAAAAAAAGCCAGATGAAGTCCACACACAATCGGAATATTGGATGAAATGATTCCGTTGGACCTTTTCTGCCGGAAAGTCCGGTAATGTGTACGATTATTGCACAGGTATTCCTTAGGCTAGCCACAATAAAAGGCCACTCTAAAATATGTAGTTTTACTGTATTGGGGGGGGGGGTTGGAGGGGTACAAAAACCTGTCTGTATCTGGTGTGACCATCATTTTCCTCACGCAGTGCAGGACATCTCCTTTGCATGGGTTGTTGATTGTGGCCTGTGAAATGTTGGTCCATTCCTCTTTAAAAGCTGTGCGAAGTTGCTGGATATTGGCAGGAATTGAAACATGCCATCGTATACACCGATCCAGAGCATCCCAACACATATCATACATAATATTTCTGGACCATATCACTTTTGAGCCATTGCGGATCATTTGGGGCTGGGCCAATACCTCCATTATGCACATGAGCTCCCCATGCCCCTTTGTATACACAGAGCTGAATAAAGTATTTAATAAATCAGCCTTCTCTTTGTCCCCAGTCACCCTGCCTAGATTATTTTGTAAAGGGCCTACATGTTCAGACCTGTCCTTTTTACTATTAATATACTTTAAGAATTTTTATGAGTTTGCTCTACTATCTTTTGCAATCTGTTGTTTATTTTGACTTTTTGCATCCTTGATTTCCTTTTTACATATTCTATTATATTTTTTGTAGCATTTAAACGATGATAGTGTTCCTACATTTTTATATTTTTTTAAAGTTCCTTTCCTATTATTTATAGCCATTTCAACTTTGGCCCGTGAGCCACATAAGTTTTATTTGTAACCTTTGAACCACTTGCCGCCCGCCATATAGCAAAATGACGTTGACAAAGTGGTTGTGTTATCCTGACCAGACATCATATGACATGGTCAGGATAACAAGCTGATGCGCGCCCCCAGGGCACGCATCGCAGCAATTGTTGTTGTGGCATGTCAGACATGCCGCAACTCCAATCTAGGAAAAGAGTCACAAAGGCTCTTTAGCACGTGATCAGCCGTGTCCAATCACGATGTAAACAGGAAGAGCCATTCATCAGCTTTTCCTCACTCGCGTCTGACAGACGCGAGTAGAGGAAAGATGATCAGCTGCATTGTTTATCAGCACAATCCCCCCCCCCCCGGATGTCCACCCAGGACCACCAGGATGCCACCAGGACCACCAGGGATGGCCCCCACACTGGACCACCAGGTATGCGACCCTAGACCACCAGGGAAATGCCAATCCGTGCCCAGGCAGCTGCCAATCAGTGCCAATGAAAAATGTCTGCCAATGCCAGTGCCACCAGTGATATCTATGAGTGAAATCTATTAGTGCCAGCCATCAGTGCCCATCAATTCTGCCTTTCAGTGCACATCAGTGCCCATCAATGCTGCCTATCGGTGCCCAGAAGTGCTGTCTATCAGTGCCACCCATAAGTACCCACCATGCAGCCTTTCAGTGCCCATCAGTGTCGCCTATCAGTGCCCATCAGTGCCGTATATTAATGCCCATCAGGGCCGCATATTAGTGCCACCTATCAGTGCTGACTATCAGTGCCCATTGTCAGTGCCCATCAGTGCCACCTCATCAG
This sequence comes from Lithobates pipiens, assembly GCF_037356315.1. Taxonomy (NCBI): domain Eukaryota; kingdom Metazoa; phylum Chordata; class Amphibia; order Anura; family Ranidae; genus Lithobates; species Lithobates pipiens. The sequence continues at coordinate 158,415,747 of NW_027507790.1, forward strand.
TGCCATCTCATTGGTGCCACATCATTGGTGCCACCTTATCAGTTCCCATCAGTGCAGCTTATCAGTGCCCATCAGTGAAGGAGAAATTATTTATTCATTTAGCAAAACATAAAAAACGCTGAGGTGATCAAATACCACCAAAAGAAAGCTCTATTTGTGGGAACAAAATGCAAAAAATTTTGTTTGGGTACAGTGTAGCATAACCACGCAATTGTCATTTAAAAAGTGACAGCACTGAAAGCTGAAAATTGGCCTGATCAGGAGGGTGCGAAAGTGCCCTGTATTGAAGTTAAACTTATTGCCATGGGAACATACTTTGCTGTGTGTTCACATACAGTCTTTTTGAAGAATTACCATTTCTGTTTTGTGTCTATTGATGCCAATATTCCCTCCCAGTCCTGGAGAACAGCCTTCATCCTTGGAAAATGTGCTATTTTATGGCTAAGTGTTTTTATCTTTAGTGTATGTGTTTGTTGCGTACAGCTAACATTAAATGAAATCATGTTAAGGTCACTGGTACCCAGATGTTCTTTTATATGAATATTTGTAATAAGCTCTGCATGGTTTGAGATTACCAGGTCCAGCAGAGCATCATTCCTAGTCGGAGCCACAATAAAGTGGACCATAAAATTGTCTTGTAATAGGTTTATAAATTTTTGCCCTATAACTGTCCCAGCAGGACCAATACACCAGTCAATTTCCAGGTAGTTAACATTCCCCATTATTATCACTGTCCCAGAGCTTGCAGCCCTTTCCATCTGTGCATGGAGCTGGGTCTCCACCTCCTTATTAACACTGGGAGGTCTATAACAAAATCCAATTATAACCTTTGTAGTACGCACACCCACGTATCCAGTGTTGTCTCTTAGCCTAGGCTGACAAGGCCCAGGCCTAGGGCAGCACTTTGCGGGGGCGGCCGCCCCCCACACCAAAAAAGCCCCCCACCCATCCTCCCAAGTCTCGCCTCACATGGCCACCTCCCGCACATATACAATCTCTGGCGACTTGCTGTACTGCAGTACTTGTTATGTGCAGTACAAGTGTATGGAGCGTACTTGGCCAGGTGAAGGGGGGGAGGGACCAGTAACCCCACAGAGATTGGCCAGTGACTAGCCATGCAACTGGCGGAGGCAGAGCTCAATGCTCTGCCCACTCTCATCTGCTGGCATCCTTACATGTTGCGAAGTGGGTCTGTGTCCAGGGGAGGAGAGCGAGGAGGACATGGGGAACCCACAGGCAGGGGGAGGCGGAACGCACCCAGTGACACCCTCCAGGAAGCGGGTGCTGTCGAGGTGATGTTGAGCCCCCCCAAACCAGCTGTGAAGTGGTGACTGCGGCTGAAGGTACTGGCACTGTGACAAGGAAGAGGCAGACTGTCGGACCATTTCTCCCCCCCCCTGCTTTCTGTCAGCCGCACAGGATAAAAGAGGATTGGGCTCTTTTCAGATTTGCCACCCAGCTTCCTGCCCGTTTTTTTCCCCTCCCCATTGGCCACAGCAGAGGCCAGTCAAAAGACTAGGGGAGCATCCCAGGAAATGTAATCCCAGAAGATTAAGCCATTTACTTTCCCTTTCATTTCACCCCATCTCCTCTTGTATTGAAAACAGGTGTCTATGCTTACCATTGAATAAACTATTCAAGAGAGAGTACCACGCTGCCCAGTGCCACCAGAGAGAGCGCCACGCTGCCCAGCGCCACCAGAGAGAGCGCCACGCTGCCCAGCGCCACCAGAGAGAGCGCCACGCTGCCCATTGCCACCAGAGAGAGCACCATGCTGCCCAGCGCCACCAGAGAGAGCGCCACGCTGCCCAGTGCCACCAGAGAGAGTGGCACTCTGCCCAGCGCCACTAAGGAGAGCGCCATGCTGCCTATCACCACCAGAGAGAGCTCTACACAACACAGGGTGAGGGAACATCCAGCCAGAGGGATCACTGCTGCTGTTTCGCTGGGTCTGGTAAGATGGCCTGTCGGTGATGGCCACAGCAGAGGCCAGTCAAAAGACTAGGGGAAGCATCCCGGGAAATGTAATCCCAGAAGATTAAGCCATTTACTTTCCCTTTCATTTCACCCCATCTCCTCTTGCATTGAAAACAGGTGTCTATGCTTACCATTGAATAAACTATTCAAGAGAGAGTACCACGCTGCCCAGTGCCACCAGAGAGAGCGCCACGCTGCCCAGCGCCACCAGAGAGAGCGCCACGCTGCCCATTGCCACCAGAGAGAGCACCATGCTGCCCAGCGCCACCAGAGAGAGTGCCATGCTGCCCAGTGCCACCAGAGAGAGTGGCACTCTGCCCAGCGCCACTAAGGAGAGCGCCATGCTGCCTATCACCACCAGAGAGAGCTCTACACAACACAGGGTTAATTTAACATCCAGCCAGAGGGATCACTGCTGCTGTTTCGCTGGGTCTGGTAAGATGGCCATGTTTTACCGCACCAGGTGATATCTGATATCCCCATAAAGGAGAGTGGGGCTCTGATAGGTCTGTCTCAGCACAGTGAGCGGAGACGGACCTGTCATCCGCCTGCTCAGCGGCAATCAATGGAGCAATCCTCGCTGAGCTAGCGGTGCCCGTCAAAACTGATCAATCCCATGTGAAAGGGGCCTTACAGTGTCACCTCATGAGATAATTTATGAGCGTGTGTTTAGAGGCAGGGGAGGGGCTGGGTGGGGAAAATGGTGGTGCATAACTCTTAGGCTGCCTTTACAGTGGGCTTCAATGGTAAAGCGCTGTTATTTTTGCAGAGGTTTGCGGCTGCTAGTGGGGTGCTTTTAACCCCTGCTAGTAGGCAAAAAAGGGTTAAAATGACTCACAATGCACCACTGCAGTGGCGCTTTGCCAGCGGTTCGGTGGCACTGCTTATTCATTTCAATGGGCAGGGGTGGGGTGCTTTAGGAGTGGTGTACACACCACTCCTTCACTGCTCCAAAGATGCTGCTTGCAGGAGTTTTTTTAATGTCCTGCCAGCTCAACGCCTCAGTGTGAAAGCACTCGGGCTTTCACACTGAGACTGCAGGGGAGCCGTTTTCAGACGCTTTACAGGAGCTATTTTTAGCCCAAAAATGCACCTGAAAAATGTCCCAGTGTAAAAGGGGTCTTAAGGCTTGGATAATGGCTCATGACTTTACATTTTGAGGCCTGCATTGTACATTCACATCAGTCTCTGCCCTTAAAGAGCTTACAAGTAAGCACTTGGTACCCACTTTTAATGTACAGAGAGGAAGAAGGAGGGGTGTGGTTTACAGATGACCATGTGGGTCTTAAACAGAAAGGGGTGTGACCTTGGCAGGAAGGGGCAGGGCATATTTAAATTAGGGGGTGCACGAGTTTAGTCAGGCCTAGGGCAGCACGAAACCTAAATACACCACTGCATGTATCGCTCCACCCATAATGCTTCAGATTCATCACACTCTCCATTAAGGGCCAAAATAGCTAATCAAATAATCGACAACTAATCCATTATGAAAATAGTTGTCAACTATTTTCATAATTGATTAATCGCTTGGCTGATTACTTGGCCTGCATGCAGAATGCATTATTTGTTTACATATCAGAAAATACAGTGCAACACACATACAACTCAATTACACCGTCCATACATGTCAATAAGTGCCTGAGAACTTGTAAATGTATGAGGAGCAATGCCTCATGGGACATGTAGTCCAGGGCAGGACGTGAGTGGTTCTAAAGGCAGAAGTTTTTTTATCTTGCTATAGGCGACACTCTATACTATATGTTGCAGCTTGCTATTGGGGCACTCTGAAGGCAGGAGGAGTCAAAAGCGTCAGTTGGAGACCCCAGAAGAGGAGGATTGGGGCCGCTCTGTGCAAAACCATTACACAGAGCAGGTAACTATTACATGTTTGTTGTTATGTATTGTGCAATATATTTAAAATGATCATATTCATGAAAAAAAAGTCTTGGCTTTTAGTACTACTTTAATATAAATGATTTATAGCTCCCTTACACCCTTCATATAGTTTCATGTCTGACTCTTAATTAAAATGGCCATATATCCTACTTCTGGGTGTATTTATTATATATATATAAAATGAATATATATTATTACTTTCACAGTTTCACAGTATAAATTAACCCCTTATAGTAGCAATTATCTTCTCTTTTTGTACTATAAAGGGCTTTTCGTTTTCTTAACCCCATTATGACAGATACAAAAAAAAGCATGCTGCTGCTACAGGTGTTTTTTGTAGAAACGCACAACAGTTCAAGTAACATGGTTTTCTATGGGACATGTTTACATCTACACTTTTTTCAGCTGCTTCGTATTTGGAAAGGGTCAAGGACTTTCTTCAACCCAAAACTGTGCTTTTCTTTTTTGACTTCAATGAAGCTGCAATTTGCGTTTTTTAATCCGCCCAACAATAAATTGGCCAAAAGAAAGCATAAAAAAAAATTCAAAATGCAAATTGCAGCAAAATCACCTGTGCAAAAACGCACAGCAAAAAGCACTGCAGAAACAGATCAAAAGCAGACTGCATAGGTGTGAACCAAGCCTTATGCTGCCCATACACATTATGAAAAATCATTGTACATTCGCTGAATGAAAGAATGTGATTTGAAAATCTATCTTGCTTTTAACATTAAGTTTTAAAATTAAAATGTCCACTAAGGAGATCGCTTCTCCAACGTCAACACTCGATGCGGGAAGGAGCCACCAGTGCTGCTGAGGGACCCCTGAAAAGGATGATCTGGGCTACCCTATGCCAATCGAACTGTACAGTGGAGGTAAGTATGACATGTTTGTTTTTGGGTTTTTTAAAAACGAGGGTTTACAACCCCTTTAAGGGGGGGAATCTGTTAGTATTGAGTTCACCTGCTAGTGGGACTCTAATGCCTTGGGCTGTTTGCTGCAGCTCCAGTGTCCACCAGCAGGTGTCTCCCAAGAGCCAGCAGGCTGTAATAATCAGCCACACCTGGGTTCAGCCATTAGGTGGCTATTTAAATTGGTGTTGCCACCAAAAAAAAAAAAAATAGCTTAAAATTCATAAAAAAATAAAAAAATAAAATAATTGGAAAAACATTTTTTTTTTACTCACATCTAAATGCCTGTTGCTAGGGGTTCCCTCGTAGACTGCCTCCTTCATTGCCCGGGCTGGTGACATCAATTCCCCTTGGCACCGCACAGTCATCTGGGACCTGTCACGTGTCCCAGATGACTGTGCGGCGTATCACGGCGCGTGGCACCGCTCATGCATGCGCAGTGGGTGCCCGGCTGTGAAGCCACACCCAGGTGCCCACACTAAGAATGCCAGTGCCGCGAGCGGAGCAGGAACGAGGGGGGGCTTTGTTCCCCTGCATCGCTGGACCCTGGAACAGGTAAGTGTCCAATTATTAAAAGTCAGCAGCTGCTGTATTTGTAGCTGCTGACTTTAAATAGTTTTTTTTTTTAGGAGGCACCCCACTTTAAGGCTGTTTTCCTGTTTCCCCATCGCACGACTATTCTGTTTGCCCCCCTTGTTCCCAAAGATCTTGTTAAAGCCTGTACCCTTCTGCCTTGCTCCTGTCCTCCTCTGCCTTGCTCTGGCTCCCTGCTTAGTACCCAGTTTGTCCTCCGCTACCTTGCATCCCTGCATTACCTGTACCCTTGTCAGTACCCTATATATAGTTGTACTTAGTAGTTTAGTTCTTTAGCTATTTTGTCAGTAGGGTTTGGTTCTTGATTGCTGAGGTTTGTTTATATTCACTGTTTGCTGTGTTTGCTTATTGCTGTGTTCGCTATTAATACATTTTACTTTTAAGGATACAGTTGTGCTCATAAGTTTACATACCCTGGCAGAATTTATGATTTCTTGGACATTTTCAGAGAATACGAACAACACAAAAACATTTCTTGCACTCATGGTTAGTGTTTGGCTGAAGTCATTTACTATCAATCAACTGTGTTTACTCTTTTTAAATCATAATCACAACAGAAACTACCCAAATGACCCTGATCAAAAGTTTACATACCCTGGTGATTTTGGCCTGATAACATGCACACAAGTTGACACAAAGGGGGTGAATGGCTATTAAAGGTAACCATCCTCACCTGTGATCTGTTTGCTTGTAATTAGTGTGTCTGTATAAAAGGCCAATGCGTTTATGGACTCCTGACAGACTCTTGCATCTTTCATCCAGTGCTGCACTGATGTTTCTGGATTTCATGGGGAAAGCAAAAGGATTGTCAAAGGATCTGCGGGAAAAGGAAGTTGAACTGTATAAAACAGGAAAGGGTTATAAAAATATATCCAAGGAATTGAGAATGCCAATCAGCAGTGTTCAAACTCTAATAAAGCAGTGGAATATGAGGGATCCTGTTAAAACCAACTAAAATTTCAGCCACAACTGCCAGAAAAATTGTTTGGGATGCAAAGAAAAACCCGCAAATAACTTCAGGTGAAATACAGGAATCTGAAAACATGAGGTGTGACTGTTTCAAGATGCAAAATAAGGAGACACTTGAAGAAAGATGGGCAGCATGGTCGAGTCGCCAGAAGAAAGCCATTACTAGGCAATATGCCACAAAGTATCCCACTTACAATACACCAAACAGCACGGAGACAACCCCTAAACCTTCTGACACTAAGTCATTTGGAGTGATGAGACCAAAATTGAGCTTTTTGGCCAAAACCATAAATGCTACATTTGGTCAACAAGGCCTATGATGAAAGGTACACCACTCCTACTGTGAAACACGGAGGTGGATCGCTGATGTTTTGGGGATGTGTGAGCTACAAAGGTACAGAAAATGTGGTCAAAATTGTTGGCAAGGGGAATGCAGTATGTTATCAAAAATACTGGAGAAACATTTACATTCATCAGCCAGGAAGCTGCGCATGGCACGTACTTGGACAGTCCAACATAACAATTATCCAAAACACAAGGCCAAGTCAACCTGTCATTGGCTACAGCAGAATAAAGTGAACGTTCTGAAGTTACCATCTCAGTCTCCTGACCTCAATATCATTGAGCCACTCTGGGGAGATCTCAAATGTGCAGTTCATGCAAGACAGCCCAAGAATTTACAGGAACTGGAGGCTTTTTGCCAAGAGGAATGGGCTGCTTTACCATCTGAAAAGATAAAGAACCTCATCTACAAATACCACAAAAGGCCTAAAGCTGTCATTGACGTTAAAGGGGGCCATACACTGTATTAATACACTGTATTAAAAACTGGGGCATGATCATTTGATCAGTGTCATTTGGGTACCCTCTGTTGCCATTATGATTTAAAAAGAGTAAACACAGTTGATTGATAATAAATGGCTTCAGCCAAACACTAACTAAAATTAGTGAAAGAAAATATTTTGTGTTATTCATATTCTCTGAAAAATGGCCAAGAAATTATACATTTTGCTAGGGTATTTAAACTTATGAGCACAACTATATATACCTTTTTTGTTTGGTCACAGTTTCTATGTGTATCTACGTATCTGGTCTCTTTGCTGCAGAAACTTGACAATGCCAGGGGAGCACATGTGTGGATCTGCCTGACTCTATGTCTGCCGGCCACACGCGATCTCTCCACAGAGAGGCAGAATGGGGATCTGCCTATGTAAACAAGGCGGATCCCTGTTTTGACAGGGGATAACACTGAGATCAACTGTTCTTGGTAATCAGGAACAGTGATCTCTTTGTTGTCCCAGTGAGCCCATCCCCCACACAGTTAAAACACACACTGAGGGAACACAGTTAACCCTTTGATCGCCCCTAGTGTTAACCCCTTCCCTGCCAGTGTCATTTATTCATTGATCAGTGCATTTTTTTTTAGCACTGATCACTGTATTGGTGTCACCGGTCCCCAAAAAGTGTCATTTAGGGTCAGATTTGTCCACTGCAATGGTGCAGTCCCGCTAAAAATCGCTGATTGCCACCATTACCAGTAAAAACAATAAAAAATGTAAAAGTCCCTAAATCTATCCCCTATTTTGTAGGTGCTATAACTTTTGTGCAAACCAATCAATATACGCTTTTTGGGATTTTTTTTTTTACCACAGATATGTAGAAGAATACATATTGGCCTAAACTGATGAAGAAATGTGCTTTTTTACTTTTTTTTTTTTTTGATATGTATTATAGCAGAAAGTATAAATTAGTTTTTTTTTTTTTTCAAAATTGTCGCTTTTTTTTTTATTGCGCAAAAAATAAAAACCCCAGAGGTGATCAAATACCACCAAAAGAAATCTCTATTTGTGGGAAAAAGAGGACATGAATTTTGTTTGGGTACAACATTGCACAACTATGCAATTGTCTGTTAAAGCGACGCAGTGCCATATTGCAAAAAAAAATGGCCTGGTCGTTAAGGGGGTAAATCCTTCCGGGGCTGAAGTGGTTAAAGAAGCAGACTCTGTTGGGACGAAAGGTTGAGCAAACAGAACTTCTAGGTTAAGGGAGAGGTCCCATACAGGGAATGTTTGTTTAGTATATGATCAAATCTTTACAGCCTTGAAGAATTGGACTACAAGTGTGTCCTCTGCCCACTTCTTACCTGTAGCTGCCAAAATTGCTGTGACTTGAACTTTAAGGGAACTTAAACCAAGGCCAAGATCCAAACCTGCTTGAAGAAAATCTATTAGAAGGGAAGCTGAAGGTATAACAGGGTCAGCGTCCTTTCCAACTGCATACATTTTGAAATTGTCCCTGATTTTGGTATATACTTTATTTGTTGAGGGCTTTCTGGCTTTCAGGAGAGTTGAGATTACTTCTGATGAGCAGCCTAAAGAACCTTTGCTTTTCAAGTTCCAAGCTTGAGGATTCAACCTGTGAGGGGCCGGATGCACTTAACACCCCTGAGATAGAAGGGATCTTGATTGGATGGAGGACACTGAGATGGATCGCCAAGGGAAACCACAGGCGCCTGGGACAGTATGGGAGGACTTCAGTCCGTTCTCTGCTGAAAATGGGTCACAGGAGTGCAAAACAGAAAGCACTCCTGTGATCCATAGGAGAAGCCCAGCCAAACAAGCTTTGGCTGGACTTTTTCTTTAAGGGGACAGTGGTATTCACCTAGGAGTGCACTATTACATGGAATTTTGAATACCTTGAACTCTTTGAATGTTTTGATTTTGCACTTTTTCCAGGGCACTAATTAATTCATGCTTGGTTCATGGAACTTGTCATGTGCCTGGGATTTAACCTGGGTCCTGCTGTATTTGGGGTTTGGCTCTGTTACCTCTGCCACTGGGGAACCTGAGTCATGTACTATACACCTTCCTTAGTACTTCTGCTCCTAGTGCTCTCTAGCTCCACCTGCCTTCCAGCTGCAATCAATCCACAATCAGATCAGTTTACCCGAATGACAGCTACAGCATGGCCACCCAGTTCTAGGAGCGTATATTGACGTCCTCCCAGAACCGCACCCCCCCCCCCCCCTCCACGTGCCCGCTGCAGCGCGCACACTCTCTGTGATCTGGCACACTCTTTTGGACACAGCTGATCACAGATCAGTATAAAGAGCAAATCACAGCTGATCACATTGTAAACACACTTGCCGGTTATCAGCATTCCTTTCCTCATGCTATCACAGTGTGAGAATAGGCATGCCAGTAACTGGCAAGTGTGAAAGGGGACATCTACACTTTTTTCTTCAAATTTTTCGTTCTGTTTTCATTTGTTTAGCAAAAAGAAAAAAAAAACATTAGTGATTATATACAGTACCACCAAGAGTGAGCTTTATCTGTCCCAAAAAAAATGATAAAAATGTCATATGATTACAATGTCCAATTAGATTATGCAGGAGGTTTTAAAAACTTTAGCACTATCAAAAAGTGGCAAAGGTTTTCTTGTCAGAACTGCCTGAGAATCAAATGTGACAGTAAGGTTTAGGGGCCAGATCAAGTTGAGTTTTACATATGCACAAGCAAAATGTTATACCCATTTTGGCATAAAGTACCACCAATGAACATAATGCATTTAAGTTAATGGGCTACATCACAACTGCCCTGCAACCTGCTTGGCAGAGAGCGTGCTCAGATGCCCCCAGAGCAAACAGCTTGGCAGGGGGAGGGGCCAGGAGTGCCGCCTATGGGCCCAAGTTTCGGGCTGCTCTGTGCAAAACCACTGCAGTAGGTGAGTATAAAAATTTTATTTTCAAAAATGTGTTGTGCCACCACGTTATTTTAACGGACAACTGCGTGGTCGTGCGACACTATACCCAAATAAAATGTATGTCCTTTTTTTTTCCACAAAGAGAGATTTTTTTTGGGTGGTATTTGATCACCTCTGTGTTTTTTTATTTTTTGCGCTAAACAAAAAAAGACCAGCAGTTTTGAAAAAAAAAATATGTTTTACTTTCTGCTAAATAATAGATCAAGAACTGTAATTAAATGCCCCTGTTAAACAGGGGCAGAAAAATTGGGCCTTTGGTGGTGGAGGTGTCACAACACTGTAAGCTCTCAAAGTTACTCTTGGTGGGCACAGGAACGGGCCCTGCTGGGAAATATTATATCAAGAATTGTAATTACATACCCCTGTTAAACAGGGGCAGAAAAATTGGGCCTTTGGTGGTGGTGGTGCCACAACACTGTAAGCCCTCACAGTTACTCTTGGTGGGTGCAGGAAAGGGCCCTGCTGTGCAATATTTGATCAAAAATTGTAATTACATGCCCCTATTAAACAGGGACATAAAAATTGGGCCTTAGGCAGTGGTGGTGGTGCCCTAAACCAAAAATATTGTTGGAAGCTAGCATCATCAAGATTGAGGAGGAATAGGATAGTCACTCAGCATAGGCAGTCTTCAAGGGATCCCACATCCATAGAAAAATCAATCAGTTATATCAGCTTCTGGTGCTTGATAGCTGCTGATCCAAGACTAATTCATTTTTATGAATGTGAGCCTATCAACCAACGGAGTCTGTGGACAGGGGCACTCTATGATCCGTTACAAACCCTCCAGCAGCACTGAATGTGCGTTCAGAAAGAACACTGGATGCAGGACAGGCCATAAAGCTTAATTGCATATTGAGCAAGTTCTGGCCAGTGGTCCATCCTCAGGACCCAGTAACCCAATGGATGCTCCGTTGGAAAGGTCTCCAAGTCTGCTCTTGCCCCTAGATATTCCTGCACCATGTAATGCAGACTCTGGTGATGGTTGCTTGAACCGATCAGACCTTGGTGCTGAGGACTGAAAAATTGTCTAAAGGCATCAGTCAGCCGTCCACCTGCTCCACCGCTCTTCCTCTGACTGAAAGAAGTCTCAGCAAAACATTGTGCAGCACCAGGAAATGGTACCCTCCCAGGGTCTGGAAATGCATTGCACAAACATTTTCTTCAAGGCCTCCTGAAGATGTTTCATCCTCTGCTCCCTGTGAAGGCAGGGTGAGTTCTGCATTCTTACCCTTGTAATGTGGATCAAGAAGGGTTGCCAGCCAGTAATGATCCCTCTCCTTGATACCACTAATCCTAGGGTCCTTTCACAGGCCTTGCAGAATCAGGGAGGCCATGCAGCGTAAATTTGCAGAGGCATTTGATTCTGAGTCCTCTGGGTCACTAAGGATCAAACAAGCTGTAACAACCTCCTCTCAGCCACGTACAACTCCCTGGGTTTCTGGGGAGTGAAAATCATCCCTTGAAGATTGCTGCTATCCTCCAGGTCTATGCTGACACAATCCTCCTCTTCTTCCTGTGTGTTTGGAGGTCCCGCAGGAATATTATGTGGATAAAGGGGGCCTTGAGAGGTAAGAAAGTCCTTCTCTTCCTCCCGCTGTTCTGCCTCAAGTGCCCTGCCCATTATTCCACAAAGCGTGTGCTCCAAAAGGAAGACAAGGGGGACAGTATCACTGATGCATGCATTGTCGCTGCTCTCCATCCTCGTGGCATCCTTAAATGGTGACAGGACATGCATCCTTGATCAGTAGACACTGGTGTGGCAAAAAGAAGCCAAGCTCCCCTGACCCTGTCCTGGTGCCATACTCACACAGGTACTCATTGATGGCCCTCTGCTGCATGTGTAGCCACTGCAGCATTGCCAACATTGAGTTCCACCTGGTGGGCATGTCACAAATGAGGCGGTTGGTGGGAAGGTGGCATTTCCTTTGAATGTCAGCCAGCCGAACACTGTCATTGTATGACCGGCGGAAATGACTACAGACTTTTCTGGCCGGCCTCAGAAGATCCTGTAAGCCTGGGTACCTGCTCAGGAATCGAAGCACCACTAAATACAGGATGTGTAGTGTGCCAATCATGGAACATGGGTCAAGTGTCCCTGTCGAAGGGTGGAGAGAAGGTTGGCACCATTGTCACATACAACCATTCCTGGCTGAACCTAGCGTGGCGTCAACCACCTCTGAGCCTGCCCCTGCAGAGCTGACAGAATCTCTGCCCCAGTGTGGCTCCTGTCCCCTAAGCAGACCAACTCAAGCAACGCATTGCATCTTTTTGCCTGAGTGCTTGTGTAGCCCATTGAACGCTTACGGAGCCCCGCTGGTTCAGAGGACAAATCTGCAGAAGAGCCCATAGAAAAAGAAGAAGAGGAGGGGGTGGAGGAGAGAGCTGTGGCAGAATCACCACTAGCATTTTGGATGTGTGGTGGCTGAACAATACTGAACCCTGTCCCGCATCCTTCCCAGCTGCCAGCAGAGTTACCCAGTGCTCCATAAAGGAAAGGTAACATCCCTGCCCATGCCTGCTAGACCATGAGTCAGCAGTAATATGCACCTTACTGTTGACCGCCCTGTCCAACGAGGCCAAAACATTGCCTTCCACATGCCAGTAGAGAGCCAGAATGGCCTTCCGTGAAAAGAAATGGTGTTTTGGAACCTGCCACTGAGATACGACACATTCCAAAAAGGCAGTAGTTGCAGTGCTAGCATCACCAGAAAAGTAGTAGCAACTGCATTATGGCTGCACTATATTGTGTAATGTGTACACCAGCAGAAGTGTAGTAGCAACTACACTACGGCTGCACTGTATTGTGAACTGTGTACACCACCAGAAGTGTAGTAGCAACTGCACTACGGCTACACTGTATTGTGTAGTGTGTACACCACCAGAATTGTAGTAGTAACTGCACTACGGCTGCACTGTATTGTGTACAGTGTACACCACCAGAAGCTTAGTAGCAACTGCACTATGGCTGCACTGTATCGTGTACTGTGTACACCACCAGAAAAGTAGTAACAACGTCACTATGGCTGCACTGTATTGTGTAATGTGTTCACCACCAGAAGTGGAGTAGCAACTGCACTATACCTGCTCTGTATTGTGTACACCCTGCCTTTGGCCAATTATGGCTCTCTTAGCAGAGGACACTGGGATTGGCCAAACCATGCAGGTCAGGTGCATGCTTTGGCCAATGATCAATCTCGCAGTGCATTATGGGGCATTCTGCAGCACTCGAATTTTCCACAAATGCCCCCTAATGGTCGTTCTTTGGTGAATGGGCAAACACCCGATGTTCGAGTCGAACTTATGTTCGACCTGAACATCAAGTTCATCCCTATTCAATAGTGTGTTCCATAGGTGTGTTCTAACTATAGGGGAGGGGGGGGGGGGCGGACTTAATTATAGGCAGGCTGGAACATGACAGAGATCACTGTTTCCGATCACTGGTAACAGTAGATCTCTATCATGTCATCTGGCAGAACGGGGAATCGTGCCAGCTATTCTTCTTGCACGGACCGACGTACAGGTATGTTGGTTCATGCAGGAGAGCCTACCTGCAGCAGTATATCTGCGTGAGCTGGTCAGCTACTGGTTAAAGTAGTTGTAAGTCCTTACATATACCCAGTGAAAAAACTATCCTCAGGTGATACACATAGATTAAACAAATCCTCCTACATAAGTTGAACCTGTTTATTAGCAGTCTTCTCTTCTCTGCAGCTATTCAGTGCTGAATATTTAAAGCTTGTCTGAGAGTTCAGAAAAAGGGGGTAGAGAGTTGAAGTCACACTCTGAAAAGCTCAATAAGAAAAGCTCAGAGAGCTGATTGGAGGGAAGGGACACACCCCTCTACACACAGCACACAGGAATAGAGCTGAGGCTGTCAATCAGCTAGGGATCCCTCCCCGTCCCTTTTTTTCTTTTGGTGTCAGGAAAACTTGTTAGAAGTGATTCATGCTGATAGCAGAAGAACAAAATGGCAAACAGAAATTAAACTTAGTGCTCTCAATTGAATACATACTATAGAGGAATATGCTTTGTTCATATTTCATGTCTGAAGTTTACAACCACTTTAATGTTATCTTCCACCCCTCACACATTGCAACTGACCCATGATGGGCAACTTCACTAGCCTATGGAATGCACAAGATGAAGTAAGGGAAGGACAGGTTTCAGCATCTGTGAACATAAGACCACAAGGGCAGGAATTTTGAGACTTCTGCAATCAATTTGGGGCACCGCTAGTTGCCTGCTCTTTATATCTGAGTCATTTATTTAAAGTGGTTGTATATCCCCAATGCAGAAGTTGTACCTATAGATAAGCCTATAATGAGGCTTAGCTATAGGTACTGTAAATTTCTCCTAAGCGTGCGCCGTTTAGAAGACATTTACCTTGTAGTGAGCCAATGATATCATCGGCGCATGTGCGTTGAAGAAACATCTCACCGTGCCATTTCCTCACTAGAAAGTGCTGTGACTGCATGTGTGGGAGTGATGTCACGTGACTCCGGACAGTCACAGAGCCGGAGTCTGCAGCCCCAGGAAGGAAGAGGGGTGACAATGGATGCGTCCACCAGCGGGGACAGCACGAGGTTTGATTGCAGGTAAGTGGCACATAATGGGCTAGTATGAGATGCATACGAGCCCATTATGCTTTTACTTTGCAGGGGGGGAAAAAAGCAAGTAAAACCCATCAGGGTTTACCTCCTCTTTAACTTCTAAGGTGAACTTTTACTGTTTAAGTTTTAATATCCACCTTAGGCCAGATTATATCTTTTGTTTTTCTCAGGCTTTCCAGGCAGACTATGGATTATTGCATAAGACAGTGCAAATGATGAAATCCTGATATGCAAATTGTCATAACCAATAGCCCCTGATAAGATTTCAGTTCACTGAAATGAGATCAGTGAAAGGTGTACTCGCATATGGTGCTATGACTTGCCGTATTTTGCTCTTATAGAATGTTGGTGTTTGTACTTTGATATGGCTTTAGATATTAACGTCAAATGTCTTCTTGCACTGTCATAATAGCGGACCCTCTTCTCTTCCAGTTCATTTTCAGTGATCTTTAGAAAAAGAATGCCAAACACTTTATCTGTCAACTTTAAAATCCTAATGCTACCCGAGATAAGGAAACAAAAAATGAGGTAAAATAAAAACAATCCTTGAGATAGAGTCATTAGATCTCTGTTGATTTTTTTTCCTTGTGAGATAGCATCTTTATTTGAAATATCTCAAATCCCAGAACATGCCGACTGTCAGAATGTATTGACAACATCCTTAATCACAAGGTTCTCTGCACTGCGCTCTTCTGCCTTTCTTTCCAATTCTTCATATATTTGCTCCGGCTTTCAACTCGCACACAAAGCTGTCAATTTCTTCAATAAGATCTACTTTCTGGAAGTCTACCTATCTGATAGTCCAAAAAGGCAGAAAATCTTATTTTGGAAGAGAATATTGAAGTTTGACAGTCTGTGTAACACATTTTAAGTCACAAAAGTTGGTGTTTCTCAGCACATTGATGTGTTTAACTTATTACACAAAGAACTTTGCAGTCCCCACTGCTACACCTTGTTTGGCACTGAACTGAACTCAAACTTTTCAACCTTAAATCTGAAGTTTAGTAGGTTTTTTTTTTTTTTTGGTACCTGTACTAACACATTCGTTACCTATAATGGTGTGTATCACATTTTCTGCAGGCTGATGTTTCTCGCAAAAATCCTCCTTACATGCTAGCTTCATAGCCACTGAATATTTCCCTAAGCCAGAGGTGTCCAACCTGCCGTCCATGGGCTGCATGAAGCTCAAGATGGTTATGAATGTGGCCCAACACAAAATTATAAACTTACTTAAAAATCTTAATTTTTTTTTGTTTTAATTTTTTTTTCTTTTTTTGTAAAAATGCATTTACACTTAACACATATGGCTGAAGAAAAATTTACAGTGTCTCTTTACTGGACTTTAAGTTTTATCTTCAAGAAAAATATCACACTCTTCAAAATCACGCCTTATTCATGTAATCCGTTTTCAGCAGCACCTATATTTGTGAGCCACTATTTTCACAGATGAAGCAAACAAAAAACAATAATATCTGATGAGCATCTTGAGAATTCATTAAGAATTGCTACCACATCCACTGAACCAGATGTTGATGCATTCGTTTATCGCACTAGTTTTGACCTGCCCCCTTTTACTTTTATAATAATTTACTTTTATATTAAAATATAAATATTACTCAGATAGGTACCTTATCTATACCACTGATTGTTAACTTGTGATCTGTCCAACTTTTTCTGCTCATCAGTTACTATTGTTAGACCCCTTTCACACTGGGGCCGCCCGAGCTTTAGTGGCAAAGCGTCGCTCATTTAGCAGCGCTTTACCACTGTTTAATTGGCACTTTTCGGCCAATAGCAGGGCACTTTTAACCCCCGCTAGTGGCCAAAGAAGGAGCTTAAAGCGCCCATGTCGTGGTGCTTCTGAAGCGCTGGTCATACATTGCAATGGGCACGGCATTTTTATGAGTACCGTATACAGAGCTCCCAAACTGCCCCAAAGATGCTGCTTGCAGAACTTTTCCCAATGTCCCACAAGGGCACTGCCCCAGTGTGAAAAGTCACACTGAAACGAATGGGTGGTGCTTTTCTGGCACTTTACAGGAGTTCTAGTGCTAAAATCCCTGAAAAACACCTCAGTGTGAAAGGGGTCTTAGTGCATTTTATGTGTGGCCCAAGACAATTATTTTCCTTCTAATGTGTCCCAGGAAGGTCAAAAGGTCAGACACCCCTGCAAAAAGCGTCTATTTTCCAATTATGTATGAGTTAACAGCAGCTGCTGTTGAGTGGACCACTCACCCACCCCCTTCGGCGATCTCTGCCACTTGGAGACCTGGTACTAACAGACAATTCCTTCTGTGAATGGGCAGTGGGAAGTCCTATATAGGGCTTTCCAGTCCATATAGGACTGTAAAAAAAACGCTCAGAGCAATATCCAGTGGCTAGGAAGGAGGGATGAGGGGGGGGTTGCAAAATGCAGTATTCTGCAGGACATGAGATACACATCATTATACCATGTGTTTGGTGCTGTATCCAAAACCAAAATGGATAAATGTCAGCTTTAAAGGAGTATTAGGACCTTAATACACACTATTCTAATGGCAGAGCTATTGGATTTCAAATTATAACCTGTTAAGCATTTGCCTATGTTTCTGAAGCTGTTAAGAGCTGCTAATACGCAAGTTAGCTGGTCTCCTAAACCAAAATATTTGCTCTACAATAATGTAAAACCTAATTTTTGTCAAGAAAAAGATACGTTTTCAAGTGCACTTACTCATTTTCCACAACTTTAAAGTGTATGTGAAGGCATTCTTTTTAGTTTTGGATAGTGTAGGTAGTGTTGAGATATCTCCCAAATTTTTCTGACTATCTCTTCTCATCACAGAGACACAGCAAGTAAGATGGGATCTCTCCAAAGCAAGGGGATATCTCCTTTTAGACAGATGTCACCAGAAAAGGTTACCCATTGGCAGATTTTCCCTAAACTCCTGTTTCCATGATAAGCCAAAAACACTGAATTTTCAATTACATTATATACCATTTCCAATTACATTGTGTTACATGGATAATAAGAAAGCCCACTAACTACTCTGTGGAAGAGTCTGCCTGGTTTAATCACACAATCAGTACCAATGCTGTAAAAAGAGAAAACCCGCATCTTGGCATAATTTTCTATATGCATAGTCCTTCGCTAGTAAATCACCAAAGATGAAAGACTTGTTGCAAAAAAAATTAAAGGAAACTAGAAACTGAAGGAAATACAGGAGCATCCTACTATTTTTTATTCTCACCATGGATGTAATACTTTTTTGAGTTGTTAGCATGGAACAAGCATCCTGATTAGACAGTTAAATTTAGGTGAGATCTCTGGATCTGCATGCTTGGCCTAGGTTTGTCTTAGAATAAAATCAATGAGTCATTATGGCAGACAGGTCATAGGCATTTTTTAGCAAGAGATGTTGGCAATGTGACTGCTCGTCTACATTTTTTCTTTAATGACAGGGCTGGAAATGTCTTAAACATTTTATTAAAGTGAATGTAAACCCTAAAGAGTTGAGCGGACACCTGGATGTTCGGGTTCGAAAGGGTTCGGCCGAACTTCGCAAAAAAGTTTGAGTTTGGGACCCGAACTTGACCAAGTCAATGGGGACTCGAACTTTTGAGGACTAAAATGGCTCTAAAAAAGTAATGGAAAGGGCTAGAGGGCTGTAAATGGCAGCAAAATGTTGTTAAGAGCTTGGCGAGTTCTCTGAAAACAAATGTGGATAGGGAAATAACTTAAAATAACATAAAATACATAAAAATAAAAAAATAATATGCTGGAGGCCCCCTTCTCAGAAGAAGAGGTACAGGAAGTCATTAAGAACCTCAAATCAGGCTCTGCTCCAGTCCCTGATGGTCTCCCTAACCCCAATTACAAGACATTTACCACCACCCTGACTCCATATTTGACAACATTTTTTAAACACAAAAACACAGGGAACCCCACTTGATCCTCACCTAAACACAGCCTACATTGCAGTAATACTGAAACCAGATAAAAACCCGGAAGAAGTCAGTAATTATAGACCCATCTCCCTCATCAATAGTGACTTAAAAATCCTTACCAAACTCCTTGCAAATCGTCTAGCTTCCTTCATTAACCGATACGTTCATAAGGATCAAGCGGGGTTCATCCCAGGCAGACAGGGCCCTGATCAGATCAGAAGAGCCATAGACATTGTATCCATCCTCCAGACAAACTGGCCAGGAGGTCCAAAACAATCAGGCATGCTTTTATCACTGGACCTTCAAAAGGCCTTTGATTCGGTCTCCTGGCCATACATCTTTACAATCCTTGAACGTTGGGGCATTGGCGACAAGTTTATGGGCCTGATCCAAGCTCTTTATTCAAATCCTAAAGCCTATATTAGGCTTCGAGGCCACTACTCCAAACCAATAAATATAGCCAAAGGCACCAGACAAAGCTGTCCTTTATCTCCGCTAATCTTTGCAATAGCAATTGAGACACTCGCCATCTCCATTCGCCGGGACCCCAACATACAAGGAGTTCAATGTGGCTCTTCACAAATGTGGCCTGTTTGCAGATGGCATCCTTCTATTCCTTACTTCCCCTATAACCTCTCTCCCCAATCTTTGCCACTCCTTAGATGAATTTTCCAAGATCTCGGGCCTACAAGTAAATTATTTAAAGTCACAAGCCCTCAACATTTCTCTTCCACCAGACACTGTAAACATCTTACAAAAGAACTTTAATTTCCAATGGAGTACCTCTTCCATTAAATACCTGGAAATCAACAGCAATTACCCCCAATGTACCGGAAACTCGAGCTAGATCTCACAACACGGTCTAAACACAACCTATCATGGATCAGAAGGGTTAATTCTGTTAAGATGACCCTGCTTCCCAGACTCCTTTACCTGTTTTGCTCCCTTCCAATCCCTATTAAAAAAGACCATATCAAACCATTTCAAAGCAAAGTCCTCAAATTCACCTGGGGGAAACCGGGCTATAGAATTCCACAACAGACTCTTTATTTACATAGGAAAAGAAGGGGTCTAGGATTACCCCACCTACATAAATACTATTTGGCAGCCAGAATATCCCAAATGTCAGTAATTTATTCCAGGTATGAGAAACCAGACTGAGTGCAAATAGAAAAGCAGGCAGTACCACGATACACCCTTGACTACCTTCTCTGGTCAAACCCGAAAACCTGTCATTCAGTACATGTAGGCGTGTGCACACATACTGCTCCACCATGTTGGTGAAATGCTGCCTCCTGATAAGATGTTCCATCTCAGCTGGTGGTGCTGGTTGTTGTGGCATGCTGACAAAGCTTTTCCATATTTTGGCCATGCTGACCCTGCCTTCTGAGGTGCTGGCGGTGCCCCGGCTGCATTGGCGACCTCTTCCTCCTCCTGTGCCTTCGCCTTGTGCATTCACTGTGCCCCCGCTGTCAGGAGGGAATGCCACCAGCAGCGCGTCTACCAGTGCGCGCTTGTACTCGCGCATCTTATGATCACGCTCCAGTGAGGGAATTAAGGATGGTACATTGTCCTTGTAACGGGGATCCAGCAGCGTGGCCACTCAGTAATGAGCACCAGTTAGAATGTGGGCAATTCCGCGGTCGTTGCGG
This sequence comes from Lithobates pipiens, assembly GCF_037356315.1. Taxonomy (NCBI): domain Eukaryota; kingdom Metazoa; phylum Chordata; class Amphibia; order Anura; family Ranidae; genus Lithobates; species Lithobates pipiens. The sequence goes on from NW_027507790.1 coordinate 158,436,042, forward strand.
AGACACTGCAGCATGTAATTGCTCAGGTGTGCCAGGCTGCCCAGAGGCAACGAAAAGATGTCACCTGTGGGAGGTGTATCGTCTGTGTCCTCTGTATCCCCCCAGCCATGCACCAGTGATGGCCATGAGCTGGTCTGGGTGCCACCCTGCTGTGAACATGGTTCCTCTTCCTCCATTTCCTCCTCATCCTCCACCTCGTCATCCTCCAGAACTGTGCCCTTGCTGGACAATTGTGTACCTGGCATTTGTTTTTTGCAGGAACCCACCCTCGTAGCCACTTTTGAATGACTGCCCTGAAAGCCTTGGAAATTATCCCTCTTCCTCCTCCTCCTGTGCCACATCCTCCTTTTATCACTTTAGCAACAATTGTTTTTCTGTCATTTATGGGGCAATCCCTGTCACGTTTTTTTCACTTGCCACTTCAGTCACCATCTAAGTATTTTTACTATCACACTATATATAGGTGTTTGATATGATATTTTTTATATACAATCTCCTTCTGGGCATGGGATCATGCACACATGTGTATAATCCATGTGTGCACAAATCCAATATAGATGCCTTGACGCATATGTGGGGGCGTTACTTTTTGCCTGCACACTATGTTAGAGCCATATATTATATATGGCCTGTGTCAACTAGCATATACCATATTAAATACAATTTTATTTTGATTTTCTGCCGTAGGTGTTACCTGCCTATACCCGCACCATCGAGTGGTTGTGCCCTCTCTCTCCCCACTTAGGGAAGGGGTGTGGCCTTATAAGTGTGACCTCTCGCAAGGCATATTGTGGCTTCGACCCGTTCTTCACTGCGGCATTTGTGGAGCAATCCGGAACCCTCGGCTGGGGAATCAAAGGGTCTCCTTTTTAAGTAAGAGGTTCTCCATGTGGGAATAAATTCCTTCCCCTTTTGGATACATTTATGGGGTAGCTATATCAACTGTTCGCACCTTATGTGAGTATGATACGCCAAATAGTGTGTGCAAAAAATAATTGTTACATATCTTTTTAGCAGAAAGTGCCTTTGAAGAAGACCCCAGTGTGGGTTGAAATGCGTCAGGCCTGCTATTCTTTTCATAATTTTGACATGTACTATATAATGTTGATATGAAATTACTGTATGATAATATGTATCCATTTCTTTTTTATTAATTTCCCACTGGAGCTCATGTTTTTATTATCATGTTAAGGGTTTTTTCTTTATATTAATAAACACAGATTATTCTCCTTTTTTTTATTTTTGTTTTGCTGCCTAAAAACCCCAATTTAGGGGAGTCCTTCCCATTTTCTATTTCTCGGGGGTGAGCAGCGCTCGCTAACCTTTTGGTATGCGTCTTTCCTTTGCTGTGCCACATCCTCTTCCATCATTGCCCAAAGCGTTTTTTTCAAGGAGGCATAGAACTGGGATAGTAACGCTGAGAACCGCGTCATTGGCACTGGCCATATTGGTGTAGTACTTGAAACAGTGCAACAAGGCACACAGGTCTCGCATGGAGGACCTGTTATTATTGTTGAAGTGGTGCTGTTCGCAGAATGACTTATGCGTGCGTGCTGTAGCTAAAACTCCACTATCGCCTGCTGCTGCTCGCAGAGTCTGGTCAGCATGTGCAAGGTGGAGTTCCACCTTGTGGGCACGTCACATATGAGGCAGTGAGCGGGAAGGTTGAAGTTACGCTGCAGCTCTGACGGGCGAGCAGCAGCACGGTGAGAATGCCGAAAGTGCGCACAGACAGCAGCTCTGGCATATCGGGGTAATTTTTAAGGAACCTCTGGACCACCAAGTTCAGCACATGCGCCAGGCAAGGGATGTGCATCAAACCGGCTAGGCCCAGAGCTGCTACGAGATTTCACCCATTATCGCACACCACCAGGCCGGGCTTGAGGCTCACTGCCACCAACCACTCATCGGTCTGTTGTTCCATGTCCCTCCACAACTCCTGCATGGTGTGGGGTTTTTCCCCCAAACAGGAAAGTTTTAAAACTGTCTGCTGTCGTTTACCCCTGGCTGTGCTGAAGTTGGTGGTGAAGGTGTAACGCTGACGTGATGAGGAGGCAGTAGAGGATGAAGAAGCGGAGTAGGAGGAGTTAGCAACAGGAGGCAAACTGAAGCGCCCTGCAATCCTCGGTGGTGGGAGGACATGCGCCAAACTGCTATCCGCCTCAGGCCCAGCCGCCACTGCATTTACCCAGTGTGCTGTTGGGGGATATAACGTGCCTGACCATGCTTACTGGTCCACGTATCCGTAGTTAGGTGGACCTTGCCACAGATGGCATTGCGCAGTGCACATCTGATTTTGTCCCCCACTTGGTTGTGCAGGGAAGGGATGTCTCGCCTGGAAAAGTAGTGGCGGCTGGGCACAACGTACTGTGGGACAGCCAATGCCATCAGGCTTTTAAAACTCTGCTTCTCCACCAGATGGAATGACAGCATTTCAAAGGCCAGAAATTTTGAAATGCTTGTATTCAGGGCCAGGGATCGTGGGTGGGTAGGGGGTACTTCCTCTTCCGCTCCAGTGTTTGGGAGATAGACAGCTGAATGCTTCCATGGGACATTGTGGAGATGGTTGGAGACCCAGGTGGTAGTGTTGTTGGCAGATCCTCTGTTTGCGGGTTGGCAAGTAGTGATGGACGAACGTTTCGCCCGGCGGTCGTTTCGCGGCGAATTTCCGACTTTCGCCGTCCGCGGGTTCGAACGCCTTTTTCCGTCGTTCGCCCCGGCGGACTTACGTGTTTAATGTATACAAGAACTTTAACCTTTCGTGACACGTTTATCATGTGTTACAGGACAACCAATTGAGACATGACAGCTCATGGACACTTGGACATTCCCCCTAACCTATAAATACACCCGATCCGGTGGCCATTTTACATTCTTTCTTCTGTCACTGTAGGGAAAGGATCCTGTGTGGAGTAGGGACAGAGAAAACGCTAGCTATTTGGTACACAAAAGTTCTTTTCAGGACTGGTATAGGTGTTAGGTCAGCAGCCTGAGTTTCTTTTGTCAGTTTAGATAAAGGGACAGAGCGCTGTATGCTGCTATTTTAGGGACAGCTCAGCCAGATTAGTCTTTCTTCATCATCATCATCATCATCATCATTAGCTGTTACTATCAGGTCCACAAAAGAGCTATTCCAGCTAATCGTTCCAGCCTACTCTTTTTTGCCAATTTGTATAGGGACAGGCAGGAAGCAGTGTGTCAGGCAGTGAGGATAATTTTAAAGACTTGCTGTTACTATTAGTTCCACAAAGGTTCTTTTCAGGACTGGTATCAGTGGTACGGTAATAGGCTTGTACACGTATAATATTCTTTCTTCCAAATATAGAAAGAATATTATACTTGACTGCTGCCCTTCTGCTGCAGTCTGCTAATCATTCACAACTCACTTGTTCCACAAAGCTCTTTATCAGGACTGGTAACTTGGTCTGTCTAGGGTGCTACGGTACATAGGCTTGGGTGCGGTACAGTCTGCTGTTCTGTAAGGACCGCTATCGGTCCACAATACATAGGGTTGCCGTGCACTACTGCTGACCGCTGCCCTATACTGCAGCAGTCCTTCAGCGGTATAGGGACTGACGCACAGTCTGCTAAACACTAATACACAACCTGCTTGGTCCACAAAAGTTCTTATAAGGACTGGTAACTTGGTATAGGGTGCTACGGTACATAGGCCTGAGTGCGTTACAGTCTGCTGTTCTGTAAGGACCGCTATCGGTCCACAATACATAGGGTTGACGTGCACTACTGCTGACCGCTGCCCTATACTGCAGCAGTCCTTCAGCGGTATAGGGACTGACGCACAGTCTGCTAAACACTAACACACAACCTGCTTGGTCCACAAAAGTTTTTATAAGGACTGGTAACTTGGTATAGGGTGCTACGGTACATAGGCCTGAGTGCAGTACAGTCTGCTGTTCTGTAAGGACTGCTATCGGTCCACAATACATAGGGTTGCCGTGCACTACTGCTGACCGCTGCCCTATACTGCAGCAGTCCTTCAGCGGTATAGGGACTGACGCACAGTCTGCTAAACACTAATACACAACCTGCTTGGTCCACAAAAGTTCTTATAAGGACTGGTAACTTGGTATAGGGTGCTACGGTACATAGGCCTGAGTGCAGTACAGTCTGCTGTTCTGTAAGGACCGCTATCGGTCCACAATACATAGGGTTGCCGTGCACTACTGCTGACCGCTGCCCTATACTGCAGCAGTCCTTCATTGGTATAGGGACTGACGTACAGTCTGCTAATCACTAACACACAACCTGCTTGGTCCACAAAAGTTCTTATAAGGACTGGTAACTTGGTATAGGGTGCTACGGTACATAGGCCTGAGTGCGTTACAGTCTGCTGTTCTGTAAGGACCGCTATCGGTCCACAATACATAGGGTTGCCGTGCACTACTGCTGACCGCTGCCCTATACTGCAGCAGTCCTTCAGCGGTATAGGGACTGACGCACAGTCTGCTAAACACTAACACACAACCTGCTTGGTCCACAAAAGTTTTTATAAGGACTGGTAACTTGGTATAGGGTGCTACGGTACATAGGCCTGAGTGCAGTACAGTCTGCTGTTCTGTAAGGACCGCTATCGGTCCACAATACATAGGGTTGACGTGCACTACTGCTGACCGCTGCCCTATACTGCAGCAGTCCTTCAGCGGTATAGGGACTAAGAGTTTTGTCACAGGGTGATTTAAAAAATGACAGGCAGAGGAAGAGGCAGGCCCTTCCGCAGGGGTGGTAGGGGTAGGGCAGGAGCAACAGCCTTGAGCCAAAGTGGGAAGTTGCAGAAGGTGCGTTCAATTACTTTAAAGGACGCACCAGACTTGGTTGAGTGGCTCACTCAGCCTTATTCTTCTGCACCCTCCTCATCCTCTCGATCTGCACCCTCTTCTTCACTCTCTGCTATGTGCACCCCCAAAGACACTACCACCAACAACACCACCACCACCACATACCTTCCGCTTGAGTGCAAATGGGGGCCTTCATGCTCCAGTGTTTTAATAGGGACCCCCGTATAAAAAGCATGAGGGTCAAGGACCAGTACTGGGTGGCAACGTACTTAGATCCCCGGTACAAACACAAAATGGCGGAAATGTTACCGCCGTCGCAGAGGGCTGTCAGAATGCAGCACTTCCAGGCCTTGCTTCGAGAAATGCTGCATTCTGCTTTTGCGTGCGCTGGCAGAGGAGCAATTCCCACTCCCAGAGAAGGATTTGCGGGTACCAATCCAACAGCGCCTGCAAGAAGAGGCCGGTTTGAAGATGTGTTGGTGACTTCGGATATGAGGTCATTCTTTCAGCCGACCCATCGACAGGTGTCATCCGGATCCAGCATCAGGGAACGCCTAGACCGTCAGGTGTCCGACTACATTGGGTTAACGGCCGATGTGGACGCTCTGAGGAGTGATGAACCCCTAGACTACTGGGTGGGCAGGCTTGACCTCTGGCCAGAGCTTGCCCAATTTGCAATCGAACTGTTGGCTTGCCCCTCATCCAGTGTCCTGTCCGAAAGGACGTTCAGCGCAGCAGGGGGGATTGTGACCGATAAGCGTACTCGCCTAGCTCACGACAGTGTTAACTACCTCACATTTCTAAAAATGAATGAGGCATGGATCTCGGAGGAATTCAACACATGTGATCAGTAGACCATGTATATGTCTATAAACAATTTTTGGAATCAAGCACACAGACCTTCTTAATTCATTTGGCTCACTTCCCTGACCCAAAAAAGCACACCGTACTATATGCCCCTACCCTCCTCTTTGAAGAGGTTGAGCGGTGTCATATTTCTACTGGGGCTGCTTATTATGAGGGGTTCCCACCATCCCTGTGCTGTGCTGACTTCCTCCTGGGTGTTCTTATTATGAGGGGCTCCCACCATCCCTGTGCTGTGCTGACTTCCTCCTGGGGGTTCTTATTATGAGGGGATCACACCATCCCTGTGCTGTGCTGACTTCCTCCTGGGGCTGCTTACGGTGCTGCTGTCAGCGCTGTATGTCACGGAGCTGCTGTCAGCGCTGTATGTCACGGAGCTGCTGTCAGCGCTGTATGTCACGGAGCTGCTGTCAGCGCTGTATGTCACGGAGCTGCTGTCAGCGCTGTATGTCACGGAGCTGCTGTCAGCGCTGTATGTCACGGAGCTGCTGTCAGCGCTGTATGTCACGGAGCTGCTGTCAGCGCTGTATGTCACGGAGCTGCTGTCAGCGCTGTATGTCACGGAGCTGCTGTCAGCGCTGTATGTCACGGTGCTGCTGTCAGCGCTGTATGTCACGGAGCTGCTGTCAGCGCTGTATGTCACGGAGCTGCTGTCAGCGCTGTATGTCACGGAGCTGCTGTCAGCGCTGTATGTCACGGAGCTGCTGTCAGCGCTGTATGTCACGGAGCTGCTGTCAGCGCTGTATGTCACGGAGCTGCTGTCAGCGCTGTATGTCACGGTGCTGCTGTCAGCGCTGTATGTCACGGAGCTGCTGTCAGCGCTGTATGTCACGGAGCTGCTGTCAGTGCTGTATGTCACGGAGCTGCTGTCAGCGCTGTATGTCACGGAGCTGCTGTCAGCGCTGTATGTCACGGAGCTGCTGTCAGCGCTGTATGTCACGGTGCTGCTGTCAGCGCTGTATGTGACGGAGCTGCTGTCAGCGCTGTATGTCACGGAGCTGCTGTCAGCGCTGTATGTCACGGAGCTGCTGTCAGCGCTGTATGTCACGGAGCTGCTGTCAGCGCTGTATGTCACGGTGCTGCTGTCAGCGCTGTATGTCACGGAGCTGCTGTCAGCGCTGTATGTCACGGAGCTGCTGTCAGTGCTGTATGTCACGGAGCTGCTGTCAGCGCTGTATGTCACGGAGCTGCTGTCAGCGCTGTATGTCACGGAGCTGCTGTCAGCGCTGTATGTCACGGTGCTGCTGTCAGCGCTGTATGTCACGGAGCTGCTGTCAGCGCTGTATGTCACGGAGCTGCTGTCAGCGCTGTATGTCACGGAGCTGCTGTCAGCGCTGTATGTCACGGAGCTGCTGTCAGCGCTGTATGTCACGGAGCTGCTGTCAGCGCTGTATGTCACGGTGCTGATGTCAGTGCTCTGTATTACGGTGCTGCTGTCAGTGCTCTGTATCTCCTGCACCCTCTTGTTTGCCTACCCTGGTCCCTGACCTTCCCTCTCCTCCATTGCCTTCATTAGCTCCATAGTCCTGAATTGTCAGAACAATTTCCCAAATAAAAAAAAAATGCTTGTAGTTATCGATCCCAAATTCACCTCATACATGTATTATGCTATTGTCCAGGTGGTGGGACTACGTGCTACCCCCTAATAATTACCCCGTGGCCGCAAATTCGACCTAAAGGTTTGCGAAATTCGCCTCCCATTGAAGTCAATGGAGCCCGCGGCGAACGGTCGTTTTCGCGAACGTTTGTGTCCGTTCGCGTTTCGCGTTCGCGAAACGTCCCGTCGGAAGTTCGTCCATCACTATTGGCAAGTGCCACTGTCACTACAGAGGTGGATGAAGAGGCCAAGACTGCAGCAGAAGAGGAGGCAGGAGGAGCCAGAGACCTTTCTTGTTTTTTGAGGTGTGTACTCCACTGCAGCTCGTGCTTTGCACTTAGATGCCTGGTCATGCAGGTTGTGCTCAGGTTGAGAACGTGTATGCCTCGCTTCAGGCTCTGATTGCACAGCGTGCAAACCCCTCGTGTCTTGTCATCAGCACATTGTCTGAAGAACTGCCACGCTAAGGAACTCCTTGGACCTGGCTTTGGTGTGCTCGGTCCCTTGCTGCATTGGGCAGTAGCAGGCATACTGTCTAGGGGACGGATGCTCCGCTTTTACACCCTGCTCCCTCTTCTGCTGTGCTGGTGGCTCTGTGTGACCACCACCTCTTCCTCCGAATTACACAGGTCACCTGCATGACGTTGATTCCATGTGGGGTCGAGAACCTCATTGTCCTCCACATCATCTTTCACCCAGTCTTTCCCCTGCCCTCCTTGTCGCTCTGCACAATTGCGAAAGCAGCAGGAGTTGGCACCTGTGTCTCATCATCATCCGAGACGTGCTGCGATTGTCCTCCCATGTACTCATCTTGAAACATAAGTGGTTGGGCATCAGTTCACACAATCCCTTCCACTTCTGGGGCAGTGCTAGGTGGATGGCCCTGGGAAACCCTGCTAACAGAGTCATCAAAAAGCAGAAGAGACTGCTGCATAATTTGGGGCTCAGACTACTTGGCTGATTTGCAAGGGGGTGAGGTGAAAGACTGATGGACATCAGCGGCAGGTGCCAACTCTGATCTTTCAGCAGGAGACTGGGTGGGAGACAATGTGAAGGAACTGGAGGCACTGTCAGCAACCCTACTAATCTACTATGGCCTATACTTGTCCTGGCCTCAACATTCATAGAGCCGCATTAGGCCCGACCAAATATCGCTGCAGGCTCTGTCGCCTACTCGCACCCGAGGAAGGTGTTTCACTTGTGCGTGTAGCTGGCACAGATCGACAACATCCTCTCCCTGCAGCAGGAGCTCCACCAGCAGCACCACGACCGGGGCCACTTCCCTTCTTTGACATTCTCCTCATATTTCTCAAATTTAGGATCTTGCCCTAAATGGGTGTTTTTTGAATAGTAGAATAGAAGAACAGTATCTAAAGTGTGTATCTCACACATACAGATATGCAGGAAACACTGTAAAATATTTTTTTTGGCCCTAAATGGGTGTTTTTAGAATAGCAGAATAGAGCAACAGTATCTAAAGGTTGTATCTCACACATACAGATTTGCAGAAAATGCTATTCAAAAAAATTATTTTTGACCTACATTTTTTTTTTGAATAGCACAATAGAAGAACAGTATCTAAAGTGTATCTCACACGTACAGATATGCAGGAAACCCTGTAAAATATATATTTTTTGGCCCTAAATGGGTGTTTTTAGAATAGCAGAATAGAGAAACAGTATCGAAAGGGTGTATCTCACACGTACAGATATGTAGAAAATGCTATTCAAAAAAAAAAATTTTTGCCCAAAATTTATTTTTTTTGAATAGAAGAACAGTATCAAAAGTGTGTATCTCACATGTGCAGATATGCAGGAAACACTGTGAAATATTTTTTTTAGCCCTAAATGGGTGTTCTTTGAATAGCTGAATAGACTAACAGTAACTAAAGGGTGTATCTCACAGTAACATATGCAGTGCTGGTGCACTGAGCTTGCATAAAATGCCAGCTGGCACCGACGCCAACCTAACTAACAGACAGATAAAAGTTATCTTTTCTCTGGCACTGGGCCTAGGGCAGTGTAAAAAGATTATGCACTGCACCCACACAAGAAAATCAAGGTAGATCGCTGAGTAATTTGATTTCTGAATCAGGACTCCTGTCTAATTCTCTCCCTCAAAGCAGCAGCAGCAACCTTTCCCTAGAATATCTAAAGCAGAGTGATGTGCTGTGCTATGTGCCTCTAGCTTATATAGAGGCTAGGTCACATGCTGCACTGGCCAATGACAGTCATGCCATTAGTAGGCATGGTTGTGATGGCTTCTAAGGGCACACGAGTTAAGCAAATGTTGATTAGCTGCCCTGCAGCTTTTTAAAAAGCGCCATTACATTGCCGAACACCGAACTCAAACCCGAACATACAGTAAATTGTTCGGGTTCGGGTCCGGGTACCAAAAACCCAAAAGTCCAGTACGGGTTCGCTCAACCCTAAAACCTTATACATGAAATTTTAGCTGGGCACATATATCTGCAGTGTTTTCTTATCTCTCTTCAAAGCACTGTGTCCCATAGCTGTCTCCTGCCCCGTCCTTCTGTTATCAGCCTGATAACGCCTGACAAGTTCTTCGTCACATATGATAAAAGCAGCCTGAGTTTTGTGTTGTGGAGGATGCTATAAATAGTTTAGCACTGAGCTGAACGATTTAACAAGCAGAGCTGAAAGTCTCTACGTATGAGAAGGGGGGGGGGGGTGTCTTTCCTCCAATTAGCTGTCTTGGCTGTATGCCTAGGCTTCACTGCAGTGTTAACCAGTAAGAGAAAATCTCCTAACACAATGTGCACTTTCTAAACAATATATAAAGTTGGAGACAGCTGATATACATGTAAAACTTATGTAGGAAGATTTGTTATATCCCTGTGTATCATCTGAGGCTGTTCATTTCACTAGGTATATGTGAGGGTTTACATTCACTTTAAGCTATGTGCAGACTTCTGGAGAAACCAGTGCACCAATTAAATTTCGTAGGGCTTTTTGCACATAAGCAGGATACACAACACCCCACTTTGCCATGTTTGCTAGAAATTGATAAGACATTTTAAAAAATCATAGCTGACTGCAGTTTAAAATGGTCAGTAACATAATAAATCAGAATTGTTATACTATTAGTCTTACAGTAAAAGTGGAGTCATCGTTTACTATGATCTTCAGAAGTCAGGACCAGTGCTACCACTAGGCAAACTAGGCACCCAGCCACTGGTGTTCCTACTCTCTTCTCTCTGCAGCAAGCAACTAAGTCTCAGGATCAGCAGGTAACCACTGCTCCGTTCGCACATGTCAGAGGCACAGCAGCGGCAGAGGACTTTATCTGTGTCCTGACTCCCAAATGAATGTAAGCAAGCAAACATTCATTGATAGGCACTGGTAGGCTGCATTGATGGGTGCTGGTAGGCTGCATTTGATGGAGGCTAGTGAGGCTGCATTTGATGGACACTGGTGAAGCTGCTTTTGTTGGACGCTGGTGAGGCTGAATTTTATGGGCACTGGTGAGGCTGAATTTGATGGGCGCTGGTGAGGCTACATTGATGGACGCTGGTAGGTTGCATTAATGGGCAATGGTGAGGCTGCATTTGATGAGTGCTGGTGAGGCTGCATTTGATGGGCACTGGTGAAGCTGCATTTTGTAGGGGCTGATTATTTGCCTTATTAAGCTGTTTTAGACCAGCTAGCTATAATAACTAGCTTGAGTAAGGCACATCTGTTAGAGCCCGGTCTACCCGAGTTTGAGTCAGGTCCACAATCATTATGTTTAACCACTGAAAGCAAACATGTAGTTAGCAAATTGCTTCTGGGATGGTATAACAGGCCCATCCGGGTACCTGAACATAGCATTAGTGCTATCCTAGAGTACCATGACATTGCCAAAACTCAGCTATTGTTCGTTCTTGTATTGTTATATTTTTTGTATATTTTTGTATTTTATTTTTCACCTAGGTAGGGAGTGGCATCAGATGTAGGCTTCCTAATAGAAGTATTTGCTTATAAAAGTACCATAGCTTTCAAGGCTTATTGGGTTCTCTAGAACAGTGTTTCTCAACCTCAGTTCTCAAGTACCCCCAACAGGCCATGTTTGCAGGTTTTCCTTTATCTAGCACAGGTGATTTAAATCAGAGTCAATGGCTTTGTATTTTGCACAACTATTTTGTCTAAGTTAAATTCCCAAAATAGGGCCTGTTGGGGGTACTTGAGGACTTAGGTTGAGAAACACTGCTCTAGAAGATAATTTAAGGCATCTGGAAGAGGTTTGCACTGAGTGCACTGAGTGTAGGTACATTTTATGTTCCTGGGGCACTCAGAACTTAGGATGGATGATAAATATATGTGAAAAAGGACAGACAAATAAAAAGAGCGATGTTATGGCATTGGGCCTTTCTAAGACATGGGTACTTTCACATACATTTTTGGTAATGATATCAGGCCTCTTTCATATAAGCCTAGCTATTAAAAAAATTTAAATGTTATTTAACATGTACTTTTATATACCTTTCAGTCAAATACCTTTGTAAATGTAGAAGCATATCTAATGTTTGGTTTATTTAGCCAGCCGGGTTTGCACTACACCTAATCAGTGTCATTGAACAATCTCTGTCAAATAAAGCAAACTTTTCATTGGCAGATAAGTTAGTGAGACACAACTTCTCAGATGGCACAACCTGTCACAAATGGGCATACCCACAAGGATTACCAAATCTCGCAGATTTGCATGTTAGCACCTAAGATAAATGCTTACTTTTTTGTTCAATGAAATAGGAGATTCATATATAATTGCACCAAACCATGAACTATCAGAGTATATCTTCCATTCTAGCCATTTGATATGACCCACATACAATCCAATTTATCAGAAGTGTAGGCCTAATACTTCCAAAGGTTACATCTATAGTCACCTTAAAGCAGATCTTACACTAGAAACCTTACCGCTGGCTTCTGCACTCAAAGCACTGGGGTATAGCCTGAGAGTGATGAGGATCCCAAATCTCAAGAGAAAATATCCCAGCACTGTGCTGGAAGGTCAGCTCGCAAGATTTGGCATTCTTGGCATTCCCCCTCAATCTTGTTGGATGGATAGTGACATCAACATCTGAAGAGTGGAAGCTAAGGGCATTTCCTGACCACAGGAAACCATATTAACCACAACATACATAGCCATTCACAACTCTGCCCCGAGCTACATCACCAATCTTGTCTCCAAATATCGCCCAAATCGTCCCCTCCGTTCTTCTCAAGACCTCCTACTCTCAAGCTCTCTCGTTTCCTCCTCCCACACTCGTCTCCAGGATTTCTCCAGAGCCTCTCCAATCCTCTGGAACTCGCTACCTCCACTGGTCCGGCTATCCCCTACTCTTGCTACCTTCAGGCGATCCCTGAAAACTCATCTATTCAGGGAAGCCTATCACATCTCAAACTAATCCCCTACCACTTCCATCAGCTCATTCCCGACAGTTATAACCTTTTGTTCCACCTGCCCCACCCTATTGGATTGTAAGCTCTTCTGAGCAGGGCCCTCTTAATCCTCTTGTATTTTATTGTATTGTAACTGTATTGTCTCCTTTTATATTGTAAAACGCTGCGTAAATTGCTGGCGCTATATAAATCCTGAATAATAATAATAATTTCCTGTTTTTTTTTCCACAGGTGTGTTTTCTACTACTATTATATGGCGATTTGAAATGGGGAAGGGTGGCCTGATGTAATTAGCAGAGCCTTCTAGTGCAAGATCTACTGCAATGACATACCTAGATCTAATACCTAAACCAAACTATGAATTAACATATATGCTGCTAAGCATCACCATTATAACAATTATAACAACTAAAACAAATTATACAGTATTGAGCAAAAGTTTAGGCAGGTGTGAGGAAATGCTGTAAAGTAAATAATGCTTTCAAAAATGTATATTTTAATTGTTATTTTTATGAATTTACAAAATGCAAAGTGAGCAGACAATTTTAAATCAACTCAATGTTTGGTGTGACTACCCTTTGGCTTTAAACCAGCATCCATTCTTACACTTGCACAGGAATTTCAGGAACTCAATTCAAGAATTTTTTAAGATTAAAATCACTTGTATGATTGATCAATCATACCAAGCAGGTGCTAATGACCATCAATTTATTATGTAGTTTGAAACACAGTCAATAACTGTAACAGAAACAGCTTTGTAGAAGGCTTAAACCTGGGTGAGGAACAGACACATTCTGCTACTTGGTTGTGGAAGACAGTTTCATGTCACAGGTCATACACTATGGCAAGACTGAACACAGCAACATTATACTGAATCAGCAGGCTCTCTTCCCTATGGCAGATTTAAAATCAGACTAAGGTTTTAAGATGTGGTGCTCTTTTGAAGAATCACAAATAAATGGGCATGGTTGAGAACTGTAGAAGCAGTGGTCAGCCAAGCACACTTAATGCAGCAGATAAAGGACACATCATGCTTACTTAACTTCGGCATTGGAAGATGTCCAGCTGTGCCATCAGCACAGAACTGGTAGAAACCTGTGTGACCCAAGTACACCCATCTACTGTTCATAGAAGTCTAGCCAGAAGTGGTATTCATGGAAGTCATTCCTTTGACATGGAGGCAAGGCTAAGATTTTCAACTGTGCATGAAAACATAGGAACTGGTGGTGCAGAAAATGGCAGCAGGTGCTCTGGGCTGATGAGTAAACATTTTAAATATGTTCCTGAAGCAGGAGGCAGTTTGTTTGCTGAAGGGCCAGAAAGCGGTACAATAATGAGTGTCTTCAGGCAATAGTGAAGCATGGTGGAGGTTCCTTGCAAGTTTGGGGCTGCATTTATACAAATTAAGTTGGAAAGTTGGTCAGGATCAATGCTGTCCTCAATTCTGAGAATAACAGATAGTTATCCATCATACAATATGATCAAGGACCCCAAACATACAGCCAATGTCATTAACAACTATCTTCATCATATAGAAGAACAAGGAGTCCTGATCTCAACATCATCGAGTCTGTCTAGAATTTCACGAAGAAACAGAAGGATTTGAGGCAACCTACATCCACAAAAGATCTGTGTGTGTTGTTCCAAACATCTTGGAACAACCTACCTGCCACGTTCCTTCAAAAACTGTCTGCAAGTGTACCCAGAAGAATTTATCCTGTTTTGAAGGCAAAGGGTGGTCACACCAAATATTGACTTGACTTAGATTTCTCTTCTGTTCATTTAATTTCCATTTTGTTAATTGATAAAAATAACTATTAACACGTCTATTTCTGAAAGCATTCCTAATTTACATATATCAATGTTTATATATTGTGGTAGTGTGGTACCCCACCAGTGTATATACCCAGAATGCTCATTCGGATAGGTTGCGGGGCTCCAGGGAGCTTGTAACGTTAGGAGGAAACTGACTTTTCAGTTCCCTCATTATTTACTAAAATCCGTTTTGGGATCTGGAGCCCGGGGATTTCGTGGCGATCTGGGTGGGATGAAATCCCCAGTCCTGGGTCCAGATTTTGGGACTCACCAGCACACTGACTGGTCAGGTGTGTGTTGGACTATTTGTAGATACCTGACCATGGTTCTGGGCTCCACCCTCCCGAGGAGTCCAGGCAAGCAAGGGAGAAGTGTGCATGTCTGCACAGTTCTGTTTGTCAGAGCAGACAGAGGGTCCAAGTGTGTGGGCTGGAACAGCAAGGAAGCTGGGAAAGAGTAATTCTGTTATAAAGTCAAGAGGGCTGAAGCAAAGCCTGAGCAGCAGAGCTGATCAGAGAGCCAGATGGCTTGTTATTTTTCATTTATTACTGCTGTGAAATTGAAACCCCTGCGTGGGAATTCTTGATGGACATTTTCTTTCTTTAATAAAAGTGGGTCAAAAAGCCCTGAAATTTAATTTCTGGTGTGGATTGGTCTCGATAGCGGGTGCTACGTTTGAGTTAAACAACCCCCAATATCACAATATATATATATATATATATATATATATATATATATATATATATATATATATATATATATAGTATATACATTTATGTCGATATCATATAACACTTTCAACAAACTAATAAAAATAAGCAGAATCCTAAGTGGTTAGGTAACTTGATGGCTTCATGATGTCAAAAACCTACAAGTCTCAGCATGCCTTATCTCTTTGTGGCCTGCTATAAAGACTTCAAATATCCCTTCTTTCCACTGATATACTATGGCTTTTACCAAGAAAGAGGGTTGAAATTAAAATTTTAATGTTGATTGTATATTGATTATTTTCCCTGCATTATGTATAAATCATGTTATTACTAATAGGAATTGACAAAAAAAAGGAACGGGAATTCTAAGACCATATAAATTTTTTGCTACCAATGCTGTATTTATGAGCCTATTCCATGTCATATATATCTCACATAATGTTTACATTAAAACAACCCAGCAATGCTTCAATTGCAATGTTATTTATGTTTTAAAACCCCACTGTACCATTAGAAAACTGGCAATATCAATGATCCACAGGCACATCATCTCCCCTATGAAATCACATAAATCAAGATTAAACAAAAAATTCACGTAAAGCTGCCTGCTGTGCTCTAGATGGAAATATGCCTTGTAATAATAATTCAAGTTGTAAATATTTTATAAACTGAACCTCAGGGTTTTGGTCTGTCATGAAAGTCTTGCCACGCTTCATTTATTATGTTAAAATATCTGCACAATAATTATGCTTGCAAACAAGTTTGCATTGATATAGGAAAGTTTTCCTGAGTGTAGGTGTGGACATTAGTACAAGAGTGCATATACCTGTGGTAAATAGTGCTCCTTTAACGAGCAGACCTTTTCATAGATATTTGAAGATAAGCACACCTGAAATTTTGTGAACTTTTTTTTAGGCTTTTATTTAAGTGTTTTTTGGTCATAAAAAATAAAAAGATCAAAAAATACAACCATTGACATTGCATCATGACCAAATGCAAAAGGCTATGTAGAGCCCAAAATGTCATAAACAGTGTACACGGGATATGTACAGGATTGCAACAATACATAGAACCACACACAATCACACAGAAACATACACAGAACTACTGATCCCCCCTTACACCAGCAGCTAGGTACACCCATTAGCAATACAGGGTTAAAAAAATTTATTGAGAATTAACAAGGGTGTTAACTAGACAGTTGAGCGTTAGGAACATTGTCCTATCGAGATGCAGAGCCAGAGCTGCCATATTTTAGTACTTTTTTTTCGAGCAAGCCCTACCTGTATATGAAATATTGTATACTTAGTAAGCACTGTATAATGCTGTCACTAGCAACTGGTCTGTAAATCATATTTATACTTGGAAATGAGTTGAAAACATCTATGAGAAGCTTGGTGAGAACTGCATGGTGCTAGTAACAGATCTGTACATTATAACTATTGATTGCAACAACTTAAAAAAACAGGGACTTTATAGGACAGCATCTAGGGATACAAATTTAACATATGTGTAAAAAATAGTTTCCAGATTTATTAATCACAACATACAAATATTAAAAGTATCACATATGATGGTAAATGTTATACAATATTGTTTTTGTAAGAAACAGCAAAGACAGTCACATGCTAATCCTACAGGATTCATTCATGCAAAAACAACTTCCCCTGCTTTGATGGTCATCTGATCTTACTGCTGGAAAGTGTCCTAATGCAACATGCAACAGTCTCTTCCTTCTGTCACTGTCACGGTGTAGCCAGTGAGCTGGAGTCATACATTTTTTATAAATGAGCATTTTCTCAGCTTTTACAGGCTGATGCAGGATGCATCAAAAGGCACTGCTGTAATCCTTATCAAGAGCAAGAAGTGGCAGGTTCTTACATTCCCACATACAGCGGGGCCATGTAGAGAAGTAGCCAGCCTCTTAAAGGACATTGGGGATGTTTAAATTTTCTATTTATTTTAAAATAAAGATATGCTGTCAGAAACTACAGTTACAAGGGGTAGAAACTGATATTGCTAAACGTATGGAATCACATACATTTTTTTTATCTTTGGTCACTTTAAGCCTTACAAACTTCATTTTTTTCCTGCAAGCTATCACCCACCTGCTACATGAACATTTCAGCCTGAAGTCACCCATGGTAACTTAGTCACTTCAGTTTGCATATTACCTCCTTGAAGGGGATTTGTTTGAGTGGACAGATAATATACTAGATTATAACAGTTATCTGTATGAAGATTTTGTAGAGTATATTACATGTCTATCTGGTGATAAGGGGCATTTGCAAATTCTTCCTCACTTATTTTTAGGTATTTCTGCCCTTTTTCACTTTCTGAGGCAGTGCGCTTCCTATTCTGTGACTTCACCCTAGGCTGTTTAATCTGTTGCTAAACCTAATTCGAAAGTGAGTTTACAGCCCCAGACTCCTGTAGCAACAGTTCATGTCATGATTTCTGTTTCTAGGAGCAAGAAGAAATAGTTCCCTACTAGCTCTACGATTCTTGTTCAAGACCTGCCAGCACCTATGCCTCCTCCTGTTTCTCATCAAGACCTAGTGACTCCTGCTGAGGTATGGCCAGCATCTGCCTCTGATGTCCAGTGCGCTGAGCCAGTTTCTTTTGAGAATGAAACAGTCCTCTGAGATATTGGAGTTGTCTCTTCTAAAAGAACATCAGTCTTTCTTCTTTCTATGTGTTACTTTTTCTGAGTTGATCTCTCTTTAGTCTGAGTTTGCTGTGTCTTAGGTGGCTTTGTCTGTGTTGGCCACGTATGAGATGGCCTTTTCTGAATGTGACACGGCCTCTTCTATCATTGAAGTATTATTTTTTGCATTGAAAGACATCTTTTCTGTTCATGAATCTGTTATGCCTGAACTTGAGACTGGTCTGCCACTCTCGCCCTAGGTATTGCCAGTGCCACACTCTCCCAAGATGTTGACAGTGCCACAGTCCCCTGAGACCTGCCACTGTCACGCTCTGGCCTATTAGCGGCTTACCGCTTTTGCAGAACTCTCCCAGATTGGCATTTAACATCTCAGAATCTGATACTGTTGATTTTGTGTTCTCTGTAGTTTGTAAGCTTTTACCCCCTATGTCTGAATCTTCCCAGTTTACTTTTGACGTACTTGTTCTACAGTTGTTTGACAAGTCTCAATTTTTTTATTAAAGTTAATAGTTTTGGCATATTTTCTGATGCTGGGGAGAACCATTCACCACATGATCTCTTAGATTGTAAGCTCCAACGAGCAGGGCTCTCTGATTTCTACTGTATTAAAGTGTATTGTTGTTTTACTGTCTACCCTCAAGTTGTAAAGTAAACTGTTGGCGCTATATAAATCCTGTATAATAATAATAAAAACAAGATAAGATTTCCTCTGTAGGCTAGGCATTAAGGGGTTAAATTGGGCTACAGTGGGTCCTGATATGTTTCTTTGTGAAAATGGAGAACTTGCTCAGCTCCTGAATTTTCTGGAAGACACTTAAGCCCCATACACACTATCAGTTTTTCTGCTGAGTTTTTCCATCAGATTTACCAAAACCATGTAATATGAGGTCAAACCTTAAGAGTTTCAATTTGTATGCAATCAGGCAGGCCCTTCTACTACATGGTTTGGGTAAACCTGAAGAACTCAGCAGAAAAACTGATAGTGTGTATGGGGCTTTACACTCCTCTAGGAATGTTGAGGGTGGATGTGCCTTGCCCTTTTTAAGGGTTTCTAATGGGTAAATAGCACAGTGACAGCCTCGCTATTCCTAAAATAAAAATGTGATGTACTGATTTTTGATATTGCCGCTGTAAGCATTTCAAGAGAGCATGACGTATAAAAGCAAACTTATATTGTATGTAAAGGCAAATTCAACCCTCTGTTTATCCTCATGACAACTGTCACAGAGATTGAAAGTAATAGAAATCCAAAATGTTTGATTTGTCACCAGAGCAAGAGGCGAGGAAAAGTCTTCCAATGGGACACCCGTTCATGTAACAATCCTCTAAAATGGGAATTCAGTTCATTTTGGGGGGATTTCCTCTCATTTCCAGTTGCATCTCCTGGACAGGGAGTGAAGGGAAATTCCCCAGTATTGTATTGCATACAAGCAGATTATTGTGCACATGGTCAAACATTCAAGCCCTAGTCAACATAAGAGATTCTATATGTTGCTGCTTGGAGTACTAATTCTAATGTTAAATACTTGTACATTTACTGACTCTTCCATACGGCAGCATAGCATAAGGATTTCTTATGTGACTTGTAGCTTACTGCTTAGTGAGCACATTATTTTTTTTAATTTGAGGTTATTTGACACGCACCATGTAGTGTACCTTTTATAAAAGCAGCATTATTTGGATTTTTAATACAAAGCAAACCAGGAGCACACTGTATGCATTGGATATCAGTGCACAATCAGCTTGGATCATAATTATGCATGTTCATACTCGTAGGCATGTGATCTAATTGTATGTTTACGGGTTATCTCTGATTTACTTTATTTATTAACTCAGCTTCACCATGTAGAATATTTTATTGTGTCCAGGGGTTGAAACATACAAGTCCTTTTGAACAGAAATTATATTTGTTTTGCATCAATTATATTTTAGTGTTTATTTTTAATATTTTTAAAGTTTACGTTTTTAAACCTTTAGAAAAAAAATAATTTTTTTTACCATCTATGCACAATCTTTGTTTTGCAAATTAACATTAAATACGTGACTAAACCAAAAGTTAATGCTATCTGCAGTGATAATTAAATCAGCAGTTCTCAAATTTTTTATTTTCATTAATATGTGTAGATCAGTCTAACCTTAGCAGAATCACACAATTCAGGAATCCAGGCAACCATGCTTCATGAATTGTATAATTCTCTATGGATTAAACAATCTGCATCCACAAAATCCACAAAACTGCAGTTAACTGATTCCGCTGATTTAAAATCAGTAATTCGTTGTTATATGGGTTTAGCGGTTCCATGGCATTAGTGACTACTTGTGCTAGACTGCATTTGCCTGTGACTTTTAGAGTGACAGCTTTTATACGAGTGACATTAAAGAAGACCAGTCACCAATGACTGTTTTTTTTTTATTATCCACTTTCTGTCAGTGCAGAAGTGTCAGGCAGAGTGTCAGACAAAACAGAAACTCATAAAACTATCATATAACAAAGGTGTCATCAGAAATATATAAAAGAAAATGGAAGGCTTTGTTAACTGACAATTTTATCCTACTTCAGCAATCCATGGAGTGTGTCACCTTGAACTCATGGGGTGTTACAGCCTGAAACTAAGCGGACATCTTTGCTCTGCCAGGAAAACAATACAATGAAATAAAAGTACCAACACAAGACTAAAAGTTGAGGATATACTAAAATAAACCCAATTATTAATTATTATTATTATTATTAAACCCAATTATTAATGGTTTTTGTTGCTCAAAAACTGCCCCTCCTTAACCTACAATAGGCAGTGGATGGGGGTGTTTACACACCGAGGTCATGATGCTTTCCACCCATGGCAAACACCCGACATGTAGTAATTGGCAGGCAGCAAGCCCACCGAACTGTATATTCAAGCAATGCCACAAATGCCCCTCAACCGGATGTTTGTTGGCAAAAATCACATTGGCAATGACATCAGTGACTCTGAAAGTCCTCGCTCATGCACGTCCTTTTAGAGGGGACTTATACAGATACATGGCCCTGTATACAGATTAGTCTGCCTTGGTTGTTACCATGGTACACAAGCTTATAATATAGAATACATACAGCCACTTCATCCCATATTATGGCCATGCATCTATCGCTGGTGTGCATGCATGTAGAAAAGGAGTGACTGCAAGGCTGGAGGAACTGAGATGCAACAAAGAATGAAAAAATTGGAAGAGCATGTTTTTAACCCCTTCACACTGACTGCCCTAGGCTCTTTAACAGTTCTAAAAGCCGGGAGGCATTCAGGTCAAGTGACCAGTGATTGGCTGTCACAGCACTGCAGTCACATGGTCGGAAATCTCCCAATTGCAAGTACCCGTTGGGAGTTTACTGGTTCCCGCCGGCTACTGTGCTGGGGGTGTGCAGCGAGAGCACTCTCAGCACGGTAAGTTGTTTTAACAGGGCTGCATATATGCGGTCACTCGATGTTAAGGCCCACCTGCCGAATGCCCGCATATATGTTAATGGCTGGCTTCAAGAGGTTTAAAATGTCTGTAGTTTACCATAAACAGTGCTTTAGCAAACTGAATTCATTCAATTAGGGATCTTATCTATGAGTAGAGATTTACATCTTAGATTCCTAAAATTCCCAATCCTGACTGGTACCTTTTAAGGGAGGATGATTTACAGTTTCATTAGTAACCATTTTCATTAGGTACCTGAAAAATTTACATGCTATACAAAATTAAAGCAGTTTCTCAACTGACAACTGCCACTACTACCAATGTCGGGTCGCTTGTAAAAAATGACTATGAATGACAATTGTAAAATGGGTGTAAGTGAATCACAATAATGATGAATGTTAGGAGCAAGAGGGTGGAACTTTGAATGAAGCATGTGGTTGAAATGAATACAATGGTGGAGATTGAGATATTTAATATTCCGTAAATAACAAAATTACACACATAATTTCCAAATACATACATATAGGAATACACATTAAACGTGGAGTCAATTCCTAAAACAGTGGTAGCTGTTAATAACATGGTTAAAAATGGGTAGCATGATAGAGTTACAGAGTCCACCATATATCACAGTTGGGTACAAAAATGTTGCAAGGTAACATCTGCATGGCCTATGACCTTACTGGTCCTTGTCACATAATTTGATGTAGTATACTGGTATATGGAGGTTGTTATCTTGACGTGTTTCAAGGCTTGGTGCCACTCATCAAGAACAAGCATGTTGCGTATCTGCAAATGGGAGATGAACAACTAGATAAATAATCTTGTATCAATAGAGGGAGCAGAATGAAGATGGAGACCCCCCCAATAGATCATTTACAAGTATATCATCTCCTATTTGCAGATACACCATGTGCTTGCTCCTGATGAGTGGCACCAAGCCGCGAAACACGTCAAGATAACAACCTCCGTATACCAGTATACTACAGCTCTAACAGTTTCTATTATTTATATATTTGTACCATCACATTATGTGACAAGGACCAGTAAGATCATAGGCCATGCAGATGTTACCTTGCAACATTTTTGTACCCAACTTTGATATATGGATATATGGTGGACTTTGTAACTCTATCATGCTACCCAATTTTAACCATATCATTACCAGCCACGTTTAATGTGTATTCCTATTTGTATGTATATGGAAATTATGTGTGTAATTGTGTTATTTATGGAATATTAAATATCTCAATCTACACCATTGTATTCATTTCAACCACGTGCTTCGTTCAAAGTCCCACCCTCTTGCTCCTAATTTTAACAATATCATTATCAGGGATAGAGGCACATGACCTTACCAGGCCATGGCCTCATTTAAAGTCCCAATCATTCCTCTCCCCCTTTCTGCTTAATAATGGTGACTAGTTGTACTAAACTGCTTTTAAAGACCCCTTTCACACTGAGGAGCTTTGCAAGCACTATAGCGTTAAAATCTACACCATTGTATTCATTTCAACCACGTGCTTCGTTCAAAGTCCCACCCTCTTGCTCCTAATTTTAACAATATCATTATCAGGGATGGAGGCACGTGACCTTACCAGGCCATGGCCTCATTTAAAGTCCCAATCATTCCTCTCCCCCTTTCTCCTTAATAATGGTGACTAGTTGTACTAAACTGCTTTTAAAGACCCCTTTCACACTGAGGAGCTTTGCAAGCACTATAGCGTTAAAAATAGCGCCTGCAAAGTGCTCTGAAGCAGCGGCTCCATTCACTCCAGTGTAAAAGCCTAAGGGCTTTCACACTGGAGCAGTGTGTTGGCAGGGCGTCAGAAAAAGGCCTGCCAGCAGCTTCTTTGGAGCACATTAGGAGCGGTGAACTCACCACTCCTCCACCGCTCCTCCCCATTGAAATCAATTAGTCCCCTTTTGGCTGCTAGCAGGGGTTAAAACCACCTGGTAGTGGCTGAATAGCACAGCTAAAACGATGGTAAAGTGGTGCTAAAAATAGCACCACTTTACCATTGATGCTCGGGGCGGCTCAGTGTGAAAGGGGTCTAACTATCAGAAGTTCCCCTAAAAAGTGATATGAAAGTAAACCTGTCACCAGGCTTTACGCATTCTAGTATTTACATATTCTTACCAAAGAAGTAAATGAGCTTACAGCAAATAATATCTGACCTACAGTAGCTGCAGGTACTATGGAACGTGTTATCATCAAGATTCACAGCAGAAGCACTAAAGTCATTGACGCACCCTCAACTAAGCCCACTCTTCTCCCTCTAATGACTTGTTAGCTTCCCAGCAGGCTTTGTACCACAAAAATAGCTCAATAGTGTGTATTTGTGTGTGCATATGTTTATGTGAATATGTAAATGTAGGTGTATTACACTCACAATATAAAAGTTTAATTTTTAACTACACTTTCTGTATTACACATTACAAAAAGTTGTATTTACAATGTATCATCTAGCTACAGAAACAATCCTCATTAACGGAACTCACTTATAATATTTTCCCATGTGCCTGGTCTAATCATACAGGTGCAATTCTTCTTGTTAGGGCTATAGAATGCTTGCTACTTGTTTCTGCTGTAAGCCTTTAATGGCTTATGATTAATTGCACAGTGCACTCATTAAACCTAGCAAGGTTTATTTAAATGCATTCACTATGACCTATAAATCAGGTATTACCTTTAAAAAAAACAGCATAAATTGTAATGGTTACTGAATGAATATATTACATTTTGATTTATGTTTGTTTTTATTTTGCTGCTATTTTGATTTGTACATTATATTCAAAATGTGGTAATTTAACAGTCAAGGAGAATTTCTGGTTATTGAAATGTATTATTTAATGCAATATACGTAAAATCTTATTTTGATTTCTTTTTTCAACCTATAAAATACAATCATTATGCTAGTAACGTAGCTTTCATTCTACAGAAAGCCAGAAAAAATATATATTGGACACTAAAGTTGTGTATCACCTATATTCTGGTGATGTCCACTTGTCCAGCTTTTACATACAATTTGTAAGCCTACCTTTTGTGTTGGCAGAATATTATGTGGATTGAAAGTTCTTAAGGTGAAAGAGGTCCTAATGTTTATGAGCAGTATACAAATTCTCCACCATACACAGGTAAATTATTTCTGCACTGTGTACTTTATCAATATGCCAACATTTATGTTTACTGTTTTATACTATGCTTACAGAGCACTAAACTAAAAAGGAACAGAAATACTACAATGAAAATAAAGTTGAACAGAATGACAAATACATGAACCTTTTTTTTTTTTTTACATTTTCCAAAGCAAATGGATGAGTGTAAGCTCATGAGCATCTTTAGATGCTTTCAATTGCTTCTTTCTGAATTTTCTTTTTTAATATATAAAAATAAGACAAAGGCATATACTGACTGACTATCGTCTATCTATCTATCTATCTATCTATCTATCTATCTATCTATCTATCTATCTATCTATCTATCTATCTATCTATCTATCTATCAATACTTCACTTTTTCCATCGATACTTTAGATTTCCCTTTTTATTTTATTACAAGTTATTCATTTTTTTTTCATAAATAATCATTTGAACTATGGCATTTTAATGTCATGAATAGAATTTAACCATTTACACTATTTTCTGAATAATTTCATCTGTAGAAGAATGCAAAAGTGTTTTTTTTTAATAAACAAATCAACCTAATAAACATAAGATGATTCAGAAAATATTTAAATATATCCTATTTTATCTTTACACAGGTTTAGCAAATTTACATTATATTTTCTATCCACTAAGTTTGATATCAAACAATAATATCCGTATAAATCACACTGTTTCAGATCTTGCAATGGCTTATACATATATATATGTGTTAAAAAACAAAACAAAACAATCCTCACCTCCATATGTCAACATATGTGATGACTTCTATATCAATAATGTGAATTGTTTAAAAAATGTGAACTATTTACAGTGCATCATGAAGGTTTGATATATCAGCTTCTATGGAAAAACAGATAAATGTAACGATTTATTTGGGTGTGTTGTGTGACTTGCAGTTGATGGGGGCATTTTATTATTTTTTTCCACACGGCTGTCTTATAAACACCCACCATCAGCCCAGGGATAATGGATAGGTAGTGTAAATCTGTATTCTCAAATATGACTACTGAAAAGAAAAGTGAGGGTAATGGGGAGGTGTCTTTACTGCAATCTATAGAGCTGAGCTGTATGCTGGCTATATACAGTAATTGACATGTTCTTACTATGCATGTAGCTCATGTTTATGCAACCTGGAAAATAGGGGGGGGATTGGAGGAATGGAATTCAGCTATCTTCTCCCCTGATAGTTTCTACACACACTTAATCAAGGTAGTGTATGTGTTTGGTTTTATTAATATTTTTTTACCTTTTATTCCAAAAGCAAAGACCACTGGCAAAGCTTCGGTATCCTACATTTCCTTTTAAAAACCTTCATTCTGATTAAAAAGAAACCTATCAGATTGCCAAACTCTCAGTATTTAAGCAAATTCTGCTGGTAATGAAAACATTACGTTCAGAACCAATCACAAGGTAGCTTGACAGTGCCATGCAAACCAAGAGCCTGATGTTTAAAATAACCCTCATGAATAATTCATGATGAGTTGATGTTTATGCAAATGAAGAGGAATGTATCCACCTGACCATTGAAAGCAAGCCGAAGGAAAAAAATAAAAATTAAAAAAAGAGGGCAATGTACATTGTACAGAAAATATAAATTATTGGCATTAATGTTCTTTTTTTTATTCAACAATTGCAAATCATACCTTGTTTATATTGCAGGCTTGCAGGTTCTTCTTGGAAGAATAGACGACACTCTGCCAGCAATGCAGCTGAACTGGAACGCTGATTAAAGGCATTTAGTACAAAGGCTCTCGCTGAATATTCATATTGTGAGTCTGTTTATGCAAATGAAAACTCAAATTAACCCATGAGGATTTACTGGAAAACCACACAGAACTCGACAGGGCTATAATTCATTCTAAAAGGGAAGCATATGGCATCAAAGCATCATATAATGTAGTAATAGGAAGATTGCATAGTATAAATGATTGGAATTACCAGTATTTGTTTAATAACAAATAATGCAACTGATGTTTGTTCATTTTTTTTTATGTTTTACAGTTTTAGGTCATAATGACTACATGTTCAAAGGATGCAAATTTTTCTTTCAATATCGGTTGCTTTTGCTTTGTTTTTAGGCATTGGCACCAGTCAAAATGTAATAGGCAGGAAGTATTAATGAATGTGATAATGGTAAGCTATCAAATTGGTTTGGTAATACAGTGGAACCTTGGTTAATAAGTCACGCGGTTAACAAACGTTTTGAAAGGCGAGCAACTTTTTTTTTTTTTATTATGACTCAGTTTGCGAGTGTTGTCTCACAAAATGAGTAGAATTCAAGCTAATGGAGTGTGCAGTACCGCATTTGGCCAGAGAGACGCAGGGGTGCCAGTGACATTCGGAAAGGTTCGGAGCTGTTCGGAAATACTCGAAACCACTCGGAAATACTCGGAAATACTCCGTTCCCAAGTGTTTCCAGCCTTTCTGAGTTCATCCGAGCTGTCCCCGAGTATTTCCAAGGGTCACCGGCACCCCCACCTCTGGCCACATGCGGTATTGCATGCAATAGAAGTCAATGCGGAACAAATTATCTTCATTTCCATTGACTTCTATCGCTTTGATATGTGAGTGCTTTGGATTACAAGCATTCTCCTGGAACAGATTATGCTCGTAATCCAAGGTTCCACTATAAAGTATAACTAAAGGCAATTTTTTATTTATTTATTTTCATTTTGGATAGAAAGGAGAGGGATTAGAACGCATGTGAGGGTTTATTGCTGTACCCTCATTAGGAAGATTCACCCTCTCCTTTTTACCATTACCGAGAGTGCAAGTAAAATAAGATCCCAAATTTTGAGTTGTTACCAAAACAGGAATAGAGTGGAAGTCTTCCAATGTTGACGCTCCCCCCAACCTCCCCTAAATACTTAACTGTTCCTGATCTTTATCCAGTATTGTGCCCAAAAGAAGCAGCTGCTCTTTTTATCTCTCTACTCAATAAACAGCAGCAGAATCTGGTGAGGAAGGAGCAGGGGTGGGGCCCAGCCATGCTGTGTGTGTCATTAAACACACACACACTGGCTTGGGATCAAGCCCACACGAGTGCCCTGTAGGAAATTGCTTGCTATGGGAGCACTCAGAAGAAAGGAGGAGCCAAGAGCCTCTGTAAGGACCCCAAAAGAGGAGGTTATGGGCAGCTCTGTGCAAAACCATTGCACAGAGCAGGTATGTATGACATTTTTATCAAAAACAAAAAACTTTCTAATCACTTTTAAGCTGAAGATAAGTTATAATTTGTATTGGATAGTTACATACTGTAGGTCCAGCTTAGACCAATGCAACTATGTACCGTATATCAAATATCTGAACAATCACTATGGAAGGTGACAATATCTGCTAGAAAATACACGGAGGTCGCTCGCTCAGCACTGCTGCGAGAACCCCTTGTATTTTTTTTTTCTTGTTCAAAAATAAATAAAAAAATACAGAGAGCCTTATCATTTCTTTATAATAATACACTGTGTTTTCTAACAATGTGGAAAAGCAGGGCAGTGACATATCATGTTCTCACCTCATCCAATCATAGAATGCCTTGTATTCATTGAAAATGGTGGCGATGACACGCAAGTGACCCTTTGTGGTTACTATGCAGAAGGAAAGCTGCTTGTCACTGAACCGAGAAGACTGGGGAAATTGCTGCAGTTGGGGTAGTCTCTCAGGTATGAGATACACCTTGACCAACGTAATGATGCAATAAAAATCGGACCTAGATTTCAGCTTTCAGCTTCCCTTGATTGCCCCAAGCCATGTCATTATGACGTTACATGACGATGTAAGTGGACAAAATGTATATAAAGACAAGTAAGGAAAAAAGCAAATACCGTAATGAATTGAATATCATTGTTACTTGCATTAACTTTATAAAAATGTAAAAAAATATATTTGTCTTTAAATATTATCTTTAATATTCCTTAAATGTAATAATAATTACAACAACCATTTTAGACTGTTGGAGTGAAGCACAAATATTTTCGATGCAGCAGCTTGAGTCTAAATGCAATCACATACAGTACAACACATGTGCATTCCACGCACATCCTTCTTCCAATCACTTATACCAAACTCTATTATGAAAAAATAAGCTTTTTTTTCTGGTTCACATGTGTCACCTCTGTCCCTACATCACTAAATGTACCACATATTACTCAAGTAGAAACAATGTTTCACTTCCTAAGTGACAAAT
Source organism: Lithobates pipiens (assembly GCF_037356315.1). Classification (NCBI taxonomy): domain Eukaryota; kingdom Metazoa; phylum Chordata; class Amphibia; order Anura; family Ranidae; genus Lithobates; species Lithobates pipiens. The sequence goes on from NW_027507790.1 coordinate 158,464,683, forward strand.
GCATAGAACATAAGTTAAACATTGTGTAGTCAGCAAACAGAAAATAATCATAGTGGAGAACATAAGATTTTGACAAGTAATTCATTTTTACTATTAACCAACATACTAATAACCATTGCAATCTAAGTAGAAAGAAATGCTGTTATAATATGACCGGAGGCACCTAAAGTATGATGTACCTATAGCAAGTCCTGCATAGGGCATGCCTGCACAGATTTAAATAAAATACATAATCTATGTAGCCGGATGCCACTTGCTATGGTTTCTTATCCTTCCCGCTACCACTGCATTAAGAGACAGAATGTAGCAGCAGCGGTCTGTGTGTGAAAGCCCTTTTCGTCCCCCCTAGCCAACTCTAGCAGTGTTTCCTGGCCAATCAGTTGGAAGAGGAGGGCATGGCTGCTGCTCTGCACCCCCCTGGGAGATGTAGTTTGGGTCTTGTGACTGAGTCAAGAGTGCCTGGTGCTGCACGGCTTTGGACATTTTATCCACCACCTGACTGCTGCTGCAAGAAGGCCAAGGAGCTACTGCCACTGGCTACCAATGCTATTTACTGGAAGCCTCAAGGAATACTTAAGGGGGCCCCTTCCACCAAGAGTATCCTTTTCTTTTACTGCTGGCAGAGACTGTGTAACTGACTGCAGGACATTTATTACACTTCTTATGTGCTGCATCACCCTAGCCTGATCTAGCAGACCTACATTACATCAATACTAGTTTTTTAAAACTGTGATTCTACTGAATTGTCACCTATATTGCAGCTGTTCAAGAGAATACTTCACTTCTACAGCTTTCATCTACTGCATGTAGTTTTGTTAGGATGTTTGTAAAGTGCACCAACTCTACTTTAAAGGCCCCAACCATAGCCAGCAGAAGAAACATTTCAAGGACTGCCCCTGTCATGTAACATTCCCATTAAGCCAGTCCCACCACTGTTAATCAATTTCTCTTCTGCTAAGTGTTACCAGACTGCCCTTGCCTTGGTATAGCCACAGCTATTGCACATTGACAGTGTAATCTCCCATGTTTGTTACATTTTATTTCTACTGATCATCACTGCACTTTAGGTGGCATTGTTACAATTTACGCTGATCTGGATCTCGCATTTGGACAGATTTCTTTGTGCTCATTTTTGCATACCAAAGCGTAGCCCTACTAACACAATTTAATTGATCTCTTTGTCCCTGTATACCTGCTACTTTTAACACAACACGTTTTTTTTCCTTCTTTCTATTACCACTGAGTGCAAATGTATTCTTGAAACTGTATTGTTGTATTGTTGTTGTTAAGCATATAATATTGATATTAGTGATTTCTTGCAATATTGTGGGTTTGAACACAGTGTGTCAAAAGGGCTGAGGTCTTTAAGGAGTTCAAGGGCAGGAACAGGGGACCCACCTGAATCAAGCAGCTCCTTTGGGTGCTGTGCTACATCTACATACAAAAACTCTCCCAGTATAAACCAGTTGGGTACTAATACATTTATCTAACTTCCTGTTAGTTAATACAATTTTGAACCACTCGATAACAGTAGCAAAATTGCATAACAAGGTTACATTGTCATTTACAGCAGGTGATATTTATGATCTCCTTCTTCCCAAGGTTATTTTCTGGAAATGATGTCTCACACGGTATGGAGAACATAACTTTAGTATTTTGGCATACTTGTTCTCACAACCCTGTATTGTAACAGATAGCATGGGCAGTGCAATAACTAGGCAAAAAGGTGGCCATTTTGTCTTTACCCACCATTTTTCTACAAATCCATAACTTTAGAGTCAAAATATAGTATCTGTGTATTGCATTGTATTATATCCAGCTTATGTATAACTGTGTCATATGGCAACATAGTATGTTTATTATGCTTATGCCTGTCCAAAAATGCTCTTCCTCAAGCTTATTCCTATCAAACGGGCATTCTTGGAGTCCAGGATCCACCTTATCATTGCATATGAATATCCTGTGGATTTTCTGCCACATCCATTACACATTTTAGCAGATGGGTATTTCTATACTAATTGTAGAAAACGACATGATTTTCTACTGAATCTAACAACCCTTGTAATATTGTACCTCTAAAGATGTGCAGTAATAATCTCAGTGCACCCCCCCCCCCTCGCATTGCTGTTAACTTCCGTCCCTGCATGGGGTTAATAGCAATGGCTGAGACTGTGAAGGATTCACACTACTTACCTTACTTTCTTTTCTCATCGGCCATACACAAGACTCATAGTATTCTTCTAAACCAAATTAAAATAGTGCCGCGCTATACACTGTTACAAAAAATCCAAACTATGTAATAAATAAAAATATAAAAAACAACAATGTTATCTGTGCAATAATTAGAGGTATTAAAGTGAATAGTGCATAAAGTGCTAAGAGTGCATATATCCTAAAACAGTAATGTTTAAACAGTTCTGTCCCCTCCCCAATGCGTGTCGACACAGGGAAATGATGTGTCTTCCTCAGGGGGATTATTATTAGGAAGACACTTCATTTCCCTGTGTCAACATACATTGAGGAGGGGACAGGACAGTGTAGGAAGCAGCTGACCTTATGTGCTGCAGAGGGGCATACGACCTCAATGGTTTTCTATTTGTCAAAGAGTGGTGCGCTGCAAGCACCTATATCATGTGGGTACCTTAGATGATCATTTAAATAAAGATGTTTTAAAATGTTAATGCACTATCTAGCCTACCTATGTGTAAGGAGGATTGCCATTGGACAGTTCAGGATCCTACAGAGATCAGTGAGCACAGAACTCAGAGGTGGTTCATCTGCATGTTAAGACCAAACTTAATTGTGCAGTCACATGCCCTGAGGTGAGCAGATTTAAACAGGGGGGAGCACCAGTTTGCTGTCACGTTGGAAAGTTTGGAGCGCCATCACAAGGATTTAATTATATATTTTGAATGGACAATATTGATGTATTATGGCATTGATTCACTTGAATGTTTAAACATTACTGTTTCAGGACTTATGCACTCTTAGCAGGTTATGCACTATTTGCCTTAATACCTATAATTATTGCACAGATAACATTGTTGTTTTTTTTATATATTTGTGTTTATTGCATAGTTTGGATTTTTGGTAACAGTCTATAGCATGGCACTATTTTAATTTGGTTTTGTAGAGAACGATTATATGGGATTTTGATCAGTGCCAGCAGCTGAAAGAGACAAACAGCACAGAAATTAAGATTAATCTTGGTAGTTCACAAGACATATATCATAATATTCTTCTCTCAGAAGTGTTCTGTAAATAGGCAGGTCATGTCATTCATCTGCCCCACCTTGCTTGATTCACAAAACTGAAAGAAGGAAGCCAGTAGCTTGTGGAGTATGGGAGTCTTACTACTCTTCAACCCATGTGTCAGTAATAGTGCTTGATAATTGGCTGCTCAGGTATTGAGTGTTGTCATATTGTCATATTGTGATGGGTTGAGTTCTTGTGGAAGAAGTTTGGTTGAACTAAATGGACTTGTGTCTTTTTTCAACCTAACTATGTAACTATGTGTAAGAAGCAAATCAGAGCTTACACAAGCCTAATGCTCATCGATTTTAGAAGATGAACAGGGTGGCATGGGAGCAAAATGAAGGTGAGTATGTGCAGCTGGTAAGGTTGGCATTAAAGTGGCACTGTTGCTTTGCCCTGCATGGAAAAAGTGCAGGATAATTTTAAATGTTTTATGACAAAACAAAGAACAAAATTTACAAATTAATAATTTTGGGATTTAAAGTGGCACCATGAATGAAAATGCAAATGCCCCCACCCCTTGAATAAAAAATGATAAGTGAAAGCTAAAAAGAAAAAACTGGAAAAAAAAAGAAAAACAAAACTCACCGCACACCCCACTTTCCAGCCACTTTTTTAAAGCACTAGGGACTGGTGACTAGGGACAGGGTTCAGGTTCGCTGTAAAAATCGATTGTATGAGGTGTATTAACCCAGTGAAATAATGCAGTCATTTTCCATAGTAACCTTATGCATTGTCTGGCTTTTAGACTTAGGTCAGCTGGCTTAAAATTTCTAATAAGGTGGCTTTTGATAAGCCACCCCCTCACTATAAAGGGTGAAGTCACAGCAACCATACTGACAATGTGCTTTAGCTATGATAGGGAAAGCATAGGTAGTGCTGCTAATTATGTGGATAAGGAGAGATTAGTGTTGGGAATGAAGGAACTGGCAGTGAATGAAAGTAGATGTAAAACCTTAATGAGTGTTACATTGTTACATAGTTACTTAGTTAGTCAGGTTGAAAAAAGACACATGTCCATCTACTTTGACCATAAAAAAATAAATAAAAATAAAATAAAAAATATCATATAATCCCATATACCCAATCCTATACCCACAGTTGATCCAGACGATGGCGACCCCCCCCCCCCCCCCCTCCCCAGAAAAGCAGGATCAAATTTGCTACAGCAGGGGAAAAATTCCCTCCTTCCTAAATGTTACTTAGATAGCAAAATTATTGGAGAATTTGCATAAGGGGGAGGGATTTTACCTTTTTTTCATCCCTTGAGAAAGCGTAGAGGGAGGAGAAAGTAGAGGTAGAGAAAGTAGAGGAGAGGAGCAGACCACATATATTAATTTGGCGTCTGACCTCTGATGAACACAGGCCCTTAGCTCTATTAGTTTTATTTATGGTATAACATGCTATGCTTGGAATATTGTCTCCAATACAAACAGTGTTATTTTAGCAATTCTATGTTAGCATCCTTTACTCCTAAAGAAGTGGAATGTGCAAAGCATGTTGAGCCTTATGTGAAGGGGTGGTGGAGCTCTCTATAGGTTTGGACTTTGAGCTAAACAGCTTACCTCTTTCTGCTTAGATATCATACACAAGTTGTACATGTGGAAGGTTGCAGTACATTTTCCACAAGCAGTTTGTCTTGTACTTACTGTATATGCAGCAGGGCAGCAAACACAGTTCCAATGCTGGGGAGCTTTGTAAAGCAAGTACATGCAGTAGCACAAAAAAACAACTGCTGGGAAAAGCCAATACCACTTCAGGTCAGTTCCTGTCTAGCCTGTTTGGTTGCCTTTTAATGGGTTCCCAGAAAAAAAAAACAGGAGGCACTTTACTACAACATATCTTTTTAGTATTCTGTCAGCCCTCAGCCTTTTCACCCAGCAGTAGGCTCCCACAGCAGAGAGAAGGAGAGAGGGACAGTGAGAAAGCCCTAAGCATCAATCATCCCACATGTAGAAAGGACTGTCAACAACTGAGACTAATAATGAGGTATTGCTACTAGGCAAGCTGTGGGCTTAGAAATAGACTATTATTATTTTTAAATACACTATTAGAAATAATACTATTTAGACCACCACCCTCAATGACATATGGTGCAGAAAGGTACTATGTTTTTAGCCTGGTTTTAATTATTTATCCTTCTGTCTATTAATAAAGTTTTGAAATTGGAATTTTATTTGTAGTACGCTGTGCCTATAAAGTACATGAACTGCTGTTAAAATCATTATTGTTTTACACATAGAATCTTTTGGGATGTAGCACTTTAGTACTCTTAGCCCTTGTACACACGGTCGGACATTCTGTTGAACAATGTCCGATAGGACCATGTTGTCGGATAATCTGACAGTGTGTGGGCTCCATCGGACTGTTTCTGTCGGAATATCCGACAGACCAAGTTTGAGAGCTTGGCTATAAAATTTTCCAACATGATCCGATCACGTCAGTTCCGATCGTGTGTAGCCTAGTCCGATGGACAAGGTGCCACGCATGCTCACAATAAAATTCTGAGACGGAAGCGCTCGGTCAGGTAAAACTGCCGCTCGTAATCGATATAGCACATTCGTCACGCTGCAATGTTAAAAATTCTTTCATGCAGTGCATTCTCTTTTTCTTTACAATGCTACAAGAATGAAGTTGTTTTGCTGCTCATATTCACACACACTTCTCCCAAACTTATTTCTTTATTCTTTTTACTCATTTCATCAATACAATATTTTAATTCGTCACATCTCTCCAATCTTTTTTTTTTTTCTTTATAATTTTGTGGTTGTTTTTTTTTAATCAACATCTCCTTTTTGACAGTTTGCTCATCTTTGCATTTTTTTGGTGTGTTTTGTGTGTCAACTTACCACAACACCATTATTATCTTTTTAATTTATTGTTTTCTTTTTTAATCTACAGGAGGTTGTTTGATGTTGGTGCCCCTTGTTATTAATTTGACTTTGTATTTTTGAAATGTACCTGCCTACTCACAAATAAACTGTCCTTTTTGAAGTAAAACACATAGGCAAGTATTTCTTCAACCAAAAAAAACCTTTATTTAGGTGTCAGTAACAAATAAAGAGGGAGGCAGCGCTGGAGAAACTGGGGAGATTAGCAAAGCCTTTGGCCCCTAGGGCACACATCAACCAGTGAAACGCAAAAATTGGTGGCCTGAGGAGTACATATTTGAGGGAGAGCAGTCTGGTCCTGAAGTCCAAGAAACCCGGAACAGCAGCAGATGACATCTATGTTCCCAGGCTGTGGTCCTACAAGAGGTTGCATCTTCTGTCAGACTAGACTGAACCCAGGTTATCACACTCTGGTCTTCCTTCCATGCTTCCTTCCAGGCTGTGGCTGTGGTGCTGGAGGTGTGGCAGAAGGAAGAGGAGGAGGGGCATGGGCCAAATCACACAAGTGTGTTGCTTGTGTGATTTGGCCCAACAGCTCCTTGTTGAGGGTGTGGATAATTAGCTCCTCACACAAGATCTGTTGCCCCTCCTCCATTTGCAGGAGTTTGCAGGCAGCCAAGGCGGCAAAGGCATCTTGATATGTGGGGGTGGCTTTGAGGGCCGCTGAAGCCTCCCTGATGAGCCTCAGAGCCGACTCCTCCACATTCCTCCCCTTTCTGGCCCTTTTGTGTGGAAGGTGAAGGGGAGGGACCTGTGATTCAGTCAGGCTCCTCCGCCCACCCACCGCTTGACTGCCGCTTACCCCTGCCTCCTCCTGGCTGGCACTTTCCACAGCCACCTCCTGGCTGCTGCATTCCACACACTCCTATTCCTGGCTGAGGTCTTCCTGTGTATGAAAAAGGGACATAGTTTTAGTTTTTGGTTCATCAAATACACACAATTTTCAGCTCAAGACTGTTGCAAATTGTTAACAAATAGAAAAGACTATCATTCTGAGGCCAGCATTTTTCATTCTTGGCCCAAAGGTTTTGGCCACTACTGTCTATTGATATGTGAAACACTTTCTAAAATCAGCAATTAGTGAGCAAAAATCAAGTTAACATCATTCATTTTTACTCCCAAAATATGTAGAACAATACTATACCTGGCTCAAGCTGGGCTCCTCCAGTTCTTCCTGAGTGGAAGGCCCAGGGCATCAGAAGACTCAGCAGGGGTGGAATGTAGCGTAGAAGGACGCATGGAAGGAAGGGTAGAGAGGGATTCCCTGACATCAGCCTGGTCTGACAGAAAATGCATCCTGTCATAATACCACAGCCTGGGGACATAAACGTCATCTGCTGCGGCTCCAGTTTGCATGGACTTCAGCACCTTCTTCCGCTCCCTCAGATATGTACTCCTGAGGCCACCAATTTTCGTTTTTAAATAGTTGATGTCTGCCCTGGAGACCACCGGCTTCACAAGCTCAACCAGTTTCTCCATCGCTGCCTGCCTCTTTAATTTGCTACTGTAGTGTGGATGCATAGCTTGCCACAGACGGGGCACATCCCTGTACTTATCGATGAACAGAAGGAGGAAACTGTGGTAATTAAACGCGTCCATATTCTCTGCAAGACACAAGACAAGACAAACCCTAATGTCAGGCTAAACTCGACTAAATCTTGTCACAATGCAGGCCTCAATCTAGAAGCAGTATAGGCTAGTGATGTACAAAGTTAAAAATTGTACCTTCGTTTGCACGATCAGAGTGTCAGCTTCTCCCTCTGTTCACAGATCGTACGTACGACACACATGCGTGGCGTTTTATATACAGTGTGCATGCCTGAAACTCCGCCTGCCCCTGATGTTCTTTCTAGACTATTCCCCGCCCCTTCTCTTGCAGCGCAGTGGGGAGAGCACATGGCGGAGACACAGGAGGTGAGCAATAATAATTCCACTAACGAGGAGGAGGACGAGGACGAGGAAAGCCCAGAGCCTCAAATATGTATTTTTTTAGAGATGTTGGAGATGGTGGACATATTGAAGAGGAACGACTATGATGGGAAGTATGGACCTTACCCAAACCCAAATATCAGAAAGGCCAAGATCATGACTAAAGTTGTGAAGAGTCTTCAGAAGAATTTTGGGGTATGACGATCCAAGAATCAACTGAGAAAACGCTGGTCAGACCTGAAACTGAGGGAGCACGAGCAGTACCTAAGGATCAAGCGTGTTCTTAAAAAAAGTACGGTAAGTAGTTGTCGTGTGTTCATATGATTATTCTTGCTTGCCTACATGCTCCATGTGCTTTGATTTCATGTTGTGCACTTTAAAATGGCCACTTTCAAGGTCATGGTTTCGTTCGTTCGTATGAAACATCGTTCTGCAGGGAAGTATTCCAGCTTAACAAAGTGTCCCCAATAATGTTCTCACCTTGTAACTCGGCCCAAAAACACAATTGTACAACACTTCCAAGCAATGTTTCATATTCCTATTTCTGCCCTCTGTGTGCTAATTAATCTTTGTTTACATTCTCATAGGGGAGAGAAGACTCGGCAAGTATGAGGACACCAGGGACCACACCCCTCCCAAAGAAGGGCAACTTCCAAAAGCAGAAACAGAGGAGCAGGAGGAGGAGGAGGAGGAAGGAGAGATCGTTGAAGTTGGACAAATTGTCACCACAACAGGTGAGTGTCGGAGAACACAGCTTCCGGTAAGTAAATGTTGTGTTTTTTGGATTTTTTTTGTAGGTGATGTGGAAGAAGAATCCCATTTTACCAGTGAAAGTGCCCAGATCCTGATTGGGGAGTTAATGGGTTGCATTCGGGATTTGGAAAATATACAGCAAAACATCAATGATGTTAAAAATAAAATGAAGAACATCATTGATGTTTTGGGGAGAGTGTGAAACAGCTCAAACTAGCTAGGCTTTTAGTTTTTGTATTTTAAACCACAACTTTTGTATTTTTAGAAAATCTAAATTTGGAAGATGCACAGAGTTTGTAAACATGCGCTATCTCCCATCATGGGGGATCAATGTACGTGTTTTGTGGAAAGTGGCTGAGATGAAGGGGTTGCAGCCCCAAAACATGTACATTGATTCCCCATGATGGGAGATAGCACATGTTGACAAACTGTGTGCATCTTCCAATTTGGATTTTCCAGGGGTGACACCCCATGTGATGAAGGCAATATCAGCCCAGTTTGTACATACTCATGTCTGATATTGTCTTCACTTTTCAAAGTTGAACTTTGTAAGTTTCTGTGTTCTGTATGTTATGCTTTGATACATGCCTGTTTACACAAAAACGCCAAGTTATAAAAATGTTACCCAAAATAATGTTTTCTATACACCAAATATGTTGGTTTGTTGTAAAACCCTTTTCTAAATGCACATGTAAATGTGCTTTGAGTAAAAAGGGAAATTATCAACAATGTGTGGCTTCCTTTTTCAATGCGCAAAAGCAGTATTTGTATTAAAGTTGTTTTCTGTGGCAATGGGTGTTATTTACTAAAGGCAAATCCACTTTGCACTCCAAGTGCAGTTTCCGGTGCACTTTTGCAGTGCACTTGTAGTGCATAGTGGATGTGCCTTTAGTAAATAACACCCACAGTGATGTTTACATTTCCCCGCTCACGCCATTTTCATGACCCCACATATTTCTGCCACGGTGCTGAAAATGAGCAATATTTTTGTCAGTAATGCACTACATACATTATCAACAAAAACAAGGTATGTGTGTGTAGCAGACCCACAGCATGATAAGATTATCTGAAGAAGAGACTGTCACCTCATCTTGCTCAGAACTTGGGTTTGCACTGTTGTTAAAAAAGGCCCAAAAAAAACCCAGCAAAAATACCTATGAGACACCTAAAACAAAGCCAAGCAGTAAATGAAAACAAAGATTATTGGAGTTTCAAAGAAAAATATATTAAAATAATGCCTCTCAGACATTGTCTGGCATATCAATGGCCCACCTACCCACAAAGTACTCCATGTATTGGTTTCTGACCTCGCGGGGGCTTTGGAGTTGAAAGCCAGGACGAGCAGCTTCAAGGGCCGTGAGGTTCACATTTTCCGGCAAGTCTGCATCAGGGCCAACTGAGGCCACATAGTTTGATGAATGTTTTTTAAAAAAATTGTGCAGAACACAGCAGGCAAGCACAATGTGATTTCGTTTATATTCCGCCATGTGGATTGGTGTCAAAAATAGGCGGAACCGGCTGGCCATTATCCCGAAAGGGTTCTCCACAACTCTTCTGGCTCTGGCCAGCTGGAAATTAAAGATCCTGTGATCCGGGGTGAGGGTCCTCATCAGGAAAGGCCGCATCAGATGGTTTGCCAGAGCAAACGCCTCATCCACGACGAAAATGAACAGGAGTCCTTCGAGATTCTCCTCTGGAGGTGGCAAGCCCAGACTGCCACTCTGGAGATGCCAGTAGAATTCCGTCCGTGCGAACACTCCACCATCCGACATTCGGCCATTTTGCCCCACGTCCACATACAGGAAGTCATAGGTCGCTGACACCACCGCCAACATCGCAAAACAATTAAACCCCTTGTGATTTTTTATTAGTACAACCCTGAGTTGGGGGGTGGGATGATGCGGACGTGTTTCCCATCAATTGCACCTCCACAATTTGGAAAGTCCCAACGGCTATTAGTAATTTTGCACATCAACATTGCAAGCAGATTAGACACAAACATTTTTGGACAATATCAGTATAACATTTTGGGAAATTAGTATTTAAAGCCTAAAGTATAAGGTCCCCTTATCAGATTCATCACCCCCCCCCCCCCCCATCTGTTGGGCCATTGCAAAAAATGAGGGGGGGGGGATGTTTTGGACAGGTAAACCTCTCCACTTCATTGAGAGCTGAATGCATAAATAATGTGTGATACTTTGGCCAGCCCCTCCTTACTTACACTATTGGCAGCCCACCGGACAGGTAAGAAGTGTCATAATACAAAAAAAAAGGAACAAATAGAAGCACATTTTGTCAGTCTGCTATTACCTATCAAGATAATAATAGGAGTAAAAAAAACTTAAAACTGTAGCATTTGAAAGTATTGAGGCAGGCCCTTGTACTACATGCTTTGGTGAATTCATCCATAAATCTGACCAGAAAAAAGGTAGGTATAGTGTGTATTGGGTTTGGCAAAGTCAGCAGATAGAGGATTGCTATCAGCTGACCTAGCAGTTGGGGGAGGGGGATTCCTAATGAGTTTGGCCCAACCAAAAAATAATAATCTGGCACTCTGCATGAATTTAAGCACACATAACATTTGTACACATTTTAGGGGGTGTTTAGGGGAAAGCAATACTATGGAGCTGACAAAATACATTGCTAAGTGTCAGGGGTTCAGGCCATCCAGGCGCCTCAGCCGTGTCCCTGCACGCATGCGTGGCGGAACGGCACTCCGGCACATGCGCATTCGCGGTCCTGCGCTCAGATGCACACACATGCACACTGGCACACGCCAGCGTCCCCATGGCGGCCTATAAAAGCTGCTCTGGCACACACACTAATTGCTGATTTGTCTTCAGCTCCTGTTATCTGAGATTGTTCTTTGACGCTACTGCTTCTCTCCTGGATTTGACCCTTGGCTTTGTTATAAGGATTCCGCTTCTCTTCAGTGTTTGACCCCCTGCCTATGACCCGGCCTTGCCTCTTGTCTCCTGTCCTGACCCACGGCCTGTGACCTGGACTTGCTTGTTTCTCCCTAAGACACCTTACCTGAGCCTGTGCCTGTATCTGGGACTATCAGTGTTTGGCCCCCAGCCGGGCGTTCTGCCCTCTGCAGCTATCAACCAGTTGCTACACAAGGTGTCCATCTCTACCAGACCTTGATGCAAAGCTTCCCCTGCAACCTGGGTTGCCTGTGCTTCTTTGTGCCATTTGCTCCCTGTATCACCTCCAGGGGGCGAACTGCACTTAGTCGCAAGGGTGAACCGCTCTCGGCATCTCGGCCTCGGTAAGTACTTCTCTGATACTAAGTGACTAGACTATAGGTTTATGGGCCCAGAAGAGCATGCTGGGGAAGTTAGTGAATAGGGATGAGCTTCGTGTTCGAGTCGAACGTACGTTCGACTCGAACATTGGCCGTTCGGCCGTTCGGCGAATTCCGAAAGTTTTGGCCGTTCGCGTCAAAATTCGAGTGACGCGCGCGCGGACCACAATGCACTGCGTTGGCGCAGTGCATTGCTGCCCGATGATTGGCCAAGCATGCACTGTGACCCCGCATGCTTGGCCAATCGCAGCGCCGGCAGCGAGGAGAGCCATGATTGGCCACAGGCATCCTGCCTGTGGCCAATCATAGCTCAGGCTGTGTAGTGCACGCCCCACACTATATAAGGCCGCCTTTAAGGCGGCCTCCTGTAGTGTGTTACTTTGCATCTGAAGCAGTGGGTGTTCTGTGTACCTTCAACACAGTACACACCAATCGTTTTTGGCTGATTTCCTATCTTGCTGCTGTGTAGTGGTTGTTGTCTGTGCCCTGACTGCAGTATACACCACTATATTCACCTCACCTATATAGCTAGTGATCTAGCTTTAACCACTTAACAACTGCCCATTGCCGATTAACGGCTTCAGGGCGGTTGTTTAACTCAGAGAGGCCGTTAATTAACGGCCTCCCAGAATTCTGCTCTCGCGTGCCCCGAGGTGTGCGCACTCGAGAGCATCCGTGACCGCCGGGTCCATAGGACCCGGCGCATCACGGTAAACGGCCGCTCATAGCGGCCGTTTACCACGTGATTGCTCCGTCAAATGATGGAGTGATCACTTGGAAACAAACCGGCGTCATGTTATGACGCCTGTTCCTCCCTCCCCTTTCTGTACCGATCGGTACAGCGGAGGGGAAAGAGATCGGTGTCAGCAGCGATGTGGGCTGCATCTGCAGTGCCCACATCGCTGCTCACCAAATTTAACCCCTCAATTCCCTGCCAATACTCTGCAATACCAGTGCATACTCTGCAGTACCCTGCCATTACTCTGCAGTACCCCGCCATTACTCTGCAGTACCCCGCCATTACTCTGCAGTGCAGTACCCCGCCATTACTCTGCAGTGCAGTACCCTGCCATTACTCTGCAGTGCAGTACCCTGCCATTACTCTGTAGTACCCCGCCATTACTCTGCAGTGCAGTACCCCGCCATTACTCTGCAGTGCAGTACCCCGCCATTACTCTGCAGTGCAGTACCCTGCCATTACTCTGCAGTGCAGTACCCCGCCATTACTCTGCAGTGCAGTACCCTGCCATTACTCTGCAGTGCAGTACCCCGCCATTACTCTGCAGTACCCCGCCATTACTCTGCAGTACCCCGCCATTACTCTGCAGTGCAGTACCCTGCCATTACTCTGCAGTGCAGTACCCTGCCATTACTCTGCAGTGCAGTACCCCGCCATTACTCTGCAGTACCCCGCCATTACTCTGCAGTGCAGTACCCTGCCATTACTCTGCAGTGCAGTACCCTGCCATTACTCTGCAGTGCAGTACCCCGCCATTACTCTGCAGTGCAGTACCCTGCCATTACTCTGCAGTGCAGTACCCCGCCATTACTCTGCAGTACCCCGCCATTACTCTGCAGTACCCCGCCATTACTCTGCAGTGCAGTACCCCGCCATTACTCTGCAGTGCAGTACCCTGCCATTACTCTGCAGTGCAGTACCCCGCCATTACTCTGCAGTACCCCGCCATTACTCTGCAGTGCAGTACCCTGCCATTACTCTGCAGTGCAGTACCCCGCCATTACTCTGCAGTGCAGTACCCTGCCATTACTCTGCAGTGCAGTACCCTGCTATTACTCTGTAGTACCCCGCCAATACCCCGCCAATACTCTGTAATACCCTGCCATAAATTGCCATACCCAGCCATACTCAGAGATACCCAGCCATACTCGGTGATACCCTGAAATACCCAGCCATAGACGCCCCCCACCCCTCACCGCCCTCAGGCTTCCCAGCCTAGAGGTGAGATGTGGGGTCATATTGACCCCCCAGATTTCACTGTAAAGAGGACCTGTCACCCCATATTCCTATTACAAGGGATGTTTACATTTCTTGTAATAGGAATAAAAGTGATCAAAAATATATTTTTGGGAAAAAAAATGTCAAACTAAAATAAATAAAGTAAAATGAACAATAAAAAAATAAAATAAAAATTAAAGCGCCCATGTCCCCATGTGCTCGCATGTGCCACACATGTGAGGTATCGCCGAGAATGTTAGAGCGAGAGCAATAATTCTAGTCCTAGACCTCCTCTGCAACTCAAAACATGTAACCAGTAAAAAAATATTTAAAGCGTCGCCTATGGGGATTTTTTAAGTAGCGACGTTTGGCGCCATTCAACGGGCATGTGCAATTTTGAAGAGTGACATGTTTGATATCTATTTACTCAGCATAACTTCATCTTTCACTTTATGCAAACATTGGGCTAACAAGGGGTTAATAATAGAGCTTGCAGTCAGTAGTGTTAGGAGATAGTGCGTGCTGTCTGCGTGCTCTGTACCCAGTACATACCGCTATAATATAGGGCAGGCCCCTACTTTCAAACATCCAACTTACAAACATCTCCTACTTGCAAACGCAAGGAGACAGCAGCAAGTGAGATGAAAAAAGATGGACGACAAAACAAATTATACAGGGGTGATAACCCTTCCCTATGTTTTCCAAAAAGCTTAAAGATAGTTTTTTTGACTGGAGCTACACTTTAAAAATGTACCGGTTGAAAATGACAAACAGATTCAACTTAACACAACAAACCTACACAGTCCCTGTCTTGTTTGCACCGCCTGTATACTGCTGTTCTGAGTATATAGGGCCTGGGGGCCACACGCATTTCCTTTTTTTAATATGGGTACGGGGTTCCCCTTAATATGCGTACAAGACCCAAATAGGCTGGTAATGGGCAGGGAGGGCTACCCATGCCATGTTTCTCAATGATTTTCAACCATATTGCAGGAACCAGATATAACATTAAAACCGCAAGCAGTTTTAAATGGTGTTATTTCCGTTTAATGTCATTTTGTGCAGGGACTGTTCTAAACACGGGAAACACGTGGCACTTCACAGGCATACTACAGACACCCCCCAGGCACCATATTTAAAGGAATATTTCACTTTTTTTTTTTCACTTTAATCGTCATTAAAATCAGTGCTCCCGCCAAAACGGTAGTTTTTAAAACTTTTTTTTGCAGTGACCCATGTCCCCTGAGGCAGGAGGCAGGTCGCCAAACCCTTTTTAGGACACTATCTTGCATATTAGCCGTTAAAATGAGCACTTTCCAATTCGAACGTTCGAGTCCCATAGACTTCAATGGGGTTCTAACGTTCGTACCGAACGCGGGGGTCGTTCGCAAGTTCTGGTGCGAACCGAACCGGGGGGTGTTCGGCTCATCCCTATTAGTGAAGGCAAATATGCATGAAGGACAAAAAAGGAACTTGAAAAGCTTCCAGCATTCATGAGGAAAAAGGGGCACAGCATCTCAATTAGAGCATATTGCAATCATGGTAATTAGGGAATGAGGAAAGAAATCCAATACATTAGCAATCATTAAATACATAGAATGTGATGTTAACCACTTGCTTACTGGGCACTTAAACCCCCCTCAGTCCCAGACCAATTTTCAGCTTTCAGCGCTGATGCACTTTGAATGACAATTGCGCGGGCATACAACACTGTACCCAAATGAATTTTTTATCATTTTTTTCCCACAAATAGAGCTTTCTTTTGGTGGTATTTAGTTACAGCTCGGAGTTTTATTTTTTGCTAAACAAACAAAAAAAGATGCAAAAAAAAAAAAAAAAAAATCATGTTTTAATAGTTTGTTATAAAATTTTGCAAACGGGTCATTTTTCTCCTTCATTGAAGTGCGCTGATTAGGCGGCACTGATAGGCTGCATTGGTGGGCACTGATGGGCTGCATTGGTGGGCACTGATGGGCTGCATTGGTGGGCACTGATAGGCTGCACTGGTGGGCACTGATAGGCATAGTTAAGGCGGCACTAATAGGCACAGATAAGGCGGCACCGATGGGCACAGATAAGGCGGCACTGATGGGCAAAGATGGGCACAGATAAGATGGCACGGATGGGTGGCACGGATAAGTGGCACGGATGGGTGGCACGGATGGGCACTGATAGGTACCACAGATAGATGGGACTGATGGGCACTGATAGGTGGCACTGATAGGTGGCTCTGATAGGTGGCACTGCTGGGCACTGATGGGCGGCACTGCTGGGCACTGATGGGCGGCACTGCTGGGCACTGATGGGCGGCACTGGGGTGCAGCACCTGAGGCAGATTTTGGGTGGCACTGTGGGTGGCACTGCTGGGTGGCACTGTGGGTGGCACTGTGGGCACTGCTGGGTGGCACTGTGGGCACTGCTGGGTGGCACTGTGGGCACTATGGGCACTGCTGGGTGGCACTGACAGGGGGGCACTTACTTTATTTCAGGATGGCACTGCGGGTGGCAGGTGGGCACTGGCAGGGGGCAGGTGTCCTTTTAAATTGCTGGCCGTGATCGGGACTGATGTCCCGAACACGGCCGCCGGCGATCGGCTTTTTTTTTTTCTCCTCGCGCTGTCAGCGCGAGGAGGAATACTAGCCGATTACCGGCTCCGTTTTATCACATGATCAGCTGTCATTGGCTGACAGCTGATCACGTGATAAGGGGTCGGGATCGACCCCTTACACGGATCGGTGATCAGGCGAGTCTCACGGACTCGCCGATCACAGAGCGCGCCGCGCGCGCCCCTCAGGGGGCGCGCAGGCCGCTCGTAACCGGGACTACGTCAATAGACGTAGTCCCGAAAATGTGGGTCCGCGCTATTGCCGTCATTTTGCAATAGCGCGGATCCCAAGTGGTTAAAGGAGAAAACTTACCTTCATATAGTCATTCGGCAGGACCTGAATGATGGCAGAACAGGTTTCTGGAATAATGATCCCCAGAGCCTGGGGGGAGATGCCTGTTGAGAACTTCAGGTCCTCAAGGCTTCTCCCTGTCGCCAAGTAGCGCAACGTGGCGAAGAGCCTCTGCTCCGGAGTGATGGCTTGCCGCATGCAGGTATCCTGCCTGCTGATATAATGGGAAAGGAAAGCCAGCAGTTGGTGAAAAACAGGGTCCGTCATCCGGAGATAATTCCTGAAATCATCAGGATTATTCTCCCGGATCTCACGAAGCAAAGGCATGTGCGAGAACTGGTCACGCTGGCGCAACTAATTCTTGGTCCACAAACTCCTCCTCGCCTCTGTTCATGGACCGGCTTGTGTCAAAGCTGAAAGTCCAACACCAAGCCCCTGTACAGCACAAACTCTACGATGAATACGTACACGAAAAATGGCTTAAAGCGGTCGGCTGGTCAGAACGGACAACAGAAAGCACCGATAAACAGCAATGCCTGAAAAAACGACCTGAAAACCAGAAACGAGCACACAATAAGCAATGGTAATCAAAGCGTACTATACCAAGATATAGTCCACAATGAGCAACAAATGCTAACTGACTACAGGCACTGATAAGCGGATACGCACCCACAAGCACAAACTGAAGAGCAGTAACGAACTGAAGCACAAATCTGAAAACCTCGTCTCTAACCAAACTTCTACTAACACAAGATAAACACAAGATCAGCAGAAGGAGCCCAAAGGGTGCCGGACGTGGTGCTGAACTTCCCTTTTCTAGTGCCATCGTACGCGGCTTAGGTCACCACGTTCTTCCGACAACTTAGTCCGACCGTGTGTATGCAACACCACTTCCGGACCACTTCCGGACTAAATCCGTCTGAATTTATCTGACGGATTTGGTTGTTGGAATTTCCTACCGTGTGTACAAGGGCTTAGGGTTGGTGGGTGTCCATTGTGCCTCCCAATGATCTTATGTCCATTTTGTATTTGTTTCCCATATTGAATGTGTAATATTTAATATGTTAACAAATCAACAGCCCTGCACCCTGCACCCCGCATCCTGCTCTGCAGTCTGCTTTAAAAAAAAAAGTAAATGCACATTTTTTTTCTGCATTATTAAATTTGCACTTTATTTTTACAATTTTGTTTGATTTATATTTATCCATAATGAAAATTAAATATATTTATCAATATTTTACTGTTACCATTTATGACATGAACAGACAGAATCAAATGTGTTCAGGCTTTGATTTCACAGAAAAATGTACAATATAATAAAAAGATGATATGTGTGGGGAAAAAAAAGAAATCTTGCACCTTACCTCAGTGATAGAAAAATGTTTCAGTGCTACGATCAGAGCTTTTCAATGTCAGGTACGGAGAGAAACATATTGCAAGGCAGTTAAATAATAAAAAGCTACATATTTAATTCAACAGACCAAGGACAGATTAGGACCACTGATCATTGTGACACTAAACTCAAGCAACAAGATGAAATTTGCAGATTTTGTTGATTTAAATGACACAAATACACATGCCATTGAAACTTTAGGGACAGAAAAAGAAAAATGTCCAGATAGAATGAGAACAGCTTCAAGGTAAACTGCTCAAAAAGCAATATGTGTCACTCGTGCGTCAGGGAGAATAACTCAGTAATGTCAATATTTTTTCTTAAAGAAGAAATGCAGACACAACAAACTTGTAATTATTAAGTCAAAAGAATTGCTACTTGGGTACATAGGAATCATTAAAGTGTAGCTCTAGCCAAAAATTTTCCTTTTTGGTTTTATATATAATAGAGAACTGTTAGAACCCCTCTGTATTCATGTATGCCATTGGGGAGATTGCCTTTCAATTTCTGTCCTGGTGAAACATTGTCACTGTGGCAGGTAATGAGGGAAATTAAATGGTAACGAGGTTAGTGTGAGGGTAATGGAAATCTACAATAGGGACATAGACAAAAAAAAAATAGAATGTTCAATCGTTTCTCCGAGTAGTTTAATTGTCATTATATGCCAATAACAAAATATGTAGTTCAACACCACCTTCACTAAACTCTATTCACAGAAAAAGCTTTCAAATATCAAGTGATTCAAAAAATAATGGTAAAAAGGCTATAACTATTACTAACAAAACAGCACTGTTTGGAAAAAAAGCAAAGTCCAAAGAGTGTGTTACAAAATGTGTACAAAACATCTTAAAGTTCACATATTATAATTATACAGGATTTATATAGCGCCAACAGTTTAAGCATCACTTTACAATATAAATGGGGACAATACAGTTACAATATAGTAAAATACAAGAGGATTAAGAGGGCCTTGCTCAGAAGAGCTTACAATCTAATAGGATGTAGTAGGTGATACAAAAGGTTGTAACTGTGGGGAATGAGCTGATGTAAGTGGTAGAAGATTAGTTGGAGACATGATATGCTTTTCTAAAGAAGTGAGTTTTCAGGGATCGGCTGAAGGTAGCAAGAGTAGGGGATAACCGGACCAGTGGAGGTAGCGAGTTCCAGAGGATGGGAGAGGCTCTGGAGAAATCCTGGAGATGAGCATGGGAGGAGGAGACAAGAGAGCTTGAGAGTAGGAGGTCTTGAAAAGAGCAGAGAGGACGATTTGGGTGATATTTTGGAGACAAGTTTGGTGATGTAGCTTGGGGCAGAGTTGTGAATGGCTTTGTATGTTGTGTGTTTAGCATTTTGAATTGCATTCGCTGGGTGATTGGGAGCCAATGTAGGGATTGGAGGAGATGGTTGGCAAACACTGAGCAGTTGGTAAGGTGGATAAGTCTGCCAGCAGCATTTATGATAGACTGAAGAGGGGAGAGCCTATGGAGAGGCAGGCCAATAAGAAGGCAGTTGCAATAGTCAATGCAAGAGATAACAAGGGAGTGAATGAGGAGCTTAGTGGTTTCATATAAAGTGTTATATAACCAAAATACTGTGAACAATCCACATATACATGTGCACAACAAACTAATAAAAGTCCCAGTCCAGGTTAGTCCACAAGGTGTTCATACTCCTTTGAAATTACACCGATCACCAGTGTCACTCCATATTACCTCTAAAAGGAAATGAGGTCTAACATGCTTGTATGCCCACAGGGATGAAATACTGCTCAGTCGTCTATCATCTACAACAACTATTAAGTTGTTTGTAGGTCTCTCAGAACAAAAATACTTCTGCATAACACTCATCACTGCATATGCATCCATATGAAAGAGAAAAAATAAACTCTCATAGTGCTCTCTATATGCTTTATTCAGCAATAATAAGGAAAAACACTCACAAGCAGAGTAGTAAAAGCACATGTTGAACCAAAACCATTCACAACTCTGCCCCGAGCTACATCACCAATCTTGTCTCCAAATATCACTCAAATCGTCCCCTCCGTTCTTCTCAAGACCTCCTACTCTCAAGCTCTCTCGTCTCCTCCTCCTATGCTCATCTCCAGGATTTCTCCAGAGCCTCTTCCATCCTCTGGAACTCGCTACTTCCACTGGTCTGGCTATCCCCTACTCTTGCTACCTTCAGGCGATCCCTGAAAACTCATTTCTTCAGGGAAGCCTATCATGGTTCCAACTAATCTCCTACCACTTCCAACAGCTCATTCCCCACAGTTATAACCTTTTGTACCACCTGCCCCACCCTATTAGATTGCAAGCTCTTCTGAGCAGGGCCCTCTTAATCCTCTTGTATTTTATTGTATTGTAACTGTATTGTCTCCTTTTATATTGTAAAGCGCTGTGTAAATTGTTGGCGTTATATAAATCCTAATAATAATAACAACCAATCCAAATATGTGAACCACATAAAAAGGGACAGAGTTTGCGACTTTATTGATGCCATCACGCTAAAGGATGCTCAGGATTAGTGATGGACGAACTTCCGACGGGACGTTTCACAAACGCGAAACGCGAACACGGCCAAAAGTTTGCGAACCGCAAAGTTTGCAGCAGACCCCATTGACTTTAATGGCAGGTGAACTTTAAAAACCTCCAGGTCATATTTTCAGCCACAAAATACTTACTAGCTGTGCACACATAGTCCCACAATATGGACACTGACATAACAAAAGTATTCAGTGAATCTGGGATCGACAACGACAAGCATTCTTTTTTTATCTGTGAAATTTTGACAATTCAGGAGCGCATGAAGGCCATGGAGGAGAGGCAAGGTCAGGGCAGGCTATGAAGGGGGTGCAGGAGATGATCAGTGCCACAGTCAGGGCAGCACAGTCCTGTGCCAGTGTCCCAGTGTGCCAACCTGTGCTTGAGCCCCTCCCTCTGCCTGGCCCTTACCCCCACCTATGCAGGGCTCCACTGCGGTGGTCTGGAGGTGCCAGTCCAGTGCTGATCCTCAGCCATGGTGCTGGCACTGCCTTCTGATTGGCTTCTCCACTGCTATCTCCCTCACTGTCTGAAACCAGCACCGTGATAGAGACTGAGCACTGACACCAGCACCGTGATAGAGAGCACTGACACCAGCACCGAGATAGAGAGCACTGACACCAGCACCGTGATAGAGAGCACTGACACCAGCACCGTGATAGAGAGCACTGACAGCAGCACCGAGATAGAGAGCACTGACACCACACCAGCACCGATATAGAGAGCACTGACACCAGCACCGGGACAGCGAGCACTGACACCAGCACCGAGATAGAGAGCACTGACACCAGCACCGTGATAGAGAGCACTGACACCAACACCGTGATAGAGAGCACTGACACCAGCACCAAGATAGAGAGCATTGACACCACACCAGCACCGAGATAGAGAGAGCGCACTCACACCAGCACCGAGCTTCCTTCCTGGGACCTTCCATTGTGGTGTTCCAATGGCCACAAATTTTCAAAGGGCCTCCGAGTCCACCAGTTTATATGGCAGTAGTTGGCAGGCTATCAGTTCTGACAAGCCAGCCGTCAACTGTTGGGCAAGAGGGTTATCCGGCATCATCATTTTTTTACGCTCGAACATTTGGTCCACAGAAGCCTGCCTTTTTGCAGAAAAACATGAGGACAGCATGATGGAAGGTGGAGTGGAGGAAAATTGTGAGGAGAGAGGAGAAGGAGAAGTAGAAGACAAGGCTGGACGGCGAGAGCCTGGAGTGTGGCTTTGTGGGTTCCTTTGCTCCCACTGGGCTCGGTGATGGCAGCTCATGTGCCTTTTTAAGGCAGTCATCCCTAGGTGAGTGTTGGGCTTACCGCAACTTATGCGTTGACTGCAAAGATTGCAGATGGCAACACTATTGTCAGCAGCGGACACGTTAAAAAAAGCCCACACTGCGGAGCCATGTGCCGGCGTCCTGGGAGAGCCAGATATGACCGTACATGGTTGATGCCTCACTCCTGATACATTAGCAGTCTGCTTTGTCCCTCCTGTCCAATGTAAATTCTTCCTGCCTCTCCTCCCTATCTGCTGGTCCATATCTCCCTCTGAACTCCCCTCCTCTTCCTCTCTTGTGGGCACCCATGTGACATCACTAGACACGTCATCATCTACGTCACCTTCCCCACCGCTATAATTAGAGATGTTGCTACCTCCTCTTCCTGATCCAATGCCAAGAAAATGTCTTGTGATGGATCGGAAAATAATTCCTGTGTCTCAAGCGAAAGGTATATGGTGGTGGTGGTGTTGGTGGTAGTGTCTTTGGGGGTGCACACAGCAGAGAGTGAAGAGGGTGCAGATCGAGAGGATGAGGATGGTGCAGAAGAGTAAGGCTGAGTGAGCCACTCAACCAAGTCTGGTGCGTCCTTTGACGTAATCGCACGCACCTTCTGCAATTTGCCACTTTGGCTCAAGCCTGTTGCTCCTGCCCTACCCCTACCACCCCTGCGGAGGGGCCTGCCTCTTCCACTGCCTGTCATTTTTTAGAGTGTCACGCATGCTCAGATCAAATTACAAGACCAAAGCTATTGGCTGCTAGCATGAACGTAGTCCCGTTGCAACGAACAAACGCCATCACGTTCTGAGCGATCACATTTTCGGACAACTTTGTCCGACCGTGTGTATGCAACACCAGTTTCGGACAAAATCCGTCTGAATTAAATCACACTTGTTTATTAATAAAAAATAAAAAGGTAAATAGAGTAAGCGTAGTCAAAGCATAGCCAGAGTCCAGTAACCGGATCAAGTAGTCAGCCAGGCCAGAGTTCAATAACCAGATCGGGTAATCAGTCAGACCAGAAGTCAGGGATCCAAGTGGAGGAACAGCAAGCAGGATAAGGAGCCAGAAGGAATGTCAGCAAGCCAGTCTTTAAACGGGAACGCAGGAGATGGTTGCTTGTGATGTGACCAAGGCGAAGGCAGAGAGGAAGTGAGCTGGACAGCCTTAAGTAGGCAGATCAGATGAGCAGGATCAGGAACAGCTGGGTAACTGTGGAGAGAGATGAGAGCTGGCAATTAGCTGACAGCTGAGCAGCCAGCCCAGAGAAGGAAGAGCTAAGCCAGCCCTGACAGTGAGGATTAATGAACACATAGCAAACATAAGGAAAGGTTTTCCCAAACGCAGTATATCTCAGCACTATTTAAAATATCATAATAAAACTCCAAAGGGGACCATTTTTGTGCCTATTGATAGGTTTTATCCTCACTGGCGGGGTAGCCTGTCCAAAAGGGAAGTTTCAAGATTTGAGACCAGGTGGATATATGATCTCAAGTGTTACACCCATTTTGGCATGAATGTGGATTGGGATGTGAATTGTTTTATCAACAATTGTTAAAATTTTGAAGTTCTAACACTAGGAGGCAGTGAAAATGTGAATTAAAAAAAAAAAGAATTTCAGTTTTAACTTTGAATTTTAATGTTCTTTTAATGTTCCCCATATTTTATCATGTCTTTATAGAGAGTCTCCTATTTTATTCATTTATTTCTCTTTTTGTCTTATATGATAACATTTTATTTTATAAGTATCATACAGGTTATTGCATTATTGTTTTTATTAACAAGTGGCTTATCTAATAATGTTTTGATCCTACCAAAAATCAGCTTATTGTATTCTTGTTTTCTGTTGTTTGGAGCGCAAGTGCGTTCCATTGACATTACTTCCAGTCAGCGTTGGTTGGTTTTCATCCACCGGAAGTTGTCATATTACTTTTAGTTCTCATTGAGACATGAGGGTCTCTGCAATGCGCTCCACTTACATCACTTCCGGTCGACGTTAACGCCGATCTGGAAGGGATTATTAGTGATGGACGAACTTCCGACGGGACGGTTTCGCGAACGCGGACCGCGAACGCGGCCGATAGTTCGCGAACCGGCACGTTCGCGGCGGGCCCCATTGACTTCAATGGGAGGCGAACTTTGCAAACCTACAGGTCAAATTTGCAGCCACAAAATAATTAATAGCTGTGCAAACATAGTCCCACCACATGGCCAATGACATAACACATGTATGAGGTGAATCTGGGATTGACAACTACAAGCATTCTTTTTTTATATGGGAAATTGTTGTGACAATTCAGGACTGTGGAGCGCATGAAGGCAATGGAGGAGAGGGAAGGTCAGGGACCAGGGTAGGCAAAGAAGAGGGTGCAGGAGATGATCACCAGCAGCGTGACATACAGCAATGACACCTGCACCGTGATAGAGTCATCTGACACCAGCACCATGATAGAGAGCACTGACATCAGCAGCGTTACATACAGCAATGACACCTGCACCGTGATAGAGTCATCTGACAACAGCACCGTGATAGAGAGCACTGACATCAGCAGCGTGACATACAGCAATGACACCTGCACCGTGATAGAGTCATCTGACACCAGCACCATGATAGAGAGCACTGACATCAGCAGCGTGACATAAAGCACTAACACCGTGATATACAGCACTGACAGCAGCACCGTGATAGAGAGCACTGACATCAGCAGCGTGACATACAGCAATGACACCTGCACCGTGATAGAGTCATCTGAAACCAGCACCATGATAGAGAGCCCTGACATCAGCAGCGTGACATAAAGCACTAACACCAGCACTGTGATATACAGCACTGACAGCAGCACCGTGATAGAGAGCACTGACATCAGCAGCGTGACATACAGCAATGACACCTGCACCGTGATAGAGTCATCTGACACCTTCACCGTGATAGAGTCATCTGACACCAGCACCGTGATAGAGAGCACTGACATCAGCAGCCTGACATAAAGCACTAACACCTGAACCGTGATATACAGCACTGACAGCAGCACCGTGATAGAGAGTACTGACATCAGCATCGTGATATACAGCACTGACACCTGCACCGTAAGCAGCCCCAGGAGGAAGTCAGCATAGCACAGGGATGGTGGGAGCCCCTCATAATGAGCATAGCACAGGGATGGTGGGAGTCCCTCATAATGAGCATAGCACAGGGATGGTGGGAGCCCCTCATAATGAGCATAGCACAGGGATGGTGGGAGCCCCTCATAATATGCACAGCAGAGGTACAGCCCCAGGAGGAAGTCAGCACAGCACAGGGATGGTGGGAGCCCCTTATAATAAGCAGCCCCAGGAGGATGTCAGCATAGCACAGGGATGGTGGGAGCCCCTCATAATAAGTAGCCCCAGGAGGATGTCAGCATAGCACAGGGATGGTGGGAGCCCCTCATAATAAGCAGCCCCAGGAGGAAGTCAGCACAGCACAGGGATGGTGGGACCCCCTCATAATGAGCATAGCACAGGGATGGTGGGAGCACCTCAAAATATGCACAGCAGAGGTACAGCCCCAGGAGGAAGTCAGCACAGCACAGGGATGGTGGGAGCCCCTCATAATAAGCAGCCCCAGTAGAAATATGACACCGTTCAACCTCTTCAAAGAGGAGGGTACGGGCATATAGTACGGTGTGCTTTTTTTGGACAAGGAAGTGAGCCAAATGAAGAAAGAAGGTCTGTGTGCTCGATTAAAAAAATTGTTTATAGACATATACATGGTCTACTGGTCACATGTGTTGAATTCCTCCGAGATCCATGCCTCATTCATTTTTAGAAATGTGAGGTAGTTAACACTGTCGTGAGCTAGGCGAGTACGCTTATCGGTCACGATCCCCCCTGCTGCGCTGAACGTCCTTTCGGACAGGACACTGGACGAGGGGCAAGCCAACAGTTCGATTGCAAATTGGGCAAGCTCTGGCCAGAGGTCAAGCCTGCCCACCCAGTAGTCCAGGGGTTCATCACTCCTCAGAGCGTCCACATCGGCCGTTAACCCGATGTAGTCAGACACCTGACGGTCTAGGCGTTCCCTGATGCTGGATCCGGATGACACCTGTCGATGGGTCGGCTGAAAGAATGACCTCATATCCGAAGTCACCAACACATATTCAAACCGGCCTCTTCTTGCAGGCGCTGTTGGATTGGTACCCGCAACTCCTTCTCTGGGAGTGGGAATTGCTCCTCTGCCAGCGCACGCAAAAGCAGAATGCAGCATTTCTCGAAGCAAGGCCTGGAAGTGCTGCATTCTGACAGCCCTCTGTGATGGCGGTAGCATTTCCGCCATTTTGTGTTTGTACCGGGGGTCTAAGTACGTTGCCACCCAGTACTGGTCCTTGACCCTTATGCTTTTTATACGGGGGTCCCTATTAAAACACTGGAGCATGAAGGCCCCATTTGCACTAAACTGGAAGCAGTGTGGTGGCCTGGCTCCTGCTCATCATCCAGGATAATGTCGTCCTCTTCATTCTCCTCTCCCCATCCACGCACAACAACAGGGGTCCCAGAAAGGTTTAAAGCATGCTCTTCTTGCTCCTCCTCATCCGCCCCGGCACCATCCTCCTCTGACTCCTCTTCAGACTTCTGTTGTTCACTTGTCTCAGATAGAGTAGCCCCCCCCCCCTGGGAATTCATCCAGCATTGCGACTTCCTCATCTTCCTGCTCCTCCACGGCTTGATCAATGACACGACGCAATGCACGCTCCATAAAGAAGGCATAAGGTACCATGTCACTGATGGCGCCATGGCTGCGACTGACCAGTTTGGTGATCTCCTCAAATGGCCGCAGAAGTCTGCATGCATCACGCATGAGCAGCCACTGGCGCGGTGAAAAAAAAAACAGCTCCCCAGAACCTGTTCTGCCGCAGAGTTCATACAGGTAGACGTTAACTGCATGTTTCTGCTGGAGCAGCCTATCAAGCATATAGAAGGTTGAGTTCCATCGCGTCGGGCAATCGCAAATAAGACGTCTGACCGGCAGATTGTGTCGCCGCTGAATGTCAGCAAGGCGAGCCATGGCCGTGTAAGATCTTCTGAAATGGGCTGAGATTTTCCTTGACTGGCGCAAGATGTCCTGGACCCCAGGGTATTTGACAAGGAATCGCTGTACGACCAAGTTTAAGACGTGTGCCATGCATGGCACATGCGTGATTTTGCCCTGTTTCAATGCGCTAAGCAGATTGGCACCGTTGTCACACACCACTTTACCAACTGTCAAATTGAGCGGTGTTAGCCACTGATCTGCCTGTGAACGCAAAGCTGAAAGGAGTGCCGGGCCAGTGTGGCTCTTGGCTTCCAGGCACAACAGACGCAGCACGGCATGGCAATGTCTCACCTGGCATGTCGAATAGGTTCTGGGGAGCTTGGGCGGCTCAGCGGAAGAGACGCTAGCAGCGGAAAAGGAGGAGTCAGCCGAGGAGGAGAGGGAGGAGGATGGAGTAGGAGGAGGAGGAGAAGAAGAGCCAGGCCTGCATGCAATCCATGGCGGTAAAACCAAATCTACACGGGTGCCACGGATTACATGCTTGACGGCCGTCAGAAGGTTCACCCAGTGGGCAGTAAAAGTGATATACCTTCCCTGCCCGTGTTTGCTAGACCACGTGTCTGTGGTCAGATGTATCTTGGCACCGACACTGTGTGCCAGAGATACATTCACTTGCCGCTGAACATGGCCATATAGCTCTGGGATGCCCTTTTCTGAGAAATACTTCCTTCCTAGGACCTTCCATTGTGGTGTTCCAATGGCCACAAATTTACGAAAGGCCTCCGAGTCCACCAGTTTATATGGCAGTACTTGGCGGGCTATGAGTTCTGACAAGCCAGCCGTCAACCGTTGGGCAAGAGGGTTATCCGCCGTCATCATTTTTTTACGCTCGAACATTAGGCCCACAGAAGCCTGCCTTTTTGCAGAAAAACGTGAGCTTGGCGTGATGGAAGGTGGAGTGGAGGACAATTGTGAGGAGAGAGAAGAAGGAGAAGTAGAAGACGAGGATGGACGGTAAGAGCCTGGAGTGTGGCTTTGTGTGTTCCGTTGCTACCACTGGGCTCGGTGATGGCTGCTCATGTGCCTTTTTAAGGCGGTCGTCCCTAGGTGAGTGTTTGGGCTTACCGCGACTAATGCGTTGACTGCAAAGATTGCAGATGGCAACGCTATTGTCAGCAGCGGACACGTTAAAAAAAGCCCACACTGCGGAGCCATGTGCCGGTGTCATGGGAGCGCCAGATGTAACTGTACATGGTCGATGACTCGCTCCTGATACATTTGCAGTCTGCTTTGTCCCTCCTGTGCAATGTAAGTTATTCCTGCTTCTCCTCCCTATCTGCTGGTCCATATCTTTCTCTGAACTCCCCTCCTCTTCCTCTCTTGTGGGCACCCACGTGACATCACTAGACACGTCATAATCGACGT
Source organism: Lithobates pipiens (assembly GCF_037356315.1). Lineage (NCBI taxonomy): Eukaryota > Metazoa > Chordata > Amphibia > Anura > Ranidae > Lithobates > Lithobates pipiens. The sequence continues at coordinate 158,493,317 of NW_027507790.1, forward strand.
CACCTCCCCCATCGCTATAAGTAGAGATCTCGGAGTAGGCAGCAACACCGGGGACCAACCTCCTCCTTGGGCTGATCTGGGTACTGTCGTCAGACTGCTGAGTAGCGGTTGTTGCTACCTCCTCTTCCTGATCCAATACCAAGAGTGGCTGCGCATCAGAAATGTCTTGATATGGATCGGAAAATAATTCCTGTGACTCAAGCGGAAGGTATGTGGTGGTGGCGGTGTTGTTGGTGGTAGTCTCTTTGGGGGTGCACATAGCAGAGAGTGAGGAAGAGGGTGCAGATCGAGAGGATGAGATGGGTGTAGAAGAGTAAGGCTGAGTGAGCCACTCAACCAAGTCTGGTGCGTCCTTTAAATGAATTGAACGCACCTTCTGCAACTTCCCACTTTGGCTCAAGCCTGTTGCTCCTGCCCTACCCCTACCACCCCTGCGGAAGGGCCTGCCTCTTCCTCTGCCTGTCATTTTTTAAATGACCCTGTGACAAAACTCTCAGTCCCTATACCGATGAAGGACTGCTGCAGTATAGGGCAGCGGTCAGCAGTAGTGCACCTCAACCCTATGTATTGTTGACCTATACCAGTCCTTATAGACAGGCAGACTGTACCTCACTCAACCCTATGTACTGTAGTACCCTATACCTTACCAGTCCTTATAAGGACCTTTGTGGAACAAGTAGGTTGTGTGTGAGTGATTAGCAGACTGTACGCCAGTCCCTATACCGATGAAGGACTGCTGCAGTATAGGGCAGCGGTCAGCAGTAGTGCACCTCAACCCTATGTATTGTGGACCTATACCAGTCCTTATAGAATGGCAGACTGTACCTCACTCAACCCTATGTACTGTAGTACCCTATACCTTACCAGTCCTTATAAGGACCTTTGTGGAACAAGTAGGCTGTGTGTGAGTGATTAGCAGACTGTACGTCAGTCCCTATACCGATGAAGGACTGCTGCAGTATAGGGCAGCGGTCAGCAGTAGTGCACCTCAACCCTATGTATTGTGGACCTATACCAGTCCTTATAGAATGGCAGACTGTACCTCACTCAACCCTATGTACTGTAGTACCCTATACCTTACCAGTCCTTATAAGGACCTTTGTGGAACAAGTAGGTTGTGTGTGAGTGATGTTGCCTTATGAGGAGTTTATGAGTAATCTCCATTAGCAACTGGGAATATTTGTATTATAGATGTATATATTAGGATAAGAAATAAAGAAGGTTTATAATAGTTTTAGGTTAACATGGCTGGATGTTTTCAAATACATGAACAGACTTTTGGTTAGCGTATATAATTCAATTAAATTCCCTTTTGTCTTACAGGTATGCTAAGTGTGTGTGTTAGGGAGATGTCCTGCTGTTTACCTAATGTGGTAGTCAAAGGCCCAGGAAAAAATACCATTTGTAATATTCACATTGTTGTCAGTTAAAGTACAGAACTGTGGAAGTCTTGTTGCTGAATACTGAAGCTAATCTCTGAGAAAGATTATTATTAGTGTAAATTAAGGTGCACTGAGCATAGTATAATAGACCTTGCAAAAGTTTTTGTTGTTGGTTTTTTTTGTATTACTGAATTGAGTTACAAATACTGGTGTAAACACGGCTGTGTTTACCTTACTATTGTCAGCCTAGAGGGCTATTCACCATAAGTGATCCTTGGGGGCTTACGGAACACACTCTCAAAGCTCTGGGTTCTATTGTCCCCTGGGTCAATTATTGTATTGAAGGCTCAATGCTATGGTGAGTATAATTAGTGTTTCCTCACTAATATAAAAGAGTGTTTTATTGTGAGCTGAAAATATTGTTTTATTTTTACTGTATTTTCTGCATTTTTATATAATTTGAGTTTGTTTATTGGTTTTTTGTTTTCCTTCCCTATAGTACAGGGGAACAGTTAAGTTAATTTAGCTTACAAATTTTGCATTGTATAGATTGGTAATGGCTGCCATGTCCTGTCTAGAAAGTTTTGTAGCAACTTATACTCTTAAACAGAAGAGCAGTGAATTTGCCTGTGATGCCAAGTTAAAAGCATCTCCTTGGACTTATGTCCAGGAGCTATTTGAGGAACAAGCTAAAACAACCAAAAAAAGTAAGCTCGAAAGTCTAGCCTTAGCAGGCATGTATGCAGCTTGCATGGCTATGAATGCTAAAATGCAGAAATTGGAAGATATAGTCTATAATAAAAGTATTACAATTTCTGAGAAGGAAAAAGAGAATACAGCTTTACAGAACCAGGTACAAACATTAACTACCCTTAATCAATTAGTTAATGCCTCACAGGAGGAAAATGTTAAAAGTGTAAAATTGGCCCAGAAAGAAGTGGTAAAATATAAAAGCATGCTAACTAAAGTTGAGACTGAGCTGGACCACATAACTACTGCATACAAAGTAGTCCAAAATCAGTTACATGAAGCTAAGAAAAGAACATTTATAGATCACAAACATTGTACGCAAACCGAGTCACAGTTGCTACAAACAATTTCAATCCTTAAAGGACAGGCGGCTGTGGCCAACAGATACAAACAAGGTAATGCTACGGCACCTACTTGTGCCTATGAAATCGGGGACACTGAGGAATATGAAGAGTATTGGGGAGAGGAAGATATGGGTTCCGATTCCACATTTCCTGTGGCGATGGGAGAAATCGCAGAGCCACAGGAAAATCGAGAATGCACCATTGTCATAGACCCACCAGACAATGGGGACCAGCTATCTACAAATGAGGAACATGACAAGTTCCCCATCATGGGTAGGACCCAGATTTCCTCCTCTACTGAAGGAAATCAAACGTTTTTGGGCTTTGATAGTGAAGGAAATGAGGTGATTTCCAATGTAAAAACCCTTATGAGTGTGGCGGATTTCATTGGCAAAATTAAAACGAATGAACACATTACTTCACATGCAACCAATGTACAACAGAGGTGTGAGCTCTTAGGTGTGAGGAATCCTAGTGACCAAGTTAAGGTGTTACAATTAACCCTTGACGCCCACACCTGGAATGCACTCCCAGATCAAATTAAGGAAGGCAAAGGGAGCTACAAAGTAACTGTGGCAGAATTGCAAAAAGTCATAAACCCCTATAGGTTTGATGGTGGCCTATCAAATTAAACAAAGTAATGAGGAAAACCCTTTAGTTTATGCCAATAGATTGTGGGCAGCATATAACACTAACAATGGTAAAACCACTAGAGAGGACATGGAATATAAGAACCTATTGATACACAATGCCCATCCCGCTATTCAAATAAAATGTGAGCATTTGATAGATCCAAGAAAACACAGCTATGAGGAGGTGATTGGATTAATACATAGATCATTCCATGCCATCCAAGCATATAAACAGCACAGGCTTAAGGAAAGAGAAGAGAAACAGCTGTTTAGGAAGGTGGCTGCAGTACAATGCAGGACTACCACCGTAGAAGGCCCCCATGCCCCAGGAGAATCCAATCCTCCATACAACCCTAACTTGGACAAAAGTTTACAAGGGAGGGGATATAGGGAAAAGTCAGGTTATAGAGGCAGAGGCAGAGGAAGAGAAAACTCTCATAGCCTCCCATCACAGGGCAATCATGTCAGTGACACAGAAAGAGCTCCTACTTATGCAGAATTGTGGGCACTGTGGGTGGCACTGTGGGTGGCACTGCTGGGTGGCACTGTGGGCACTGCTGGGTGGCACTATGGGCACTGCTGGGTGGCACTATGGGCACTGCTGGGTGGCACTGACGGGGGGCACTTACTTTTAATTAGGGTGGCACTGCAGGGGGCAGGTGGGCACTGGCAGGGGGCAGGTGGGCGCTTGCATTGCTGGCCGTGATCGGGACTGCCGGTGACAGCGCGAGGAGGAATACTAGCCGATTACCGGCTCCGTTATATCACATGATCAGCTGTCATTGGCTAACAGCTGATCACGTGATAAGGGGTCGGGATCGACCCCTTGCACGGATCGGTGATCAGGCGAGTCTCATGGACTCGCCGATCACAGAGCGCGCCGCGCGCGCCCCTCAGGGGGCGCGCAGGCCGCTCGTACACGGGACAACGTCTATTGACGTCGTCCCGGAAAAGGAGATCCGCGCTGTAGCCATCATTTGGCTATAGAGCAGATCTCAAGTGGTTAACGAAGCGGCATCCAAATCAGAATTTCCAGCTGAGATGCTTCAGGCCTTGATCATAACACTGCCGAAACCAGGCAAAGATCCCAATGCTCCCCAAAATTTCAGACCGATTTCATTATTGAACATTGACATCAAAATATATGCCAAAGCAATAGCGAATCGACTGATGAACTACATACCAGACCTCATTCACAAAGATCAATCTGGCTTTACTAAAGGTCGACAATCTTCAGATGCAACAAGACGTCTGATTGATATTATACACTTCACTGAGAGACATCAAACGCCTTCTCTGCTCCTTTCTTTGGATGCAGAGAAGGCGTTTGATAGGGTCCATTGGGGCTATTTACAGTCAGTGCTTTTAAAATTCAGCTTTCATGGAAATATTTTATCGGCAATTTTTGCACTGTATAAGGGCCCCTCAGCGAGAGTATACACAAATGATATGATGTCTAGGCCCTTTGGCATCTTGAATGGAACACGACAAGGTTGCCCCTTATCTCCTTTAATATTTAATTTAGCCATCGAACCTCTAACAGAACGTATACGATCTGACACAAAACTATCTGGTATAAAAATTGGGCAAATAGATAATAAAATAAGTCTGTTCGCAGATGACATAGTGCTTATAGTGTCTGATCCTATTTCATCTCTCCCGAATCTCCAAAATATACTAACGACATTTGGAGCAGCATCATATTATAAAATCAATGAAACTAAGTCCAATATTTTAGACCTAGGATTAGATAACACAACCAGGCAGTTATTGTCTAATAAATACCCCTACCACTGGAAAGACGAGGGGATTTCTTACTTAGGAATCACTCTCACTAACAAAACAAAACAGTTATTTAAAACAAACTTTTTACCATTTAAGAAACATTTTGAAACAGATCTGACAACACTTAGTAAATTCGAATTTACATGGGCTGGTCGCCTGGCAGCTTTCAAAATGATGACCTTACCAAAATTATTATATCAACTCAGGTCCCTTCCAATATGTATCCCTAAATACTACTTTAAATCCTTACAAAGCAGTTTGGGAAAATATCTATGAAATGGCAAAAAATCCCGTTGCGCATACCATATACTAATTAAACATAGAAATATAGGTGGTGCGACCGTACCTGATCTACAGGATTATTATGACGCAACTCTTTTGACCCAATTGCAAGAATGGTTCTTGCCTACTCCTAAAACTTTATGGGGACAAATTGAGAAAGACATCACACGACAGCCTAATATGCAATTCTGGTTACTTAGTAGGAAAATTAAGTCCACAATTACAGCTCAATACCCACCAACGGTGAAAGCGACGCTACACTCTTGGCAGAGAATCATCACATACAAATGGGATAAAACTCCAATAACGGTGTTAAACCCTCCTCTAACAATTATACCAACATTAATTCCTGGCGTACAAATACACAACTGGAATTTGGGTCGGGATATCAAACTTGGTTCCTTCTTCCAACAGGGCTCATTAAAGTCTTTTTCTCAGTTAAGTAATGAATTACAGCTTCCGAATTCTGAGAGATCTACATATATTCAAATTGAAAAGTGTCTGCTACACAATCCACAACTCAGAGCTTCAATCCCGGTTAAAATATGGTCTTTCCTCAATAACCATGCCACCTCACAGAAAGGAGTAGCTACAATATACCCAATTCTAGGGGAAAAAAACATACCCAGCAAACTACCTTCCTTCCTTAAATGGGAACAAGATTTGGGGCAAGACTTTTCAATTAAACAATGGATGGCTACCCTACGAAGCATATATAGGGCCACTGCATGTGTTACACTATGGGAACTGGCACAAAAAATTGTTCAAAGACAATACCTGACTCCACATATCCTAGCAAAATTCAAGGGGAACTCGTCATCTAATTGCTGGAGAAATTGTACCCAATTGAGGACCCTATTTCATATTATGTGGGACTGCCCAAGCTTACATAACTACTGGCAGGCAATCTCCCATTTACTCACTTCCGTAACAGGTATTGTCCTTCAACTTTCACCAGAACTAGCCATTCTGAATATGAATTTACATACGATTCCCAAACAATATCGTAAAGTAGTAACACATATACTTTTAGCTGCGAGACTATCCATAACTAGAAAATGGAAAACTGACTCTCTTCCTACTATGACAGAAGTTATAGAATTAACCCAACTCCACCACTCCTACGAATTGTTATTTCCTAATGACAAATCCCTATATATTAAGGAACAACAACTATGGGAACCTTGGAGTACATGGTACAAAAATTATACTTCCACAATTTAGATAATGCTGATTCTTTAATCATATAGAAGAAAGAACTCCTGTGTGTTTTAATATTTTTTTTTGGATGGCTTTAAAAATAATTTCATAACAAAGTGACAAATATATCACATGTTTGTTTATCTGAATTGAGCTGCGGAGTAAGAATAGATCTTTATTTTCCTTCATAAAAGATAACTACTGTGTTTGAATTTCCTTTAGGATGTTGGCCTAGGTACTCCAAGACACAGATAGATCCCTGTGAGGGGTGTCTTGGGGTCCAGAAGTGGCCATTATCCATATCGCTATTTATAAATCTTACAATAATTATATTACGGACTTTATTATACAAATTCTAAGAGACTTACTCTTGTTCGAGTCCCTTTATGACTATGAATATTAGATACTTGGGAATACTACTTTATTCTTTATTGTGGATTATTTGTTTATATGCTATATTGTGCTGAGAAAACCCTGTCACTACATTATACTGTGTTATGTTACTTTTATTACTATATATTATTATTTTTTTGTTTTGTAACCCTTGTTGTAACTAACTCTGCTAAAAATCTCAATAAAAACATTTGAAAAGATTTTAGTGGAACAGGTGTTCAGTAGATGGGGGCTCCCAGGATCAATAGAGTCAGATCAGGGGACCCATTTTACTGGAAAGGTGGTAAAAACCTGCCTACAGATGTTAGGGGTGGAGCAAAAATTTCACATTTCATATCACCCAGAATCTTCAGGCCAGTTTGAAAGAGCCAATCGGCAGATTAAGACAATGCTAAAAAAAATTGTACACATCAATGGTAAGAACTGGCATAATCTGCTGCCATTACTGGCCATGGCCATCCAAGCAACCACCTCATATGCTACCCAGCTGACACCCTTTGAAGTGCTGACAGGTAGACAGATGAGACTCCCTGAACATCTCTGGCTAGAGATGCATACACCTACCATAGACAGACTTTCAATGGACCAATACCTCCTTAAACTCCAAAAAGTGGTAAAAGAGATCCATGTATTTGCCGCAGCACAAATGGGTAAAAGTCAAAAGAAAGCCAAGGCGTATTTTGACAAAGGGGTTCGAGAATGCACTTGGGCCATAGGAGACCGAGTTATGTTCTTGGAACTACGTCCCCTGGATCACAGTCTAAGTCAAAAATGGAGAGGCCCATTTTCTATTATTGATAAATTAAGTCCTTCTGTATATAAAATCAGAATAGAGGCAGGCAAAAAGACACAAGATAAATGGGTTCATGCAAACCAACTGAAACAGTTCCATGGAGCCAAAGAAATCAACTAAAATGTGCTGCTTTCTTTCCTTTTAGAGCCATGAAGTCGATGTGGATCGTTATCCTGCTCCAGCTGATCACAACTACCAAGGAAGAGGAGACTGGACCACTCATCAGCGTGATCGTTGACAAGAATCCTGTCTACTGCCTAGAGGGGGAATCCGTTTTATTACCTGTGGCCATTGTAGGGACTGTGGGGAAGCAAGTATATTGGTGGAGTCCCATTGATAATCATCTAGTCTGGGGTAATGGCGTCGCAGGGAATATCACTGACTACCGGGATAGAGTCATGAGTTTTCAGAATGGATCCTTGTTGATTCAAGAGACACGGTTGAGTGATGCCGGAGAGTGGAAATATTATTTTGTTATCTCCATCCCCTTGTCCAGCAACACACAGGCATCCACTCTTCAGTATGTCCCAGGAAAAGTCACCTTGCATGTGTCCCCAAAGACTAACACACCTGCTCCTACAACTTTGCCCAAAAATACAGCTGCAATCCCCTACTATGAACCAACATCCTTGGAATGCCCATCACTGCAAGAGGGACCACCTAGTGGCCTAACAGCAACATCAATCCCTGGAATTTTGTTCAATAACGTTAAGTTCATTCATGTACCCGTGGTACTTAATTTGTCCCAGTGGAACATGGCTGAATTCGGCTCATGTGCCCGGACAAATGTGTCTCTGTTTTACTCCTCCTTGCTGGTAGATTTGATTGCCTCCCATGCAAGCCGAACTCAGGACCCATTTGCAGAATCAAACCTCACTCCCCATAGGAGCATTTTCAGATCCAGAAAGTTAAAGGGCTTGGACAGCATACTTGGGTCCATCCCAGGACTTTTTGGATCTGGCATGTCAATTTGGAACCGAGCTGATTTGTCAGCGATTCGCAGGCATATCGGAAATTTTGAACAGAAAGAGGGTCGGCAAGTGCTGAAACCAGTTCTGCAGGGTGTTGAGGGGCTTGCAGAGGAGGAAAGGTTTACGATTTATAACATGAAAGATATTGCCCAGTTGTTTGAAAATACACAACAGAAAATAAACGAAATCATAAACATAAATAATCAGAAAGCTAGAGAGGATGGTATGGGGAAAGAGGTAATATGCACTGCGTATGGAAATTTTGTTTTAACCAAGGTCACTAATATCATCCGAGATATCCAAGCAGGTAAAATCCCTGATATATTAAGAGATACCGACCTTGCCCAATGGTATTGTACTCACACTAATAATAGTGGTGGAATGAATGTACATTCTGGAGACAAGTGCAAACCTCTGCCAGTTTCCACAATTCGAAATATAGGGATAGTAACACCACACCCAAATAGAGGGCCATTTGCTTGCAAGAAGAGCCCGTCCCTGTGCGTCTACCGGGACCTAATGTATGTTTCCTTCACCATGTCGCTGCAAGTGTTCCATCCACAAGATGACTACTTTAACACGATGGCGGCCATACATTCCCTCGGGTACCTCGAAAACGACGTGTACAAGGAAAGGTTGCACCTCCCCGAAATGCTCATTCAAGTTCAAGGGCGATGGAAAGCATCACACACTGCCTGCTGCACTGTCAAAGACAATAGGTACTTATGCTGTTGTGATGTGTTTGAAATTGACACTCCAGTTTGTGGTCTAAGCAATGACCCGGATCCCACCGCCAAAGTAGCGAGTGACCCCCAACTGGAAAGTCCACGCCAACCACCTCAAGAAACCAGTACAAGTTAGATGGAAGCTAATTGCCCAGTGAAGCTGTCAAAATGGAGAACACCTAGCACAAAGGTCGCCTACCACATGGATGGACTGTACTGTGTCGTTACCAATCACCAGACATTTCTCTATGGGGGTCAGTCGTGTCCAATACCCTATCCACATTTTTGCTTCATTCCACATGAGTACACTATTATTGGGGAAACTGTAGTAACCCCCATACCAGTGTTAACAGAAGACTATATCATTGAGAGTCCCCCTGATGTCCCAGATCCTATAACCTATCTACCCCATTTTGATATAAAAATTGATACTCTGTCAGTAAACCTTCACAATCTGCTCGCAAGGAAGGATACCCATATAATTCAAATTAGTAATGATATGGAGAAAACAGGGAAAAGGTTGAATGAACTTTTACATGATGGGGATTTCAGTTTGGTCACCACCAGGACCTAGGTGGAAATGGGAATAAAAGGTCTTCTCATATTGCAGTGTGGGGTACTGTTATTTATGACGGGCATGGTGATATATCTCTGCCGACTTCTAAGATGGCAGAGGGAGAAACTGAATTCACTAATGGAGATTAGACATAAACAATTACTCACTTAAGTGTGGCGTCGTTTCATCGGACTCAACTTGCCACAAGGGGTCATCTGTTGCCTTATGAGGAGTTTATGAGTAATCTCCATTAGCAACTGGGAATATTTGTATTATAGATGTATTAGGATAAGAAATAAAGAAGGTTTATAATAGTTTTAGGTTAACATGGCTGGATGTTTTCAAATACATGAACCGACTTCTGGTTAGCGTATGTAATTCAATTAAATTCCATTTTGTCTTACAGGTATGCTAAGTGTGTGTGTTAGGGAGATGTCCTGCTGTTTACCTAATGTGGTAGTCAAAGGCCCAGGAAAAGATACCATTTGGGTGTGTAGTCGGTACGGAGCCAAATTAATTTGCTAGATAAAGGCTTGTGTATTCTTCCGTGCTAATCAACCATTTATCCATTTCAAAGGGTGGTTGATATGCTTAAAATATTTCTTTGATCTGTTCAGGAATGGACAATTTACCCCGGCCAGGACTGTGCATAGTTAAGTGCCCTATTCAAGAGCAGACTTCCTCTTTAATTAAGTGGGCTTCAGACTAATTATCCCTAACCAATTAAACCCAAAAGAGGAGGTGCTATTGAGGGGAAATTAAGTTATGAGAAAATTTACCAATCTTGCAAGAGATACGCCCAGGGGAGGAGAGGGTTAACCAATGAGGGTGGTCCTGTGCAAGTCAATGAGAGATGGCCCTTTATTAGTGGGACCCAAAACCAACATAGAGGGCAGATGAAACTGACCAGGGCCATGGACCAATATTAGGTAAATTATCAGATCATCTCCCAGCACTTAAAGGTATACCTGCTTGTCATATGTCTTGTTTTGTATTGTGATAAATGTAATCTGTACTCTTGTTGTATTTTTTTTTTTTCCATAAAAGTTTTATTTTTCATATAGGAAAAAATTACAGAATGTGTTACATATTATGCCAGAGGTACCATCAGGCAGATAACATATAAGTAACCATCCCATACATAAAAGAACAATAAGGCAAACTTGTTACTGGGTATGTGGTCTAATGAACCCGCAAAACATTTCAATTGGAAAAGTGAAAATGTAAAAATGTAAAAAGGTCTCCTAACCCCCAGAGCTATGGCTAAAAAAAGTGAGTGTAAGCTTCGGAGGGGAGAGAGGGGAGAAGGTGATTCCTAGCTGTCAGCCTTTGCGCCGGAAAGAGTTCTATCCGAAGTCAGGGAAAAGAAAAAGGCATCTTGGCGCTTGACGTATTCGGGGTCCGATTGGTCCTTTCCTTGGAACAGGGTGAGTTGTCCTGGGTATAGCGTGAGCCTAATGGTCTCAGATTAACCCGGTAAATAGAGCGGTCGTGTCAGTCTTTCGTGTACGGGGAAGGGGGGTAAGCATCTGGCGTCAAGTCATAGAGCATTGGGGTACTGTCAGGGGGTATGGGACGGGAGGGGAGGGAAAGGGGGGAGGGGACAGGAGGGAAGGGGAACACATCAGAGGGGTCAAAGAGAGGGGAGAGGAGAGGGAAGAAGGACCTTTGTGGTCCAACCTCTGACTCCCACCAAGACAAGTCTTTCATAGGGGCTGGATATGGTAGCTCCAGTTCTGGGTGTGAGGAGCCCCACTAGCTTTGGGGCTGATATGAGGGTGATATGAGGGACCACCTCCAGTCCCGGATGCGTCATCGTGTCAGGGGGACAAAGGGTCAGTTTCCTTCGGAGGCTTGGGCATTCCTAGAATCGTGTGTGCATGGGCTTGTAGGGGGTCCGCTATCTGCAGAGGAGCGGAATTGGGTCCAGCGCTCCCAAATACGTGCGTATTTGTGGGGGGAGTCTCGAGCAATATGGATGAGCTCCTCCATTTCCGCTATCTTCCCTACCCTGCTCAGCCATTCAGAGGTGGTCGGGATCTCAGTGGATCCCCAATGTACCGGAATGCATAACTTGGCAGCGTTCAACATGTGCATGCCCAGGGACTTTCTGTAGGAGGGAGTAGAGTTGGGGGAATGGTGTAGAAGAAGCCTAGCTGGTAGAAATTCAATTTGCTGATTCGTAACTTGAGAGGTGATTGTGTGGACCTGCACCCAGAAAGTCTGGATTCTGGGGCATGACCACCAGATATGAATGAAGGATCCCGGTTCAGTCTGGCATCTCCAGCAAGTTTCCGGTATTGCGGCATTAAATTTATGTAAGCGAAGCGGTGTACGGTACCACCTGGAGAGAAGTTTGTAGTTGTTTTCTTGTGTATGTACGTTTAGAGATCCCTTGTGTGTGGTGAGCAAAATGCTTTCCCAGTCAGCTTCTGAGAATTCTACCTGAAACTCTCTCTCCCAAGCAGGACAGGCCCTTCCATCCTTCGGAGAGTACAGCCAGAACAACATAGCGTGTATACTGGATATCAAATGGCGTTGTGGAGTGGCTTGGGAACAGAGAGTTTCAAATGGGGTAAATGTCCGAGATAGAGCTTCCGCTCGGTTAGACGCTCTAAGAAAGTGGCGTATTTGGAAGTACGGCCAAAATGGGAGAGGCTGACTATCGGGCCTAACAGGGAGGGCGTTATGATCTAGAAGCTTTCCATCCTTATAAAAGTGGTGAGCTTGTATATCTTCATGGGGCCATTCAGCTTGCAAAAAGCATTTGGTCATGCCGGGGAGAAATGCAGGGTTCATGCGAATCGGCGTAAGTGGACCTGGGTTCGACGATAATTGGAACTGTTTGCAGGTTAACCTGAAGCTATTAAGGGTAGCTCCTATGAGGGGGTGTTCTTTCGCTAGCTTAGGTACATGGGAAGGGAGAATCCAAGGCAAGGTCTTAATAGGAAGGTTGGAGAACTGGCTCTCAAGATGAACCCAACCCTTGGATTCCTCTTGGGTAACCCAATCCACAATTCTACTCAAGTGACAAGCAACAGAGTAGTTCCGTAGATTTGGGAGGCCAATGCCGCCCAAGTGTTTGGGCTTTGTGAGTTGGACGAAGCTTATCCTAGGCTGTTTATTCTTCCAAAGGAATTGTTGGGACAGACGTTGGATGCGTTGGAAGAACGAATTGGGGATCGCGATAGGGATTGTCTGTAGCAAGTAGAGAAAGCGCGGGAGAACGTTCATTTTTAAAATGGCCGCGCGGCCAAACCAAGAAAACTGGGGTCTGTCCCATCTGCGTAAGTCGTCTGTCATTGTGTGGGCTAGTGGGAGATAATTCTTAGAGAATAGGTCGGATAAACGGGTTGGGAGCTGGATACCTAGGTATGTAATCGAGTCAGTCTTCCAGGAAAACGGGAAGTTGTCTTTACATTGTATAACTATATCTGGAGGAAGGGAGATATTCAGGGCGTTGGATTTGGAGAAATTAATTTTTAAATTAGAAAGGCGGTTAAACAGAGCAAAGTCTTTCAGCAAGTTGGGGATAGAGGTCAAGGGTTCACTAAGGAATAGGAGAATATCATCGGCGAACGCCGCTAGTTTATGAGTGTGTCCTGCTACATGTATTCCTTTGATATTGTCGTTCGCCTGGATGCATCGTAGTAGTGGCTCAAGTGTCAGGATGAAGAGGATGGGAGAGAGAGGGCAACCCTATCTCGTCCCGTTCCGGATGGGGAAGGCTTCTGACAGGTGGCCATTGACCCTGATTCTTGCCGTTGGGGTGGTGTATAAAGACATAATCAAATTGTAGAACCTATCTGGCAGGCCCAGGTAGCGTAGAACCGCTCCTAAATAGTCCCAGGCCAACCTGTCAAACGCCTTCTCCGCATCCAGAGACAGGAAGAATCCCTTTTGTTTATTGGATAATATCCAATGGTAAAGATTGATCGCTTTTACGGTGTTGTCCCTAGCTTCCCGGCCAGGGACAAAGCCCACTTGATGGTTGCCAATTAACGCGGGGAGAAAAGGAAGGAGGCGATTTGCCAGGATCTTGGCGAATATCTTAAGGTCTACATCCAATAATGAAATTGGCCTGTAATTAGTGACAGCTGTTGCATCTTTTCAGTTTTTCGGAATCACTGCAATGTGAGCCTCTAAAAGCCTGTGAAAGGGCGGTGTTGTCGCGTTCAGTGAGTTGAATGCTCTAAGGAAAGGTTTTGTTAAAATATCAGAGAAGGTTTTGTAATAGGGAGCTGGAAGGCCGTCTGGGCCAGGGCTCTTGCCTGGTTTAAGCTGTTTAATGGCCGATTTAAATTCTTCCTCAGTAAGTGGATGGTCTATGTCTTGAGCAGTCTCTCTAGATAGCTTAACAGGGCAATATTTTTGTAGGAATTGCGCGATGAGTGTCTCTCTGTGTATGCGTTCCTTATCATTTGCGTATGTAGGGGGAAGATTGTAGAGCCCTTTGTAGTATCGCTCAAACTGGGTTGCTATGTCCCTAGGAGAGTTATATGCAATACCTTGGGGGTCTTTAATGGTGTGTATGTTTGTGCTAGCTTTTTGGGCTTGAATTGCTCTCGCTAATAACCTCCCGCACTTGTTGCCTTGTTCATAGAACAGTTTGTGAGTAAGGGTGATTTTACGACTTGCTTTGCGATTGAGTATTTCGAGAAGTTGCTTTCTGGTTTCTATCAAGTCTTGGAGGGTATTCTGCGCTTGAGTGTGTTTGTGAGAAGATTCTAGTCCCCTGATTTTAGTGATTAATGTGGTCAAACACTCTTGATGTGCTTTTTTCCTAATGGCTGAGAGTTCCATGAACTTCCCTCGAATGGTACACTTGTGAGCTTCCCATATCGTCAGGGGCGTAACATCTGGGGTGTCGTTCTCCCGAAAGTAATCAGTTAGACTGCTATGGATTGAGTTAATGTCAGTCTCTGACGTGAGAAGGGAGGTATCGAGTCTCCAGATTTTCGTGGACCAGTTTTTCTCGTCAAGTGAGAGGAGAAGGGTAACAGGGTGGTGGTCTGCTATGAGCAAGGGCTCGATCGTGGCTGCTTTCAATAAGGGTAAGTCTTTTTGGGAAAGGAACAGGTAATCGAGCCTGGAGTATCGGTTATGTGGTATTGAAAAGAATGTATAATCCTTATCATGTGGGTGCAAAGTGCGCCAGGAATCATGCATGGCTAGGTCATGAAGGCGCATTTTGATCTGTCTCAAGGTTTTATAAGGGAGAGAGGAGGAGCCCGAGGAGGAATCTAGGAGGGGCTGAAGTGCCACGTTGAAGTCGCCTCCCAGGATAGTGATCCCAGATTGGAAGATTGTCAAATGTTCGGTAACCGAGCGGAAAAAACTGGTTTGGGCTGTGTTAGGACTGTATATATTCGCCAGGGTGACGGGCCTGTTGTGAATGGTACCTTTAAGGAAAAGATAGCGACCTTCTGGGTCTATGAAAGAGTCAATAAGTTGCCACGGGGTAGTTTTGGATATTAGAATTGAGGCCCCCTTAGTTTTCGCTAGCGGATTGGTGGCGTGGAAAGCTGTTGGGTATCTATGGTTCGTCAATTTGGGGACGTTTTTTGAGCAGAAGTGGGTCTCCTGTAGGAATATCACATCTGCCTTTAGGGCATGCATCATGTTTAGGATCTGACTTCGTTTTTCGGGTATATTTAACCCTTTAACGTTTTGCGATACAACTTTAAGGGTGGTTGACCGGGTCTGTGAGTGTGCCGGGGCCATGGCGCTCAGGTTGGCTAAGAGTATATGCTTAGGGATGTCAGGAGCCCGGGCTGTAGTGTCTTGACGCGCCCGGGAACAGAGGGCGCCACGTATGAGCGGGAGGTGTGTCGGAGCGTGCCGCTCAGGAGGCCTGAAGTGCCTTGGCCGGAGTCAGAGGGGCCAGGACCAGGTATCGGGGGAAGTGGAAAAGGAGGAAGGGTAGGAGTGAGAGGGAGGGTATGAAGGGAAGGGTGAGGGGTAGGGCTTGGGAGGAGAGGAACAGTCAGTGAGGGGAGTAAGGAGTAGCCGGAGGGGTGTGTAGCACTGCTACCTTACCCTAGGTCAAGATGAGAAGTCCGGGGTATGTCAGCGGTCGGGTCGTTTCTCCCGCTGTGTGGAGGTGTGGAAGGTAGTCCGGGATGAATAGGTGCGACGTCCGGTCCTACGGGAGTCCTCTTAGTTCTTAGTTGGATAAAAGGAAAGAGCCTGCTAGTAAAAAAAAGCACATCATCATGTGGGGAAGCCATCAGTCTAGTCAAACGGAGATCTCAAGATATTTAAAAAAAAATCAAATGGATCGTTAACAAAAGTAAAACGTCAACCAAGTATAACATAACAACCTGCACATAAAGAGGGAGAGTGCATAAGCAATACTAGCTAACTGTGTATGATCCATAATGCCTTCCCGAATCACTAGATTGAAAGAGGCGTGAGTCATACAAATTAGGGGGAGGCGGAGAGAGGGGAAGTGAATCTACTAATGGGCTTACTCATCCCCTCCAAGTAGGTGGTCAAAGCAAGGACGTGGATAGCAAGTTGCATAATAGAGCGGATCGGGGCGACCTGATGGACAATGGTACCATATGAGAGTTAATACACCAGATTATGGATCTAAGGTCTAGTCTGTTAGATGAGGCCTGAACAAGCAACACAGTAGGGATATTACTACTCAATTAACAATATCAAAAAAAAAAAAAAAGACATCCAGCTTGCCATACGTTGACGCGACCAGCTAGGGGAGAGAGAGCCAGCCATCTCCGGGCACGAAATCGTAACGAAAGCAGGTCACCTCGTTCAGGAAAGGAGGCAAGTCGCTTACTGAGTATGGACAGTGGGACTGTTATCTTCCCGTGAAGCCAGTGAGGGGTAGGCCGTGGGGCGTGGGAAGATGGCTGGCTGTCTCTGTGCAACCCTTGTTTTCCCTTTTCAGCCCATAGGGTCGTATGCCCATTGTCATAACATGCCTGATATGCCCCCTCCCCCCCCCCGATCTTGAATCACTTCCCTCCCGACCCCCCCCGCTCCCCCCCTACCAAGGGGGGGTAACCTGAGTCCCGAAGCCGCAGAGGCAGTCACTGGACGGTGGGATCAGTTCTCGAGCACTTTCCGGTGCGGACGGGCAATAGCTTGGCAGACAAGCCTGTGGGGTGTAAAAGACAGGTGACAGGCGATGAACTGCGACCTCTTTCCCTCCCGTGTGGACGATTGCCTGAGCACCTGGTAAAGCTTAATCGGGGGCAGGTGGAGAAGTCCACAGGACAGCTGCAGCAATAATAAAAAAAAAAAAAAAGGGGGGGGAAGGGGGGGGGGAAGGGGCAGGCAGTCCCAGATGTTTGAAGTAGGTCCCAAGCTGTGCATAGTGGGCCTCTTGCAGAGAGGGGTAATGCGTGATTCTTTGGAGGGTAAAACTGCTCAAGGGTTCCACCGTGATCTTAATGCGACGTGCGCTATGCAAGGTCGAATCAACTGGGATCACACTGTCAGCATTCTTAAGGATGTCGGTGTATCATTGCAATGGCCGTTGAAAAGCTGTAAGAGCTTACTGGGGGAGTTGCTCGGTTTGCACACTGTTGGAAGGTGTTGCCTCTCGTGGCGAGAGACTGAAAAAAAAAAAAAAGGGGGTCGCCCACCACCATGGTGCTACTGGAGTGTCAGGGGCAGTTGTAGATCGCCTGGAGGGGTTAGCGTAATAAATTGAGTTATACTTCCCATCTCTTCCTCCTTAGTTCCTTGAAGAATGTTTGATCAAGCGTTGTCGGGCCTGGCCCTTCTATGTGCAGGGGAGGCCGTGGGGCTGGGGCATACTCTGTCTCCATGACCTCTCTGTGTGGGTGGTCTCGGTGAAGAGGATCTGCGCCTCCTGATGTGGAAGTCGTCCCTTTCTGGAATGGTGTCCATCGAGGTGGTTCTTTGAAGATGAGCCGTACGGAACGCTTTATACCAGTCTGGGAGCTCCACAGGTGGTATTTGTAGCGTGGAGCAGAATCCTCTGAGGTCTTCAGGAACTCTCAAGTTCGCGGTGCGGCCTCCAGCAGTGGCTGACAAGCAAAACGGAAATCTCCACCTGTATTGTATGCCCTTGCGGCGTAGCACATCAAGCAACGGTCGGAGATCACGCCTGTTCTGGAGAGTCAGAGGAGAAAGGTCTTGAAAAATTTTAATGTCTGATCCCTGGAAGAGCAAGTTGGGACGATCCCTGGCTCCTCTCAGAATGTCCTCTTTGAGCTTGAAGTTGACAATGCAGCAAATTACATCTCTAGGGGGATCTGTATCTCTTCCTTTGGGTTTAAGGGCTCTGTGCAGCCTCTCGAATTCCACGGGTGTCTCTGGTGGTCTGCCCAAAATGTCATTAAATATCTGCATCGTGGCTTGTGGGAGGGCGGTTTGCTCAACATTTTCAGGGATACCTCTGACCCTTAAATTGTGGCGACGTCCCCTGTTGTCGAGATCCTCTAAGTGTCTGTGGACATCTCTGAGCTGGGAGTTGTGGGCCTGAGACGTGTGATGTAACTGCTGCAGAGCAGTGTCATGGCGGTCAGCTGCCTCTTCCAGGTCAGACATTCTGACATGCATTGCGTGGATGTCCCTCCTCAGCTCCGAGATTGCTGCAGTGAAGGAGCACTTAATGTCCGCTGCGACCGACCTGAGATCAGCCATCGTCAGCGCGTGAGTCCCGTGTGGGTGTTCTGCTCCCCCCCTGGCTCCTTCTCCCGGCGGGCTCCCGCTAGGGGAGCGAGGCTCCATGCAGGCCTGTGATGAAGCCTCGGCCTCGCGTGAACGGGGCCGGAAGATTTCGGGTATGCTGCGGCCGGGGTGTATATCGGGTCCCCGCGGGGATCGCGAGCGGGACGGCGATCCTTTACCTTTGCTTCTCCCCATATTGACGGGGAGATACGGCTCTCTGGCTGAGGTTCCGAGGACTCCCGAGGACGGAGCTCAGCACTCAAGCGGCCATTCACCTCGGCTCCAAGCCACGCCCCCGCCCTTGTTGTATTTTAACCTTATATTTTTCTCCCTCACTTAAAAACTATAGATATTTTCTGTGTATTAGATAGACGTGTAACTAATGCAGGCCATACACGGTCGAATTTCGAACGAATTTTCTTTTCAAAATCAGAAAATTTGTTTTTTTTGTGATCCGATGATGCCACCATTGATTTTCGAAATTCGGCCGACCAAGCCTTCAATTTCACCTCATGTTGCTACAGAAAATAATTTTCTTGGCTGGGAATCTTCTTTATTTCCGTACATTTTCTTTTCTTATTACGTTTCTCGCACGATTCTCCCATCATTGATTAGAAAATCGTTTGTTTTTCTACAAATTTCCAACATGTCCGATTCCTCAAATTTTATTTACGCACGAAAATCGGCTGTTGCTGCAGCCCACTAATGGTGCGAAATTTATACGAAAATTCTTAGATATGATTTTCGAAAGAAAATTATTTCGAAATTCGAACCGTGTATGGCCGGCATTACTCTAATAAATGGTCTTATGTTAAACCTTTCTTTTCCTTGTCAATAGAATTCTCTTTTAACCCATATCATATCTTCTGATTAATAAATCAGAAATATAGATTTTAAAGGTTAACAGTGATTAGCAGACTGTACGTCAGTCCCTATACCGATGAAGGACTGCTGCAGTATAGGGCAGTGGTCAGCAGTAGTGCACCTCAACCCTATGTATTGTGGACCTATACCAGTCCTTATAGAATGGCAGACTGTACCTCACTCAACCCTATGTACTGTAGCACCCTAGACAGATCAAGTTACCAGTCCTTATAAGGACCTTTGTAGAACAAGTAGGTTGTGTGTGAGTGATTAGCAGACTGTACGTCAGTCCCTATACCGATGAAGGACTGCTGCAGTATAGGGCAGCGGTCAGCAGTAGTGCACCTCAACCCTATGTATTGTGGACCTTTACCAGTCCTTATAGAATGGCAGACTGTACCTCACTCAACCCTATGTACTGTAGTACCCTATACCTTACCAGTCCTTATAAGGACCTTTGTGGAACAAGTAGGTTGTGTGTGAGTGATTAGCAGACTGTATGTCAGTCCCTATACCGATGAAGGACTGCTGCTGTATAGGGCAGCGGTCAGCAGTAGTGCACCTCAACCCTATGTATTGTGGACCTATACCAGTCCTTATAGAATGGCAGACTGTACCTCACTCAACCCTATGTACTGTAGTACCCTATACCTTACCAGTCCTTATAAGGACCTTTGTGGAACAAGTAGGTTGTGTGTGAGTGATTAGCAGACTGTACGTCAGTCCCTATACCGATGAAGGACTGCTGCAGTATAGGGCAGCGGTCAGCAGTAGTGCACCTCAACCCTATGTATTGTGGACCTATACCAGTCCTTATAGAATGGCAGACTGTACCTCACTCAACCCTATGTACTGTAGCACCCTAGACAGACCAAGTTACCAGTCCTTATAAGGACCTTTGTGGAACAAGTAGGTTGTGTGTGAGTGATTAGCAGACTGTACTTCAATCCCTATACCGATGAAGGACTGCTGCAGTATAGGGCAGTGGTCAGCAGTAGTGCACCTCAACCCTATGTATTGTGGCCCTATACCAGTCTTTATAGAATGTCAGACTGTACCTAACTCAACCCTATGTACTATAGCACCCTACACCAGGTTATTACCAGTCCTTATAAGGAGCTTTGTGGAACAAGTAGGTTGTGAATGATTAGCAGACTGCAGCAGAAGGGCAGCAGTCAAGTATAATATTCTTTCTATATTTGGAAGAAAGAATATTATACGTGTACAAGCCTATTACCATACCACTGATACCAGTCCTGAAAAGAACCTTTGTGGACCTAATATAGTAACAGCTACTGATTAAACTGACCCTCACTGCCTCACACACTGCTTCCTGCCTGTCCCTATATAAACTGACAAAACAGAGGCTACTGGAACAATAACTGGAATAGCACTTTTGTGGACCTGATAGTAACAGCTAATGACTAAACTGACTGTCCACAGCAGACACACCGCCCTGTCCCTTTCTCTAAACTGACAAAAGACACTCAGGCTGCTGCAACAATCAGTAGCACAGCAAACCTATATATACCTAACACCTATACCAGTCCTGAAAAGAACTTTTGTGTACCAAATAACTAGCGATTTGGGTCACTGCAATGTCTCCCTGCTCCACACAGCAACCTCTCCCTATAGTGACAAAAGAAAGAATGTAAAATGGCCGCCGGATCGGGTGTATTTATAAGTTAGGGGGAATGTCCAAGTGTCCATGTGCTGTAATGTCTCAATTGGCTGTCCTGTACCCCATGATGGATGTGTCATCATGCTTTCAGCAGTAGTGCACCTCAACCCTATGTATTGTGGCCCTATACCAGTCTTTATAGAATGTCAGACTGTACCTAACTCAACCCTATGTACTATAGCACCCTACACCAGGTTATTACCAGTCCTTATAAGGAGCTTTGTGGAACAAGTAGGTTGTGAATGATTAGCAGACTGCAGCAGAAGGGCAGCAGTCAAGTATAATATTCTTTCTATATTTGGAAGAAAGAATATTATACGTGTACAAGCCTATTACCATACCACTGATACCAGTCCTGAAAAGAACCTTTGTGGACCTAATATAGTAACAGCTACTGATTAAACTGACCCTCACTGCCTCACACACTGCTTCCTGCCTGTCCCTATATAAACTGACAAAACAGAGGCTACTGGAACAATAACTGGAATAGCACTTTTGTAGACCTGATAGTAACAGCTAATGACTAAACTGACTGTCCACAGCAGACACACCGCCCTGTCCCTTTCTCTAAACTGACAAAAGACACTCAGGCTGCTGCAACAATCAGTAGCACAGCAAACCTATATATACCTAACACCTATACCAGTCCTGAAAATAACTTTTGTGTACCAAATAACTAGCGATTTGGGTCACTGCAATGTCTCCCTGCTCCACACAGCAACCTCTCCCTATAGTGACAGAAGAAAGAATGTAAAATGGCCGCCGGATCGGGTGTATTTATAAGTTAGGGGGAATGTCCAAGTGTCCATGTGCTGTAATGTCTCAATTGGCTGTCCTGTACCCCATGATGGATGTGTCATCATAGGTCAAAGTTCTTTTACACAGAAAACACGGAAGTCCACCGGGCGAACGGCGGCAATAGTCCGCCGATCGGGCGAATCGCGATTAGCCGAAATTCGCCGTGAAATGACCGCCGGGCGAACCGTTCGGCCATCACTAGTGATTATCATATTTGTTTTGTTTCCTGAGTTGTGGCTGGACTGCGCATGTGTGGCCATGTCCTGGGATTATACAGAATTTTATCAACTGTCTTTAACGCCGAGTTGTCCTATTACGGGGCAGAACAGTATATGGTGATTTGTATATTAAAGCGGTTGTTTGCGTCATTAGGCCACGCTTCTGATGATATCATTCTGGGATGAAACATGTCAGACTGGCTGATGCAAGCACACTAATAGCCGTGGAATTTATACATCATGATGTTTGTCCTTTTACTCCTGTAAGTAGACTACAATAAAGACTGTATTTCTTTACCTTACGACTTCACTGTTATTGCCTTTTCCTCCTATTGAGAACCATCTTTGTTGGTGAGTGCAGATCCTGCCAAGCCCTCCCTGGCAGTTGTGAAGATGATATGAGATTGGTGAATTTGGAATCCTTTTGGTCGGTCTTCAGAGTTTGGAATGTGACACCTGTATTTGATCCCCTGCGATATATGATTATATTGTATACCTTTTATGTCTTTCTGGTAAGCAGATTGAAAGCACTTGGGTGTGGTGTGCCTTTTCCCGTGCACATTGAAGTCGGTGGAGGTTTCTCAGCATTTTTATCTCCTCTATAACTGAACTGGTATATGATTATTAATATTACATTGAAGTGCTGCCCTCTGGACTTTTATTAGTATATTTATTGTTTGGCACGAGGATTTTTTCTTTCACAATGGAGCACGATACTAAAAATAATAATAATAATAATAATATGATATAATAATAATAACATACTAATGCTTCTTTTTAAGTTCTCTTGTTAATAGAGGAACCAAATCTTTTCTTGGAAGTTAAGAGTTTCCAACATCTGTAGAATTGGGGCTGTATAATGCCGCGTACACACGAGCGGATTGTATGGCGTACTTAATCCGTCATACAATCCGACGGACAATCCGGCGTACTTTCCACTGAACGGACTTGACCACACACGGATACACAAACAGTCCGTCGAAAGCTTGTGCGATGACGTGTACAGCACGTACGACGGGACTAGAAATAGGAAGTCCAAGACACAGCAAAGCACCCTTCCGCCGTGTAAATCCTTTCTGGGCATGCGCCATTCTTAGTCCGTCGAACTAGCATACTGACGACCGTATTGTCCGCTGAAACCAAAGTACGACGGACAGATTTTTGGAAAAACCGAAAATCTTAGTACTCCGGACTGCACGCTGAAAAAGTCCGCTGAAGCCCACACACGAGCGGATTGTCCGCTGAAATGTGTTTCAACGGACTAAGTACTTCAAACAGTTCGACCGTGTGTACGCGGCATAAGAGCTTGAGATTGTTAATCAATGTAGATTTGGTGATGTATGTTTGTGCACAAATGTGATGAACGCACAAAAAATGTTATTGTGAATATAATTCTAACCATGGTGAATTATTAATAACTTTTGATGGACATTCTTTAATGAAAATCCACGTGGTGATAAATAAATAATGAATTAATTGATATGAGCTCATTTAATATGGGTACTAAAGAGTACACTCTTGAATTAACAAAATAATGGCCATATGTTTTGTATTTTGTGGTTAATATGCGTTTGTGCTAGCTATTCATTTTTGTCAAGGAAGGAAATGTATTGATACCTCATTAAAACTTTTCATTTGCTTAGTTCCTAGTTTGTAATAAACGGCATGAATATATGGTTGATTGAACAGAATTAAAGAGGAAGATCACAGCTTTAATGGACAATTCAATTTGTGTTGTTTTATTATTGTCTTTATATAATATATTAATATGATCGAAGTCGCTGTTAGAACTAATTGTAAACTGAGCAGCTAAAATAATTTTGATGCTGCATGATGGATAATTAAGAGTTTTTCTTCGATTAGGTTGAATAATTTGTAACAACAATACAATTTTATATATATATATATATATATATATATATATTTTTTTTTTTTTTTTTTTTTTTTTACCAAGATTTAATATCCTCTGCATAATTCCCCCATGTCCGCCGTGGCGGGGGGGACTCTTGATGGCTGAAATATTTGCTGGGTCATTGAGTCATTGAGTCATTGGTAAGCTGTTATGTCCTTTATATTTCTTTTTGCTGTTTTGTTATACCCACTGTTTGATATATTATATCAGATTCATTATAGATTTATTCTCCTGAAGAGGCAGTCCTATGATCACAAAACTGTTGAGGACTGTATAAATCTGCGAATATACTCTTTAACCTGTTATCAGCCTGGAGGTCTACAAGTATTGTATTGCTGTATTGACCTTCCTCTATTGCTTTAATAATCAATGTTGTGATTTCTGTTCTTATATGTAATGAAGTGAAAATTTTATGATAATCAAATTCTTTGGTTAGTGCAGTCATTTTTTTGAAGGTTATAGTTGACAGCCTATGCAACTGTCCCTACTTCCCTCCTCCCTTTCCTCCTATATTTACTGTTTTGGATGATGGTACCCTTTTATATTTTAATTGAATTCTGATAATGACTGAGGCTAATTTATAATCTTTTAAACTCTTGGAAAGGAAAGTTTGTTCATATCTGCTCCTGTGCTTTGAATTCTTGGAAGGAAAAGCTTGGTGTTCCTTTGTTTGTCCAACACATAGTTTTTTTTATAGTTTTTGAATTTGGAATATTTTTATATTTTTCAGCCCTAACATAACCAAATTTGGTTTTCTGTGTAGGTAAATCAAACAGAGAATGCAGGTATCTACATTTTAGATAGATACACTTTAGATTCCCCATTTTCATTTAAGATCAATTTAACCGGGGGGGGGGGGGCGGGGGGGTGGAAGAACACATTAAAGTTGTATACCCGCTGATGTGTTTTTTGTTTTTTTCCTACCTGCAAAGGAAAAGGCATAATGAGCTAGTATGCACCCCATACTAGCTCATTATGAAATACTTGCCTTAGAATGAAGCCCCGACATTTGGTCCGATCCACGCCGAGGGAGCTGACATGTTCCCTCTGCGTTTCTTCCGGGTATCGTGACTCTGGCCACTCACAGCACGGGAGATTTCTTCCCAGCAGGGTCCGTCATCTGTCCTGTGCGCATGCGACGCTGCAGTCAGCGGCGCATTGCGTGGGGAATATCTCCTAAACCGTACAGGTTTATGAGATATTTTTTTTACCTTTCCTGTAGGTAAAAGTCCCAAAAAGGACTATACAACCACTTTAATTACTCTTTTGTTTACAATAACTATTTATTTTCTTTTTATTGTTGATGTTGCCTTTTTATACAGATGGATGCATTACTTCATGATATTTGTGAGACTGGGAAGTGATTAGAAAATTGCATATTATTACATATTTTCTTATTTAAAGTTGTCTAATCTCACAATATTTAAGAATGCCTCTAAGCCTCAGTTTAGCCCTGTATAGCCCATCCAGAACAAAGTCTAGTTACTGTTAGCTGACTCATGTGATAGGAATCTGATTGTAAACCGACTTTATGGACAAGCCAGTTCACTTTAAGAATGTAAAGTAATTTTGTTCCAGAGGAGGACTGGTTGGCCATTACTCTATATAACACACACACGCAGCTTGTAGAATTTGTCTTGTCTTCAGAGCTTACAATCATGCATGTGCCTGTGGTCACATGCACCATGCCATATAATGCCATATAATTGGAGGGACCCATGGCAGAAACAGTATCTTTAGTTAAGTATTCTTGCCATATTTTATTTATCTGTATTTGTCATTATTTGTAATAAATGTTATACTTATAAGTATTTGTGTCATCTCTCTTTACACATATTGAATACAACCCTAGAAACTTGACGAAACAACACCTGACTTCAATTGTACAAAGTGTGCCAGTGTAAGAATTGATGCTAGTAGCCAAAGCCAAAGGGTAGTCACACTAAATATTGGATTTTGTCAATTGATAACAATTAACAATCAACCACTTGAGGTGTTGGCCCGCCTCCATTTTCTGTAAATTAGAGGCTATGTAGATGCCATAGGCCTGTACAGCATCGAGGGGGGATTTCATTAGCCTCCTTGATGAGGGCCAGTGCTGTCTCCTCCATTTTACTCCCCTTTCTTGGCCTTTTGGGTGGAAGGTGGAGGGGAGGGACCTGGGATTGGGTGTGACTGGATCCCGTCACCTCCGGGCTGACACTTTCCTCCACCTCCTCCTTTGTGCCACTTGCCAGAGCCTCGTCCTGGCTGAGGTCTTCCTGTGTATGAAAAAGGGACATAGTTTTAGTTTTTGGTTCATCAATCACACACAATTTTTAGCTCATGACTGAATGTTAATAAATAGAAAAGACTATCATTCTGACTCCAGCATTTTTCATTCTTGTCACAATCATTTTTGGCCCCTACTGTCTATTGATATATCAAACCCTTTTTGTTAAATCATTCGTTATCAATAATAACAACATCTAGTTAGCAACAATCATTTTAACATAAAAAATATGTATACAAATACTATACCTGGCTCCATCTGGGCTCCTCAATCCCTTCCTGGATGGAAGGCCCAGGTTGGTCCACTGAAGCCTCAGCTGGGTTTGAGGGAAGGCTGGATTGAAGGATGGAGGGAAGGGGTGCCGGAAGAGTCTAAAGCGATTCCCTAGCTTCAATCTTGTCATCCAGAAAATGCATCCTGTTGTAGTACCACAGACTGGGTACATAGATATCCTCTGCTGCTGCTCCTGACCTCACGGACTTCTGGACCTTCAGATACTCTTTCCTATAGGTGCTTCTCAAGCTACCAATTTTACTTTCCAGAAACCTCATGTCTGCATTGGGGGCCCGAGTCTTTACAAATTCATACAGTTTCTCCAGCGATGCCTTCCTAGCTGCTTTATTGTGATAACAGGTTTTTCACTTCCCATAAATTTCTCATATCTCGATATTTATCAAGGAATTCGCCCCAGGAATTCTTGATCTTTAAATGGATATATTTTCTCTGCAACACCAAACAAAAGACAAAAACACTCATCTCAGGCTAATCTTATCCCAATATAGACCTCAATCTATATTTAGTATAGGCCGCTCATGTCCCAAGTTAAAATCTTACCTTTGTTATAACATTCACCGGTTCCATTCATCCTTCCTCCTTACACAGAACGTAGTTACGACACAAGCGCGTTAGCTTTATATACACTGCACTTGCATGAAACTCTGCCCACGTCGCCCGCCCCTGATGTTCTTTCTAGAATATTTCCCACAATGTCTTTTTCGTCGCAGTGGGAGAGAAACATGGCAGAGACACAGCAGGTGCATAAAATAGCAGTAAAGAGGAGGAGGAAAGCCCAGAGAGAGAAACGTCACAATCCAGGAGGACATTTAAGGCCTCCAATATGTCCTTTGGTGAGATGTTGGAGATGGTCCACATATTGAGGAGGAACGACTATGATGGGAATTATGGTCCGTACCCAAACCCAAATATGAGAAAGGCCAAGATCATGACTAAAGTTGTTAAGAGTCTGCACAGGAATTTTGGGGTACGACGATCCAAGGATCAACTGATGAACGCTGGTCAGACCTCAAATTAAGGGAGCAGGATCAATACAGAATGATCAAGAAAACTAAGTACTTGTCATGTGTCCCTGTTATTAATTATTACTTGCATCCTGCGCCATGTGCTTTTCTTTACTGTTGGACATTTTAAAATGGCTACTTTCATGTTCATGGGCACAGAAATCGGTTGTAGTAAACATTGTTCGTTTGCCAAATAAATACAATGTTTTTCCCAGATACAGGATTAAATACATTTGGTCATGCTAATTTTTATTTTCACAGAACTTGAGGACATTGTTGTCTAGATGTATTTGAACCTAGAAGGAATAGCAAACTAGATTCAGTGTAATGTAAGGAGAGGACACTCAGCAGCTGTTTACACATCTGGAATCAGGTGTACTAGTGTGGGACACACAGGTACTCCAATGGATACTTGGGGTGTCTCCAGGTGTGAAAACTTGTCCAAAAAAGGTAAGTATTCCAGCTTTAGTAAGGGAATAAATCATGTCTTCTGCTTGGAACTTTGCCCAAACAGACAATTGTACCCCACTTCTAAGCAATGTTTTGCATTCATATTTGTTGCCTCAAATATCTGTGTGCTAAGTATACCTTTTGTTTCATTCTCATGGGGGAGCAAAGACTTGGGACGTCTCAGCACACCAGGGACCCCCCCCCCCACCTCCTGAAGAAGGGGAACAGAGGTCACCACAATCTGAGGATGTGGAGGAAGGAGAGGTGGTCGAGATTGTCACCACAACAGGTGAGTGTCTGACACCACAGATTCAGGTAAGAGATGTATGCCTGCATATTTATAATACATGGTGTGTATTTTTATTTTTAGGTGATGTACAGGTTGTGGAAGAACAATCTCATCATTTCACCAGTGACAGTGCCCAAAGACTAATCCAGGACATAATGTGGTGTAGTCAGGTTTAGACTTGATAAAACAAAAAACTCTGGAGATTGAACAAAAACTTAAGAGCATGATTGATGTCCTTGGAAGAATCGAATTTCTCAAAAAACATGCACCATTTTTTGTTTAATTTAAAAAAAAAATTGAACATTATAAAAGCCAAATTTTAAGATGCACACAGTGTGCCAACATGTGCTATCTGCCATCAGGGGATATTAATGTATGCATTTCGTAGCTGCAAACCCTTCCTCAAAACTCAATTAGGAGAGAGGAAGTGGTTAAACCCCCAAAACACGTCCATATATCCCCCATGATGGGACATAGCACATGTTGACATTATGCATGGGATCAGGATGGAAATCCCCAGTTTTACTCCCAATTTGTGTGCATCTTCAAAATTTGGCTTTTACAGGGGTGACATCACCCCATCTGTTGAAGGCAAGATCCACACATTTTGGACAATCTAATTTCTGATCTTGCCTTAAAAGTTTTTCAATGTTGAACTTTGTAACTCAAAATGTGTTACTTTTTTAAAAAAGTTTTTACAACGCACATATGAATGTGTACGGAGTAAAACGTTTTATACTCAACAATGTGTGGCTTCTTCTTTCAATGATCAATACCAGTTTTTGTGTTGAAGTTAGTGTTTACAGTGACAATGGGTGTAATTTAATAAGGGAAAAAACACTTGGCATTACAAGTGCACTAGGAGAACATACCATAGGAGACAGCAAAACAAAACATAAACAGTAAATCCAAAACAAGATTTTAGCTGATTAAATATAAAATTTATTCCAAATGTGCTGGCAAAGCAATGGCCCCCCTACCCGAAAAATAGTCCAAATAATTTTGGGGGGGGCTAGCCAGAACGGGCCGCTTCCAGGGTCATCATTGTGTCCTAAAGTCCAGCCTCAGGTCCAACTGAGGCAACATAATTCAGATTATTTTGTTTTAAAAAGTTGTGCAGGATGCAGCAAGATAACACAATGTGATTAAGTTTGTACTCCGCCATATTTATGGCCATTTGAAACAGGCAGAACTGTCTGGCCAGGATCTTAAAGGTGTTCTCTATGACTCTTCTGGCTCTGGCCAGCTGGTAATTAAAAACCCTCTTCTCCGGGGTGAGGGTCCTCTGGAGGAATGGCCTCATGACATGGTTACCCAGACAGAATGCCTCATCTGTGACGAAGACAAATGGCAATCCTTCGACGTTCTCCTCCGGGGGTGGCAATTCCAAGCCACCACTCTCGAGATGTTGGTAGAACTCGGTCGTGGCAAATACTCCTCCATCCGACATGCGGCCATTCCTTCCCACGTCCACATACAGAAACTGTTGCTGACACCACCACCATCAACATGATACTATGAAACTCCTTATAGTTAAAATAGTATGACCCCGAATGGGGTGGTGGGACGATGTGGACGTGCTTCCCATCGATTGTCCCTCCGCAGTTAGGAAAATCCCACCGCTGGGCAAACTGAGAATCCACAGTCTGCCATTCCTGTAGCGCTGAAGGAAACTGTGGAGTCAAATAAGAAAAATCTAATTAGTAATTTTGCACATAAACATTGCAAGCAGATTAGGCACAAACATTCTTGGCCAACATCAGTAAAACTTTTATTGTAAAGAGTATTTAAATCCCCCCCTCCCCAATGGCCCCTCGGAAATATTTTAAGGGGGGTGGTCCGGGTATGTTTTGGACAGGTAACCCTCTCCACTAAGTAATAGAGTAACAAAGTAATGTGTGTTACTATGGCCAGCCCCTCCTTAATTACACTATTGGCAGACCACTGGACAGGTAAGAAGTGGTATAATAAAACTATAAAAAAAATGGAGGCACATTTTTAGATTCTGCAATTACCTATCAAGAAAATAGGAGAACAACACTTTAAACAGTACCATTTGAAAGTATTCAGGCAGGCCCTTGCACTACATGCTTTGGTGAATTCATCCATAAATATGACCACAAAAGAGGTAGGTATAGTGTGTATGGGTTTGGCAAGGTCACCAGATAGAGGATTGGTATCAGTTGACTAAGCGGTTGGGGGCAGGGAGGGTTCCAAACGATTTTGGGCACCAAAAAAAAAAAAAGCCTCTGGCACTCTGCATGAATTTAAGGACAATAACATTTGTACACATTTTAGGAGGTGTTTAGGGTAAGCACTACAATGGAGCTGACAATATACATTGTTAAGTGACTAGACTAAAAAAAATCCAACATGCATGAGGATAAAGCTCCAACCCCAAGAAAACATCTGCATAGATGAGTCCCTCATTCATTTTTCTGGCCATCTTGTATTCATACAGTTTCTCTCCAGCAAGCATGCAAGATATGGGGTTAAAATGTATAAGCTCTATGAGAGGGCAACAGGCTATACATGTAATTTTTGGATTTACAAGGGAAAAGATAGTCGCATGGAGCCCCATGGATTCCCAGATTACACAAGGAGCATTGGCAAGATTGTTTGGGAATTGATGTTTCCCTTGTTCTGTAAGGGGTACCACTTGTACGTGGACAATTTTAATACAAGCGTGACACTTTTTAAACACTTTTTTGATTCTGGAATTAGCTTACGTGGCACCGTGCAACCTAATCACCAGGGCTTCTCCCCAACGGCTTATAAATATCCAACTTAGAAAGGGGGGAAAGCCTGTTTGAGAAATGATGAATTGCTTGTAGTGAAGTGGAAGGACAAACAGGATGTTTTCATCCTGTCTTCCATTCCCGCAGACACGGCAGTCCAAATTACAATGGCGTCTGGTGTTGTTGAGAAGCCCCTCTGTGTCCATGACTACAACCTTAACATGTGATGGGTGGATTTCAACGATCAGTCAATGATGAAGCTGTACCTGGTGTCCCGTAAAGCCAGATGCTGGTAAAAAAAAGTGTCAGTATTTTTTTTTAATTGGCTCTGTTCAACGCTTTTGAACTTTACAACGCGTCAGGAAGAAATGGATCCTTCCAAAAATTTCAAGAGGTGAGCATCACAGCCCTTTTTAATACAGAAGGTGATGTGGCCCAAACTCCCGATCGAGATGCAGTGAGCCGGCTGCATGAGAAGCATTTTTTGAATGCCATTCACAGTAGCCTGACAGCAACAGGGTGTGCTTTCAGAATATATACATCAAGGTTATCAGCACTGCTGTAGGAGATTTCTCATCACAGTTTAAAAAAAAGAATGTGTATGCACAAGCATGAGGGGCTTTCAGTGGTCAGTGGGCGGCTCGCTCATATACTTCGGCATATACACTGAGCAAAATTATAAATTATTTCACAGGTGTGCTTTAGGATGGCCACAATAAAAGGCCACTCTACAGTAAAATGTACAGTTTTATTACACAGCACAATGCCACAGATGTCGCAAGTTTTGAGGGAGCATGCAGTTGGTATGCTGACTGCAGGAATGTCCACCAGAGCTGTTTCCCTTGAATTAAATGTTTATTTCTCTACCATAAGCTGTCTCCAAAGGCGTTTCAGAGAATTTGCCAGTACATCCAACAGGCCTCACAACCGCAGACCACGTGTAACCACACCAGCCCAGGACCTCCACATCCAGCATCTTCACTTCCAAGATAATCTGAGACCAGCCACCTGGACAGCTACTGCAACAATCTGTTTGCATAACCAAATATTTCTGCACAAACTGTCAGAAACTGTCTCAGGGAAGCTCATCTTCATGTTTGTTATCCTCATCGGGGTCTCGACTTGACTGCAGTACATCGTCATAACCGACCTGAGTGGGCAAATGCTCACATTCTATAGCGTCTGGCACTTTGGAGAGGTGTTCTCTTCATGGATGAATCCCGGTTTTCACTGTACAAGGCAGATGGCGTTGTGTCGGTCAGCGGTTTGCTTATGTCAACGTTGTGGATCAAGTGGCCCATGGTGGCGGTGGGGTTATGGTATGGGCAGGTATATGCTATGGACAATGAACACAGGTGCATTTTATTGATGCCATTTTGAATACACAGATATACCGTGACGAGATCCTCAGGCCCATTGTTGTGCTATTCATCCACGACCATCACCTCATGTTGCAGCATGATAATGGCCAGCATACTCACCGGACATGTCACCCATTGAGCATGTTTGGGATGCTCTGGATTGGCGTATACAATAACATGTTCCAGTTCCTGCCAATAACCACAAACAACCTGATCAACTATATGCGAAGGAGATGTGCTGCACTGCGTGAGGCAAATGGTGGCCACACCCGATACTGACTGGTTTTCGGACCTCCCCAATACAGTAAAACTGCACATTTTAGAGTGCCCAGCCTAAGGCACACTCTGCAATAATCATGCTGTCTAATCAGAATCTTGATATGCCACACCTGTGAGGTGGATGAATTATCTTGGCAAAGGAAAATTGCTCACTACCACAGGTTTAGACAGATTTGTGAACAATATTTGAGAGAGGCCTTTTGTGTACATAGAAAAAGTCGTAGATCTTTGAGTTCAGTTCATGATAAATAAGGGCAAACAAAAAAGTGTTACGTTTATAATTTTGCTCAGTGTAAATTTTTCTTTTTTTTTGCCACAGATTTCAGTAAAAAAGTTGTTTTATTGAGTTAATGTTTTCTAGTTAACCGTCAGAATACATAGGTCAGTGATTGTAGCGCAGTAGGAGGAGATTTCTCTTCCGCAGTTTAAAAAAAAGAACATATATGCCCAAGCATGGGGGCCTGGGGTGGGTAGTGGGAGGATCGCCCCTAAGGTTCAGCATATATTTTTTTTCAATTTTTTTGGCAGGTTTTTTTTGGAGATTTATTCATCCACATCAATCAAGGCATGGGATGAATGAAAAAAAGAACATTGCATGAATGACCACCATTAAAAGTGGGTGGATGCAGGGTGGTATATTTTAATGGTGGGAGTACCACACACTTTTTTGGCAGAGATTTCCTCATCCTATTTATATTCTATTCTGCCACATATTAGAGAAACTGAGGAAATTGTGCAGGCCTCAAGGGTGCAGACTCTCTAGCTAACACAGAGGAAACCTAGGAGGATGTCCTGAGGATCCTGAGGAAGAATAACCAGATCCATGTTGGAATCTGATTTAAGGCTTTCATTGTATGGAAGTGAGGTGAGAGTTCTGTGAGCACTGAGGTGACGGGTGGAAGCACAGTTAACCATTGTTTACACATAAGAAGTTTAGTTACTTCTGGATGTGGTTATATACTGTGTTATTACATCATGTGGTGTCAAGATTTATGTATTTAGGGTATACTAACAATCAATTTTATTAATCGTTTTTATGCTTATATGTAACTATGCACTTTATCTATATACATGAATAATAAAATTAGATAAAAACATTTTTTTAGATCAACTACTAGTGTGCCTTTAAAGTCTATTTATTTAGCCTTCAAATCTTTTATATACACATAAGAAGAACTGAGCGCTTTATTGGAATTGTTGTACTGGGACACTTGTTAGCTACAGAGTAGCTTTGTGCGTTTATTTATTTGAATTATTACACCACATTTGGTTTATCACATTTTGAACTAACTTAAAGTTTGTTGATTTATATGTGTATGTGAAGATTGCACCATCTGTTGTCATTTGCACATTATTCAGGATATACATAATGCCACCCACATTGAATATCATGGTTAAAATATATATTTTTGAAAGCATTCTTAAGAGAAGTATGGGAATCCAGTTTTCCCATAATCATACTTACCTAGGTGGATTCAGCATTGGACCAATGCTGCATCTGTCCCCTGGCGTCTCTACACTGAGGACCGAGCCACTGAACATCGCCAATGGCTCAGTTCAATTGGCTCCCCAAGCAGAGAGCTGCTAACTGTTCAAAGTGTATTGTATTGAGAGAGAACCAGTCAATGAATCACAAGCTACCCAAGTATGTGCCCAGGCAAAAGCACAAGCTGCCCAAGCAAGTACTCAGGCAAAAGCACAAGCCACCCAAGCATGTGCACAAATGAAGGCACAAGCTGTCTAAACATTAGGTCAGGCAGAAGCCCAGCTAAATGTCCTCCATAAAAGAAAAAAGGAAGCATCAGATAAGGCTAAGCTCAGAGTTTTGAAACAAGCCATGCAGGAAGAAGAAGAAGAAATCAATCTTCCTGCCTGGCAATTTGTCCTAAGCCAGAACAATGTTAACACAACTGTACAGTATGCTTTAAATACTATACACCAGAGCTTGAGTCCTGCAGAAACATATGGGAACCACGTTCCTGTACTTTTTCCACAACAGGAATGCTGTTACCTTTGCACTGTGTCTGCAGCAGGCCGATCCTGGGAGAGTCCTCCCCTCCCTCCCTCCTTCTTCTCTTGTGTAAAATTCAAACACATGATGTCCCTGTCAGTGGCAGAGTGTAGAGCTTGCAGTGCTGCAATAAGGGTTAATAGCTGGAATGTCGGGCTCGGTCTGACTGACAATTCTATACCGCCAGGCAGCATTGAGCACAGCAGGAGCGACACCCATGGTTCTGCCCACCCTGGCAGCTTTGAACACAGTGGAAGCAGCAACTGTAGTCCCGCCCACCACTCTCTAGCGGTGGGCAGGACTATGGGTGCCACTCCCGCTGTGTTCAATGCTGCCTGACGGTTTAGAACTGTGTCAGTCAGTCCGAACCCAATAATCCGGCGGGGAACAGCATGAGCTTGGCGAGTGCCCAATGATCTATTAACCCTTTCTGCAGCACTACACACACTACACTCCGCCACTGATAGGGACATCATGTGTTTAGATTTTTGCAAATTTTTATTGGTTTGCAGTGCTTCCCATCTTGGGCTTGGGAGGAGGAGCTTTGCTTGGGCCTTGGCTCGCAGAACGCAAAGCTTGCATAGAGCAGCCTTCCAAATACTGTGGTCATTCTGGCATTCTTTTGGTCATACTAGGTCACGGGTCCCTAACCCCCAGGCCATGGATCAGTGCCAGTCCATGGCTTCTAGCAGCTGGGCTGCAAAAGCGGCACTATAAGAGGGGTGGCAGGTGAGCAGAGAGATGACATCATCTCTCACTGTCCACTCTGCATGCCCTTGTGCTGGTTTACAAGCTTAGGTGCCATAGCACTGGGACTGCCATAGCACTGTCACCTGCCTTTCAGGCAGATGACAACCTGCATGCGATAACAGGTGATTTTGCAAGTGACACGCTGCATCTGGTGGCAGTGAGAACAATAATTCTAGCACTAGACCTCTGTAAATCTAAACTGGTAACCTGTAAAAAAAATTAAAGATTCGCCTATGGAGATTTTTAGGTATCGTAGTTTGTCGCCATTCCACAAACATGCACAATTATAAAGCTTGGCATGTTAGGTATCTATTTTCTCAGCACAACACAATCTTTTATGTTTTTTCAAAAAATTGGGCTTTAGTGTTTTCCACTTTGAAATTCATTGATGTGTATTATTATTTTTTTTTATTGTGTTTAGAAAACCGCAGCGCAAATAGCTTGGGACATAACAAATTGCAACAATCGACATTTATTTTATTCTCTAAGGTCTCTGCTAAAAATATATAATGTTTGGGGGGGGTCTAGCAAAAAAAACAGATTTTTACATGTAAGAGAGAAGTTAGGCATGGTTAATGACATTGACTGAGGCTGGGCTGAGTTCTCCATTGCTGTTGTATTACTAACAGCCCAGACTAGCACTGGCAGCCATGCTGTGGTGCTCATTGCGTTACCCCTCAGCTCTCTGACTCAGCAGTGAGCACCACAACGTGGCTTCCAGACTGGACTGATAAAGCCTCAGTTCAAAATATGATCCACATATGAATCACACCACATTCCTGTTCAGTTCACATGCGCTTCAGGGCAGTGCAATTTCGGTCCATTCATTTTGAATAGGCTCAGATCATTTCAAAGTTGTGCATGCACCAATTTTGCACTGCAATTGGATTGTATGGTTGTTATGTACCATGCAATCTAGTGCAGGCAAATGCACTGTATTTGCAACCTGTGTGGGGTGTCAGTGCAATCTTAATGACACCCCAAACACAGCTTGCATACACGTTACATTTGCCTGCACTGGATTTCATGGTACAAAACAACCATGCAATCCTTTTTCCAATCTTTATGAATTTGGTGCAATTTATTTTACTTAGAAAGACTTTTATTCAGTACCTGCTGCTGAACCCCCCCCCCCCCCCAAACAAAAAATTATCTAGGGCCCTGCTCTCACACTGCAATGTTCGGCGGCCAGCCACTGGAGCACCTCCAAGACTGGCTCCTGTAATAGGTGGAACACTGATTACATTTCCCGGCATTGGATCAGTGTTCCCCCTATCACAATGAGCCGGTGTCAGGAAAGGTTCCCTCCGCTGGTAATATTGATCATTTGGCGTGCAGTACTGAGATCCACCAGCAGGTGTCTCCTGGCAGTTTGGAGCTGTCAGAAGAGCTTTTCCCTGCTGGAATTATGTCATCTTTGGTCCGCAGTACTGGCGTCCACCAGCGGAGGGATCCTGGCAGTGTGGAGCAGGTATTACCTTCTGCAGTCAGGCGTCACATGACTGATAGCAGCCATTGTATAAATACCTGGCAAGTGCACACACACCTTGCCTTGGTATTGTCCTTGTGCCCTGACCTGCAGCCTGTATACCTGATACCTGATACCTGATACCTGATACCTGATCCTGAACCTGTTGTACCTGATCCTATCTATTCCTGCATCTCTGGAACCTTATCCTGCAACCTGATCCCTTTCTCCTTGTCCCCCCATCCACTGACCTTCTATTTATGACCCTGGCCTGGCTTGACTACGATTCTGGTACTCCCTTTTGCTACATATGCTGGTTTGTTTGTTTATCTTCACTGTTGGGTTGTTTGGTTTGTTCATTCCGTTTGTATTGGTGGTGTATTCACATTTATATGCATTTACTTTAATAAACTTACTTTCACCTATTTATGTCTGGTTCACTCTGTCGCAGTCACACAGTTATGGTCACTTCTAGTTTATGATAGAATACCAAGGCCACTTCTGAGCAGAAGTGGCTGCACAGGGGAACCATTTTGCTTCAGTTTGGTTGCAAACATGAATGCTGATGAGGTTATTTATTTTTCTCTGCTGGCATCTGAAAGTTGTGATTATTGCCGCCAGGCTTTGAAAGGATGGTCTAGTGACCAGTTGTTTGCAGCTAGGGATGAGCTTCGTGTTCGAGTCGAACATACGTTCGACTCGAACATCGGCTGTTCGTCCGTTCGGCGAAGTCCGAACATTTTGGTCCGTTCGCGCCAAATTCGTGTGGCGATCACGGCCCACAATGCACTGCGATGGCGCAGTGCATTGCTGGCTCATGATTGGCCAAGCATGCACTGTGACCCCGCATGCTTGGCCAATCGCAGCGCCAGCAGCGAGGAGAGCCATGATTGGCCACAGGCAGGATGCCTGTGGCCAATCATAGCTCAGGCTGTGTAGTGCACGCCCCACACTATATAAGGCCGCCAGCGTTGCGGCCTTGTGTAGTGTGTTGGCGTCTGAAGCAGTGGGTGTTCTGTGTACCTTCAACACAGTACACACCGATCGTTTTCGGCCGATTTTATAGCCTATATAGCTAGTGATCTATCTTTTATAATAGAGCTTGCAGTCAGTAGTGTTAGGAGCTTGTGCGTGCTGTCTGCGTGCTCTGTACCCAGTACATACTGCTATATCCACCTACATAGCTGTTCTCTATTTGAGCCCACTTGCCATCTGCAGGAGTTATTGGAAGCTGTGTGTGCCTCCAGCACAGCACAGTATACATCTGTATATACCCCTTTATCTCTGGTGTTCTATAATAAAGGCATCTGCAGGAGTTAGTGGGTGTTCTGTGTACCTTCAACACAGTACACACCGATCGTTTTCGGATGATTTTCGATCTTGCTGTTGTGTAGTGGTTGTTGTCTGCGTGCCCTGACCGCAGTATACACCGCTATATTCACCTCACCTATATAGCTAGTGATCTATCTTTTATAATAGAGCTTGCAGTCAGTAGTGTTAGGAGCTTGTGCGTGCTGTCTGTATGCTCTGTACCCAGTACATACCGCTATATCCACCTACATAGCTCTTCTCTATTTGAGACCACTTGCCATCTGCAGGAGTTATTGGAAGTTGTGTGTGCCTCCAGCACAGCACAGTATACATCTGTATATACCCCTTTATCTCTGGTGTTCTATAATAAAGGCATCTGCAGGAGTTAGTGGGCGTTGTGTGCCTCTAGCACAATATACACTACCCAACTGCTTTTTTACCCAACTCCCTTCAAGCTATTACCATGTCTGGAAGGGCAGCAAGGAGAGGCAGACAGGCGCGAGCCGATAAAAGAGGGCAAGCAGGCTCTGTGTCTAGAGACAACAGTGCTGGTCGTGGACGTGGTGCATTGTCATCAGCACATGGCCATGGGACACGCTTGTCCTTCTTTTCGGCAGCTGGACATGTTGAGCCGCAACATGCCAACGACTTGGTAGAGTGGATGACCAAGCCCTCTTCATCCTCCTCATCCTCTCTCACCCAGTCTCAGGGTACTAGCAAAGCAGCTGCCAACGCATCGTCTTCCCTCCTCTCAATGTCATCATCTGTGACTCCTTCCCTAGACCCACCACGTCCTCCTGAGGAGTCTCCTGAACTCTTTGAGCACAGTGTTGGGTACATGCTCCAGGAGGATGCCCAGTGTTTTGTGGGCTCTGATGATGACACTCAGCTAGAGGAAGGCAGTAGCGTGAGCGCAGAGAGAGGGGATGCTCAAGAAGGACAGCAATCTGGCAGTCATGTTCCACAAGCTGCAGCATACTGCCAGGTTTGCTACAGCGATGAAGAGGGAGGGGATGATGAGGGCACTGACTCCACATGGGTGCCTGGAAGGAGAGAGGAGGAGGCACATGTCCAACGAGGCAGGATGCCCTCCGGGGGCCAGCTTAGGGGCAGCACACCGACTGAATCACACCGCAGAGCTCCGCCTGTGCAGAGCGCTGCCTCTGCGTGTTATTCTAAAAGTTCTTTGGTGTGGGCCTTTTTTGAGATGAGTGCATCAGATCGCACCGCTGCTATTTGCAACATATGTCTCAAGCGTATCTCGCGTGGCCAAAACATCAGCCGCTTGCGCACCACATGCTTGACCAGACATATGTTGACCTGCCATGCAGCTCGTTGGCAAGCGTACCTCAAAGACCCACACCAAAGAACAAAGCGGACCTCTCCTTGCTCCTCATCAGCTGGCATCTCCAACCCCACTAGACCTTCAGTCCTCTCTGAAACCTGCTCTGAGAGGAATGAAGGTGTAGAATTAGGTGTGTCACAGCCAAGTGCTTCCGGGAACTCTGCTAGCGGTACACCCACGTCCGATTATAGCAGGCAAATGTCCCTGCCCCAGCTGCTGGACCGGCAAAAGAAGTTCACTCCCAGCCATCCACATGCCCAGCGGTTGAATGCTAGCTTGGCTAAATTGCTAGCACTTCAACTGCTGCCTTTTCAGTTGGTAGACTCGGCCCCCTTCCGTGAGTTTGTACAATGTGCGGTTCCTCAGTGGCAGGTCCCCAAACGCCACTTTTTCTCACGGAAGGCGATTCCGGCTCTCTACTGGCATGTGGAAGGCAATGTCCTTGCCTCGCTGGACAGGGCAGTCAGCGGTAAGGTGCATATTACCGCTGACTCATGGTCCAGCAGGCATGGACAGGGACGTTACCTGTCTTTCACGGCCCATTGGGTCACTCTTCTGGCAGCTGGGAAGGATGCAGGACAAGGTGCAGTAGTGTTGGAGGTTGTTCCGCCACCACGCCTCCAAAATGCTACTATTGGTTGTGACACACCTCTCTCCTCCACCCCCTCCTCTTCTTCTTCCTCCATGGCCTCTTCCAGTGCTCTGTCCTCAGACCTAGCGGTGCTTCGTAGGCGTTCTAGGGGCTATGCAAGTACGCAGGCAAAACAATGCAATGCCGTGCTTGCGTTGGTTTGTTTGGGGGACAGGAGCCACACTGGGGCGGATGTTTTGTCAGCTCTGCAGGGGCAGGCCGAGAGGTGGTTGACGCCACGCCAGCTTAAGCCAGGAATGGTGGTTTGTGACAATGGCACCAACCTCCTCTCCTCCCTCCGACAGGGACAACTGGCCCATGTGCCCTGTGTAGCTCACGTCCTTAACCTGGTGGTGCAGCGGTTCTTGGGCAGGTACCCCGGCTTACAGGATGTCCTGAAGCAGGCCAGGAAAGTCTGTGTGCATTTCCACCGATCATTTAATGCCTGTGCTCGGCTGGCTGAGCTCCAAAAGGAGTTGGACCTGCCCAAGAACCGCCTTATATGTGACATGCCCACCAGATGGAACTCAACAGTGGCCATGCTGCAGCGGCTGCACACGCAGCAGAGGGCCATCAATGAGTACCTGTGCGACTAAGGCACCAGGACAGGGTCAGGGGAGCTTGGTTTTTTCTCACCACGCCAGTGGGGCATGATCAGGGATGCATGCACTGTCCTGTCACCGTTTGAGGAGGCCACAAGGATGGTGAGCAGTGACAGTGCATGCATCAGTGACACTGTACCTCTTGTCCACCTCTTGGAGCATACGCTGCGTGGAATAATGGACAGGGCACTTGAGGCAGAACAGAGGCAGGAAGAGGAGGACTTCCTTGCCTCTCAAGGCCCCCTTTATCCAGACAGTGTTCCTGCTGTGCCACCCATCACACAGGAAGAGGATGAGGAGGAGGAAGAGGAGGAGGAGGATGATTGTGCCAGCATGGAGGTGGAGGCTGGCACTCAGCATCAGCAGCAGCAGCAGTCTTGTAGGGATGATTTACAGTCCCAAGAAACACGTGGACTTGTACGTGGCTGGGAGGAGGTAGCTGCGGATCATGTTGTCCTTAGTGACCCA
Source organism: Lithobates pipiens (assembly GCF_037356315.1). Taxonomy (NCBI): domain Eukaryota; kingdom Metazoa; phylum Chordata; class Amphibia; order Anura; family Ranidae; genus Lithobates; species Lithobates pipiens. Next base: position 158,534,543 of record NW_027507790.1, read on the forward strand.
GAGGACTCCGGACCGAATGCCTCAGCTAACCTATGCTGCATGGCCTCCCTGATCCTGCAAAGCCTGCGGAAGGATCCTCGTATTCTTCGGATCAAGGAGAGGGACCATTACTGGCTGGCCACTCTCCTTGATCCACGGTACAAGGGTAAGGTTGCCGACCTTATCTTGCCATCGCAGAGGGAGCAGAGGATGAGACATCTCCGGGAGGCCTTGCAGAAAGGTCTGTGCAACGCGTTCCCAGAGACTGGGAGGTTACAAACTCCTGGTCCTGGACAACGTGTTGCTGAGGCATCGGTCAGGAGGAACGGTGGAGAAGGTGGCCGTCTGACTGATGCTTTCAGACAATTTTTTAGTCCGCAGCCCCAAGGTATGATCGGTTCCAGCACCCATCGCCAGCATCTGATTTACATGGTGCAGGAATACCTAGGGGCAAGGTCAGACTTGGACACCTTTCCCACCGAAAATCCTCTGGCTTACTGGGTCTTGAGGATGGATCACTGGCCAGAGCTTGCACAGTATGCAATTGAGCTACTGGCCTGTCCTGCATCCAGCGTTCTTTCGGAACGCACCTTCAGTGCTGCTGGTGGCTTTGTTACCGATCACAGGGTGTGCCTGTCCACTGAATCAGTTGATCGACTGACCTTCATCAAGATGAATCAGTCTTGGATCACCCACAGCTACCAAGCACCTGAAGCTGATGTAACCGAATAATTTTTTTTGAAATATCACATCCCTTCAAGACTGCCTATGCTGATGCTGAGTGACTATCCTGTTATGTTGATTGTCTATCCTCTTCCTCCTCCGCTGATATGTTGGAAGAACATTTCTGGTTCTGGTTGATGCCATCAGCCCAATTTTTCTGCCCCTGTTTAACAGGGGCGTTTAATTACAATTTTTGATGCAATGCTTTGCAGCAGGGCTAATTCCTGCAATCAAACAAGAGTATATGGGAGAGGTTGCAGTGTGGTGGCACCAGCACCAGTGCCTAAGGCCCAATTTTTCTGCCCCTGTTTAACAGGGGCGTTTAATTACAATTTTTGATGCAATTCTTTGCAGCAGGGCTAATTCCTGCAATAAAACTAGAGTATATGGGAGAGGTTGCAGTGTGGTGGCACCAGCAGCAGTGCCTAAGGCCAAATTTTTCTGCCCCTGTTTAACAGGGACATGTAATTACAATTCTTGATATAATATTTCACAGGAGGGCCCCTTCCTGTGCCCACCCAGAGTAACGGTCAGGACTTATAGTGTTGTGGCACCAGCACCACAACCACCAAAGGTCAATTTTTCTACCACTGTTCAACAATGGCATGTAATTACAATTCTTGATATAATCGTTCACAGCAGGGCGCTCCAGCGCCCACCAAGAGTCACTTTGAGGGCTTACAATGTTGTGGCAAAACCAACACCTTGTTCCGCCATTTCTGCAGAGCATATAGGACAGGCCCCTACTTTCAAACATCCAATTTACAAACATCTCCTACTTGAAAACGGAAGGAGACAACAGCAAGTGAGATGAAAAAAGATGGACGACAAAACAAATTATACAGGGGTGATAACCCTTCCCTATGTTTTCCAAAAAGCTTAAAAATAGTTTTTTTGACTGGAGCTACACTTTAAAAATGTACCAGTTGAAAATTACAAACAGATTCAACTTAACACAACAAACCTACACAGTCCCTGTCTTGTTTGCACCACCTGTATACTGCTGTTCTGAGTATATAGGGCCTGGGGGCCACACGCATTTCCTTTTTTTAATATGGCTACAGGGTTCCCCTTAATATGCGTACAAGACCCAAATAGGCTGGTAATGGGCAGGGAGGGCTACCCATGCCATTTTTCTCAATGATTTTCAACCATATTGCAGGAACCAGATATAACATTAAAACCGCAAGCAGTTTTAAATGGTGTTATTTCCGTTTAATGTCATTTTGTGCAGGGACTGTTCTAAACACGGGAAACACGTGGCACTTCACAGGCATACTACAGACACCCCCCAGGCACCATATTTAAAGGAATATTTCACTTTTTTTTTTTCACTTTAATCGTCATTAAAATCAGTGCTCCCGCCAAAACGGCCATTTTTAAAAACATTTTAGGCATTGACCCATGTCCCCTGGGGCAGGAGCCAGGTCCCCAAACCCTTTTTAGGACAGTATCTTGCATATTAGCCTTTAAAATTAGCACTTTTAATTTCGAACGTTCGAGTCCCATAGACTTCAATAGGGTTCTAAAGTTTGTTCGAATTTGGGGTCCGTTCGAAAGTTCTGGTGCGAACCGAACCGGGGGGGTGTTCGGCTCATCCCTATTTGCAGCTATCCGTTTGGCTCACTCTCTGGTCGATCAGGGTTTTATATTGTTTGGGTAGGTGCAGCCTTTGATCAAGATCTGTACTGAGCTGGCCCTGACCTGTATCCCAGATGGCCATGATGATTTCACTCCTCCTTTTAATATGAATCAGGTTGTATCTTTAGTATGGCTTTTTGAAGATGATCCTGCTGATTTTTGTTAACACTACTCAGCTTGTTCCCCTAAGGTGATTGTGGAGTGCATTGTGTCTGCTCAGTCTTTTGTTGGACAGGGAGACTTAAAACTACAGTTTATTCAACCTATACTTTCAGCATGGTCTGACATGGTGCAATCAGCCCCAGCCAAACAATCCACCTTTGCCATCAGATATGAGCCTACCCAAATGTATGTTTCCCCATCAGCCATGTCAACCTCAGTTGCAGCCCAGTACACGCTGCTCCCAACCAAATACCCATATCCAGTCTCTACTCCCTGTACTTATCCTGCATTCAACCCACCTGCCTCCTCTCCGCTGCCTACAAACCCATAAGATCTTCCCCCAGCTACTGCTACCTCTTCTCTGCCATATCACAATCCTCCTTTCCAGTCTGCTGCACCCCTTACATACAGTCCTGCAGTCATCTACAGAGCTTCAGTGGCTAAGCCAAAGAAAAAACAAAAGTTTTTGCCAACCAAAATGATCCTATCATTAACCCAACCTGTCTCCACACCCACCAATCTGTCCCAGCTTGAAGTTCCGGTGCCAGAGGTCCAGCCCAGAGGGCCAGAGCCAGAGTTCCAGCCCGGAGTGCCAGAGCCAGAGTTCCAGCCCGGAGTGCCAGAGCCAGAGTTCCAGCCCGGAGTGCCAGAGCCAGAGTTCCAGCCCGGAGTGCCAGAGCCAGAGCCAGAGTTCCAGCCTGGAGTGCCAAAACCAGAGTTCCAGCCCGATGTGCCGGCTTCCCAGCCAGAGGTGTTCCTGTCTACTGCCCAGCCTGATGTGCCTCTGCCAGCTTCCCAGCCTGATGTGCCAGCTTCCCAGCCTGATGTGCCTCCGCTAGCTTCACAGCCTGATGTGCCTCTGCCAGCATTCAAGTCTGATGTTCCGGCCTTCCAGTCTGATGCCTTCCAGTCTGATGTCCCGGCCTTCCAGTCTGATGCCTTCCAGTCTGATGTCCCGGCCTTCCAGTCTGATGCCTTCCAGTCTGATGTCCCGGCCTTCCAGTCTGATGCCTTCCAGTCTGATGTCCCGGCCTTCCAGTCTGATGTCCCGGCCTTCCAATCTGATGCCTTCCAGTCTGGTGTCCCAGCCTTCCAGTCTGATGTCCTCCAGTCTGATGTCCCGGCCTTCCAGTCTGATGCCTTCCAGTCTGATGTCCCAGCCTTCCAGTCTGATGCTTTCCAGTCTGATGTCCGGCCTTCCAATCTGAGGCCTTCCAGTCTGATGTGCCTGACGTTCCAGTGCCTGCTTTCCAGCCTGACGTCCCAGTGCCTGCTGCCCAGCGTGACATCCCTGCCTTCGAGCCCAAAGTCCTGGTGCCTGCCTTCCAGCCTGATGTGCCGCTGCCTGCCTTCCAGTCCGATGTGCCAGCTTCCCGGTCTGCTGTGCTCGCTGACCAGCTTGATGTGCCCGCTGACCAGCTTGATGTGCCTGCTGCCCAACATGATGTGCCAATGCCTCCTGCCCAGCATGATGTACCCGTGCCTGCTGCCCAGCTTGAAGTGCCTGCTTCCCAACCTGATGTGCCCATGCCCGCTGCCCAGCTTGATGTGCCCACTGCCCAGCTTGATGTGCCCGTGCCTGCTGCCCAGCTTGATTTGCCTGCTGCTCCGCTTGATGTGCCAGCTGCCCTGCTTGATGTGCCCATGCTGGCTGCCCAGCTTAATGTGCCTGTTGCCCAGTTTGATGTGCCTGCTATTCAGCTTGAGGTTCCTGTGCCTGCTATCCAGCCTGACATACTTATTACCCAACCTGATGTGACTTTGCTCATGGCCCAGCTTGACGCAATGGACTTTTCCCAGCAACCGCTAGTTGGAGCGTCCGGTGGTCGCTCCTTTCGAGGGGGGGGGTACTGTCAGGAAAGGTTCCCTCCGCTGGTAATATCGATCATTTGGCGTGCAGTACTGAGATCCACCAAAAGGTGTCTCCTGGCAGTTTGGAGCTGTCAGAAGAGCTTTTCCCTGCTGGAATTATGTCATCTTTGGTCCACAGTACTGGCATCCACCAGCGGAGGTATCCCGTCAGTGTGGAGCAGGTATTACCTTCTGCAGTCAGGCGTCACATGACTGATAGCAGCCATTGTATAAATACCCGGCAAGTGCACACACACCTTGCCTTGGTATTGTCCTTGTGCCCTGACCTGCACCTGTATACCTGATACCTGATCCCGATCCTGAACCTGTTGTACCTGATCCTATCTATTCCTGTTTTGGACCGAACCAGAACCGCTCAGTACCTTTGTTTCAAATGAATCTTCAATATAAAAGTGTGCACAATTGAAATCAAACACTGACACAGACACAGTTCAGTATTCAGATACTTCTCTATTTTATTTCCTGAACTCCGGCTGATATACAATGAGCCGGATATCTTACTATCAAATCAAAAATTAGATAAAAGACAGCGTGGACAAACCACAAATTATACATATTCATTATTGTGACAAAGTGTAAGCTTTTTAGCTGGGTTATGTCTTAAAAAGGGAAAAGCAGACTATTGTAGCTATTTAGGGTCTTGTTTTCAGCCCCTTCTTCCTCTTGGGTGTAGTCTCATGGTTCCGAAAACAGGCGCAATCTTCTTTTTGACTTTGCTCTTTTTAACCCTTGCAGTATCGTTCCACATGAAGGGAGAAGCTGGCAGACATCTTAACTGAGTATGATTAAGGTTGATAGCTGATAGTGAAAGATAAGCACTGATATCTATAAGAGTACCAGAAATAGGCATTTCACTTATAACACCCATGATCACATCCATTACATTCCTGCATCCCTGGAACCTTATCTTGCAACCTGATCCCTTTCTCCTTGTCCTACCATCTGCTGACCTCTTATTTGTGACCCTGGCCTGGCTTGACTATGATTCTGGTACTCCCTTTTGCTACATATGCTGGTTTGTTTGTTTATCTTCACTGTTGGGTTGTTTGGTTTGTTCACTCAGTTTGTATTGGTGGTGTATTCACATTTATATGCATTTACTTTAACCACTTAAGGACCGCCGTATTGCCATTATACGTCATCAGAATGGCACAGGCAGGCACAAGCACGTAGATGTACGTGCCTGCCTTCCAGCGGGTGGGGGGTCCGATCGGACCCCCTCCCGCTGGATACGGCGGTCCCTTTCGGTGCCGGAGCGATCCGCAATGAGGGGATGGCCGTTGGTTTCTGGCCATCCCCATTCGATAGCTCCTGGCCAGTGACGAACTTCCTCCCCTGTGAAAATGTAAACACAGGAGGAGGAAGTGATGTCACACTCCTCGTGGCGGTCTTTTTGAACCGGACAGCGAGGAGTGAAGACATACAAGTAAGTGCACCAACAGTCCACTGACACATAGGTACACATAGGCACACATTTCACCCCAGTCACCCCCCCGATCACCCCCCCGATCGCCCCCCCGCCCCCCCCCAGTCACAGTGTCACTAATGCAGTGTTCATTTATTTATTGATCACTACATTTAGTGTCAGTTGTGACTGTAAAAAGTGTCAGGGCAGCTAGTGTTAGGCCCCTTTAGGTCCAGGGTAGCCCCCTACCCCCCCTAATAAAGGTTTAACCCCTTGATTGCCCTCCCAGTTAACCCTTTCACCCCCTTTTACCAGTGTCACTAAGCGATCGTTTTTCTGATCGCTGCAATAGTGTCACTGGTCCCGCTAGGAAGCTAGTTTTTTTGTTAGGTTCAACGCCAGGTTTTTATAGCGTTAGGTACCCCGATATATAACCTAATAAAGGTTTTAACCCTTTGATTGCCCCTAGAGTTAACCCTTTCACCAGCGATCGCTGCATAAGTGTCACTGGTGACGCTGGTTAGCCAGTTAGTTATTTAGGTTCCCCGTCAGGTTTTTATAAAGCTTCAGGTACCCCCATATAAATACCCAATAAAGGTTTTAACCCCTGATTGCCCTTAGTTAACCCTTTCACCAGTGATCACCGTATAAGTGTTACGGGTGACACTGGTTAGGTAGTTCGCTTTTTATAGCATCAGGGCACCCGCCATTTATTACCTAATAAAGGTTTAACCCCCTGATCACCCGGCGGGTGATATAAATTTGGTTTTAGGGTCAGAAAGGGTCTGCGTCGCCCCAGGCAGTGCTAGGTTAGTGCCAGTACCGCTAACACCCACGCGCAAAGCATACACCTCCCTTAGTGGTATAGTATCCGAACAGATCAATATCTGATCTGATCAGATCTATACTAGCGTGCCCAGCAATTTAGGGTTCTAAAAAAACGCATTGTTAGCAGGATCAATCCAGATACCTGCTAGCACCTGCGTTTTGCCCCTCTGCCCAGCCCAGCCCAGCCCACCCAAGTGCAGTATCGATCGATCACTGTCACTTACAAAACACAACACACATAACTGCAGCGTTCGCAGAATCAGGCCTGATCCCTGCGATCGCTAACAGTTTTTTTTGTAGCGTTTTATACAGTCGCTGACAGGCTAGGTGCTTTTTTACCTGTGAGTCTCACTACTGTACCCCTAAATTTAGAGCCCAAAATGGCAAAGCGAAGGTACACTAGTGAAGAGGCCTACACGTTTCTGAGCATGACAGATAGTGAAGAGGAAGACACTGATCTGTCAGATTCAGGCTCAGAATACGAACCTGTAGAGGACAGCGCCTCCATGTCAGATAGCTCTGACGACGAAGAAGAGGTCCCTGCTAACGTCAGGCATACCCGACCCCGATTTTCTGATGTTGTTGAGGTGCAGGAACCGCAAGTCCCTCGTATGGAGTATAGAGCCAGTACTAGCGCCGCTCATCCTTTTGGTGAACTGGCAAGCACCAGCGGTCTAGTACACCCTGGACGTACATCCAGCACTGCAGTATCACGTGGTGACGTGGCGAGTCCCATAAGTGCAGTTCAAGCTGGCAAGGTGGCAAGCACAAGTAGTGTCCCGCTGCCACCAAGAAGAAGACGAAGACAGGCCCGTCGTTCCCATAGTGCCCTTCCTGCAGAATTCGCCAATCCTGATTGGGTGCCCACCACTTCTGCAGCACCAGTACTTCCCCCATTCACTGCCCAACCCGGTATTCAGGTGGATACAGATGATTTTACGCCACTCGATTTTTATTCTCTGTATTTCACGGAAGATCTCTATAGATCTATTGTGGACCAAACCAATTTATATGCTGGTCAACACATCACCGCTAATCCCCAGTTGCCGTCTCTTGCCAGAGATTGGAAACCAGTTACGGTTTCCGAATTTAAGACGTTTCTGGGCCTTTCCCTCAACATGGGCACACATAAATTCATGCGGATGCGGGCTTATTGGTCCACGCATCCGGCTGACCACATGCCCGTGTTCTCTAACTCCATGTCCAGGAAACGATACGAGCAGATCTTGCGGTTCTTGCACTTCAGTGACAATGAACTTTGTCGTCCACGTGGAGACCCTGAATACGATCGGCTCTACAAAATTCGGCCCTTCATAAACCACTTCAACCAACGTTTTGCAGACTTGTTTACTCCCCAAAAAGTTGTCTGCGTTGATGAGTCCCTGGTTAAGTTTACTGGTCGCTTGTCATTCAAACAGTACATTCCCAACAAGCGTACCAGATACGGGGTCAAGCTCTATAAGTGCTGTGACAGGGCCACAGGCTATGCATGGAGCTTTATGGTTTATGAGGGTAAAGATAGTTACGTAGAGCTGGAGAACTGCCCTGATTACATAGGAAGCGCTGGCAAGATAGTGTGGAAATTGGTGTCACCCTTATTCGGAAAGGGGTACCACTTGTACGTGGACAACTATTACACCAGCGTGCCACTGTTTAGTCATTTATTTGATCCTCAGATTGGAGCATGTGGCACCGTGCGACCTAATCGCCGGGGCTTTCCCCAGCGGCTTGTAGATTCCCGTCTTAGGCTGGGGGAGAGAGCCTGCTATCGGTGTAATAATTTGCTCGCTATGAAGTGGAGGGATAATAAGAATGTTTTAGTTCTTACTTCCCTTCATGCAGACACGACGGTCCAAATTTCTACGGCGACTGGTATTGTGGAGAAACCCCTCTGTGTCCACGAATATAACAAAAATATGGGAGGGGTGGACCTCAATGACCAGATGTTGGCGCCGTATCTAGCTTCCCATAAGGCCAGACGCTGGTACAAAAAAGTGTCTGCTTACTTATTTCAATTGGCTTTGCTGAATGCTTTTGTGCTATACAAAACTTCAGGTGGGACATTAACCTTTCTTTTCTTCCAAAGAGAGGTTGTCACAGAGCTTCTGTATCCAGAAGGTTCTGCACCTCACCATTCCCAACCAAATGCAGTAAGCCGGCTGCATGAGAGGCATTATTCTTATGTCCTCCCGAGTACCCCTACCCAACGAACCCCCCAAAAAAGATGTCGTGTCTGTACCAAGCGCGGATTTAGGCGTGACACCCGTTCTTATTGTCCACGCTGTCCTGGCAATCCTGGTCTTTGTCAGGGTGAGTGTTTTGAACGCTACCACACACTAGTGAAGTATTAGCGTAGGGTACAGCATTTCACAGGCTAGGCACACTAACACAGAGTCTCCCAAGATGCCATCGCATTTTGAGAGACCCGAACCGTTAGGCCGCGTACACACGCGGGGACTGTTCGCTGAAACTGTCCGCTGAAACCAAGTTTCAGCGGACAGTCCGCTCGTGTGTGGGCTTTCAGCGGACAGTTTCAGCGAACAGTCCGCTGAACAAGGTTTTTCGGAAATTCCGAAAAACTGTCCGCTGAAACCTTGTTTCAGCGGACAGTCCCCGCGTGTGTAGGCTTGTTCGTCAAACAAAGTTGCGCGCATGCTCAGAAAGGATTTTCACGCCGAAAGTTATAATGCAGTGTATAGGACGTCGTATTTTTCGTCCTGTCGTACGTGCCGTTCACGTCATCGCGCACGGTTTCAGCAAACTGTTCGTCCGTCGTGTGTGGCCATGTCCGTCCATGCTAATTTTGAGCGGACTGTTTGCCGAAACTGTTTGACGGACAAAGTTGGGCGAACAGTCCCCGCGTGTGTACGCGGCCTTACAGTTTACAGTTCAAAAAAAAAAAAAAGTTTAATAAAAAAAACAAAAAAAATATAAAATATAAAAACCAAAAATAGTTGTCGTTTTATTGTTCTCTCTCTCTCTCTCTCTCTTCTCTCTAATTTTTTATACTTTGCTGTTTACTGTGTTATTGTTAACCATTTTTCATGTTTTCAGGTACGCCATTCAGCTGCAGCGTGGATTTATTTATCTTGACAGCAACAGCGTTTGCTCCCACGATACATAAAGCTGCGACTCCAGTGCTGTAGGAGGTGATTTCACCACCACAATTAAAAAAGAGCATATATGCCGAAGCATGGGGGCATAAGGGGTGGAGGAGCGATTTTGCTCCTAATGCCGCGTACATATACGGTCAAAATTCCGACGGAGGGCTTGCCCGTGGAAAAGTTTGAACGTATGTACGCGGCATAACTTTTTTGCGGGAGGATGCCCCCATGCTTCGGCATATATATATTTTAGGCACAGGTTGTGTTAAAAAATGTTTTATTTTTTACTGTTTTTTTTGGCAATTGCTTTGCAGGTATGGTATGGTAAGGTTTTACTGTTATACTGGGATGTTACTTTGTTTTAACGTTAACCATAATTTGCTTAGCAGGTACGCCATTCAGCTGCAGCGCGGATTTATTTATCTTGACAGCAACAGCGTTTGCTCCCACGATACATAAAGCCGTGACTCCAGTGCTGTAGGCGGTGATTTCACCACCACAGTTAAAAAAGAGCATATATGCTGAAGCATGGGGGCATAAGGGGTGGAGGAGCGATTTTGCTCCTAATGCCGCGTACATACGGTCAAAATTCCAACGGAGGGCTTGCCCGTGGAAAAGTTTGAACGTATGTACGCGGCATAACTTTTTTGCGGGAGGATGCCCCCATGCTTCGGCATATATATATTTTAGGCACAGGTTGTGTTAAAAAATGTTTTATTTTTTACTGTTTTTTTTGGCATTTGCTTTGCAGGTATGGTATGGTAAGGTTTTCCTGTGATGTTACTTTGTTTTAACGTTAACCATAATTTGCTTAGCAGGTACGCCATTCAGCTGCAGCGCGGATTTATTTATCTTGACAGCAACAGCGTTTGCTCCCACGATACATAAAGCCGTGACTCCAGTGCTGTAGGAGGTGATTTCACCACCACAGTTAAAAAAGAGCATATATGCCGAAGCATGGGGGCATAAGGGGTGGAGGAGAGATTTTGCTCCTAATGCCGCGTACATACGGTCAAAATTCCGACGGAGGGCTTGCCCATGGAAAAGTTTGAACGTATGTACGCGGCATAACTTTTTTGCGGGAGGATGCCCCCATGCTTCGGCATATATAAATGGTGCATGTATGTCCATCATTAGAAGTGGGTGGATGAAGAGAGGTATCTAATGGTGGGCATACCCACCGATCAATCTCTTTTTTTTTTCGTTCAGACAACATGACTCTAAGTAAATAGCTTGGGGTGTCTACTTTCCAAAATGGGGTAATTTGGGGGGGTTTTGTGCTATTTTGGCATTTTATGGCCTTCGAAACTGTAATAGGTAGTGAGGAGTGAAATAAAAAAATTGCGCCCTTAGAAATCCAGAAGGTGGCGATTGGTTTTTGGGGCCCCGTACGCAGCTAGGCTCCCAAAAAGTCCCACACATGTGGTATCCCCGTACTCAGGAGAAGCAGCAAAATGTATTTTGGGGTGCAATTCCACATATAACCATGGCATGTGTGAGCAATATATAATTTAGTGACAACTTTTTGTAAAAAATAAATATTTTTATTTTTTGTCATTATTCAATCCCTTGGAACAAAAAAAAAATATTCAATGGTCTCAACATGCCCCTCAGCAAATAGCTTGGGGTGTCTACTTTCCAAAATGGGGTCATTTGGGGGGGTTTTGTGCCATCTTGGCATTTTATGGCCTTCAACACTGTGATAGGTAGTGAGGAGTGAAATAAAAAAATTAATGCTGAAGGCGGTGCTTGGATTTCGGGGTCCCGTACGCGGCTAGGCTCCCAAAAAGTCCCACACATGTGGTATCCCTGTACTCAGGAGAAGCAGCAGAATGTATTTTGGGGTGTCATTTCACATATGCCCATAGCATGTGTGAGCAATATATCATTTAGTGACAACTTTGTGCAAAAAAAAAAAGTTTGTAATATTCCCACAACTTGTGGCAAAATATAAAATATTCCATGGACTCAAGATGCCTCTCAGTAAATAGCTTGGGGTGTCTACTTTCCAAAATGGGGTCATTTTGGGGGGTTTTGTGCTATTTTATGTCCTTCGAAACTGTGATAGGTAGTGAGGGGTGAAATCAAAAATTTGCACCCTTAGAAATCCTGAAGGTGGTGATTGGTTTTCGGGGTGCCGTGCGCGACTAGACTCCCAAAAAGTCCCACACATGTGGTATCCCCGTACTCGGGAGAAGTAGCGGAATATATTTTGGGGTGCAATTCCACATATAACTATGGCATGTGTGAGCAATATATCATTTAGTGACAACTTTTTGTAAATTTTTTATTTATTTTTGTCATTATTCAATCCCTTAGGACAAAAAAAATAAATATTCAATGGGCTCAACATACGTTAAGCATTCAGCAAAGCCAATTGTTTGTACTGCCCTGCCATTTTAGCACCTCAAGAAATGAGATAGGCAGTCATAAATTAAAAGCTGTGTAAATTCCAGAAAATGTACTCTAGTTTGTAGACGCTATAACTTTTGCGCAAACCAAAAAATATACGCTTATTGACATTTTTTTTACTAAAGACATGTGGCTGAATAAATTTTGCCCTCAATGTATGACTAAAATTTAGTTTATTCGATTTTTCTTATAACAAAAAGAAGAAAATATAATTTTTTTTCAAAATTTTCGCTCTTTTTCCATGTATATCGCAAAAAATAAAAATCGCAGAGGCAATCAAATACCATCAAAAGAAAGCTCTATTTGTGGGAAGAAAAGGACGCAAATTTCGTTTGGGTGCAATATTGCATGACTGCGCAATTACCAGTTAAAGCAGCGCAGTGCGAAATTGTAAAAAGACCTCTGGTCCTTAAGGTGTTTATTGGTCCGAGGCTGAAGTGGTTAATAAACTTACTTTCACCTATTTATGTCTGGTTCACTCTGTCGCAGTCACACAGTTCTGGTCACTTCTAGTTTATGATAGCCGGTCTAGGAGGAAGGATTTTGTTACAGCGCTGCCGAATGTTGCAGACCCAAGCTCCCTGACACAGCGGGAGAGCCACGTTGTGTGTAATCCAGGCACAAATGAGCCTGCATTTCATGGGCACAGTGATGCTGCAATGATGGGCACAGGGAGGTTGCATTGATGGGCACAGTGAGGCTGCAATGATGGGCATGGTGAGGCTGCAATGATGGGCATGGTGAGGCTGGAATGATGGGTACGGTGAGGATGCAATGGTGGGCACAGTATGGCTGCAATGATGGGCAAAGTAAGGTTGCATTGATGGGCACAATGAGGATGCATTGATGGGCACAGTTAGGCTGCAATGATGGACACAGTGAGGCTGCATAGATGGGCACAGTGAGTCTGCTATAATGGGCACAGTGAAGCTGCAATGATGGGCACAATGATGGGCACAGGTGATTCTGCATTTCATGGGAACAGTGAGGCTGCAATGATGGGTATAGTAAGGCTGTGTCCATCATCAATTATAAAGGCCCTCACATGCTTTGCCCCCATTAGAAAAGAGACCTGATGTTTTCATAGACTAATCCTGTCATGTAGTGTATATTATTAATCTGGACTTCTATGGACTTGTATGTATGTTTCCAATATCTAGTCAAATAAACAACACACGCCCATCCTGTTTATCCTTTCAATTATGCCAGTCAGTTGAAGTTCATGTTTTGTGGCCTCTCTGGCTTGAAGATACATATATGACTTATGCATATACTGTATATTTGCATGCTTTTCCCTTTTTTGTGTCTTTCAGGAACAGGACAAGACATGGATCTGAAGTTTTTTTTTAGGTGGGGAGCTTTCTATCTCATTTTTTTGTTATTCCATTGGTTCCATGAAACCATTATTCCACCTGGTTATTATTGTTCTGACTTGTTGACAACTAGTGGGTTACAGCCTGCTTACTTCTACATTTGGTGCATTCATCTTTTTCTTCCCTCCCCTTGCAAGCTAGTATAGTCCTAGCTAGACCCTCCCTATTTTCCCTTATGTTCCCTTAGTCAGTGTTAATTATCACAGACAAGTTTAGAAAGTCACTGTCTTTGTCAGAATTTGACATTGAACACAGAATGAAGATATATACTCCCTGAAGATATGTGTAGATTATTTTACTAACCTTGCAATCATAATTACAAACCAATGAGAAAACCTCACAGTTCTAGAAACAATAAACAGACTCTTAGAAAAAGAATAGTTGTTTGCCTAACTTTGCAGGATACAAACTGATGGGGTTTTAACCTACAGTGTATCTTAGATGGTAAAACACAGAGGAAACTACTGTAGATGGTTCTCTCTAGCTGTAACCCCAAAAACATAGCTATTATCTGCAACATTACCTATATCTTCACACAAGGTGGTACTCAATTTGACCATCCAAATCATGCTCTAATTTGCTCACTACACATGCCCGCAGGACTCTCTGTTGGATTGTATAGACTATTTTTCTAGGTTCAATAGCCTTCAGCTCACTGCTGTAGTCCTCTCTTACATTCATCACATGTCAGCTCTTCCTTTTCCATCATATCACAAACGATTGCCTGCAACCATTTGTTTGAGAGACTACCTAAATAATCCACTTACAAATTATCCAGTCAGGTAGATTTCAGTGCTATACTGATACTGAAAAAGAGAGTTTATCTGAATGATCAAATGTGACTGTGGGAGGCCAGTATTATGATCAAATCAGCTAACTAAACATAGGTAAAGATTGGCTGCCATCAATGACGCCTTCATGCATGTAAAAAAAAAAAATCATGATTAACATGTATTTTCAGCATAATTTTTGATGCACAAACAAACACAATTATTTATTTCTCTTTATTGTTTATTTGTATTGACATTAGAGCGAAACATAAAAAAAACTGCTATTTTAAGGAGAATGGTTTTGAAAAGGAGACATTTTTTTTCTAGAAATGGAAAACACTTTATCATTTTGGTGCTATTAAGAACACATTCTGCCTTACTAGCTTTTCAGAAAGGCTGCCAGACAATGCTCTTTTTTTTTTAAACTGGAAAGCTCTTGTTTTTCTGTGTTCCATTTCAAGATAAACTAATGGAGAACATTTACTTTACTGTTTCCACCAAATAGATGATAGGACTCTACCAGGGGTGGCTGTTATAATGATGGATAGGCTACACATCATATTTTACTTCAAAAGACTAATTATGGATCTTAATATGTGTTTACGATCATGATCTTTTTAGGCTATTACTGGATTTTTAGACTGAACAATAGTGGGTTTATTAATAAAATTGATATGAAGTTTTCTGATTAGCTGTGATCTGGTTTAATATGCTAAGTGACATTCTCCAGAACTCAGTGAATATTTAACAATAAATAAAATGCCATTTTAGGGATGCCCAAGTATCCTGACATTAACATTGGGTACAAAGAAGAAGGCATGTCAGAACCTGAAATAGTGTGAGAGACTCTTTCATGTTATTGAATACATGCAATGTTTACCACAATGTTAATGTGTCAGTTTCATTTTATTTCTTAAGAAATGAAACTGTACACTTAAAATTTTAACCCGATGGCAAGAAGAACTGACAGTAAAACTTTGGTGCCCAAGACCTATAGGCATCCATGTGCCAGTCACTATGTAAAAGATCTGAGGGATGGATGCTGCTGTTGGTGAACTAAAAGATTTCTATTACCTATCATAACCTTGGAACCTAGATTTTATTACTTTTTGAAATATGTTCTCATTTAGAAAAAAAAAGTAGAATTGAAATTCAGTCGTAGTGGAAAATTTTCATAAAAACACAAGCACTAATACCCAGTGCACTGCATATTATAGGTTCTACTTTGAAGCAGACAACATGCAAAAATCTGCATTATGATTAGAAAAAAAGAGTAAAACAAAAAAAGCACCATAGTCCTGAATGACATTTCTGTGTATCACTGATAAGTGAATCAAGCCTATCAGTGACAAGTGAATCATTGGGGGCTTATTTCATGATATTTCACAAATTTTGTTTTATTTATTTTTATCTTTTCCTGCACATCACTTCGTAATATGTACATTCAAGGAACACATGATGGATGGCACTGTCATTACTGTTACAATCTTGGATTTTTGAACTCCTCTGAGATTTACCCCAAAGCAGTTTTGAACTGCTCTGGTTCTGCATTCATAGCCCCATTTAAATTGCTATGACACTTCAGAACAAAATAAATTGTGCCTGAAATTGGAGCTATTAAAATTCTATAGCGCTATTAGGGAATAAGCAGTGGCTCTAAAGACTTCTTCTGTTATTGAGGGAAGGAAGAAAAAAAATTGAATAGAAGAATACCAGAGGATCTTCTTGGCAGTGTTTGTCTGTCACAGCTGGAGGTCTAAAACCTTAAAAAATTTAATTTGCAATAATCTGTATCTGAAGTGAACAAAGGAGTTTAACAACCAGGAGATATATCTTAGCGAGTTATGTGAATTGTGCAAAAGTATTCTTTAGAATAAAAATATTTCTGTGTCACCAGTTTCTACTGTACATCAACAAACTGGGGAGGAATCGTTTCATAGACTTTGATTCTCTTTCAATTAATGCATTTTAATATATTGAATATGTTTACACTAATGGTATGACATGTGAGGTCTACAAATGCTGAAATGTTAATGTATCTTCAAGTTATTCACAACCAATATAAAAGCCATAACCATGGAATACAATAATACACTTAGCACTTATGTGCATAGCTAGAAAACTGCCCTGTGTCTGTATAGTTTATAATCTAGTACTTGTATAGTGCACTGAAACATATGCAGTCAGTGAGATAACCAAGATTAGGACAAAGGCAGATTAGGAATTTACATGAGAAGAATGAAGCAAACATTCACATCATCACCATCAAAATGATTTTCAGTCCAGTGATTTAAAATTCAATGGGGCATCAGGCTAAGTAGGCCATCCCACAATTCTAATTATCTGGCCATAGACTCAAGGATATGTTGGGAGGTACTAAGGCTATAAACCCTTCATCTTCTTTAGTGTTCACCCTGTGCTCAACAACTTCGGACCATTTTTAAAGATGCCACTTGAATTGGCTTCTCTCAATAGGAAACAACAATTCTACTCCTAACAAATCTACTCCTAAGGCAAGCCAATGACAGTGCAAATTTATTTCCTGCAACCAGGAAAGAAATTTGCATGATTCCCCCATCAACACAGACAGTGTTGGCAAGGGAATCCCTCCTGCCGAGTGACTGTCTTCTCCTAGCAGGGGGGCAGGAGTGGGAAGCCGTCCCCACCAGAGGCAGACAGTGATTATCTAGCGGATATAGCAGCCACTTGCGATAATCTCAAGCAAATCTGGCAGGCTGGTTGTACCCAAGTTGATAGATCGATCAACTTAGTACATTCAGCCTGCCCATTAATGTTTCAAATTTGATTTGTGTATGGTCGGCCTAATTATCTTAGTATCACTAAAAGTCCTACCCATTCTGTAAAAGTGAAAAAGGGTGGGAGTATAAAAAACAGGGGAACTATACCTGAGGCCACTACTGGTATCTAAACAGGAATGAGACAATACTTCCCATCAAATGACAATCGATGTGAAAACTCTTGACTCCCCAAGCCAGGCTAAACACCAACAGCATACAAACAAATTAAATTATACCTAAAAGGTGTGTACTGCAAATAATATTTAGGAAATAATTTAAGTAGCTCTCAATCTAATTACTAGGTGATCTATATAAAAATTATTACTAT
Source organism: Lithobates pipiens (assembly GCF_037356315.1). Classification (NCBI taxonomy): domain Eukaryota; kingdom Metazoa; phylum Chordata; class Amphibia; order Anura; family Ranidae; genus Lithobates; species Lithobates pipiens. Next base: position 158,551,938 of record NW_027507790.1, read on the forward strand.
AAATATAACATCCAGGGATAACGTGCTATATAAACAAAGTCCATTGATAAAGTGCAGGAAAAAGCTGAAATAAATATTCATCCAATCCTTCAATCTTCCACCACACCAACGTGTCTGTGATTCTTCTCCCAATGAAATCACACTCACCAGCTGATGTTGCCTCCCACTCTCATGTTAGGCAAAAGAGCAAGTAGACCACACCTGGGTCAATAACACGATTACTCCCAGCCAGGAATATCCATATGTGAAAAGTGAACAAACAAAGTGCTCCACATAGCGTGATACTATTTAACTAATTTATTAAAATATTACACAACCACACTTCAATGTTTCCACTTACATGTTATAAACTAAGTGCCAGCAAATAAAACCTCTCACAGCAAACTGTGTGCAAACAAATTGCGGTGGTGCACTAAGGTCGCGGTGGATCCGAAGTGTGCCTCAACTCTCACCTACTCCGTGATCACTGTTTGTGAGGAAGGTAAGCAAGTCCCGAGCAGTCTACCACCCGCTCCGACTGTTTCCGAACCACTCCAACCAGTAACGTCCGATATCATTGAAATCTATGTCCGGGTGGCCACGTCTCCGACATGTTTCATCATACAGACTTCTTCCTAGGGATTGGCCACACGGACACCAACTCTCCCTTATATGCATTATCTCCCGGAAGTCATGGCTGGCCCAGATGCCGTGACTGTGCACATTCCATACATCCGATCACTTCCGTCTATGCTTTGTGCCCACACTAGTTGGCTCACGCTTGCGCACAGATCACACCACCGCGACCGCATAGCACCAAACTATGTGACAGGAGAATGTAATCCATATCTCCTTAATGTTATTTTATACTGCACAGTAATTGCCACACTTAATGATCAATTCTACAATATTTTAAATTCTTTAAAATGAACATTATGAGCCTAATGTCAATTTAACTTTAAAAACTGACAGTGGATGGTCTGTCCATAAAAGTCTTAAAATATATACAGAATAGCTGTCAGACCGGCCAGTCTGACAGCTATTCTGTTGGATGGAACTTTTGTACTCCAGCAGCTCTTTGGTATCAAGTGGACTCTATTCTGATTTAAAGATTTTCATCTACAATTTGTTCTGGTGGACATCTATGATGCTGTTATCGGTACAAATCTGAGGATTTTATATCCTCATGAGTTTGATTTTTCTGATTCAATTCATGCTATTCGTGGAATTTGAGGTCTATTTATGTATCCATCTTATTAGCCCTCCTGTGGTCCACCTTTATGAGCGTGCACTTCAGTCTGGGGACTCCATTACTGGGATTGCATCTGCTGACCACCATTTTTGCCGATTCAGAACATTGGTTAGCATTAGCCAGCGGCAATTTATGTTCATTCATATACCGTAAATACTCCTGAAGAAGCTGAATAAGCGAAACATGTAGAGTGGTATATTATGGAATGATCAGTTGTTTTATGGTTTCAACATTCTAGTGAAATTATGAACTATATTCATTATGTTGATAATATTGTTGTTTTTATTGTTTGTAAATAAAAAAACATTTTTTTTTTAGTTTGAGCATATTGCTTATGTGACCTTAATTAACTTTACAGTTTAGCACCTTAAAAGTCCCAGGGTTTTGTTTTAAAACCCCAATGTCCTTCCTTGCTTTATCTATAAATGTTTCCTAAATATATGTTTTGGGCACAAAATAATAAAACTATTTGTGCTTTCAGATCTTTTCTAAAGAAAGTTTTGAAAAAAAACTTTATTACAAATAACAATAAAACAACCTCATACAAACTAAACATTAGATATTTTTTTAGGCTTTAGTTGAGTAAAAAGTACATTTTTGTATTTTTTAATGTTTTTTTTAATGACAGCTAATAGTTAGAAAGGTGTGGGGATGGGCAGCAGACTGGAGTTTATGTTCGTTGGATGCGCAATCATCCATATGCTCTTGAATCAACAACATAGGCATGACCATAGAAATTCCTCATTACGTGTTTGCATTTCTTTTTAGTAAATATAGTCAGCAAGTGGTTAAATTATTTTCACATTCAATGGTTGAATGTTTTTTTCTGGCACATACAACAGATTGCATTTGGTTAAGCTCCTCACGTATAAAGTGAAGACCTCATCTCTGCCCCAAACACTGTTTTCTATGTTTGCAAAGAGGAGGAAATAGTGAGAATGAATATATTTCTGGTAATTCATAAACTGCAATCATTCACATTGCCCCAGGGACAATATGCCATACTTAAAACGATAATAGTATTAAAGGGCATCCTGTTGGAGCAATTTAATTTTTGGAGTGCTGGAAATCAGCACGACCACTACGAACAGGATCTAAAAAAGAAATAGTTCCCAATATTGTCTGAAACCAAAATGTGTCCTTGGAACAACAGTTATAGCATGGATAATATGTTATCATTTGTTATTGTATTCTACAATTAATTAGAGGATTGTCTGCCAATAATATAGCACAATATTCTGATATGAACATAAATCTCACCCTCTTACCGGCTCTCCCTAATTATTCATAGACTATGTAGACTATGAATGGCTGGTGCATGCAGAGCTGATGTTCTTCTTTTCTCCATCTAATAATAATAGTGTAGCTCTTTCCAATATGTACAATTCATAACTGGTAGTACTCTTATTAGACTGAACATTACCTGAAGCAACACAGCAGGTGACCGATTCTCACATCTTAATCCTACATAATACATATTCCTAATCTCTAAGTGGACACTGAAATTTTCCTTTTTTTCATTTTGCATTTGCTTTCATTTTTACATTTGCATGGACCAAAGCAAGAATTCTTAATTTTCATCCCATTAAATACAATATTCCCAATGGACAATCTCACAATTTTATAATGTATATTAGTCTCATATATCCTTCATACAAAACTGACATGTTAACCACAATAAGGCAGCAAAGGCGACTTTCACAAAACACTCTCAGTTGGTAAATCAATCACTAATATTATCACAAGCACCAGGAAGATTCACCTGCAGTGAATGTTTGGTGAATATCAAATTAACTTCTTTACAAATATGGCCCTAAAACTCATGTCTCAATTTACTAAATGCAGGTCATTTTTTATTTTTTTGTACAAAAATGTTAAACTCTAATACATGAGATACAAGTATAAATTTAGAGACAGACTATATAGATAAATGACTGAATAAGTCCAGAACACCTGCCAGTATTAATACCAAGATCCTACTTTGATCTTTGGGCAACATCTCAGTTATTCGGCTGTGCTTACCCTAGTCATAAACTATGTTATTAGGTATTGCTTTTTTTAGGAGCATTTCATTTCCTATTACCTATATGGAGATATGCTATAAACATGTCCTCTACAGTTTCTTCATCGGTTGTTCCAAGATACTGACAAAACCATATTACAGTTGTTCCCATAAGTTTACATACCCTGGCAGAATTTATGATTTCTTGGCCATTTTTAATATGAATGATAACACAAAAACTTTGATTTCACTCATGATTGGTGTTTGGCTGAAGCCATATATTATCAGTCAACGGTGTTTACTCTTTTTAAATCATAATGACAAGAGAACCTAGCCAAATGACCCTGATCAAAAGTTTACATACCCCCGTTCTTAATATCGTGTATTGCCCCCTTTAACATCAATGACAGCTTGAAGTCTTTTGTGGTATTTTTGAGTGAGGCTCTTAATCTTCTCAGATGGTAAAGCTGCCCATTCCTCTTGGCAAAAAGCCTCCAGTTCAGTAAATTCTTAGGCTGCCTTGCATGAACTGCATGTTTGAGATCTCCCCATAGTGGCTCAATGATATTGAGATCAGGAGACTGAGATGGCCACTCCAGAACCTTCATTTTATTCTGCTGTAGTCAATGACAGGTCGGCATGGCATTGTCATGTTGGAATGTCCAAGTACATCGCATGCGCAGCTTCCTGGCTGATGAATGCAAATGTTCCACCAGTATTTTTTGATAACATACTCCATTCATCTTGCCATCAATATATACCACATTTCCTGTGCCTTTGTAGCTCACACATACCCAAAACATCAGCAATCCACCTCTGTGTTTCACAGTAGGAATGGTGTACCTTTCATCATAGGCCTTGTTGACTCCTCTCCAAATGAAGCGTTTATGGTTGTGGCCAAAAAATTAAATTTTGGTCTCATCACTTCAAATGACTGTGCCAAAAGGTTTGAGGCTTGTCTCTGTGCCTCTATGTAAGCGGGATACTTTGTGGCATTTGCATACTGTAGCAATGGCTTTCTTCTGGCGACTCGACCATGCAGTCCATCTTTCTTCAAGTTCCTCCTTATTGTGCATCTTGAAACAGCCACACCACATGTTTTCAGAGAGTCCTGTATTTCACCTGAAGTTATTTGTGGGTTTTTCTTTGCATCCAGAACAATTTTCCTGGCAATTGTGGCTGAAATTTTAGTTGATCTACCTGACCGTGGTTTGGTTTCAACAGAACCCCTAATTTTTCACTTCTTGATTAGAGTTTGAACAGTGCTGATTGGCATTCTCATGACAGCATGACTCCGAATCCAGAAACATCAGTGCAGCACTGGATGAAAGATGCAAGGGTCAGTCAGGAGTCCAGAAACTCAATGACCTTTTCTACATACACACTAAATTACTAGACATGTGCAGAGTGAAATATTTTGTTTCAGAATTTCATTTTCGTCCGAAAAATGTATTTAGTTACTCCCGAAATTCGTTTTTATTTATTTAGTTTTCCATTCAAAAATTGCATTAGTCCAAAAATCCACATGAATTACGGTCGAATCTGTCTTTGAAGGCTTATGGTGTCTGTCGAATGTATAAAGAAGATTCAACGGAGCTGCTAAACTCTATATAGCCTATAGGCGGAGCATTTGACTCCGGAAATGTACGATTGTAGCGGCATACAGTTTTGATGCTCCATCGAATATTATTATAAATGTGTGTTTTTCGTTGCTTTGTCGAATCTCCGTCGTTCATGTTGAATGAATGGTCTAAGTCTCACAGTGTCAGGTGTCAGATAGTGAGTGACTGATAATAACGAATATGGCGGCAACCCATTGTGAGAGCGACATGGAGGTATTGGAGGATGTTCCTGGGCCATCTACAAGTGTTTCTGTATATATATTATATACTCGTTCAAACAGAAACTGGTGGACTGGTGATAGCGATCACTGATTAGACAGGTAACAAGATTCTATAATAATAATTCCCCCCCTACAACACAGGCAGCCTCTGAGGCTATCACAACAACATTAGTAGCAACACTAGTATCACTATAAAGGTTCTCACACTAACACAATAGCAGCAGATTATTAGGAAAAAGCTAAGTTTAACTGTAGCTTGCTTCACTATTGTTCTGCTGCTGTGTTTATACTTAATAATAATTCTGGTTCTCTGACAAGTGACAATTCAAACAGACCAGCTAGGATTGACTGTCTTCTGAAATGATTCAGTGTCTGTGTCTCTCTCTTCTAGCAATCGTAAGTGAAAGTAAGTTGGCTGTACGTGTATTCTTAGTTCTAGCTATTTTACTGCTCCTCCTCTTTGGTTACAATCAGCCAATAACATTCATCATCATCATTTTTATTTTACTTCCCCCACCCAATTCCAAAATCTGTTCTCTCTGTTTAATCTTTTCTCTCTATGTCGAATATTTTCTCTCTGTCGAATCTTTTCTCTATATAATCTTGGACTAATAGGTAAGGTTAGGCACATTCGACCACAGGTTCAATAGACACCTAGGTTCAATAGATTGTTATTGTCAGAGTCACGTCAAATCTCCTATATATATCAAACTGTTGTCACAACGAAAATAAAGCATTTATTTATTAATGTCGGATCTTTAATTTTTCGGACTCTGCGCTTTTGTTATCGTTTGTCAAAACAAAAATGAAAATACCTGAAATTTGGACGAAAATGCATTCGGACGAAAACGAATGCACATGTCTACTAATTACAAGAAAACAGATCACAGGTAAGGATAGTTTCCTTTAATAGCGATTCAAACCCCTTTGTGTCAACTTGTGCGCTTGTTATCAGGCCAAAATCACCAGGATATGTAAACTTTTGATCAGGGTAATTTGGGTAGTCTGTTGTCATTATGATTTAAAAAGAGTAAACACAGTTGAATGATAATAAATGGCTTCAGCCAAACACTAACCATGAGAAATGTGTTTGTGTTATCATTCATATTCTCTGAAAAATGGCCAAGAAATCATAAATTCTGCCAGGGTAAGTAAACTTATGAGCACAACTGTAATTGATGGGTTGTTCCAACAACCTCAAGCAACTCATTTGCACCTATGCTTCACTAGCTTAAAAATGGATAACTGTTTCATGTTGTTGAAATCTTCCTGTCCACAGCATGATCCCTTTGGGGTGGCGAGAAGAACGTCCTCCAACATTTATCCTATTAGCTAATGTTTTGGATAATCAACCGACATTCTGCTTTCTTCTAATATGTCTTTGAATTTCAATAGGGTTTTTGTCATTATTGCCTTAACAGATCGTAATGTCATCTGGGATAGGAATGTTCTTTCTTTTATGGGTTTTTCTCTAATGTTCACAAAGCATTAACTTCCGTATTTCTACATGCTATTATGCTCTTTTGCTGATTTCCTCCAGGCCATGTTGGCCAATATTTTATCGGTTTTGTATTTTTCTTATTATATAATCAATAAAAATTCTTGAAAGTAAGAAAAAAAAAATACTGAATAACCTTTTCATTAGATGCATACAGATTGCAGATATTATCCATGTACAATATAATTTCCTTTGTAGCTCATGGAAATAATGGATGATGATGACTAATAATTAAGAATAATTTTAATGCTATTGTGGAAACAGGAGTGTGCTGACAGGTATAGACCACTAGGGATGAGCTTCGTGTTCGAGTCGAACGTACGTTCGACTCGAACATTGGCTGTTCGGCCGCTCGGCGAATTCCGAACGTTTGGGCCGTTCGCGTCAAAATTCGAGTGGCGCGCGCGGACCACAATGCACTGCGGTGGCGCAGTGCATTGCTGGCTCATGATTGGCCAAGCATGCACTGTGACCCCGCATGCTTGGCCAATCGTAGCGCCAGCAGCGAGGAGAGCCATGATTGGCCACAGGCATCCTGCCTGTGGCCAATCATAGCTCAGGCTGTGTAGTGCACGCCCCACACTATATAAGGCCGCCTTTGAGGCGGCCTCGTGTAGTGTGTTAGCATCTGAAGCAGTGGGTGTTCTGTGTACCTTCAACACAGTACACACCAATCGTTTTTGGCTGATTTCCTATCTTGCTGCTGTGTAGTGGTTGTTGTCTGTGCCCTGACCGCAGTATACACCACTATATTCACCTCACCTATATAGCTAGTGATCTAGCTTTAACCACTTAACAACTGCCCATTGCCGATTAACGGCTTCAGGGCGGTTGTTTAACTCTGAGAGGCCGTTAATTAACGGCCTCCCAGAATTCTGCTCTCGCGCGCCCCCTTGGGCGCACACTCGAGAGCATCCGTGACCGCCGGGTCCACAGGACCCGGCGCATCACGGATCACGGTAAACGGCCGCTCGTCGCGGCCGTTTACCACGTGATCGCTCTGTCAAATGACGGAGTGATCACTTGTAAACAAACCGGCGTCATGTTATGACGCCGGTTCCTCCCTCCCCTCTCTGTACTGATCGGCACAGCGGAGGGGAAAGAGATCGGTGTCAGCAGCGATGTGGGCTGCATCTGCAGTGCCCACATCGCTGCTCACCGAATTTAACCCCTCAATTCCCTGCCAATACTCTGCAATACCAGTGCATACTCTGCAGTACCCTGCCATTACTCTGCAGTACCCCGCCATTACTCTGCAGTACCCCGCCATTACTCTGCCGTGCAGTACCCTGCCATTACTCTGCAGTACCCTGCCATTACTCTGCAGTACCCCCCATTACTCTGCAGTACCCCCCAATACTCTGCAGTACCCCCCAATACTCTGCAGTACCCGCCATTACTCTGCAGTACCCCGCCATTACTCTGCAGTGCAGTACCCTGCCATTACTCTGCAGTACCCTGCCATTACTCTGCAGTACCCCCCATTACTCTGCAGTACCCCCCAATACTCTGCAGTACCCCCCAATACTCTGCAGTACCCGCCATTACTCTGCAGTACCCCGCCATTACTCTGCAGTGCAGTACCCTGCCATTACTCTGGAGTACCCTGCCATTACTCTGCAGTACCCCCCATTACTCTGCAGTAACCCCCATTACTCTGCAGTACCCTACCATTACTCTGGAGTACCCCCCAATACTCTGCAGTACCCTGCTATTACTCTGTAGTACCCCGCCAATACCCCGCCAATACTCTGCAATACCCTTCCATAAATTGCCATACCCAGCCATACTCGGTGATACCCTGAAATACCCAGCCATAGACGCCCCCCACCCCTCACCGCCCTCCGGTGCTTCTACCAACTCGCCAGTACGATCAAAGCCAGAATCTTTTTTTTATTTTTTATTTCAGGCTTCCCAGCCTAGAGGTGAGATGTGGGGTCATATTGACCCCCAGATTTCACTGTACAGAGGACCTGTCACCCCATATTCCTATTACAAGGGATGTTTACATTCCTTGTAATAGGAATAAAAGTGATCAAAAATATATTTTTGGGGAAAAAAATGTCAAACTAAAATAAATAAAGTAAAATGAACAATAAAAAAAAAAAATTTTTTTTTTAAAGCGCCCATGTCCCCATGTGCTCGCATGCAGAAGCGAACGCATGCGTAAGCCCCGCCCACATATGAAAACGGTGTTCAAACCACACATGTGAGGTATCGCCGAGAACGTTGGAGCGAGAGCAATAATTCTAGTCCTAGACCTCCTCTGCAACTCAAAACATGTAACCAGTAAAAAAAAATTTAAGCGTCGCCCATGGGGATTTTTTAAGTAGCGACGTTTGGCGCCATTCCACGGGCATGTGCAATTTTGAAGAGTGACATGTTTGACATCTATTTACTCAGCATAACTTCATCTTTCACTTTATGCAAACATTGGGCTAACTTTACTGTTTTTTTTGTTTGTTTCTTAAGCACAAAACAGTTTTTTCCCCCCAAAAAACGCGTTTGAAAAATTGCTGTGCAAATACCGTGTGAGATAAAAATTTGCAACGACCACCATTGTATTCTCCAGGGTCTTTTGGTATGCATATGCTGTGTGTGTGAAATAACCTGATAATATGACAATTTTGTGGAAAAAAAAAAAAAAGGAAATAGGCCGTCAGTACTTCAGGTGTGATCAATTTTCAGATATTGGCACCATAGCTTGTGGACTCTATAACTTTCACAAAGACCAAATAATATCCACCAATTTGTACTTATTTTTACCAAAGATATGTAGTAGCATGAATTTTGGCCAAAACTTATGAAGAAAAAATTACTAATCTGCTAAATTTTATAACAGAAACGAAGAAAAATTCATTTTTTCGCAGAATTTTCGGTCTTTTTTCTTTTATAGCACAAAAAATAAAAAACTGAGAGGTGATTAAATACCACCAAAAGAAAGCTCTATTTGTGTGAAAAAAAGGACAAACATTTCCTATAGGTCCAGTGTTGCATGACTGAGTAATTGTCATTCAAAATGTGAGGGCACCGAAAGCTGAAAATTGGTCTGGTTATTAAGGGTGTTTAAGTGCCCAGTGGTCAAGTGGTTAATAATAGAGCTTGCAGTCAGTAGTGTTAGGAGATAGTGCGTGCTGTCTGCGTGCTCTGTACCCAGTACATACCGCTATAATATAGGGCAGGCCCCTACTTTCAAACATCCAACTTACAAACATCTCCTACTTGCAAACGCAAGGAGACAGCAGCAAGTGAGATGAAAAAAGATGGACGACAAAACAAATTATACAGGGGTGATAACCCTTCCCTATGTTTTCCAAAAAGCTTAAAAATAGTTTGTTTGACTGGAGCTACACTTTAAAAATGTACCGGTTGAAAATTACAAACAGATTCAACTTAACACAACAAACCTACACAGTCCCTGTCTTGTTTGCACCGCCTGTATACTGCTGTTCTGAGTATATAGGGCCTGGGGGCCACACGCATTTCCTTTTTTTAATATGGGTACGGGGTTCCCCTTAATATGCGTACAAGACCCAAATAGGCTGGTAATGGGCAGGGAGGGCTACCCATGCCATTTTTCTGAATGATTTTCAACCATATTGCAGGAACCAGATATAACATTAAAACCGCAAGCAGTTTTAAATGGTGTTATTTCCATTTAATGTCATTTTGTGCAGGGACTGTTCCAAACACGGGAAACATGTGGCACTTCACAGGCATACTACAGACACCCCCCAGGCACCATATTTAAAGGAATATTTCACCTTTTTTTTTCACTTTAATCGTCATTAAAATCAGTGCTCCCGCCAAAACGGCAGTTTTTAAAACTTTTTTTTGCAGTGACCCATGTCCCCTGAGGCAGGAGGCAGGTCCCCAAACCCTTTTTAGGACACTATCTTGCATATTAGCCGTTAAAATTAGCACTTTCCATTTCGAACGTTCGAGTCCCATAGACTTCAATGGGGTTCTAACGTTCGTTTCGAACGCGGGGGGTCGTTCGCAAGTTCTGGTGCGAACCGAACCGGGGGGTGTTCGGCTCATCCCTATAGACCACAAACTGCTCCAATCCAAACTAACTTGGTTCTTCCAGAGAGTAGCATTTACTGGATCTCAACAGATGACAAAGTTCAAAAGAATACAAAATATAAAATAATCAAAATTCTTAGTCCTTTTGTGTCATAACCATCAAGCATAAATGTCCAAACTATATTATGCACCTAGATAGCTTCCATGCATGCAATAATGTATACTATACTCTAGACCCGTCCTCCCATAATAACTCCTTTTAGCAGTTAAATAATTCCCTCCAGTGGTATTGCTACAATTGCCCCCCTTGGTTATTCCTCCCCGCTGTGTGCCACCCCCCGCTAAATTTAGGATGCTGGGCAGAGATGGGTGCCTGGGTTCCAGTGCCACAACTGCCTGAATACCTGTGGCACTTTGGGAGGCTCTGTGCTGCATTTCTGATAGGTGGAGAGTGCACTGTGTTTTCTGCACTGCTCTGAAATTTTTGTGAAGAGCAATAAGTGCTGTGAAAAAGTAGGAAGGGGGAGCAGTGTTGGAGAAAGGCAGCTGTTGGGAGGTTGAAGGTGTAGTGAAGAGGTAGCGGTCTTAATGCACGGGCACCCCTAGGCACTGTCCGGGGACCCCACATGCATGAGAGCCCCCTGCAGTTCCCCCCGCCCTATCACTGTAGAAGCTGCACTACAGCAGGAAGGATTCAAAAGTCTAAAGCTTTATAGGAACAGCTGCCGACCAGCCAGCAGGACAGGGAGTGAGAAACTGAACAGTTAACTGTCCAGATACAACTGGTTCGCCTACTGAGCCAATGGCTGCTGCTGTTCCCACCCCTTCCCAAGCCCGCCACTTTCGATTGGAAACAGAATATCAGCTGAGTTGGAGAAAGAACAGAGCTGCCTGGGGGAGGGGGAGGAGCAGAGCAGGAGAAGGTAATCTGGAGAATGTGCACAGGAGATACTTACTGTGAGAACTCCCCTACCTCTTTCTTATCTGTACTCTCTTCTGCCTCTCCTTTTCTCCACTCTCTCTATCCCTCTTTCTCCCCCCATCTACCCCCTCTCTCCCCTCTTTCTCCCCCCTGTCTACCCCCCTCTCTCTCCCCTCTTTCTCTCTCTGTCCCTCTCCATTCTTTATCTTCTCTCTCTCTCCCCTCTCTCTCTCTCTCCCTCTCCTCCCTCACCTTCTGTCTCCTCTCTCTTCCCCCTCTCTCTCTTCTACCCCTCTGACAGTCAGTTCACACTGAGGCAGCACGACTTGCAGCACGACTGCCTCAGGCGACCTGCAACCGACTTCAGCGGCAGCTTGCAAAATGACTTCTGTATAGAAGTCAATGCAAGTCTCCTGAAGTCACCCCAAAAGTATTACAGGAACCTTTTTCCAAGTCGGAGTGATGTGCGCCGCTCCTATTAGAAAGGTTCCATTGTACAGAATGGAAGCTAAGTCACCTGACAAGTTGCCTCAGTGTGAACCGAGTCTTTCTCTCTCTCTTTCTCTCTCTTTGAATCTCTACTCTCTCCCCATCTCTCTCTCCTCCCTCTCTTTCTCCCCTCTTTCTCTCTCTCTCTCTCTCATCCCTCACCTCCCTCTCTTCTCTCTCTTCTCCCTATCTACCCCTCTCTCTCCTCCCTGTCTTTCTCCCCTCTCTCCCCTCTCTCCCCTTCCTCCCACCTCTCCTCCCTCGCCCTCTCTCTCTCTCTCCCTCCCCTCTCTTCCCCCTCCCCCCTTTCTCTCTCTCTCTCTCTCTCTCTCTCTCGTCTTTCTTTCTCTTCCTCTATCTTTATCTCTCTCCTCTCTAGTCCCCTTTCCCCCTCTCTGTCTCTCTCTCCCCCCTCTTTCTCCCCTCACTCTCTTCATTCTTCATTAGTGACATATAACATAGGGGATTATTTAAACAGCCCTGGTGTTTGCTGAAATTGCTTTAAACTGTAAAGAAAAGTTTTTGAGAAGTTTCCCCTCTTTCTCAGGTCTGAAGCAATACTTGAAGATTGTCTCTTTGGTGTTAGGTTAGTATAAGGGAATACTTATTGAAATTACCAAAAGATATACTAAGTCAAAAATCTAGTACCAATATGCTTAGGCTTGCATTTCAATAGGTTCAGAATTAAAGACATACAAGCATACTGGCTTACGTGACAAACTATATAGATAACGTGACTAAATGACAGATATCTGTATGTTTCTCCAGAGGGTCTATGCAAGATATTGATATCTCAGGAAAATATCTGCCTGTGTTTTCTTCTCTGAACATTGTTGAAAGGCACAAAGCTAAGATAAGGACTGGTTACGCAAGAATATGGTCAGTCAGTAGATGTTGAAAATAACTGTCAGGAGATAACCTTTAACTTACATTTCAGGAAAGAACTAATGTCATGAGTTTGAGTTAAATTGTTGATGTATGTGTAAAATTACCCTATGGGCCCTCCCACAGGGCAGGGCTTTGTAAATTACCACATAAAAGACAGTCCACTTTCCATTAAATGTTGTAATCTTCACCACGTACCCATGAGTGTATGTGTATTTGATTAACCGCCGGCGTATGGGACCTCCATTGAGCCACTCCAGCCTAGGCTATCCAGGGGAATCTAGAAGACGAACACCTTACAGTTTTTGGTACCAGGAGTGGGGTGTGTTTGCACAGGTAAGTCATTTACACCTTTACCTCTTTTTATGGTAATTGGCGTTTATGCTTGACCTGTCCAAACAACCATTATAAGAAATTTAATTGTATATATATATATATAAACTGTGCCTTCGCAACGGACTAGGCTGGTCCCTTGGGGGGTGAAAAGGGTTCGCAGGTATTGAGGAGTCTGACTAGGTTGGTCCGACTATAAACTAAGAGAGGTATTGAGGAGTCTGACTAGGTTGGTCCGACTATAACCTAAGAGAGATATTTATGATTATATTCTAACACGGGAGGTATCATATACGCCCGTGACATAAGGATTGGCTAAATGGACGCCCACTTTGAGAACTTTTAAAAGTGCACTATAAATAATGAATTGCATCATGATGTGATTACTTGATAATGTACATGTAATGTTTTAAAGCTGAAATCTTAAACCATAAAAATATGTCTGTTTCTCTTTAGGTGCAAGCGTAAGTATATAGAGTATTAACGTTGTATAAGATATAATTATATAGAGTGGATATCTGTTTGAATAAACCCAAATGTTGTTAAATGAATACAGAGTATTAAGAACCAGATTGTAGTGAGGTAGCACCCGTCTGTTCACGCTGCACGCTAGGTTTATTTTTTCTTAGCATTTATGAAAGGTAGATTCTTTTGACCACTAGACCTACAGGCTTCTCTTGCAGACTTGGTGTAAGAGGGGTATATCCCGTCACCAGGAAAGATTTACCCTTCATCGTATATTAAGGGTAAATCTTCATAGTTTTATATAAGTCCATCTGCCCCAAAAAAGATCAGGGATCCTACTCCCAGACCAGAGACCGGATTGTTGGACAAACCGGGTGTTATCACCTGTGTCCTGTCACTAGACACACACTGCCCAGACTACTAGATGGGGAATTCTGCAGCAACCCAAACCATGGCCACCCCATCACCCTATGAATTTGTCAGTAATATGATCCCTGGCCCCCAGGTAGAACCATTTTGGACACAAGTCCGAGAAAGGTGTCAGCAATTGGGGATACATGACCCAGGGCCATATGGTCCTTGTACTGAGGAAGACTGGCAGGAAGTAAGTAAAATATGCCAAATCCACAAAAATTCGTACCCTCCAGGGAAGTGGGAAAATATTCAATATATGAAAGATTGTTACCATGCATGGGATAAATGTCTACACAAATATAAAAAGAAGCATATTAATAAAACTACAAAGCTTACTCCAAATATAGGACCCAGTGCTATGGCTGAAGCCACTGCACCCCCTTCACCTCCCCCTCCCCCGCCTCAATGTCCACCCCCACCTTATGTTATGGTAAAAAATGAAGATGGGACGCCAGGTCCATACCTTCAACTATATCCTTCACTGGATCCTGTAGTCCTAGCCGCCATAGCACACACCACAGCAACACCACAACAAGTGGCCCAATGGGAACAAGTAAGTAGGGGCAGAGAGGAAGAGGGGAGACAGGTAGAAGTTACAGGACAAGAAGAAGTGGGTAGTCCCGAAAAGCAGGAATTAGAGGCACAAATAAAAGAGTTTGAAGAGAAGAAAACGGAGGAAGAAGAGAGAATAGGGAAAAGGAGAACTGAGTTAGAAACACTTATGGAAGACCTAAAACAAAAAGAAATAGTCCTCAATGAGGCAGAAAAGGTACAAGTGGATAGGAAAATAGAGTTAGAAATGTATCAGAAAGACTTGGAAGAAAGGGTGAAGGAATTCCAGGAGGGAAGAGAGAGAGAGGAACAAAGGATGGAGGACTTAAAAAAGGAACTAGAAAAGATAAAAAGGCAATTAGGGAAGAAGGAGGAAATGTTAAAAGAAGTGCAGGATAGGATTATAGCACTGCCCCCCACCACTACAAGAAGCCATACAAAAGAGACACCTATTCCCAAAACTGAGGAGTCAGGTCCAATTAGTAAAAAAGGGACATCATCCATAGAAGAGGAAATTGAGAAAGAAGCAGTAGGGGCTTCATTCAAAGCACCTTTGATGACCATAGGGGACACCGAGGTGCATATACCATTACCTTTGGGTACACTCTCCAAAATAAAAGAACTATGTCCCAATCCCAAGAAGTATCCACGAGATGCAGGTACCTTTCTGGCAAAATATAGTGCAGGCACAGGGCTTGACAAAGATGACATAAAAGGTATTCTTAGCATTGTAGACCCAGACAGCCCAGAAGTAGCCCCTGTAGACGACCTATGGACAACCCATATCCAGACCGATAAGGATTGGATATCCTTTTGGAAAGGCATGGGAGGTCATTGGTCCAAATTATACAAAGGATCATCTGCACTCCAAGAACTGATCCTAGCCAAGCAGGAACCTAAAGAGAAATTCTATGATTACTGTAACAGAGTATACTCCCTATGGAAAGCTGTAGATGGGGCCACACAACAATTATTTACTACTACCATTATGTCGGGAGGCGATCCCAAAGTGACGCAATTGCTCAAATTCACAAACCCCAAATGGGCGGAGCAAGCACCAGATGAATTCATGAAGGACGCTAGGTCCAGAGAGATTTCAGGGGTCTTTGAACAAAAAGGGGGAATTTTCCCCTCCTTGACACAAACACAAACCCTAGTCACACCTGAAACCTCATCCTCACCACCGCACCTCATGACCATGCAGCCCTACCCACCTGACCAAGGATGTTTTAATTGTGGGGAACAGGGACATTGGAAATCACAGTGCCCATATAGACAGAGGGTGAGCTATCCAAGGGGCAGGGGAAGGGGGTACAACACTGCTAATCGCCCCCCCCTCACACTACAAGGTACCCCCAATACCCGCCACCTCCCCAAACACCATCTCAAAACCATGCGCTCGCACAGCCACCCTACACCCCAACCTCTAACAGACCTCCCCCTCGAATCCCTATGCAGTGGCCGTCTACCCGACAAACACACCCCCAATAGGGATGCCTAGAGTATGTCCCTTCCCTCAGTCTGGTGTGCCACAACCTATCATGGAAGAGTCTACCACAAGTTATATTACGCGTAGACAACCACATAGTGTGTTTCCTGCTTGATTCAGGTGCCACTTTTAGCTCATTAAATGATGAGAGGTATGACACACCACTGTGTACTGAGGGACACTCTATTGGAATAAATGGGACATCGGTTACTCATTCCGTCACCCCGCCTTTACCAGTCTCTACCCCGGATGGACTAGAGCTATGTATGCAGAGTTTCGCTGTCCTGACTTCCTGTCCAGTATCCCTAATGGGCAGAGATTTATTATCCCAGTTAAACATTACCATTAAGTTTGACAAAGACGGCTCCCTCACTGCAAGTTCCCCTCTTTGTGACTTACACAGCCCAAAAAGACATGCACACAGGAGTTTCTTTCTAATGATACCTTCCTCCCTTGACCATCACACAATTTGGGCAGAAAACAAAGGTAGTGTGGGCTTTATTAATTGCACACCATATGCACCCCAAATGCGATCAGATGCGGGGATACAATATCAAAAACAGTATCCCCTACCCCCAGAGAAAGTCAAAGGCATCTCCCCTCAAATTAATGATTACATATCAAAAGGTATCCTGAGACCAATCATCAGTCCCTGGAACACGCCCATTTACCCCGTAAAAAAGGCCAGTGGGGAGTGGAGACTTGTACAAGACCTAAGGGCAGTTAACAAACAAGTGATTCCACTTCCACCCCTAGTCTCAGACATCACTTTTATCTTCTCATGTATACCGGCACATTCTCTATGCTACACAGTGATTGATTTAGCAAATGCCTTCTTTAGCATTCCCATTGCGGAAGAGGCCCAGCCTATGTTTGCCTTCTCCTGGACGGAGGGTCAGTTGACGGGTCAGTTGACGGGTCAGTTAACCTGGACACGCCTACCTCAGGGGTATGTTGATAGTCCTGCTGCCTTCTCTATGGTACTCAATGAGACTGTCAAGTCTTGGACGCCTGAGCGAGGGTCGGTGCTAATACAGTATGTGGACGACTTGCTCTTGTGCAGTCGAACTGCTGAAGATTGTGCGGTCGATTCCACATCTCTGTTGAACCATCTAGCCCACATCGGGCATTTAGCATCCAGAAAGAAGATACAGTGGTGTATGCCACAAGTGGAATACTTGGGGTGCATACTAAAAAGGGGGACAAGGATGGTCTCCCCCAAACGCGCCGCAGCCCTACAAGCTCTGAGCCCCCCAAAAGAGAAGGCAGCCCTGCTCTCATTCTTGGGCGCTGTGGTATATTGCCGCCAGTGGATCCCCGACTGTTCTCATTATGATGGTATACTGAGAGAGGCCACCGCCTCAACAGCCCCTAGGCAGGTTGATTGGACAGAGGAACGGCTTAAGGCCTTCCAGGCCCTATTGAACAGTTTGTCATGTGCACCCGCCCTGGGGTTGGTAGACTATGGTAAAGCTTTTCAACTATACTGTGTAGTCTCGGGGACCTCTTTTGCCGCGGTTTTGACACAACAGCATGGAACAGGCTACCGCCTTGTCTCCTACCTATCTAAAAAACTCCCCCTTCAGGTTCAAGGCATGCCATCATGCCTTCAGAATTTAGCCGCCTGTGCTATGGCCGTACAAGATGCCAACAAGATGGTCTTGGGACACCCGATGACGCTTTACACCACACATTCTGTCACCCACCTCATACAGAACATGAACACCCAACACATGACCTCACAAAGACTCAGTGGATATGAGATTTCCCTCATGAACACAGACAATCTGTTTCTCAAATATGTTCCCGCCAACAACCCTGCCGTCCGTCTTTTGCACTCCATGTTACGCCTACCACGAGACCCAGACCAGTTTCATGACTGTATAACACAAGTGGAGTCTATCACATCACCAAGACCAGACCTCACCGACGTACCAATTACCAATGCAGACGATGTTTTTGTGGACGGTAGTTGCTCCCGTCCCTCTGATTCCACCTTCCAAACAGGATATGCAATAGTCCAGTTGCCAAACAAGGTATTAGAAGCCAAACCACTGCCCCCCTCTTCGGCTCAGGTGGCTGAACTAGAAGCCCTCACCAGGGCCTGCATTTTATTTACAGATAAGAAGGTGAATATTTACACTGACAGTAGATATGCATTTGGGGTGGTGCATGACTTCGGAGTAATATGGGCTAAAAGAGGTTTAAAACAGTGGATAATAAACCTATTTCCAATGCTACCCAGATTGAGGCACTTCTTCGGGCTATTTTGCTCCCAAAAGAGGTGGCAATAATTAAAGTAAAAGCACATTCTTCAGATAATAGCAAACTTTCCAAGGGAAATGCTTTAGCTGACCGAGAAGCGAAAAAGGCAGCCCAGTCCTCCACCCAGGAGCCCACCCCCACATCCATGTACTTTAAGGATCATTTCACCTGTCCTAACTTTAAATCTGTAGTGGCACAAATGCAATCATTAGCCACTGAGGAAGATGTCTTGTATTGGGTGAAGGCTGGCTTGACCAAAGACCCAGAGGGTCTGTGGTCAAAAGAGGGGAAGATATTGGGAATACCTGAGGCAAGCAGTATTCTAATTCTCTCCTACCTTCATGGTCCAGGACACATAGGTGCCGTCCCTTTAGCCACTATGTACACCAAATCTTTCTGCACAAACGCCTTGAACAAACAAGTCAAACTCCTGACCACAAGTTGCCTTACCTGTGCTCAAAACAATGTGCAGGGCAAACGGCATGGCTTACATGGTCATCTACCCCCACCAATAGGTCCCCTTACAGATTTACAAGTAGACTTCACACACATGCCAAAACAAAAGGGGAACCTAAGATACCTGTCACGTACCTGGTTGGAGGCCGAAATGCCGAGAGGGCTCCCCTTGCGGCTGAGTGCAGTACACCCCTGAAGTTGGGTACAGAGGGTGTAGTGCCCAGAGAAGCACAGGTTGCCAGATGGATTCCGGAGATAAGAGCTGGTGGGCACCTGAAGGACACCAGGTAATGCAGGAAGCACAGCAGAGTTAAAGTCTATAAGAATCCTTGGTAATACTTGGCAAGGTGTGCATAAGGCGCAGTAGTGAAAGCCAGGCCAGGGGTCAAACACAGTAGATCCAGCAGGAGGATGAGGCAGGTTGCAGAAACGGGACAAACCAAAGGTCTGGTATCAGGAAGCAGGCAGGAACAGGTAACTGTAGCGAAGTCCGTAATACTAGCCGGGATCAGGTATAGGAGAAGACAGCAAGTCGGTAAAGCAAGCCAGGGGGTCAAAACCAGAAGAGCAGATCAGACAGGTCAGGAACAAGCCGGGTCACAACAGGAATCCAAATAGTGCTTTCACAGAGGTTCAGGGACACAGGAAGACTGACAAACCAGCAACTGCAGACACCAGCAGACTTCCTTATATAGGACCATGTGACCTGCTGGTAGAGATACTGGGTCCTAAAGTCCTTCTCCTGCCAGAGATTCTGGGTCCTAGAGCCCTTCTTCTGCTGTTGGCTCCCTGGCAACTGACACTATAGCCAGTTCTCCTACGGACATTTCCCTGACAGTGCCCCCCCCCAAGGGGCAGCCTCCGGATGCCCCAACGGGCCAATGCTTCGGGATGTCTTCTGTGAAAGTCTCGCACAAGTCTAGGAGCATGCACATTGTTTTCAGGCTCCCAGGAATTGTCTTCGGGAGGGTACCCCTTCCATTTGATTAGGTACTGAACCTGCCTACCCCTCCTCCGGCAATCCATAATGGCTTCGACCTCAAATTCTGTTTCCCCTTCTACCAAGACTGGAGGTGGAGGTGGCTCTTCTCTTCCAGGGAAGGGACTGGGTACAGCTGGTTTAAGCAGGGATATGTGGAACACTGGATGGATCTTGTAAGTATTGGGTAGTGCCAGCTCAAAAGCCACCGGATTTATCTCTCTTTTGATTTCAAAGGGACCGATGAATTTGGGTCCGAGCTTCCGGGAGGGACATGAGAGCTTGAGGTTTACTGAAGAAAGCCATACCTTGTCCCCAATCTTAAAGACAGGATTCCTTCTTCTTCTCTTATCATGGAACTTTTTATAGTCCTCTTGGGCTTTTCGCATGGCCTCCTGTAGCAACCTATAGTTGGATTGAATGAACCTTAATCGATCCTGGACAGCGGGAGCAGAAGTTTCAGGTATAGTATTTGGAAGGAAGGAGGGATGGAATCCATAGTTTGCCCAGAAAGGGGACTGATTGATTGCTGCATGCAAAGAATTATTGTATGCAAACTCAGCACAGGGAAGAAGGGAGATCCAGTCATCCTGCGAGCAAGTACAGAAACACCGAAGGTACTGTTCTAAGGTCTGGTTAGTCCTCTCTGTTTGACCATTGCTCTGAGGGTGGTAAGCTGAGGAAAGACACACTTCTATTGATAGAGATTTGCAGAGATCTCTCCAGAACCTGGAGGTGAACTGTACCCCTCTATCGGAGACAATACTATCTGGTAATCCATGTAATCTGACAATCTCTTTAATGAACATGTTTGCTGTGTCTGAGGCGGAGGGTGTGCCAATCATCGGAAGGAAGT
This sequence comes from Lithobates pipiens, assembly GCF_037356315.1. Taxonomy (NCBI): domain Eukaryota; kingdom Metazoa; phylum Chordata; class Amphibia; order Anura; family Ranidae; genus Lithobates; species Lithobates pipiens. The sequence continues at coordinate 158,572,643 of NW_027507790.1, forward strand.
GTGCCATTTTGGAAAGGCGGTCTACCACCACCATGATGGTGGTGCATCCCCCAGAGGGGGGCAGGTCTACTATAAAGTCCATGGATATTTCTTTCCAAGGTTGTTCAGGAATGGGTAATGGCCTCAAAAGTCCCCATGGCTTGGCATTGCAACCCTTGCTGCGCTGGCATATGGTGCAAGAGTTCACATACTTTCTGCAGTCCTGTCTTAGGCTGGCCCACCAAAATGAACGCTGAACGAGTTCAGTGGTTCTTCGTATTCCAAAATGCCCAGCAAGTTTATGGTCATGTGAAATTTTTAGAACCTGGAGTCTGACTGGCTGGGGAACAAAAATTTTATCCTGGTGCCACAAAAATCCATCTTGATTTCTCAGTGAGGAAACTTCTGATCCAGAGCACTGGGTTGAGGCTTGCTTGATTAAGGTCTTTAAGTCAGGTTGGATAAGCAAAAAATTCTGGGTAGATAGGATCGTACTTGGCTCTGTCATTTCAGGGGTGTCCGGAAACATTCGGGAGAGTGCATCTGCCTTCCCATTCTTGGAACCTGGCCTATATGTAATATGGAAATTGAACCTGGAGAAGAACAGAGCCCAGCGGGCTTGCCGAGGTCTTAAACGCTTGGCTGTTCTGAGGTACTCCAGGTTCTTATGGTCTGTAAAAATCATAATGGGATGAGCGGCGCCCTCCAATAAGTACCTCCATTCTTCTAGGGCAGATTTAATGGCCAGAAGTTCTCTATCTCCCACGTCATAATTTCTCTCTGGTGGGCTCATCTTTCGAGAGAAAAAGGCTACGGGGTGAAGAAGAGCCTTAGGTCCCTGCCGTTGGGACAGGATTGCCCCTGTAGCAACTTCAGAGGCGTCCACTTCCAATACGTAAGGCAGGGTCGGATCTGGGTGCCGTAGGATTGGGGCGGAAGTGAACAGGTTCTTTAATTTGTCAAAGGCTGTCTGGGCTGCTGGAGACCACTGGAACCGGACCTTCTGGTGGGTCAGCTGAGTGATGGGTGCTATGGTGGTGGAGAAATCCTTCACAAACCTCCTGTAGAAGTTGGAGAACCCCACAAAGCGCTGAACACCTTTCTTGTCTGAAGGAGCTGGCCAGTCTAGTATTGCTTTCACCTTCTTTGGGTCCATTAAAATTCCTTCTGTGGAGATAATGAGACCCAGGAATTGAATAGATGTTTTTTCAAAATCACATTTGTCTGCCTTAACATATAGTCCATGTTTTCTCAAGGTTGAGAGCACCTTTTTTACGTGGATTCGATGAAGCTCCAAAGAGGCAGAGAAAATGAGGATATCATCGAGGTATACGATTACAAAGTAATCCAGGAATTCCCGAAAAATGTCGTTCACTAGATGCTGGAACGTGGCTGGGGCGTTGCATAACCCGAACGGCATCACAAGGTATTCAAAGTGGCCGAACCGTGTCCGAAATGCTGTTTTCCACTCATCACCCTGGCGTATGCGGACAAGGTTATAAGCGCCCCTCAAATCCAATTTAGTGAAAATCCGGGCGGTTCGGAACCTTTGGAAGAGTTCAGGAATGAGAGGGAGTGGGTATCTGTTCTTTACAGTGATCTTATTGATTTCTCTGTAATCTACACATGGCCGCAATGTACCATCCTTCTTCTCCACGAAGAATATACCTGCCCCAGCAGGAGAAGAAGAGGGTCGGATAAACCCCTTTTCAAGGTTCTCGTGAATATATACTCGAAGGGTCTCCAGCTCATTTTCAGATAGGGGGAAGATTCGTCCAAACGGGATCTCGGCCCCTGGGAGTAGTTCAATTGGACAGTCATAAGGCCGGTGAGGTGGGAGGACATCGGCCTTTTTCTTGTCGAAAATGTCTATAAACTCATGATAGGCTGGAGGAACATACTGGAGATTACTGAGAGCAGGTTGCACCGCCAGACAGCTAACAGGCTTACTGGAGCTGGGAGTAAAGCAATGCTGCAGGCAATATACTGAAGAAAGAGAGATTTCCTTCTTGGCCCAATTGATCTGTGGGTTATGTGCCTGCAGCCATGGAATTCCCAAGATTATGGGAAACATGGGGGAACATAGGACATCAAATCGGACAAATTCTTGATGGCCGGTATCTGTGGTAGTGAAGATGGGCATGGTTTCCTGGGTGACAACTCCAGAACTGGGCAGGGAACCATCAGCCAAAAGAACCTCAAGTCTTTGCTTTTTTTCATAGAGAGGCACACCAAGTTTCTTAGCCAGAGACAAGTCCATAAAACAGCTACATGCCCCAGAATCAATGATTGCTTGTAGCCGAATCTCCCTTTCTGCCACTTGTAAGGAGATGGGGAGAACAAGGTAAGAATGGCAGGATCCAGAGACTTGGAGATATGTGGAAGTTGGTGGGTAGACCTTACTGGGTCTTATGGGGCAGCTGCGCAAAAAATGTCCGGCCCCTCCACAGTACAGGCAGAGATTGGCCTGTTGGCGGTGTTGTCTCTCCTCAAGAGTAAGGGAGGAACGGGCCAGGCCAACTTGCTTTGGTTCCCTTCCAGAAATTGCAGGGCAAACAGATGTGGGTGCTACAGCAGGAGAAAACTTGGGTAGCATCTGTGTAGGCTGGAAGGATTGAGCACGTTCAGACCGCCGCTCCCGCAGGCGCCTGTCAAGCTGAATGGCTAGGTGAATAAGTCCATCAAGAGAGTCAGAAATAGCAACTCGAGCCAGTTCATCCTTAAGGATCTCAGACAGTCCTTGGCGGTACTGGAACCTGAGTGCTGCCTCATTCCAGTTAGTGTCAGTGGACCATCTGCAGAAATCAGCGGTATAATCTTCCACTGGGCGTTTTCCTTGCCGTAGAGCAACTAAGGCAGATTCAGCGGAGGCCGCACGCTGGGGGTCATCGTACAACAGAGTCATGGCCTCAAAGAAAGTGTCCATAGTATTCAAAGCAGAATCTTTTTGTTCCAGCAGGTTATGAGCCCAGGCTTGGGGTCCCTCAGATAATAAAGAAATGACAAATCCTACTTTCACAAACTCAGAAGCAAAAGTTCTAGGTTGGAGGGCCAGGTACAGTAGGCAGGCATTCTTGAAGGCCCTGAACTTTTTTCGGTCACCGGAGAATCGTTCGGGTGTAGGTATTCGTGGTTCAGGAGGAGGCAAGGAAACTGGAACCGTATTAGAGGAGGATGAACTAGAGTCCACCAAGGCTGGAGCAACAGGCAAATGCTGCAGCCGACCCTCCAACTGGAAATAGCCGTCCTGGAGCTTCTGTACAGCTTGTGTAAGGGTGGTGACTTGCTGACACATCACTTTGAGCGGGGAAGCACCTCCGTCGGCCTCGGTCATGGCTGGTTTGTACTGTCACGTACCTGGTTGGAGGCCGAAATGCCGAGAGGGCTCCCCTTGCGGCTGAGTGCAGTACACCCCTGAAGTTGGGTACAGAGGGTGTAGTGCCCAGAGAAGCACAGGTTGCCAGATGGATTCCGGAGATAAGAGCTGGTGGGCACCTGAAGGACACCAGGTAATGCAGGAAGCACAGCAGAGTTAAAGTCTATAAGAATCCTTGGTAATACTTGGCAAGGTGTGCATAAGGCGCAGTAGTGAAAGCCAGGCCAGGGGTCAAACACAGTAGATCCAGCAGGAGGATGAGGCAGGTTGCAGAAACGGGACAAACCAAAGGTCTGGTATCAGGAAGCAGGCAGGAACAGGTAACTGTAGCGAAGTCCGTAATACTAGCCGGGATCAGGTATAGGAGAAGACAGCAAGTCGGTAAAGCAAGCCAGGGGGTCAAAACCAGAAGAGCAGATCAGACAGGTCAGGAACAAGCCGGGTCACAACAGGAATCCAAATAGTGCTTTCACAGAGGTTCAGGGACACAGGAAGACTGACAAACCAGCAACTGCAGACACCAGCAGACTTCCTTATATAGGACCATGTGACCTGCTGGTAGAGATACTGGGTCCTAAAGTCCTTCTCCTGCCAGAGATTCTGGGTCCTAGAGCCCTTCTTCTGCTGTTGGCTCCCTGACAACTGACACTATAGCCAGTTCTCCTACGGACATTTCCCTGACAATACCTGTGCGTTGTCGTAGATAAATTTTCAGGCTGGGTTGAAGCCACTCCCTGTGCAGGTGAGACAGCCAATATAGCAGCAAAATGCTTGCTGAATAACTGGATTTGTAGGTTTGGCATACCAACATCTATTTGGTCAGATAGGGGACCTGCATTCAGCTCCTCCGTTACCCAGGCTGTGGCTAAATTGTTAGGGCTGCAATGGAAACTACACATCCCCTATCACCCTCAAAGCGCAGGGGTAGTGGAAAGAATGAATAGAAATATAAAGGATAAATTGAAAAAGGCCACAGGGGGCACAATGAAGGGATGGCTTGATCACCTCCCTTCTGTGTTATTCCAGATTAGGACAGCACCCCACGCCAGAACGAAACTTTCACCTTTTGAAATTTTGATGGGAGTCCCCGCAAACATAGAATTACCCCCATTAGACCAAGACACTGATATTGACATTTATTCCCAACAGGAAATGTACGTGAAAAACCTGGTAAGTATGCTTCATGAAATGAACGAACAAGTTTCTGTCACCTTCTCTCCTGTCTCCACAGAGCCAACACACCCCTTCATCCCAGGAGATCAAGTGCTAGTCAAGCAACTGGCCCACAAAAAGAGGATCGGACCAATCTACTCTGGACCTTGGAAGGTTGAAAAGGTGTCCAGAACTGCGGTCCTGACTGACCAAGGAAACACCTGGATCCACGCCAGCAGGCTGAAAAAGTGCCCACCGCTTCCCACAACCCCCGACCCCCCACCTATTGAAGAAGAACCCGACCCACCCGAACAGCTACCGGAACTGCAAGAAATTCAGGAAGGCATTGGACAATTAACCCTTGAAACCCTACACGATAGCGAGGAAGAAGGACAAGCATAAGAACTTATAGAAATGTTTTTACCTTCAGTGTCAGGGAAGGCTGTATGCCTTTGGGGTAGTCTGGTACTATTTGTATTCCTGCCCACATGTTTTATAGCCAACTGTATATATCATCCAGAAGACTTAGGTCTATTAAAAGGGATATGTGGACCACCTAAGATGAATAATACCCCCGGCCAAAGACATATTAGAAGTATTATACCCGTTAATGAGTCACCTAAGGGACTGACTGACAAGATGTTACTACTAAAATTCAAATATAGCTATGCTCAAAAATCCGGTTTTGAGAAATGCTGGATTTGCAGCAAGCTACATCCCAGTACAGCTAGAATCCCTCTCATGGCAGTCCCCTTGAATTTTACCCCCCTCCTTAATGGAACACCCCCTATCGTCCTAACGAATGTTACTAGGACCCTTTCAAATAAAACCCTCACTTTCCAAATCATAGGTAGAAGCCACTTCTCAGACTGGTGTTTCCGACTGGGAAACACCACAGATGGAGCCGAGGTTTGCAAACAAACAAAACTTAACATTTCAATGACATCGCTTAACAGTTCTTCTTTCTTCCATACTTCAGATCCCACCCTAAATGCCACATTTTTAGACTTTCTTAGCTCCAGTACTAAGTCTACAATACACCAATTAATGTCAATTCTGGTGCTCTCTGGCCTTTCTGATACTCTTAGGAACGTGTTCCATAAACGGCCCCTAGCTCTAGGAAATACCATATATATATGCTGCGGCAAACTCTGTCACCCCTGGATCCCAACCAAACCCCAGGGGTGGTGTTACCTTGCAGCCCTGGTTCCTATCATGGGGATATTAGGGGATAACAAGGGAAGTCACCTCCTTGAAGCTAGCATGCATCCTAGATATCCCCTTAGACACTGTAATAAACGAGAATTGTTTTTAGAAAAAGATATGGCCTGGGCATGGTTCCCTTCCTGGACAGGGTGGGGAATTGACCTAATGAAAAGATTAAATAATTACACTGGCATAATTGATGAGATTCTGGAGGAAAATTCTGATGACATAACCAAATTAAATCTAGAAACTAGGGCAATTAGGAAGCAACTAGAACTACATGAGTTAGCTATAGAAAGTATGAGTGCAGCCCTTACTGGCCTCTGTGAGACTACTGAGGATTATGAGTGCTGTACCTGGATTCATAATACCAGCATCGAAGTCCCAGACTACTATGACGTTATTGCCCAACACAGGGAAGAGGTAAATAAACTACAGAAAGAGGCAAGGAACATAGGAAAAAACTGGGATCCCTTCTCGAGCAGTTTTAGTTTTGGGGGATTAATATCTTGGCTCCGAAATGCTGCCATGACAATTGTCACTGTGATTCTCTTCATTCTATTTTTATATGCCTGTTATAAGATAATCAAATGTTTATGTAAAAAGGGAAACACGGCCGCTCCGAAGGATCTGAAACTCACTTCCATTGTTAAGGATCCAACGGTATGGTATAAAAACCAAGAGCACAAGGGTTCGGAGTATGAAGCCTGTGCTATTAAATTAGAAAAGGAATGATCATTATGTAAATCACAGAATGATCAAAGGGAGGATTATAAGGGAATACTTATTGAAATTACCAAAAGATATACTAAGTCAAAAATCTAGTACCAATATGCTTAGGCTTGCATTTCAATAGGTTCAGAATTAAAGACATACAAGCATACTGGCTTACGTGACAAACTATATAGATAACGTGACTAAATGACAGATATCTGTATGTTTCTCCAGAGGGTCTATGCAAGATATTGATATCTCAGGAAAATATCTGCCTGTGTTTTCTTCTCTGAACATTGTTGAAAGGCACAAAGCTAAGATAAGGACTGGTTACGCAAGAATATGGTCAGTCAGTAGATGTTGAAAATAACTGTCAGGAGATAACCTTTAACTTACATTTCAGGAAAGAACTAATGTCATGAGTTTGAGTTAAATTGTTGATGTATGTGTAAAATTACCCTATGGGCCCTCCCACAGGGCAGGGCTTTGTAAATTACCACATAAAAGACAGTCCACTTTCCATTAAATGTTGTAATCTTCACCACGTACCCATGAGTGTATGTGTATTTGATTAACCGCCGGCGTATGGGACCTCCATTGAGCCACTCCAGCCTAGGCTATCCAGGGGAATCTAGAAGACGAACACCTTACAGTTAGTACAATAAAAAGGTATCATTGCATTATTGCATACCGCATTACTCTCATATTGTGTAATCCTATTTATTATTTAGCTTTTTTCAGTGGGGAAAATTATTAGTGCCCCCCCCCTCCAGTTTTGACTAAACTGGTGCTGGTATCTTATGTGCCCCCTCCCCCCATGTATTGTTCCTAGAGCCACCACTGCCTACCTCTATATACAATTTAATATCAGCAACTAAACTGGGAGAAATTTCTGAGCAAGGGTCCCACTTTACAGCATGTTAGAAGGGGACTGCTTTCTTCAGCGAAAAAGCCTAACTGTAAGGCCGGTTCACATATGTGATGTGGGTTTCCTGCATCCAATTCAGATGATATGCGAGTGTGCCCGGCTGGCAATGGAGCTGGTTCACACAGGTCTGGGATGGCTGCGGTCCACAGCCACACATATGTGAACCTGGCCTAATGCCTCGTACACATGATCAGACTTTCCACCAACAAAACAATGAAATTTTGTCCGAAGGGTGTTGGCTCAAACTTGTCTTGCATACACACGGTCACACAAATGTTGGCCAACAATTATGAACCTAGTGATGTACTAGATGTACTACGAGCCGATAAAAAGGAAGTTCACTAGGCATGCACCACCCTTTGGGCTCCTTCTGCTAATCTCGTGTTATTAGAAGTTTGGTAAGTGTCGTTTTGCACTGTTCAGCCTTGTGCTTTTCAGTTTGTTTCTGTTTTTTCAGTGCGTGCTTGTCAGTTTGTTTCTGTTTTTCAGTGCGTTCTTTTTGATTTGCTTCTGATTTTCAGTGCGTGCTTGTCAGGTCGTTTCTGATTTTCAGGTCATTGCTTGTCAGGTCCTTTCTGATTTTCAGTGAGTTCTGTCAATTTGTTCTGAATGGCCGTTCTTATACTAGCCATGTGGCGTTCTCATCAGAGACATCGTGCTACTATTGTTGGGCTTGGAGTTATTGCTTTGACCCAAGTCTGGTCTAGGAACAGGGGGAAGAGGAGTTCTTGGACCAAGAATTGGTTGCTTAATCGTGACCAATTCTCTCATATGCCTTTTCTGAGGGAGCTCCAGGAGAATAATCCTGATGTTTTCAGGAATTATCTCTGGATGGCAGACCCCTGTTTTCACTGTCTATTGGCTTTGCTGTCCCCCTATATTAGTAAGCAGGACACATGCATGCAGCAAGCCATCACTCCCGAGCAAAGGCTCCTCACCCCCTTGTGGTACTTGGCGACGGGGAGAAGTCTCCAGGACCTCAAGTTCATGACTGGGATCTCCCCCCAGGCTCTGGGAATCATTATTCCAGAGACCTGTTCTTCCATCATCCAAGTCCTGCAGAAGGACTATATTCGGGTAAGTTTTATCCATTAACATCACATTCTATGTATTAAATGTTTGCTAATGTATTGTATTAATTTCTTCATTCCATAATTACCATTATTGTAATAGGCTGTGAATGTCCTCTTTGTCCTCATGCATACTGTAAGCTTATAATGCTCCTTTTTTGGCCTTCATGCATATTTGCCACTCACTAACCTCCCCAGCATGCTATCCTGGGTCCATACACACCTAGCCTAGTAACTTAATAATGTATTTTGTCAGCTCCATTTTAGCGCTTACCCTAAACATCCTCTAAAATTTGTACAAATGTTATTGTTGTCCTTAAATTCAGGCAGAGTGCAAGGGGCTATTTTTTGGGGGCCCAAAACTCATTTGGAACCCTCCCTCCCCCCTAACTGCTAAGTCAAGTGATGCCAATACTCTATTTGCTAAATTTGCCAAACCCATACACACAATACCTCTTTTATGGTCATATTTATGGATGAATTCACCAAAGCATGTAGTGCAAGGGCCTGTCTGAATACTTTCAAATGGTACTGTTCAAAGTTTTGGTCTCCTATTATCTTGATAGGTAATAAAAGAATGTAAAAATGTGCTTCAATTTGGACAGCGTGTATTCATATTTTTGTACTATGACATTTCTTACCTGTCCAGTGGGCTGCCAATAGTGAGAGATTTACCTGTCGAAAACATCTACCCATAAACCCCCCCACACACACACACACACACACACACACACACACACACACACACACACACACACACACACACACACACACACACACACACACACACACACACACACCATAACATTTTTCAAATGGGCCACCAGAGGGGGTGAGGAATCTGATAACTTGACCTTATACTTTTGTCTTTAAATACTCATTTCAATAAATGTTATACTCATGTTGGCCAAGAATGTTTGTGTCTAATCTGCTTGCAATGTTATGTGCAAAAGTAAAAAAATTTTTCTTGTTTGATTCCACAGTTTCCTTTAAACCCACAGGAATGGCAGACTATGGCTTCCCAGTTTCACCACCAGTGGGATTTTCCAAATTGTGGTGGTGCTATTGATGGGAAGCATGTGAGGATTTTCCCACCACCCAACTCTGGCTCTTATTACTACAACTACAAGTATTGTAATTTTGTCGGTGGTGTCGGGCAATTATGAGTTTCTATACTTAGACATTGGGAAGAACGGCAGAAACTCTGACAGAGGAGTAATCACCCAGATTGAGTTCTACCGGCAGCTACAAAATGGCACATTGCGGTTGCCACCGCCTGAGGACAATGCGGAGGGTCTCAACTTAGTTTTTGTAGCAGGTGAGGCCTTTACTATGGGGGAACATCTCATGAGGCCATTCCCCATGAGGAACATGACCCAAGAGCAGAGGGTTTTCAATTACCGGCTGTCTTGTGCCAGAAGAGTGGTGGAGAATGCCTTTGGCATAATGGCAAGCCGATTCCGTCTCTTCCTAATGGTCGTGAACCTGGCTGACTATAAACTGAACCACATTGTGTTGTGCTGCTGCATTCTACACAACTTTTTAAGGCGGAATGCAGCCAAGTATCTGGCCTCAGTTTCGACTGAGGCTGACTTTTCTTCTGAAACTGCACTGATGATGGTTCTCGAAAGTGGCCATGCCGGCTTACCCAACCAAAGCACCCGCAAAGTCAGGCAAAATATGTTGATTACTTTGTGGGTAGAGGGGTAATTGCTTTACAGCAAAATGTGGTGGATGTGCACTAAAAGTTAAAAAAAATAAAAATAAACTCATATTGCATTTTAATTACTGTTTGTGTTTCATATCTGTCTCCTAGGTTCTCAAATGGCCTTTTAATTTTGGCCATTTTATTCAATAGTGCAAACGTAACTTATTGGATACATGAGGTGACAATCTCTTCTTCAGTTAACTATATTGTTGTGCTGTGGGTCTGCTACACACACACAATGTTATTGTTGTTAATGTATGTAATATATTAATGATAAAAATATTTATCCTTTTCAACTCCTTGAATTAATTGCTTGGAGTCCCTAAACTGGCCTGATTTTGGCACATTTTACAGCACATTGTCACTATAACTACACCAACTTAACAAATACATTGAAATAAGAAGCCACACATTGAATATAAAACATTTTACTACAAGCACCTTCATATGTGTGTTATAAATGTTTTTTGAACAAACCAACATCTTGGTGTATAACATGTATGCATGACATTAATTTAGCATTTTTGAGGCTAAACAGGCATGTTTAAAAACATGAGAGATCAATATTCCTCCTCTATAAAATAACATTGGAATAGTGGCACTGAACAAATCAGTGTATGTATACACCGCTAACTACAAACATTGAATTGATATATCGAATCCCATGAGGAAGTCATTCACGATGAAACATGTTGGGTCATGGCTATTTGGCGATCATGTGAGTGAGGCATAGGACTCTGTTATGCGATACACAATACCGGACAGTGCATAGCGGGGATGAGGAGTGCTGAGATAGTGTTATACATGCTCGCACACTCTGGGTCCGCCGTGACCATCACATACCCAGTTACAGATGCATGGATTGCTGTGATTTGATATCTTTGGCGTGCTTTGAGTTTTCACATGTGAGTGTAATGCTGTGAGATTTTTTTTAAATAAAAGGTTTAATACTTTATTACACTATCGGAAGCATTTTTTATCTGCATGTGGGTCAAAGCGCTTTGAGCCAAACATGAAAGTGTAAGGCAAATGTAGCTGGTGAGTTTGCGAGCATAAGGGGAGTGGAGTCACAATCCCTGTGGTGTGGTGGAAGATTATTGGAACAATATAATAATTACCACTGTGTATTTTTGGCTGATTTGCCATCATCCATTGGATTTTTATTGATATGAACTGCTTTTGTTTATCAATTTAGAGACTGACACATTGTCACTTGATTCAGTGGGTGTTTACATTTCCTATATTCATTGATTAATTTATTATATTTATTTATGCACTTATTACTGATTAATTGTCAGATGGTGATATTTTATATATTTAAGCACATTGCACTTTATGTTTATAGTTAGCAGTGTATACATATACTGATTTGTTCAGTGCCACTATTCCAACATTATTTTATAGAGGAAGAATATTGATCTCACATTTTGTTTATTTGCAGTGGCAGCGTTAGTTAGTAATTCACATATTGTTTTTATTTATTATACGAGCGCAGTGGGGATACACAGGTGTGGGGGTGGTAACTTGTGTACCATTTGTTTATGATTAAAAACATAACATACACATCCCCAACTCAGGAACTTACAAAGTTCGACTTTGCTAAAGTGAAGGCCATATGAGACATTAGTATGTCAAAACTGTGTTGATCTTGCCTTCAGATGGGGTGATCTCACCCCTCTAAAAGCCAATTTTTATGATGCACACAAATTGGGACTCCAAATTTGGATTTCACTCATGATCCCATGCATAAAATGTGTGTCTTTTCCATACATCTATTTTGCTAAAGCCCCAAAACACAGTGTGTCAACTTGTGCTATCTCCCATCATGGGATGATATCCCATAGCTAGCACATGTTGACACACTGGGGCATATTTCAGAAAGGCCAATCCACTTTGCCCTACAAGTGCACTTTCAAGTGCAAAGTGGTTTTGCCTTTTTGAAATAAGCCCCCGTGTGTCAACATGTGCTATTTCCCATCATGGGGGAACAATGGACGTGTTTTGGGGGTCCAACCCCTTCCTCTCACCTACTTTAGTTTGGAGGAAGGGGTTGCACCCACAAAAGACATACATTGATATCCCATGATGGGAGATAGCACATGTTGACACACTGTGTGCATCTTCAAAATTTGGCTTTGCGATTCATTTAAAACTGTAAAAACACGTACAAGTACAGATTTTCCCTAACATATCGATTACCGTATATACTCGAGTATAGGCCGACCCGAATATAAGCCGAGGCCCCCAATTTACCCCCAAAAAAACTGGCAAACTTATTGACTCGTGTATAAGCCGAGGGTGAGACATGCCTGTCCATCCCTGTGTGTGTGTCCGTCCATCCCTGTGTGTCCGTCCATCCCTGTGTGTCCGTCCATCCCTGTGTGTCCGTCCATCCATCCCTGTGTGTGTGTGTGTCCATCCATCCATCCATCCCTGTGTGTGTGTGTCTCCATCCATCCATCCATCCATCCCTGTGTGTGTGTGTCTCCATCCATCCATCCCTGTGTGTGTGTGTCTCCATCCATCCATCCATCCCTGTGTGTGTGTGTATCCATCCATCCCTGTGTGTGTGTGTGTCTCCATCCATCCGTGTGTGTGTGTGTGTGTGTGTGTGTGTGTGTGTGTGTGTGTGTGTGTGTGTGTCCAGCCTACCTGTGTCCCGAGCCTTTGTCCCGAGCCTCCGTCCCGTGCCTTGCCTCCTTGCCTCCGTCCCGTGCCGTGCCTTGCCTCCGTCCCGTGTCGTGCCTTGCCTTGCCTCCGTCCCGTCCCGTCCCGTGCCGTGCCTTGCCTTGCCTCCGTCCCGTGCCCTCTTCGTCGGCGCCTCGGCGGCCATTGTAAAATTCAAAAGCCGCGCCTCCGCCTTCGCCTGTGATAGGCGGAACACTGAATTTCCCAGCAGCCTGTGTTCCGCCTATCACGGACATCGTATCATCCTCGTCCGTAGTACGAGGATGATACGATGTCCGTGATAGGCGGAACACAGGCTGCTGGGAAATTCAGTGTTCCGCCTATCACAGGCGAAGGCGGAGCCGGAGGCGCGGCTTTTGAATTATAGAATGGCCGCTGTCTGTCTGCTCGACACGCTGATCGAGCGGGCAGACAGCGATGACTCGAGTATAAGCCGAGGGGGGCACTTTCAGCCTCAAAAAAGAGGCTGAAAATCTCGGCTTATACTCGAGTATATACGGTATGTATTTTTTGAACATCATGGATGTTTTGTTTCATTTGTTCCAAATCACAATTACAAACCATGATCTCCCTGATCAGGTTTTGTGCTCTTGCACTGCTGAAGTGAGTTTCTTCTTCCACAACATCCACATCACCCAAAAATAAAAAAGACACCATGTTTTGAAAATGTACAGGCATCCATCTATTGACTTAAGCTGTAGTCCCAGACATTGACCTGTGGTCGACACCATTTCTACCACTTCCCCCAGCACTTCCTGAACATCAGCATCCACATCTTCAGGGTGTGTGGTGAGTTGCCTTTCTTCATTAGGTGTGGGTTACTGGTGTCCTCAGATGTCCCTCATCTTTTTTCCCCTATGTGAATACAAAAAAGGTATACTTAGCAGACAGATATGTTAGGCTAGAAATAGTAATATGAAACATTGCTTGGAAGTGTCTTCCAATTGTCTGAATAAGCTGAATACATGATTTTTTCCCTTTCAAAAGCTGGAATACTTACCTGTTTTGCGCAAGTTTTACACATGGAGAGACCCCTAGTATCCACTGAAGCACCTGCGTGGGACAATATAACAAGGGTGTTATGTTGTCCCACACTAGTGCTCCTGGGTTCAGATGCGTAAACAGCTGCTGAATGTCCTCTCCTGACACTGAATAAAGTTGTAATTTCATTATAGTTTCAAACACATCTAGACAACAATGTAATAAACATATTTTAATCAAAATAGGCCTGAACAAATGTAGTTAACCTGCAGCTCCCAAAAACAACGTATTAGTGGTCGAACAAACAATGTTTAATGTCCCACAAGCAATTTCTGTGTCCACAAACCTCAAACTTGGCCTTTTAAACTGTACAACAGTAAAGAAAGGCACAAGGACTAGCACAAAAGTAGTAATAATAATAATAATAATAATAATAATAATAGGAACACACGACAAATACTTACTTTTTTGCAGCACTTTCCTGATCTTTCTATACTGATCTTGTTCCCTCAATTTCAGGTCTGATTAGCGTTTCCTTAATTGATCCTTGGATCATCATACCCCAAAAGTCCTGTGCAGACTTCTGACAACTTTAGCCATGATCTTGGCCTTTCTGACATTTGGGTTTCTGTATGGCCCATGATTCCCATTATAGTATGTCCTCTTTAAGATGTGACCCCATCTCCACCATCTCTTCAAAGGACATATTTGAGGCCTTATATCTCCTCCTGGATCTGGAACTGCCTTTATCTGGGCTTTCATTGTTGCTGCTATCAGCACACACCTGCTGTCTCTCCACCATTTGCTCTCCCATTGCCCTGAAAGAGAAGAGGCGGGGAATACACTAGAAAGAAGGACAGGGGCGGAGTTTGATGCATGCACAGTGTATATAAAGCATAAAGAGCGGTCGCTGTAACGGCCGTAGTAATGATCTGTGAGTGGAGGATGGAAGAATGTTATCGCACAAAGGAACTTTGAAACAAAGGTACATTTGTAAATTGGGGCGTCAGTGGTTAGTGGCCTATACTTCTTATAGATTGAGGCCTATATTGGGACAAGTTAATGAGAGCTTAGCCTGAAATTAGGGTTTGTCTTGTGTTGTGTCTTACAGATAAAATGATGGATAAATTTACTGCCCCCGGACTTCCTCCCTGACTTTATCCAACAATACCGGGAGCTGCCATCTCTATGGCAAGTTAAATGTAAGGATTACACCAATAAAATGAAGAGGCAGCGATGGAGAAACTGTTGGAATTGATGAGACCTGCATATCCCACGGCAGACATCAATTATTTGAATGGCAAAATTGGTAGCCTGCGGAGCACAGTTAAAAGGGAGCACAAGAAGGTACAGTATTCCCAGAGATTTGGAGCATCAGCAGATAACATATATCTCCTTAGGCTGTGGTACTACAACAGCCTGTATTTTTTGTCAGACCAAACCGAACACAGGCCATCGCTCTCAACACTTCCTTCCACATCAGCTGAAGCTCCTGAGGTCCTGGGCCTTCAACACAGGAAGAAGATGTGGAGGAGCCCAGTTTGACCCAGGTATAGCATTGTTGAACATATTTGTGGGCAAAAATTGAATGTTGTTAACTAGTTATTGATTCCAAATTTCTGCTTTAACAAAGTGGTTACATATAGTTACATATAGTAGGTGAGGTCGAAAAAAAGATACAAGTCCATCAAGTCCAACCTATGTGTGTGATTATATGTCAGTATTACTTTGTATATCCCTGTATGTTGTGGTCCTTCAGGTGCTTATTTAATAGTTTCCTGAAACTATCGATGCTCCCCGCTGAGACTACCGCCTGTGGAAGTGAAACCGCTCTTACAGTAAAGAACCCTCTTTGTTTAAGGTTAAACCTCTTTTCTTCTATTTTTAATGAGTGGCCACCAGTCTTGTTAAACTCCCTTCCACAAAAAAGTTGTATCCCTATTGTGGGGTCACCAGTACGGCATTTGTAAATTGAAATCATATCCCCTCTCAAGCATCTCTTCTCCAGGAAGAATAAGTTCAGTGCTTGCAACCTTTCCTCATAACAAATATCCTCCAGACCGTTTATTAGCTTATAGAAAAATAGTGTAGCGCTAAAGGACATGACAGGTATAATATAGTGAAACCATAACACAATATGTGATATGTGTAGCAATATTCACTGTGATGAATAAATAAAAAACAAATAGAGAACAATTAAATGTCCATAAGTATATAATAGTGATTCTTCACTCAAGGTGATGGTGTGGACCAAACATTGAACAATCGAATTGTGTCGATAAGATACGAAATCTTCTATCATAAAGCAATGGGTGGATACTCTTACCAGATGTGGTGGACCCCCTTACCAATGGTAGTGGGTCAACTGAGCTTGTGTGGGTCGAATACCTCACAGTGTGGATCAAACTGGAAGAGGGGATCACTTCAGCAGGATACACCCGGACTTCAGTGATAGCAGTCCTGGCATGGTACCTGGATGCTTGCGATTCACCAGTAGTAACACCGAATCTCCACTCCAAGTGCTGACATTCAGAGTGTCAGAATATATGAAGGGGGCTCAACCAACCGGGGCAAAAATGAAAAGAGAAGGGAGAGGGCTCCATATGGTGCAGTTCAAACCAATTGGTTTGGCTAACCAATTGGCTAATGCCCTTATTTAATATGCTTTTAAAGCAAACCCATCTCTCCTCCGTGTTCTTTGTTCCTAAGATTTTATCCCAATTTATGCCTTCTAGCAAGGTTCGTAGTTTAGGGAAGTTGTCTCTTTTGAAATTCAGTGTCTTTATATTCCCCTTATGTTTCCTATTTGTGTGATTTATACCAATTGACCTCTGATCACTGTTACCTAAATGGCCCCGTATTTCCACATCCGTGATCAGGTCTGTATTGTTGGTAATCAATAGATCCAGTAACGCTTTATTTTCTAGTTGGTGACTGATAAAATTGTCCTGCAAGACATTTAGGAACTGGCGAGCCTAAGCCCTTGTACATATGGTCGGACATTCCGACAACCAATTCCGTCAGATTTTGTCCAACGGATTTTGTACAAAACTGTTGCATACACACAGTTGGACAAAGTTGTCAGAAAATCCGATCATACTTAACATGATGACGTTATTTCGTTAGGACGGGACTACGTTCAGGCTAGTAGCCAATAGCTTTGGTCTAGGAATTTGATCTGAGCATGCGTGGCACTTTGTCCGATCGGAATTCTCTACGCATGATCGGACAAAGTCCGATCGGATCATGTTGTCAGAAAATTTTATAGCCCAGCTGGAAAACTTGGTCCGTCGGATACTCCGATGGAAACAGTCCGATGGAGCCCACACACTGTCGGATTATCCGACAACACGGTCCTATCAGACATTGTCCATCGGAATGTCCGACCGTGTGTACAAGGGCTTAGATAAAATGTTGAGGGCATGTGGCCTGGTACGGTTCAGGAAGGGGGGTAAGTCGCCCCAAGTCACGCTGTTATTCTCACTCAAGTCGTGTCCAAGTTGCCTCCTAAAGTCTTGCTGGAAGTCGTGTTGCCCCTGTGTGAATGGACTGTTAATGATACGACGTGCACTATTATCACTTGCGCCGGCATATTATGTGTTGTGCTTATGTGTGCGCTGGTTCATATACTCAATTGATAATTTATCTGGCGCACAAATGGAGGTATGAACCGGCGCAGAGCATTCATCTTAGTAAATCAGCCCCTATGTGCTTACATTTTTCACAGCAGTATTCACCCATGATCGGATGATCAAGGAACGCATACATGCCGCAAGATGTACAACGAGTCGGCTCTCCACATCCGCCTGGCATCGTACCTATTAATTTAATGAGGATTGGGGATTATATCCTATCTAAATTACTTAACAACTAGCTTCCTGACACTAATACAATACACAGGTACTCAACAAGACAATACACAGGTACTTGCAGACCTACATGCACTCGCAGACCTACGTGCACCCACAAACCTGCGTGCACTCGCAGACCTATGTGCAGATCTATGTGCACCCGTAGACTTACGTGCACCTGCAGACTTACGGGCACCCACAGACCTACGTGCACTCACAATACACAAGTACACAATACACAAGTACTAACAATCCACACACACTACTCAGACAGCACTCAAGTACTCACACTACACAGGTACTATGATCCCTGCTATACCCTCCTGTTTTCAACTCTGGTTTTTAACTCACCACTAGGGATGAGCTCAGGTGTGTTCGCATGGAAGTCGGTGCAGCGCTGCGCTAATCACAGGCAGCGAGACATTGCCCCGATGTGTGGCTGCAGAGATCGGGCAATGTCTCACTGCCTGTGATTGGCGCAGCGCTGCGCCGACTTCCTGGCGGGCTCTACACGTGTTCCATGAGAACACGCCTGAGCTCATCCCTACTCACCACTTAGTCCAGTTCCACTAACTCTGGATTTTAACTCACCACTTAGTTCAGTTCCCTTAGTGCAGGCTCACAATGAGTTCTACAATTTATAGAACACTCAAACACCTGTGACCAATTAACCACTTCCCTTAAAAACCTACAAGGAAAAGCCCCAAAAAAGAACCTAAAAATGCAACCCAGCAATCACCAGTCAAAAAGCAAAACTTGTTCACTCTCTACCCGAGGTCCCCACTGTTTAGCTTCCAACCAGCAGTCTGGCAATTTCAGATGTGCTCTACACAAGGTTATATAGGCCTCAAGCATCTATGACCAATTAACCACTCCCCTTAATTAGTAGGCTAAAGGAAGCAAAGAAAAAAAGCTTCTTAAATAGTGTCAGAAAAATGTGTTAAAAAGCTTAATTTCTTTCATTTTTGTGGAAGGAAGTGTTGAGATCGATGGCCTGGGTTCTGTGTGGTCTGGCAAAAAACACAGGCTGTTGGAAGACCACAGCCTCGGGACATATGTCATGTGCTGCTACTCCCGACCTCTCGGAGTCCAGGACCGTATTGTGCTCCCTATTAAATGGACTCCTCAGGTTACCAATTTTGACAGTCAAATAATTGATGTCTGCCCTGGGGTACAAACGCTTCACCAATTCCAACTGTTTCTCCAGCGTTGCCTTCCTCTTGATTTTGATATGACCTTGTGCTCCCTATTGAATTAAAATGTTTGATTTTGCTAAATACTTGGCTATGTGTTTTATTTAAAAAAGGACAGTTTATTTGTGAGAAGGCAGGTACATTTCAAAAATACAATGTCATATTAACATAGGACACCAACATAGTTGTATCTTTGAGGTTAAAAAAATATAAGATAATAATGGTGCTGTGGTAAATTGACACAAAAAATAAATAAATACATTTTTCTGGAGGTCACTAGAAAAAAAAATATTATTTTGGAGATCACTAGGCAAACAAACATTATTCTGGAGATCTAGAAAAAAATAAAAGAATAAATAAGTTTGTCGGAACTCTGTGACTATCACCAGCTTCGTTATTATACCATTATAAAGTAGAAGAGAATGCGCTGCATTGAGAGATTTCATAATTTGCCACATTACAAATGTGATATCTCCATTGCAAACGCTAGTTTTACAAGACAGAGCACATACAGCTCATCCTTGCTTCTAAGCTTGCGCATTTGTACTTTGGACTTTTGTTTGACGGACTTGTGTACACACGATCAGAAGATCCGACAACACACATTTGTTGGCGGAAAATTTGAAGACATGCTAGCTAACATTTGTTGGCGGAAAGTCCAACAACAATTGTCCGATGGAGCATACACATGGTCGGATTTTCCACCAACAGTCTGACATCCAACATTTCCCGTTGGAAAATCCGATCGTGTGTACGGGTCTTAAACACCTGTTTTATGTATCAGGAATGCATTTAGCTTATTTAAACTGAAAGCTCAATTTGGCTTTAAGTAATTATTGTACTGTCCAGCTTTACAATATCAAAGTGATCAAAATATAGAGAAAGGTGTGGTTACATACCACAGATCAAGCAACTCAAACCCAAAGTCCTGTTGCAGCACAATCTTATGTGTGCATTTGACAGGACCCATATACACATTTTTTTTTCACTAAAAAACAAACCATCTTTAAGAGTACTAGAATTTTTAGCATTTTAACTTTCGTACATTTTTACTCATTTTGCCATATTCAGTTTTTAAATCTGTATTCAATCTTTGCGAATTTTGTAAAAATATATGTAGAAATTATGATTTCCTTCATATTGTAAATATACATAAAACATGGATCATCTAACTGCTTGGCAGGCGTATGTTGCCAGAGGGCACTTTTGCATGCCTTTATGGACACTTATGAGCACATCTTAAAAAAAAACTGCATAACTGATTGTAAAGTAAAACATTTGCCAGCAAGATAAATACATACTACACAGTTTTGTCATATCTCAAAGCAACATCCATACAACTGGACTTGGCTCTTCCAACCTTACTAAATATATTCAAAGCTTCTTCATGATTTAGTCACAAAAAAAAACTGGTGTGGCTATCTTTTTTTTTTCAGATCACTTTACAAGTGTACCCTAACAAATGCAACAAAAATAATGTAGGGAAAATAATTGTATTTAAAGTTAAATCTGGAGTTTGTGAGAAATAGAAAATTAATATTTCACAATGTTTATGACATTATTCTTAACCTCTTTTTCTGCATTTGTTTTCTAATATAAATATTTATAAAGATTTTAACACTTCCAATTCCATTTAATTCACACTTCTCTACAGGCACTAGGGACATTTTAAAGAATTTATGGTGGAAAATTATTTCTGTTATCAGTTTTACTTTACGTATGAAGTGTAAAATTGTATTTTTGCCAGAGATTTGTAGAAAATATTTTCTGTATAAATTTACTAGTCGAAAAAGTGACTACTTGACTACTAATTACTTGAATGGTTAAAACCAAGTAAAAAATTGGAAATGAGGAAATTTAGCACACTGAACAACTGGAATGGCTGTGGTGTCATGTCATATTGTTTTTTTGTAGACATTTCCTTAACGTAATAAAGTATATTTGCTATTTCTGATGCCGCGTACACACGATTGGAATTATGGTTGGAAAAGGGTCTGATGTTTTTCCCGACGAAATTCCGCTCAAGCTGTCTTGCCTATACATGGTCACACCAAATTCCGATAGTTTAGAATGTGGTGACGTACAACACGTACGATGGGACTAGAAAAAGGAAGTTCAATAGCCAGTAGCCAATAGCTTCCATCTCGTAGTTAAATCTGAGCATGCGTGAGTTTTTGCGCGTCGGAATTGTGTACACACGATCGGAATTTCCGATAGAAAGTTTTTCCGTCTGGAAAATTGAGAACATGCTCTCACATTTTTGCTGGCGGGAATTCGAAATTCGGCCAGCTAAATTAATATGGAGCCTACACACGGTCGTATTTTCCGATGAAAAGCTCTCATCGGTCTTTTGCTGGCCGAAATTCTGATCATGTGTACGTGGCATAAGGGAACATCTGTTTCAAATTTTTTTATGGTGTCTAAGCATTATCTTAACAGATTTTGAGAGATTTACTACTTTTAATTCCTTCCAAAATACAGCAGTGCACTTCTTGTGCACTAACCCTAAAAACTTTATATCTTCAGTATGAGAACATACTAAGGCAATATGATGCTGCATATTGTTCTCATTGCTGAAGAGAAAGCTGCACATAAGACTCTACGCCGCAAGACTCTTTATGCACCTATTTTGTTTTCGTTCTGTGGATCTGTGCTGTGCTGTGGATCTGTGCTTCTTTTGCTGCTTCTTGAGTATTCATTGTCAGTTATAAGGTCATCAGTCAGAAATAAGATATTGTAAATTAATAATGGGGAAGATCAGCCTGGAGAGTCCACAGACAGTACTGGTGGCACGTCCTTTGTTCTCTGCTTTCCTTTGTTTGCCACAGCCTCTGCAATACCCTTCTACTTTAAAAACAAGCAGTAAAAAAGTTAAAGTGGTTGTAAACTCAATTTTTTAACTTTTACCTACAGGAAAGCCTATAATAAGGCTTAACAAGTACTGATATCACTGGAAAACACACAAAACATAAAATATTCAGAATATTCCCCACTGATCCCAGCGCCCACAAAGGTAAGTCAAAAATAATAATAATTCCAAGCTGCTATCATACAAGTAATAAATCACAACATTATATAGTATATATCATCCATTAACCTATTATCCCATATATACCATATTGACAGCGCTAAATATAAAAAACAAAATAATATACTTAAGAGGGTGACAGTTCCGTAATTAAAACAGAAACCACAGAAATGTTCATGAAAGTCCCAAACATATGAGAATGAGTTTTCAGTTAAAACATTCACACGCTGGAAAAACAGAAAAGAAAGTCCATCTCCAAGATAGAACCACCAGTGCGTAGAAACTTGACAGCCGGTGACACCCCTTATGGTAATGAACTCACCAGAACACTGAAGGTTAACAGGCCCATCGTCACCAATAATTATAATTATTTCACTGGTTCCTCTATGGAGAATCTTCTTATCACACCAACAATCAAGAGGTTCTCAACAGCGATAACACAGGTCCTTCTACCGAACTCATCAATAATGTGCCGCTGGGTCACCGGATACCATATGTACATTGGACATGCCATTTCATTACTATATAGAAAATACCGATCATCGTCCAATGTAAAACTTAGGTACTCTAAACGTTGTAAATATTTTTCCTAAGACAAATATAGAATAAAATGTATAAAAATCACATACATTCCAAATGTGTATAACCCACAATAAAGTGAATTCATACAATAAAAAATATATAAATATATAATGATAATCATAATACATATCCACATTATCAAAATAAATTATCTTATCTCGCAGATCTTATCTAACCCAATAAAAAATATTAGGATATCAAGGAACCTGTGTTATCGCTGTTGAGAACCTCTTGATTGTTGGTGTGATAAGAAGATTCTCCATAGAGGAACCAGTGAAATAATTATAATTATTGGTGACGATGGGCCTGTTAACCCTCAGTGTTCTGGTGAGTTCATTACCATAAGGGGTGTCACCGGCTGTCAAGTTTCTACGCACTGGTGGTTCTATGTTGGAGATGGACTTTCTTTTCTGTTTTTCCAGAGTGTGAATGTTTTAACTGAAAACTCATTCTCATATGTTTGGGACTTTCATGAACATTTCTGTGGTTTCTGTTTTAATTACGGAACTGTCACCCTCTTAAGTTTATTAATTTGTTTTTGATATTTAGCGCTGTCAATATGGTATATATGGGATAATAGGTTAATGGATGATATATACTATATAATGCTATAATAAGGCTTACCTGTAGGTAAAAAAAATACGTACGGTTTAGGAGATATTACCCTCGGTATGCGCCACTGACTGCAGCTGCGCATGCGCACAAGGGGATTCTCGGCCTGAAAATCCGCCAGTGGCCGACCGCCCGGAATTAAATCTCCCGCGCGCATGCGTGGGAGTGACGATATCGCGGCTCCGGCCACTCACAGCGCCGGAGCCGCGATACCCGGAAGAAACGCAGAGGGAGCATGTCAGCTCCCTTGGCGTGGATCGGGCCAGATGTCGGGCCTCATTCGAAGGTAAGTATTTCATAATGAGCTAGTATGCGGTGCATACTAGCTCATTATGCCTTTTGCTTTGCAGGTTTAAAAAAAAAAAAAATTTGCGGGTTTACTACCGTTTTAAAGTGAGCCATAAATAAGTAGGCATAGGTTCACAGTTTAACCTTTTGAGTCCCCAGGCTTTTTCTCACCTAATCCCCTTATTTAGGCTGTGCTTTTGTTCCACACACACACCTTTTAAGTTTTTGTTGTCTACCCTGATGTTTTATAGATCAGTTTTGGACAGATAGAACTTTAATTTGGCAGAAAATTTGAAAACATATATATATTTTCTTGGATTTATTTGAGAAAATTGTAAAGAAAGATAGAGAAATGTAATTTTTATGAATGCTAAAGTGGTTTGTTTCACTAAGATAGTGCTCCACACATCAACAATTGCCATACATGAATTTCTCTTAACTGCTTCAAAACACTCTACACCTGATTTTGTGCCCAATGACTAGTTACTGCTTATAATTTAAAATGGTGTGAATCCTGGGATGGTTATAGACATTAATGATGCTTTGGGGGCCTGATTTGACATCCTTGACAAATAATTAATATTTGCAGTTAATGATGGCCTTGCAGTGTGCATACTTGCCTTACCCAGTTCGGAAGCTGTCTTTGCCAAAAGCTATCTGTCCTATGCTAAATAAGCAACAGTACCAATATCCTGGGGGTTGAAGCTAATAGCCCATGGTTAAAATGCTCATCATCACCCATCTTCAATACATTCTAAATGATTGCAATAGCAGGGGAATATTGTCTCAGAATTTTGAGCACCCAGCTTTACCTGCATGAACTGACAGGGAGCCATGGAAGCCAGATTTTCAAGGAACATTTTTTTTTCTTAGAACGTTATATTTTTGAAAAACAATTATGTATCTTTTTTTAAACAGGTGGTGCCTCCTAGGAAGATGTTCCATTTTTACAAGAAGGTCTGCTTTAAGGAGGTCTGCAATGGTTACCCACATATTTTTATCATGAAATCTTTTCTTTTTGAATGTGCTTATGTTCTGTTGTTAATCCCATCATTTTTGGAATGAAATCCCCTGACACAGGAATATTCAGTCTAGGTTCATATCTATGCAGTTGATGCAGTTTACAGGAGCGTTTTGCGTTGCGTTTATAAACTTGTGTTTTTGTGGGGGGGGGGGGGGGTTTCTTTAAACACACTGAATATTGCTAAAAAGCAGGCCAGGAAGCTGTGTCCTTAACAACTGATGAGTCATCAGCTGTCAGTGGGGTTCCCTACTGACAGCTGAATGTAAAAAAAAAATAAAAGAATTGTCGGCAAATAAAAAAATTTGGGGAAAAAATGGTGCTGGGTCCCCCCCAAATCCATACCAGACCCTTATCCAGTATGCAGCCCAGCAGGTCAGGAAAGGGAGGGGAAAAGCAAGTCCCCCACCCTGAACCATACCAGGCCGCATGCCCTCATCATTGGGGGGTGCCATGTTGATGGGTACAATGGCCTCTTCCCCACAACTCTGGGCTGTGGTTGTGGGGATCTGTGGATGGGGGGCTTATGAGAATCTGGAAGCCCCCTTTAACAAAGTACATTACTCATTCACCAAAAAAAGTGGTCAACCCTTACTCTTTCACCAAAAAAAGTGTCAATTAGACAGTGAGGCCGGAAACCCAGCATGCACCGAAATCCATACCGAAAGGCCTAGTATGGATTTGGGGAGGGGGCACATGGTTCTTTTTTTTCCAGATTTTTCTTTTTGCCGCAATTTTTTTTACATTCAGCTGTCATCTGTTGTTAAGAACACAGTGGCTGGCTTCCTGTCCCACTCCTTAGCAACCAGCTATATACAGTTAATATACAGTGTTAAAGCGAAAAACAAAACGCATCAAAAACGCAACACTTGCATTTTTTAGTGTAGCTCCTTTGAAGTCTATTACATGCAAAACACAATCTGCTGTGGGAAAGAAGTCCCTGACCCTTTCCAAAAATGCACCGGCTGACAAATGCATAGATGTGAGCGCATACCATAGGAAACCATAGTAAATGGACTGTAGTGCGTTTCTGCGAATAGGCAAACATACATTAAAATGGATAAGTGCAAACTTAGGGTTAATGTACTGACTTATTTTCAACCAAAGTGCGTAGCTAGGATTTCCTAATCGTACACAACCCTAATGTCTAACATGTGCTGCCAAAACTGCAGTACCTTACTTTGATATCTACACCGCCAGAACAAATGTCAAGGCAACAAAGGAAATACTATTCATAACGCTGTCTTATGCAAATTACTTTGATTGTGCTACTTCTTACTTTACACAATTTTCTGTGCTGTTTATATTTTCTCTGATTCTATAAAAGGCATGTTTTTGTGGACATTCCTGATCGAGGTAAAGAGCCTGTGACAGAGGCTCTTTACCACATGATCAGCTGTGTCTCTTTACCAGCTGATCAGTGTACACAGGCAGAACTGTATATCGGTTTTTCCTCCACTCGCGCTGACAGTAGAGGAGAGATGATCGGCTGCTCTCCTGACAGGGGGATCTGCACTGATTGATTACCAGTGTAGCCCCCCTGGGAGGGATGCCCACCCAGGACCACCAGGTATGCCCACCCAGGACCACCAGGTATGGCCACCCAGGACCACCAGGTATGGCCACCCAGGACCACCAGGGATGCCCACCCATGATCCCCAGGGATGCCCACCCAGGACCACCAAGGATGCCCACCAGTGCCCAATAGGGATGGCACTGTGCCCATCAGTGATGCTTGCCAGTGCCCCCTGATCAGTGCTGCTGAACAGTGCCATCTATCAGTGGCACCCATCAGTGCCTCCCAGTGCCATCCATCATTTCCCATCAGTGCTGCTTATCAGTGCCCAGTGCCATCTATCAGTGCCCATCAGTGCTACCTATGAGTGCCCATCAGTGCTGCATATCAGTGCCACCTATCAGTGCTGCTTATCAGTGCTGCCTATCAGTGCCCATCCGTGCTGCATATAAGTGCCTCATCATCAGTGCCCATCAGTGCAACCTCAACAGTGCCAATTAGTGCTACCTCATCAGTGCCTGTCAGTGCAGCCTCATCAGTGAAGGAAAAAAATTTGTAACAGAAACAAAGAAAACATTTTTTGTTTTTTTCAAAATTTTCCGTCTTTCCGTCTTTCCAAAAGAAAGCTCTATTTGTGGGAGAAAAAATAATTACAACAATTTTGTTTGGGTACAGTGTAGCATGAAAGCGCAATTGTCATTCAAAATGTGATAGCGCTAAAAGCTGAAGATTGGTCTAGACAGGAAGGTGTATAAGTGCCCAGTATTGAAGTGGTTAAAAAACTACATGGAGCACAAATCCGGAATCATTGATCTGTAATGGAATTGTAGTGGCAGTGATCTTCTAGCAGTCTCCTGTACCATGCCCCAGTTTTTGATCACCTGCAGACTGATTGTCTTTCTGAAAGTCTCTTAAACATAATATGTACTGAATTTTATATGCAGACCTTTGGTGACTTTGGAGAACATGCTCAAGGGCCCGTTAATCTAGTAAGATGATCATCACTGGTATATACTGCTAAACATAATAAAGCTTTAATATTTAAATTATGTCTGTCATATATAGTTTTATTGTTGATGACTGATTTATGCTTTAAAAAGTACATGTGATCACATGTAAAACTTAAATGCATATCTATAATCTTTAGCACCTGATATTTCTTATATGGTTTAGAGTGCGGTCTGAGTCAATAGCTGGCTTCTGCCATTGCTTGAGTTTTCCCATCTCACACCTCCCAACATAACTGGTGCTTTCTCAATCCTACTGCTGAAATCTCTAAAAGGTAAAATAAATGAAAGGCAACAGTGAGATTACTAGACTTTTGAAAAAGCTATAGTAAATGGGAATAGTAGGGAGCACAAATATGATCCTTTTTTAACAAGAGGCCAGCAGGCGACTCAACTTTTTCTTTGTTAAAGCACCCGAAGTAAAAACATACATTTTGGTTAGACCGACTGTTTAAATGAACATCTAGGAAACAATTCTACAAATAATGACTGCTTTAGCTACCAAATTTTACTTTTATAAAGTCTAGCAAAAATAAATAAATAAATCTGGTGAAAGGTACATTTTTATTGCAGATATCACAAAATATTTTTTCTTTAAATAATGTTTGTTTTGCAAGACTTGTAAAGATGCACTGCAATAATTCTAGGGAATATTTCATATTTCCAATTGAATTGCTTAATTTCACAAAACTTGGAGAAACTGCTCCTGGAGAAATATTCATATGCCTCATTCCCAGTAAAGGCTGGCTTTCAAAATCTGCCAAATATTGCTGGATAATGGACTTCCAGAGGACAGACTCTTCGCTTTAATTGTGGAAATCTATCAAACAACCTAGCCTATTCTACCTTTCTTGTTCCAGAGGCAGAAGCTCATTTGTATGTAAATAAAGAATAAGTAAGCAACCTTCCGTTCAGAATCATAAATCCAATCCTATCTACCAAACAGCAATCTAAAAAAAAAAAAAAATCATTCCCTCCGAGATGAAGTGCAGAGTAATCATAGGACAAACTTTGCAATACAAATTATTTCAAAAGGAAATATTTTTGAACAATAAATACTGTCTTTCAGCATCAACTATGTACTGAAGATCCTCCTGAGTTTTGAACTGTAGGGTATGTAATGTGTTTCTTTGCATTTACTGTAGATTTCATGAATAATTTCTACTAGAGTATACCCATGTAAATTGCAGCATATCAGTTTTTCAAGTGACGTTTCAGGGCCAACAGCCATATATAGTTTTTTTTTTGTTTTTTTGTTTTTTTGAGAAAACCACTACTGAGACAAATATATAGACTAACATTGATGATTTCTGTTTACATTATGTTTTTTGGATATTTTTGCTGCATAAAATAGAAAGATTTGATTCAACACAGTTGTAAATATCTTCATAATATCCAATGTTCATTGTGCTGCATTCCTATAATCCAAAGAAATGTAAAAATTAACTAAATTAACTTTGGTTTAATTAGGAAGCAGGATACTGTTTTATTTTAAACATATTTGAAATCAATAAATATAAGCAGGTAAAGGTAAACTATAGCAGTCTTTGCAGTGGCGGAATTACCAGGGTCGCAACAGTCACACTTGCGACGGGGCCCTGGCATTCCGTCACTGTAGGGGAGCCCCATCGGGATTGCTATTCACAGGGCTCGGAGCGGAGAGCGTGTCTTTCATGGAACAGCAGCACGGAGACACCAGCATTGACAGTTCTATCACCACCCCCTGTCCATCCTCTCTCACACAGGATGACAGAGAACATAACCAATCTGCTCCCCCTTCCCCCTTCCCCCACCCCTCCCCTCTCCTGTGTGCTCCGCAGGCAGTCAAGTGTGAAGCTACCAAGCTCACATTTCCCATGGACTTTCTTCGCACACAGAGAAGAGGGGAGGGAGAAGAAGGGGGAGCAGATCAGCTCTGTTCTCCCATTCGAGAGAGGACAGACGCAGAGGGAAAAATAACTGTCAATGCCGGTGTCTCTGTGCTGCTGTTCCAGAGACACGCTCTCTGCCTAGAGCCGTGCTGTCCTGAGAAGACAGACGGCACTGATAGGATTCACTGATGAGCATTGATAGAAGGCACTAATGGGCACTGATTGAAGGCACTGATGAGCACTGATAGGAGGCACTGATGGGTACTGATAGGAGGCAATTTATGGGCACTGATGAAAGGCACTAATGGGCACTGATAGACGGCACTGATAGGAGGCACTGATGAGCACTGATAGATGGCACCAATGGGCACTGATAGGAGACACTGATAAGTGGTACAGATGAGCACTGATAGGAGGCACTGATGGGCACTGATGGGAGGGACTGATGGGCACTGATGGGAGGCATTGGTGGGCACTGACGAGCACCAATAGTAGGCACTAATATGCACTGAGGAACAGTACTGATAGGTGTCACTGATGGATTGATGGGCACTAATATGCCTCATTAATGAGCACTGAGCACTGATAGGTAACACTTGTAGGCGGAATTTGATGGGCACTGATGGGTGGCATTGATGAGCACTGATAGGCAGCGTTAATGGGCACTAATAGGGGTATTGATGAGCACTGATAGATGGCACTGATGATTGGGGCACTGATTATCAGTGTAAATAATTTACTGACATTCTTCACAGTTAACGGCAATCCTTTCCTAACACAGATAACCTGCAAGTCTGTTTACATGTGACCAGCTGATCACATGGTAAAGGGCCGCTGTGATTGCCCTGGATGCATGTCCCAGGGGGCATGCGGGAAGAATGGTTTTGGGAGAATGTCCATGGACACCCTCCCAAAATTGGAAGCTTGGGGCTCGAATGGAAGTGGGGGCCATCATGGCTTCTTGAACCAGGGCCCTGAAGGTTCTAGCTACGCCTCTGAGTCTTTGGTAAATTTATATTACGAATACGATGTTGAACGAATGTTCAGTGCAAGAAGTATGTCTAATAAGAAAGCTGAGCACTATCTTTGCACTTGAATGCTTCTGCAAACTAAACACTGAGCACTGTAATTATTAGAAAACATAGAAGGGAGGGGAAATATGTCACTCCTCTGAGTCAATAAGCTGATGCAATCTATTCTTGGCGGGTTTTAAAAGGAATAATATGAAATATGAATATGCAATATGTAATATTTATTCATTGCAAAAAAATAAAAAATGTTGTAAAAATTTGTGTAGTTTACAAATGAATATAATCAGGCCTGGGAACTCTCCAACATTAGCTCTAACAATCTGGCTAATCAGTATGATTCTAGGATTTCCATATTGCATTGGTTAAACTTGAGCCTTGCCTATTAACTGAGTTAAATATTAATATTAGCAACATTACTTTCAGTCACACAGGCCATGGCAGGTGACATTTAGGCTGCACTCAGAAAGTAGGAAAGAGACAAGTACAACAGGAACCACGGATCAAAACGGAGTCATAATTAGAGTAGCAGGCAGAATGCATAAAGTAGGATATTGAAGTATTATAAAATACTGTCCCGGTGCCTTAAATACAAGTTATACCTGCCTATAGGAATTATCTTTACAAATTGGAAAAGCACACCCTTTGGAGGCAATTTTATGATATATAGAACCTGCATTCCTGCCTCTTGGCTTGCATCTTAAAGCATAAAAATCTTGTTTGTTAATGTTGTCTCTTCACCCAGTTTTAGTTTTATTCACATTGATTTTATACCATTAATTGAAATACACAGGGCATATGCAGCATGTCCCGCTTTCCCTCTGCTCCTCTCTTTTACCTTTGACTTGCTGTGTAAATCTCTAGCCATTGCTGCTAAAAACTTAAAGTGGTTGTATAGTCATTTTTTTTACATTTACCTACAGGTAAGCCTATAATAAGGCTTACCTGTAGGTTAAAAAAATATCTCCTAAACCTGTACGGTTTAGGAGATATTCCCCTCGCAATGCGCTGCTGACTGCAGCGACGCATGCGCACAGGGGAAGTCCGCCAGACACTGGACCCTGCCGGTAAGAAATCTCTCACGGGAGTGACAATATCGCGGCTCCGAGCCACTCACAGCGCCAGAGACGCGATACCCAGAAGACATGCCGAGGGAACATGTCAGCTCCCTCAGCGTGGATCGGGCCAGATGTCGGGGCCTCGTTCTAAGGTAAGTATTTCATAATGAGCTAATATGCAGTGCATACTAGCTCACTATGCCTTTTCCTTTGCAGGTCAAAATAAAAAACTTCAGCGGGTTTACTCCTGCTTTAACTTCTTATCAGTGTTTGTAAACACTGTTCTGTAAAGGGATTTAGAGATATAAAGTAACATTATTGAATTGCATTCACGGTGTTTAATTCATCTGCAGGTTAAAAGGGTGCCTCCTTTCCCCTGCAGCCTTCTGGGACACACACAGGTTCCAGAAGACTGCAGGACCGTTCACAAATCGCAGATTGGCTCATGCACAGTAGAAAACGGTCTGTGAAGTCAGAAGAATCGTCTCGGGTGCAGACATTGCTGGATCCCAGGACAAGTTAGCCCCTGTACACACGGTCGGACATTCTGCCAACCAAATCCGTCGGATTTTGTCCGACGGATTGTGTCCGACGGATTGTGTCCAAAACTGTTGCATACACATGGTCGAACCCAGTTGTCGGAAAATCCGATCGTTCAGAACATGATGACGTTATTTTGTTACGACGGGACTACGTTCACGCTAGTAGCCAATAGCTTTGGTGTAGGAATTTGATCTGAGCATGCGTGGCACTTTGTCCGATCAAAATTCTCTACACATGATCGGAGTATGTCCGATCGGACCAGTTTGTCTGAAAATATTTCCAACAAGTTGGAAAATTGGGTCCGACGGATATTCTGATGGAAACAGTCCGATGAATACCACACACAGTCGGATTATCCGACAAAACGGTCCGATAGGACACATTCCGTCTGAATCTCTGACCGTTTGTACAAGGGCTAAGAGTCCTTATATTGAAAGTCAACAGCTACAGTATTTGTAGCCGTGACTTTTGTTTTTTTCTATTTTTTATTTTTCTTTCTTTCTCTCTCTCTCTCTCTCTCTCTCTCTCTTTCTTTCTTTCTTTCTCTCTCTTTCTTTTTCAATTCTTTAAACCATAATTATTTTAACTTTTTTTGTGTTATTAGTTTGTTTATTATGTTAGTGTTGCATTAAAAGATTGTGTGACATTGGGAAAAAAAATGTCATTATTTTATTGGTAGATATCTGTGTAATGCTTTGTACCAGAAATTCAGTTTTTGTGTTGCCATAAATGAAAAAAAAAATAGAATAAAATGTAAACTTTTTACTACAGTAAGACTATTTTTTTTTTTTTTTTTTTTTTTTTTGTGGTCAAAGTATAAAAAAGGTCCCTTTTAAAGATTTTTTTTAACATAATTAGTTTTTCTTGCAAGACAATATCACCAAACGAAGGCACTATTTGTCCTTAAAAAAAAAATGTTTTATTTTGTTATCGTAAGCAAAGAAAAAATATCCCTGTACCAGCCCTTAGAGGAAATGTAAAAATTGCTCTGGTCAAAAAAGGGCAAAACAAATGCTGGTTATATAATTGTGAATGTGGTAAATAATATGTAGGTCAGATCACTAGCTGGATTAGGTGGTGTTTTTTCCTATCTGTCTACAGTTTAGCTTTATACGGGCTCAGTTGTCATTCTTAAACAAAGCTGATCTCAGGTGGAAGAATTTCAGGCCAGAAACATTTCAGACTAAAAATAGCTTGGAAATCCAAGTTAAGCTGATAAAATGTCAGCCTAGAAGAATATATGTCACACTTTCAACAGAAAATCCAAGGTGTCTATTTACAACATATAAAGGGACAAATGTGATCATGTTCCCCTTTTTCAATCTTTTGTTTTATTGCTTATCCCCTGGTCAGTGTTCGCTCCTTTTATACGTTGCTGCCAACACTCTTTTCTAACCAATTTGCATTTGCCTTCTCTGATTTGACAGATCCTATTACTTCCAGTGAATATAAATCAATTGAAAAATAAAAAGGTTTAACCCACATCAGGGGATCTGCATCACATTTGTTTAAAGTAGATCTAAACCTCATCACTAAAATCTCATACAAAGCTTTACCATGTTAAAGTTACTTTAAAAGTTGTTTTTAAACTTTTTAAACATGCAGTTTTTATTAAAATAATACTTGATAATCAAGCAATGAAGGCCCTTCCTGTTATGGGTTAAAAACTGGTCAGGCACTTTCTGTTATGGGATGACAACTGTCTTCTAAATGTGCTCCTGTGTTGTCACCATGTCACAGTACTCCTGGTGTAGACTACTGTACATGGTCAACTGTTTTCACTATCTGGAAGCCTGTCCTGAGCAATAAGGTGCAGTTGATGCTGTAGTTAGGCTTGATTCACATTGATGCATTTTTTGATGCATTTTGCAGAAATGCAGGAATTATTTTTTTTACATGGGTTCCTATGGAACATGTTAACATCAATGCATTTTTGTGCCTCTGCGTTTTTGGAAAGGGTCTGGGACTTTTTTCATGCAAAATGCAGCGTTTTGCATGCAATAGAAGTCAATGGACCCACATCCAAAACTCAATTACCACATTTTTACCGCGATTTGCGTTTTTTAATTTTTTTACACTGTATATAGCTGGTTGCTAATCAACCACACTGTAAAAAAAAAAAAAAAACACAAAACGTGGCAAAAAAGCGGTAAAAATGAGTGTCCAAAAACGTGGCAAAAAGCACTGCAGAAACGCTCAAAAGCAACATGCATAGATGTGAATCGAGCCTTAGTGCATGTGGCTGATACTGGCTGCGGGAGATCAGCAGCATCAAAATGCTAAGAAATACAAAAAATAAAAACAGTTGTAGTGGCCATAACCCGTTGCAGGGGCGGCCTTGACTGAATGGGCTTACCGATTACCTTCTTCTGGCCTGCTCCTCTGCGTCTTGGGGTTCCCAGGGTTGATACCCAACAACTTGTACACTGACACAGATAAAGTCCTTTCAAAAGGTTTTATTTTGCAGTAGAACTTTCACAGGGAACAGAGGGTATGGGTGAAGAACTCAGGTACCTTGAACTGCGGGCTTAACAAAGTCTCTACTTTCACCCAGAGAGTAGCCACTCGCAGCTGGGTACTTCAAGGCAGAACAGACCTCTAGCCAGAGATCATGGCAGTCAGCACATTGACTCAAAACTTGAACAATCAACTGAAGATGAACAGGAACCTTTTTCCAACTGTACCTGGATCGTTTCCCGCTTCCTTTGAGGTATGGGAAAAGTGTGGACTCGTCTATGTCCTTCCCAACTCAGTAACCAGGCACTTCTCAGGAGGCCACTTGCCGGCCCTCCTCCGAAGAGTCCTCCCCCAGTCACTTGTACGAGCTGTGGTGCCCCTCCAAGCCGAGAGCACACCCAGACGCTTTGAATCCTCCATCAGTTACAGCGCCTCGGACCAGCCGGTTCTGAGACTCGGGAACAGAAGGATCCCCCCCCAGACCAGGCAGGTCTATCAGGAGCCACTGACAGGAACATGCTGCGGGATGTCAAACACCTTGTGACCGGGACCCATCACGGGGCTACCCCGGTCCTGGAACCAGAACAGACCACACGGGTCTCTCGAACAACTCCGGAACCCCAAACAGGTGACCCACACCTGCTTAAGTACCCCCTCCCAGACTCCTCAGCGGGCCCGGCACTCCCGCTGATTGGCTCTGAGAGGGCCATACCCAAACATCCAACCAAGCCTGGTTCTAGCCTGTCATGTGCACCTCACCGTTCACATGACCAGGTAGAATATAAATCATGGCCTGGCCAGACTGGTGTTAAGGCTTACCTACACAATTAACCCTCAGTCCTGTAGGGTCCTGAGGCAAAAATTTTTTTTACAATGCGTGTGAAATTTGATCCCAAATGTCATCCGCTACACAGCATTTTATTTTAAAAAGTGCATTTGCACTAAACGTCAACCAATCAGGGTTTCAATTTACATTAGTACATTTGCCAGTTTTCCATTTGCTGTACTATGAATAAGAATTCATTATTCATAATTATGAATAAGAACAATGCCAGTAAATGTGTGGCAGTCCTGGGCAAATCCAGGCAGCTGGTGGAGATCAATCTAACTAAGCCTAAAGCTATTTCCACTCTATTTGAGGCTTGATTCACACTGATGCAAAGTGCTTTTTGCAATTTGCAGATTTGCACTACAGTCCATTTACCATGGTTTCCTATGGAACACGTTCTGTAGTGCAAATCTGCAAAATGCAAAAAGCACTAAAAATGCATAGGTGTGAATCCAGCCATAAAGCCTCATACACACTATCAGATTGTATGCTGATTTTTGTATTCAGATTTATCAAAACCATGTAGTGCAAGGGCCTGCCTGATTGCATACACATTGAAACTCCTAAGGTTTGACCTCATATTATATGGTTTTGGTAAATCTGAAGGAAAAAAAAAATCAGCAGGAAATCTGATAGTGTGTATGGGGCTTAAGGCCTGGTTCTCACCTATGCATTTGTTAGCACATTTTCAGTTTTGCAGAAACACACTATAGTCCATACAATAGGATTTCCTATGGATGTAGTTCACATCTGTGCATTTTATGGAAAGGGCCAGGTTATTTTTTTCTGGTTTTTGGTTCCATAGACTTCAATGGTTTAAAAATATGTATTGGAAAAACACAAAATGCACCTGGAATATGCAAACTGCAACCAGCACAAGTGTGAATCAGGCCTTAAGCTGGATTCACACCTATGCATTTTTTGCGCTTTTTGCATTTTTCAGATTTGCACTACAGAACATGTTCCATAGGAAACAATGTTAAATGGACTGTAATGTAAATCTGCAAAATGCAAAAAGCACTAAAACTGCATAGGTGTGAATCCAGCCTTAGGCTCGATTTACATCTATGCATGTTGCTTTTGAGCGTTTTTGCAGTGCTTTTTGCGGTGCTTGTCGCGTTTTTGGACACACGTTTTTACCGCAATTTTTGCCGCGTTTTGCGTTTTTTTTGTTGTTTTTTTTTACACTGTGGTTGCTTAGAAACCAGAAATGCAAATCGTGGCAAAATCGCTGTTAAACCGCTGTCAAAAAGCGGTACTTGCGTTTTTGATGCAGGTCCATTGACTTCTATTACATGCAAAACGCTGCATTTTGCATGAAAAAAAGTCCCTGACCCTTTCCAAAAATGCAGAGGCACAAAAATGCATTGATGTGAACATGTTCCATAGGAACCCATGTTAAAAAATTTCCTTGCATTTCTGCAAAATGCAAAATGCATCAAAAAATGCATTAGTGTGAATCAAGCCTTATGGGGTATTTGTTGTAAGCCATCCGTCCTCTCCACTGAAGTTGGCCACCGGGAGCTGATCACATGACCGGACCAGAGCGCCCTGAAAATAGGTCAGCATAAGCATCTTCCTTCTACAGAGTAGTTAGTATAGGATTTAGAAGGGGATGGGAGCAGATTTAGGCTGGATCCTGGATCTCTACTTTAAATATGCCTGTTTTCTTAACTGGCTGATAAGTATTTGACTGGACAAAATGCTTTCCATTGACTCTCACACTGAACTCATGAAGCTTTTCTTAACTCAAAGTGGAATATGTATGCCATACATTTTCAACTGAAAAACAATGCCATCGCCGCAAATCTTGTTACCCAAACTTTTATACTGGTCAACAAAATATATTTTGTTACTATTTCAGGTAAGCATTTTCTAGTACAGGGAACTAAAGACTTGCCAGACAAGCTTTAAATGTGGGAATTAAACATTTCTACACTTTGCGTTCTGTATGATGTGCTCTTCAGGGTGTGCTTCTGTATGTGGCTCATTTAGCTGACAGCTGATTCCTAGCTGAGAGGTGAATGTAAATAAAGGAAATATTTATTTTAATTTTTTTAAATATTCATATTACCCCCTTAAGGTCTGAAATGGATTTTAAGGGGTACTCCATGCAAAAACAAAAAAATAAAAACACCCAAAACTCATACCAGACCCCTTACTCGAGCATGCAGTTTCCCTCCCTCTCCCTGAACTATACCAGGCCACAGGCATGGGCAGGACATCTTCCAGGGGGGACCCATTTAGCAGAGCCCCGTGTCCCCATGTTGCTCAGAACAAGGGCCTCTTCCCCACAACCGTGGCCCAATGGTTGTGGCAGTCAGAGTGTAGGGGGGTTATCAGAATCAGGAAGCCCTTTTTAGAAACAAGGGGTCCCCAGATACAGGTCCCCCCTTAAGTGAATGAGTAGGAGGTACATAATATCTCTATTCATTCACAAAAAAACTAAAGAGTAAATAAAGAGTAAGTAAAGACCCCATACTTTATTTAAAAAAAGTCCCATGATGTAAATCTATCATCCATCACATTGTTCAGCAATGCAGATCCTTGTCAATCACAATGAACAACACCTGTCAATCTTCCAAAAAAAATTAAAATTGACATGTCCAATCCCATTGCCAATTTTCCAGAAATAATGGCTGCCTAGCTGACAGCTGTATGAAAACAAAGGGGCAGGGTATACCCGGTGATGGCCTTTATCAAATGTGAACATGAAAATTTTTGGTTAATAACATCACCCGGTATCACCTCATGATCTCACTAGCCAAACATGGTCATGTCAATATTTGGTCTATGGTGTCACATGGGTGACCCTGCCCCTTTAAGTTGTCATTCCCAGCAAGTGAGTACAGGATCAGACTTGTCAGTTTAAAGTATTTAGTTTTTTGTATATTTTCTTGCAAAATAAAGTATAAATTTTCAATAAAAAAAAAAAATCAGACTTGTCAATAGACATTTTCTTTCGATGGGCTGGCAGGGGTCGTTCATCATAAGTGCAGAGAATCTGCATCACTGCATACTAGTATATTATGACAGAATTAACTTCAAACTGGAGCCGTTCAGTGCTGCGCTGTCACTTTGCCGCAGCATGCAGAGACCGTAAATGTGCTCTGGGCTGAGCTTGTGCAGCTCAGCTCACATTACCTGCTGACAGGCAGGGGGGAGATTTATGACAAAAGAGACCACTAGGGTCCCTTCTGTTATAATAGCCCTGACTGTCAGCGGATTTATTATTTATTTCTTACGTTTACTACCACTTTAAGTATAGTCAAGGTCATGTAATGCTCTGACCCAGAGCCTTTCCCTCTTCCGTTTACTACATGCATGGGTTGTAGTCAGCGGAGCAGAGTGCAGGGGACTGGCAGTCATAATGAGCCATCACAGAGCTAGATTAGCAGCCCTTCTGCCTGGAAACAGTTGTAGGATTTGTCCTGGACAGAGGACTAAGTTGAGTCTAGCTGGTTTCACAGGGTAAGTAAGCCAAAAAATCTAGCAGGATGGATTAAAGGTCTGTGACTGGGAGGGATTATTGTAATTGAAGAATACAGAACAAAAATTAGAATGGCTGTATATGAACACATTGCAAAAATAATTTCTATGGGCAATACGTTTAAAAGGCTAAAAAATAAAACCTTTTTAACTCATGTCCAAAGTTAAAAAAGTTATAAAAATCAGAAAAGGTCTTTAAAAAAAGGAATGCTATCATTGTTTGAAATTAACAAAGAATATAACAGAATATGTAAAAAGGAAATCAAGGCCACAGAAATTCAAAACGAACACAGATTGCAAGAGAGAATAGAACAAGCTCCAAAAATTGATATGGTCCAGAAACATTTAGACAAAATAAAAGGTGAATAAAGCACCTGGAACAAATGACATACATGTGTCCCCAAAGAGTTTAGCTCTGTTATTTTAACCACTTGAGATCCGCGCTATAGTCAATTGACGGCTACAGCGCGGATCTCCTTTTCCGGGACTACGTCTATTGACGTAGTCTCGTGTACGAGCGGCCTGCGCGCCCCCTGTGATCGGCGAGTCCATGACAGCTGATCATGTGATATAACGGAGCCGGTAATCGGCTATTATTCCTCCTCGCGCTGACAGCGCGAGGAGAAAAAAAAAAAGCCGATCACGGCCAGCCCTGCTAGCGACCACCTGCCCCCTGCCAGTGCCCACCTGCCCCCTGCAGTGCCCCACTTATTAAAAGTAAGTGCCCCCCGTCAGTGCAACCCAGCAGTGCCCATAGTGCCACCCAGCAGTGCCCACAGTGCCACCCAGCACTGCCCACAGTGCCACCCAGCAGTGCCACCCACAGTGCCACCCAGCAGTGCCCACAATCTGCCTCAAAGGTGCTGCACCCCAGTGCTGCCCATCAGTGCCCAGCAGTGCCGCCCATCAGTGCCCAGCAGTGCCACCTATCAGAGCCACCTATCAGTGCCACCTATCAGTGCCCATCAGTCCCATCTATCAGTGGTACTTATCAGTGCCCATCCGTGCCACCCATCCGTGCCACCCATCCGTGCCATCTTATCTGTGCCCATCTTTGCCCATCAGTGCCGCCTTATCTGTGCCCATCGGTGCCGCCTTATCTGTGCCTATTAGTGCCGCCTTAACTATGCCTATCAGTGCCCACCAGTGCAGCCTATCAGTGCCCACCAGTGCAGCCTATCAGTGCCCACCAATGCAGCCCATCAGTGCCCACCAGTGCAGCCTATCAGTGCCGCCTAATCAGCGCACTTCAATGAAGGAGAAAAATGACCCGTTTGCAAAATTTTATAACAAACTATTAAAACATGATTTTTTATTTATTTTTTTTGCAACTTTTTTGGTTTGCTTAGCAAAAAATAAAACTCCGAGCTGTAATTAAATACCACCAAAAGAAAGCTCTATTTGCGGGAAAAAAATGATAAAAATTTCATTTGGGTACAGTGTTGTATGCCAGCGCAATTGTCATTCAAAGTGCATCAGTGCTGAAAGCTGAAAATTGGTCTGGGACTGAGGGGGGTTTAAGTGCCCAGTAAGCAAGTGGTTAAAGCAATTTTTTCAAATTTATAGAGACTCTTTAATGACTGGCATGGTGCCGCAATATTTTTACAAGCCAATGTGTTGCTCATATTTAAAAAGGGATCAACGTCTTAACTTTGTAACTACAGACTGGTTAGTTTAACTTCTATAGTCGGGGGGGATACTTGGGAGTTTTATAAAAGACTGCCTAGAAGAGTTTTTGCTAGAAAACAATATTTTGAGCAATAGATAGCACGGATTCATGAAATATTGAGGTTGTCAAATAAATTTGCTTTCTTTTTGTGTGAGGAAGTGAGCAAAAACGTATGCAAAGGGGTGGCCGTGGATATACTTGGATTTTGCAAAAAGCATTTGACACAGTTTCCCACACATGGCTAATGTGTCTACAGACATAAAAAAATCGACTTTTCAAATAGATAGAAAACTGGCTAAAAGACTGTATTCACAGTGTAGTGATTCATGACTCATATTCGGAATGGTCTAAGGTTATTAGTGGCATATCTCAAGGTTCAGTGTTGGAACCATTACTTTTAAACCTTTTTTTCCCAGATGACTCCAAGCTATGCAGTGGAATACTGTCCCTAAATCTCCAAGCAGACCTTAACCACTTCAGTACTGGGCACTTTTGCTCCTTCCTGCCCATGACAATTTTCAGCTTTCAGGCTATCGCACTTTGAATGACATTTGCTCGGTCATGCAACACTGTACCCAAATAAAGTTTTTATGATTTTCTTCCCAGCTTTCTTTTGGTGGTATTTGATCACCACTGGGTTTTTTTTCTCCTGACGGGCCCTGGTGAGGCGGCACTGATGGGCAATGATGAGGCAGCACTGATGAGTTGGCACCGATAAGGTGGCACTGATGGACACTGATGAGGAGGCACTGGTATGTAGAATTGATGGGCACTGATAGGCAGCACTGATGGGCACCAATAGGTGGCACTGATATACAGCACTGATGGGCACTGGTAGGCGGCACTGATGGGCAGCACTGATAATGAGGTATTGATGAGGTACTGACAGGTGTTACTGCTGGGCACTGATTGGCACTGTGGTTTACCCTGATTGGATATTCAGTGGCACTGACAGCCATTATTGATGGGACACTGATTGGCAGCTGATAGGCACTGATTGGAAGCTAATGGGCACATCTAATGGGGGCTGTGCTGATAATCCATGTGCTGATTATGAGCACAGACCCCCCCCCCCCCCCGTCAGGGAGAGACGCTGATCGGCTCTCCCTGTCAGCATGAACTGAGGAAAGATGTTTACAGGTTCATGTAATGATCAGCTGTGATTGGTCACAGCTGATCACGTGGTAAGGAGACTCAGTCAGAGGCTCCATACCACAATCAGAGATGCAGTGTGTCAGACTGACACACAGCACCTCTGATCGTCGCACTGCGCACCCCCACGGGCACGTTGCAGCATGTTATCTTGCTGAACATCATATGATGCCCATTCAGGATAACAGAACCACCGCCCAGCCATCATTCTGCTATAGACCTGGCGGGCAGTGGTTAATACACTTTTTGATTTGGTAACAATGTGGCAAATGCAGTTTAACTTCAGCCCTGGAAGAATTTACCCCCTTCCTGACCAGAGCACTTTTTGCGATACGGCACTGTGTCACTTTAAATTACAATTGCGCGGTCATGCAACGTTGCACACAAACAAAATTGACATCCTTTTTTCCCACAAATAGAGTTCTCTTTTGGTGGTATTTGATCACCTCTGCAGTTTTTATTTTTTGCACTATAAACAAAAAAAAGTGCGAGGATTTAAAAAAAAAGAAATAATTTTTACTTTTTGCTATAATAAATATCCCCAAAATATATAATTGTTTTTTCCCTCAGTTTAGGCTGATATGTATTTTTCTACATATTTGTGGTAAAAAAAAAAAAAAAAAAAAGCAATAAGCGTATATTGATTGGTTTGTGCAAAAGTTATAGCATCTACAAAATAGGGGCTAGATTTATAGCATTTTTATTATTATTTTTTTTATTAGTAATGGCAGCGATCTGCGATTTTTATTGTGACTGCGACATTATGGCGGACACATCAGACACTTTTGACACTATTTTGGGACCATTGTCATTTATACAGCGATCGGTACTATAAAAATACTGTGTAAATGACACCGGCAGGGAAGGGGTTCAACACTAGGGGGCAATCAAGGAGTTAAGTGTGTCCTAGGGAGTCATGCTAACTGTGGGGGGATGGGCTACCTAGGACATGACAGCAATCACTGCTCCTGATAACAGGGAGCAGTAGATCTCTGTCATTTCACTAGGCAGAACGGGAAAATGCCTTGTTTACATAGGCATCTCCCCGTTCTTCCGCACCATGACGCGATTACAGGACATCGGCGGACATAGAGTCCGGGGGTCCCGTGAGCATGGCTACAAAGGGGACGTACCTGTACGTTCATTTGTGCAGCCGTGCCATCATATATCCTCGTGCACTGGTCGGCAATCGGTTAAAATTGATAAGTGTAAATTTATGCACTTGTTTGCCACTTTTTTTATTTATATTTTGCCTACTACTGCATTCTACATTCAAGGCATGCCTCTAGTGATAACTGTCAAAGTTGTCAGTACGCTTAGGTCAGCTCTCAACTAGCCTCAATTGGTTGGTGTCATAGCTGGTCAGCAGTGTCTGTAAAAGGACATGAAGGTTAAGGTGGTTGTGAACTCTCCCCCACAACTTTGTCCCATGTGAATCAGCATAAAAAACCCTAATGAACACTGCTGGTAGATATTTCCTTACTTGCTTAGTATTGTTGTAATCCTTTTTGTTCTTTAGAATGACTTCACTGAGCATGCCTATATCTCCCATGATTTATGGCACACTCTGTGTGGTTGTCTATCTATTATCAGGACTTCCTACGGCACAACACTGAAATCCCACACGACTGCATAATCACTTAGAGCTTCCTACTACACCCCATATGACCATGTGACATCACATGGAGTGGAAAAAAGGCAATGGGCAGCATTACTGCAGTCTTATCAGCTGAAGCTGATAAGACTGACATAGGCAAACACTAGATAATCGGCACAAGTAAATACTATGAAATAAAACAAGTCAGCTATGAGCAGGGAAGCAGGGTTGCCATAGAAACATTGGATTAAGAAGGAGGCTTGGTTAACAGTACAGGAAG
This sequence comes from Lithobates pipiens, assembly GCF_037356315.1. Lineage (NCBI taxonomy): Eukaryota > Metazoa > Chordata > Amphibia > Anura > Ranidae > Lithobates > Lithobates pipiens. The sequence goes on from NW_027507790.1 coordinate 158,615,516, forward strand.
TGTTCAATGAAAGGGCGTAAATACACTCTATATTCAAAAAATAATACTTCAGGTGGCGCTGCCTTACCCCTGGAAAAAAGTTTTTTAAAGTTTCTTTAAACAGTAAGTAATATGCGATTTGGGCTGCATTACAGTTTTATAATTACTTATTATAATGGACTAAGTGAAAAGAAGCATCAGAGTGGGAAAGTTTACTTCCTCTTTAACCACTTTCAGACCGGACCATTTTGCTGGTAAATGACCAGAGGTCTTTTTACACTTTGGCACTGCGCTGCTTTAACTGGTAATTGCGCGGTCATGCAATGTTGTACCCAAACGAAATTTGCGTCCTTTTCTTCCCACAAATAGAGCTTTCTTTTAAAGGTATTTGACTGACTCTGCGATTTTTATTTTTTGTGATATAAACGTAAAAAGACCGCAAATTTTTTAAAAAAATGATATTTTCTACTTTTTGTTATTAGAAAAATCCAATAAACTCAATTTTAGTCATACATTTAGGCCAAAATGTATTCAGCCACATGTCTTTGGTAAAAAAAAAGTCAATAACTGTATATTTATTGGTTTGCGCAAAAGTTGTCACATCTACAAACTAAGGTACGTTTTCTGGAATTTACGCAGCTTTTAGTTTACGACTGCCTATCTCATTTCTTGAGGTGCTAAAATGGCAGGGCAGTACAAAACCCCCCCAAATGACCCCATTTTGGAACGTAGACCCCCTAAGGAAATTGATAAGTGGCATGTTGAGCCCATTGAATATTTTATTTTTTTGCCTCAAGCGATTGAATAATGACAAAAAAATATATATTTTTTTTTATTACACAAAGTTGTCATTAAATGATATATTGCTCACACATGCTATGGGCATATGTGAAATGACACCCCAAAATAAATTCTGCTGCTTCTCCTGAGTACGGGGATACCACATATGTGGTACTTTTTGGGAGCCTAGCCGCGTACGGGGCCCCGAAAACCAAGCACCGCCTTCAGGCTTTCTAAGGGCGTAAAGTTTTGATTTCACTTCTCACTACCTATTACAGTTTTGAAGGCCATAAAATGCCAAGATGGCACAAAACCCCCACAAATGACCCCATTTTAGAAAGTAGACACCCCAAGCTATTTGCTGAGAGGCATGTTGAGTCCATGGAATATTTTATATTTTGCCACAAGTTGCGGGAAAATTACAAACTCTTTTTTTTTTTTTACACAAAGTTGTCACTAAATGATATATTGCTCACACATGCTATGGGCATATGTGAAATGACACCCCAAAATAAATTCTGCTGCTTCTCCTGAGTACGGGGATACCACATATGTGGGACTTTTTGGGAGCCTAGCCGCGTACGGGGCCCCGAAAACCAAGCACCGCCATCAGGCTTTCTAAGGGCATAAATTTTTGATTTCACTTCTCACTACCTATTACAGTTTTGAAGGCCATAAAATGCCAAGATGGCACAAAACCCCCACAAATGACCCAATTTTAGAAAGTAGACACCCCAAGTTATTTGCTGAGAGGCATGTTGAGTCCATGGAATATTTTATATTTTGCCACAAGTTGCGGGAAAATTACAAACTTTTTATTTTTATTTTATTTTTTCACAAAGTTGTCACTAAATGATATATTGCTCACGCATGTCATGGGCATATGTGAAATGACACCCCAAAATAAATTCTGCTGCTTCTCCTGAGTATGGGGATACCACATATGTGGGACTTTTTGGGAGCCTAGCCGCGTACGGGGCCCCCGAAAACCAAGCACCGCCTTCAGGCTTTCTAAGGGCGTTACAGTTTTGAAGGCCATAAAATGCCAAGATGGCACAAACCCCCCCCAAATGACCCCATTTTGGAAAGTAGACACCCCTAAATTTACGGGTACACTAGTGAGACTAGGTAATAAATGGCGGGTGCCCTGAAACTATAAAAAAATAACTAACCAACCAGCGTCACCTGTAACAGTTATATGGTGATCACTGGTGAAAGGGTTAACTAGGGGGCAATCAGGGGGCTTTATGCGGTAGTATATGGGGGTCCCTGGCGCTATAAAAAGCTGCGGCGAACCTAAATACCTACCTGCCTAACTAGTGTCACCTGTGACACTAATACAGCGATCAGAAAAACGATCGCTTATTAGGCTGGGTTCACACTGGAGCGATGCGGGAACGCCACGAATCCGCGGCGGGTTCCCGCATCGCATGCCTCCCGGCGGCAGTTCACACTGCCCTATGCGAACTGCTGGGAGTGTCAGTGAAATGTTAATGACACCCCCAGATCAGTTCGCATATCGCAGTGCGATCTGCAAACTCGGATCGCATGGTGTGAACACCCATGCGATCCGATTCTGCTGCGGACCAAAAAAAGGGTCCCGTGCGAGTTTGCGGCGGGTGCGGCGGGTGCAACGCGATATCAGCCATACTATCTGTATGGCTGAACTCGAATCGCACAGAGATCGGATGTGATTTGCACTGCAGTGCGGTGCGAATCACATCCGTTCTCATAAACCGCTGCAATGTGAACCCAGCCTTAGTGACACTGGCGACGGGGGGGGATCACGGGGTTAAACCTTTATTGGGGGGGTTAGGGGGGTACCTTAGAACTAAAGGGGGCTAACCCTAACTGCCCTAACAGTTATTACAGTCACAAATGACACCCGCCGGATGATCAGGGGGTTAAACCTTTATTAGGTAATAAATGGCGGGTGCCCTGAAACTATAAAAAAATAACTAACCAACCAGCGTCACCTGTAACAGTTATATGGTGATCACTGGTGAAAGGGTTAACTAGGGGGCAATCAGGGGGCTTTATGCGGTAGTATATGGGGGTCCCTGGCGCTATAAAAAGCTGCGGCGAACCTAAATACCTACCTGCCTAACTAGCATCACCTGTGACACTAATACAGCGATCAGAAAAACGATCGCTTATTATGCTGGGTTCACACTGGAGCGATGCGGGAACGCCACGAATCCGCGGCGGGTTCCCGCATCGCATGCCTCCCGGCGGCAGTTCACACTGCCCTATGCAAACTGCTGGGAGTGTCAGTGAAATGTTAATGACACCCCCAGATCAGTTCGCATATCGCAGTGCGATCTGCAAACTCGGATCGCATGGTGTGAACACCCATGCGATCCGATTCTGCTGCGGACCAAAAAAAGGGTCCCGTGCGAATTTGCGGCGGGTGCAGCGGGTGCGGCGAATGGCTGAACTCGAATCGCAGAGATCGGATGTGATTTGCACTGCAGTGCGGTGCGAATCACATCCGTTCTCATAAACCGCTGCAATGTGAACCCAGCCTTAGTGACACTGGCGACGGGGGGTGATCACGGGGTTAAACCTTTATTGGGGGGGGTTAGGGGGGTACATTAGAACCAAAGGGGGCTAACCCTAACTGCCCTAACAGTTATTACAGTCACAAATGACACCAATGCAAAAAAAAATAAAAAATGCATTGGTGTCACTGTGACTGGGGGGGCAGGGGTAATTGGGGGGGTGATCGGGGGGTAAAGGGGGGGTGTGAGTGTGCCTGGCATGTTCTACTGTGAAGTGTCGTGTTGGTGCAACTCACCGATCCTCTCTCCTCGGTGCCGGAACGAAAAATACCGACACGGAGGAGAGATTACATCACTTCCTCTCCTGTGTTTACATTACAGGAGAGGAAGTGATGTCACGAAGGATTTCCATTCGTCGGGAGTGATCGCGAGGGGGTGGCCATGAATGAATGGCCGCCCCATCATCCCGGATCGCTCCCGAACGAATACCGACCGCCGCAGGCACCGGGGGGGGCCCGATCGGGCCCCCCACCCGCGGGAAGGCAGGGACGTACAGGTACGCCCATATGCCTGCCCGTGCCATTCTGTCGACGTACATCGTCGTGCGGCGGTCGGCAAGTGGTTAAGCAGTGTTAATTTTGAAGTCAATTTTCAATTTAGTTTTAGTCATAGTCTTGTTGTATTTTAGTTTTTTTGACTAAAATGCCATTTTAGGTTTAGTCGTATTTTAGTTGACTAAAATCTCCCGTACATTTTAGTTGACTAAAATTGAATGGGTTTCGTTAAATTTTAACGCATCATTTAAGCATTTCTTCTCATTATATACTCGAGTAAAAACCTAATAACATGTTATTATTCATGGTATTAAAGCAGAGTTCCACCCAAAAATAGAACTTCTGCTTTAAGTGCTGGTGACCCCCGTTTACATGCCACGTTTGGCATGTCATTATTTTTTGGGGGGGGAGCGCATACTCAGTTTTTATAGGCACCCAGCTCCCATTTCCTCCACTTCACATCTCCCCCATCCCTCCCTGCAATCTTCTGGGACACGTCACAGGTCCCAGAAGACTTGCCTGGCCATTCACAGCGTGCAGTGCGGCTCGCTGATGCGCAGTGTGTAACCGACTGACGCCACAGCCCAGCACCCACAGTTAGAATGTCGGCAGAGGAGCGAGGCTTTGTGTGCCCGCATCGCTGGACGTGGGAACGGGTGAGTGTCCAATTATTCAAAGTCAGCAGCTATACTTTTTGTAGCTGCTGACTTTTAAATGGGTGGAACTCCTCTTTAAAGGTGTGAACATGCACTACAGACACAGATTTAGTCATTGAAATATATAACGTCTTTATAAATAAAACCAAGTTTCATAAACAAAGATATTGCTTTTTGACAAGCAGAAGTACAACTTGAAAATATAAAAAAAAAAAAAAAACTGTAATCTCTATTGGCTGCAATGCCATTGCACATATTATCTGAATATATTACCAATATTAAATATCAAGAAATAAAAATAAGAAAAGCCTTTTTCTTCTTTTTTTTTGTTTTAGCAGCTAAGTAGATGCCCCCTGCTTATTCTTATGTGGTAGTGCAGTGTTAATGTTGATGTAAAATTTCCATTTAGTTTTAGTCATAATCTTTTGACTAGAATGCCATTTTAGTTTTAGTCATCTCAATTGTTTTAGTTTTAGTCGACTAAAATAGTATTAATTTAGTCGACTAAAATAGTATTAATTTAGTCAACGAAAATATTTTAGTCAACGACATTAACATGGAGGTTAATTTTTAACTCCACAGACTAGTTCACACGAGCCCTTGGAGCAGCCCGGCTGAAAAAATGGTGAGTGGCTTTTTAGAGGGCAATAGAGCGACAGCTGCCAGACATTTAGGAGGCAATACTGCCACTACCAGAATGCTTATTTTTTGACAGCCAAATGGGGATTTTGTATGTAAATACCAAGCTGCAACTGCAATGTGGTTGAAGTGCTGTCCATTTTTTTGCCCCCTATCTGCCCTTTTAGGTGGTCAGTTAGGGAGCATAAAAACTCTGACCCAGTTTCCTTTTCTTTACCACCCTCAGCTGCACATTTGGAGAAGGGTCTTCCTTATGGCTGCATGCTATCTATCTAGCACAGATGCATTAGTCACAAATGTGGCTGGGCATAATTACAGTGGCTTTAAAAATATTCATACCCCTGAAATTTTCCACATTTTGTCATAGTACAACCAAAAACATAAATATATTTTATTGGAACTTTATGTGATAGACCAACACAAAGTGGAACATAATTGTGAAGTGGAAGAAAAACAATATATGGTTTTCAAATTTTTTTACAAATAAATATGTAAAAGTGTGGTGTGCATTTGTATTCAGCCCCTTGAGTCAATACTTTGTGTAGAACCACCTTTCACTGCAATTTTAGTTGCAAGCCTTTTTGGGTATGTCTCTACCAGTTTTGCACCTCTAAAGAGTGAAATGTTTGCCCATTCTTCTTTGCAAAATAGCTCAAGCTCTGTCAGATTGGATGGAGAGTGTCTGTGAACAGCAGTTTTCAAGTCTTGCCACAGATTCTCAATATGGTTTAGGTGTGGACTATGACTGAGCCATGAATATGCTTTGATCTAAACCATTCCATTGTAGCTCTGGCTGCATGTTTATTTGTTTAGTGTTCTTGTCCTGCTGGAAGATGAACCTCTGTCCCAGTCTTAAGTCTTTTAAGACTCTAAAATGTTTTCTTCTAAGATTGCCCTGTATTTGGCTCCATCCATCTTCCCATCACCTCTGACCAGCTTCTCTGTCCCTGCTGAAGGAAAGCATCCCCACAACATTATGCTGCCACCACCATGTTTCATGGTGGGGATGGTGTGTTTAGGGTGATGTGCAGTGCTAGTTTTCTGCCACACATAGCGTTTTGCTTTTAGGCCAAAAAGTTCAATTTTGGTCTCATCTGACCAGAGCATCACCTTTCCCATGTTTTCTGTGTCCCCCACATGGCTTCTCACAAACTGCAAATAGGGGTTTATGATGGCTTTCTTTCAACAATAGCTTTCTTCTTGCCACTCTTCTATAAAGGCCAGATTTGTAGAGTGCACGACTAATAGTTGTCCTGTGGACAGATTCTCCCACCTGAACTGTGGATCTCTGCAGCTCCTCCAAAGTTAGCATGGGCCTCTGGGCTGCTTCTCTGATTAATACTCTCCTTACACGGCCTGTCAGTTTAGGTGGACGGTAGGTGGACTTGGTAGGTTTGCAGTTGTGCCTTACTCTTTCCATTTTCAATGATGGATTAAATAGTGCTCTGCGAGATGTTCAAAGTTTGGGACATTTTTTAAAACGTAACCCCGTTTTAAACTTCTCCACTTAATCCCTGACCTGTCTGGTGTGTTCCTTGGCCTTCATGATTCTGTTTGTTCACTAAGGTTCTCTAACAAATCTCTGAGGGCTTCACAGAACATACAGAGATTAAATTATACAAGGTGGACTCTCTTTACTAATTAGGTGACTTCTGAAGGCAATTGGTTACGCTGGATTTTAGTTAGGGGTATCAGAGTAAAGGGGGCTGAATACAAATGCATGCCACACTTTTCACATATTTATTGGTAAAAAAAAAAAATTGAAAACCATTTATAACTTTCCTTTCACTTCACAATTATGTGCCACTTTTTGTTGGTCTGTCACAAAATCCCAATGAAATAAATTTACGCTTTTGGTTGTAACATGAAAAAATGGGGTAAATTACAAGGGGTGTGAATACTTTTTTTAGGGCACTGTACAAACCCATTTTCAGATTTCTCTGGCACCCCTTCTTTCTTATTTTTAGGATTCCCATCAGTTAAATGGAAGGGTTAGCTTGTACATATTTTTTAATGATTTTTCTGTCTTCCTTCTTCAGGTCAAATCAAGTGTACAGTAATACCTAGGTTTGTGAGTAACATGCTATACAAGCATTTTTAAAGATGAGCAACTTTTTCTTGTTTACTTGATATACGAGTGCTGTCTTGATATATGAGCAGTAGTTTTAATGTAAAAACAAAAGAATTACACTCACAATGTTAAGGAGTTTGGTGATCATCAATGTAAATCTGCTGTGTATGTGTACAGTAAAGCCACTGGCTTACAGTATACAGTACACGTACAGCATTATATGTGGCCGGAGGTTATGGGGCAATAGTGGCGTAACGTGCATTCGGAGCGATGTCAACAGTTCCTGAGTGTCTCCGGGTTCTCCAGGAAGGGCTGAGAGCCACCATCGCCCCCGAACCTCTGGCCACATACAGCGCTGTATACTGTACACCAGTGGCTTTAAAGTACATATACACAGTGGCTTTACTGTACATATACATAGCAGCTTTACATGGATGAGCTCCAGACTCCTTAACATTGTCTTGTCAAACATCTCATTACCAGGTTTCTTTTAAGCAGGTGGAGTTGCAAAGCAAGCTGCTCTGTTGTGCTGCCACTTGGAATAACCTGTAGTACTCTGATAATCATTTGCCATACATGACCTGTTTATTTGGAAAACATAGATTGTATATAAATAGTGAAACACAGTTATAAAATAATGGTTTTAAATATATACATATATAAACACACAGTGAAATTTTCCCCGAAATAATCTAGCTTCTTTCAAAATTCCAATAATAGCTATACTACAATTAAATGCAAATGCCGCGACTGGGTATATAGTGCTTTGTGGAATTCCAGACAGCTAAAAGAATATACCTTGCTAATGCATTTCAGTTGTAATAATAATATAATTTATGAAATTAGGAACCTTAAACCTGCTATCAGTTTAATGTGGAAGAGTGAACAACATGCAGTCATTGCCAATAGGCTGGACTACCATATATTAAAATAAATTATTATTGTAAGCAATACATCATTTTATTTGTCAAATATTTGAAAGATAGTAGCCTGTTTTTACATTGTTCAAGTAACTGGTTAAATTGTGAGTAAAGATATATTCTAATATTTGATGCCGCAAAGAGCTGTTTTATATGAATAATGATTAGTTTAAACATTATGCTAGGCTCACTTCAGCTTTAACAATCACATCCAAATGCCGTACTTAAACAAGAACATTTGTACAGGTGTTCTCTCCAAGGTTACTGAATGAGTTGCCATCATAGTGAATGCTGGGCACATTTACACCACTGACATTTACAGGCAAGTTCAAGAATTTGTCTGAAGCTGTAGGCATAAAATGTGAAGAGTTCTGAGCTTGACAGTAAATGTGAAACTAAAGTAAGGACAATGCTCACATAGACACACGAGATATAAAAACCAGTTTCATGAATAAATAAGGGACTAACTTGATACTGTTCAGTAAAAGGAACCATTATTGGAGTAATAATTGCACTTATTTTTTGTCTAAAATTTAATTCATGTTCTGACATTTACAAAAATAATTATTTAGTTATACAGTGGGTATAGAAAAGAATACTCTCCTTTAAAATAAACGTGTTTTGTTGTTTCGCAGCCTGAAATTAAAACAGGCACATTTTTTTTTTATCCAGCTGCATTTACTTAGCGCAACTTACATAAAAGTGAAAGATATAACACCAACGTGTCAGAAATAATTATAAAAATTTAAAAACAGAATCACTGATTTGGAAAAAGGATCCCCCCCTTTCTAAAAAGGACTCGTAAACTCAATCAGGTGTAGCTAATCATTTTCTTAATGGCACACAAAGCCATTTGACATTCAATTGTGATCAGCTGTGGTCATTTTGATAAGTTCAGCAGTTCCCAGTTCCCTGGTAGTGCAACTGAAGCAAACAATAAACTATGGGTGGCAAGGCACTGTCAACAGATCTCCAGGATAAAGTTGTGGACAGGCACAAGGAAATGGATGCAAATAAAATGTCAAAGGCTTTATCAATGCCTAGAAGCACAGTGAAGTCTATTATTAAGAAGTGGAAGGTATTTCGTGCAACATAGACCCTCCCTAGATCAGGATGTTGCTCCAAACTGGAGGAAACAGGAGGAGGTCAGAGAGGCTACCAAGAGGCCTACGGGATTTTATAACAAAGAGTGGTGATTGTGTGCATGTGACAACAATATCAAAAATACTCCACAAATTTAGCTCGCATGGGAGGGTTACAAGAAAAAAGCCACTCCTCAAGAAATGCCACATGCATTCATGACTGAGCTTTGCTAAAACACACCTTGAGGATTCTGAGGCCATATCGAAAAAGGTTTTAAGGTCAGATGAGGGTAAAATGTAATTATTTGGCCTCAACACCAAACGATAAGTCTGGCAGAAATCCAATAGAGCTCACCATGCAAATAGCACCATTCCTACGGTAAAACACAGAGGTGGTAATATACTGTTATGGGGACGTTTCTCTGCAGCAGGGACTGGAGCACTTGTCAGGATATCAGGAAAAAATGGATGGGGAAAAATACCAATAAATTCTTGAGGAAAATCTGCTGCTCTCTACCAGAAAGTTGTCAATGGGAAGAAGGTTTACCTCCCAACATGACAATTACTCAAAGCAAACAGCAAAAACTACCACACAGTGGTTGAAGGAGAAAATGAGTGAACATCCTTAGTCAGAGCCCAGACTTAAACCCCATTGAAAATATGTGGAATGACTTGAAGACTGCAACCCACAAACAGTCACCATCAAATTGAACTGAACTTTAGCAGCTCTGCAAAGAAAAGTTGGCAAATATTGCAAAGTCTAGTGCAAAGTTAGTAGAGGCATATCCCAACAGACCAAAAGGTGGTAATTAAAGCAAAAGGTAGTTCAACAAAATACTGACACAAGGGGGTGGTCATTTCTCCAACTCTGTTGGTGTTATGCCTTACACTTGCATGGTATATGAGTAAATACAGCTGTATGAAACACAAACTGTGTCTGTCTTCATTTCAGGCTGCAAAGCAAGAAAATTTCATTTTAAAAGGGGGTGATTCTTTTCTATACCCACTGTATATTCAAGGTAAGATATTTGTCATGGGAACACACAAAATTATTTAAAAAAAATGCATCTGACACAATCACATCTTAAAGCAGAACTCAACGGAAAGAGAAGAACTTCCTAAAGCCTATTTATCCAAAAAAAAAAAAAAGAGCACAAGGGGTGTAACTTACTACCAGTGTGATGTGTCCCCTATGCTGCTGTCTACTGGTTTTGTAGGAAATCTCCATTCTCTGATTCTCCCTACCCCTGCTGTCCCAATCTTAAATTCCTGTTCTGGTGGCAACCTAAAATTTTCGAGTTACCTTCACTTTCATTTTCGGAAATGTTGGTGATCAGGACAATCAGAGAGATCAGATCAGAATCTCTTTAACGTGGACACAGACAGCAACACAAGGGTTCTAAGAATTCACCACCTAAGCTAAAAAGGTTTGCCTTTAAAGTGGCATTAGGGTTCGGACTTTAAAAAAAAAATATATATACATATATATATATATATATATATATATATATATATATATATATATATATATATTTATATATTATTTTTTTTTGAAAAAAAAATATATTATACTTATCTTCTCTGTGCAGGCAATGTATATTTCTTAAAGGGAAAATGATTTCTGTTCTCCCTTGGAACCACAACAATGTTTGTAGATCTGGGATACTATCACACATGGTTCACTGAATGCCTTTTTTGGAAGCCAATTATACACTTCTTATGCACTGGTATATGGTACTCTCCAGGAAAGCTAAATGTGTGCAGGGAGCTTCTGACCATTGTTTCAGGGGCTAAGGCTCAGCTACCACTTTGATCCATGTGTGGTGGGAATGTCTGAGAATAAAACATTTTTGGATAAGAGTTTATCAATTGATCACCTAGACATGCAAAGGTCTTAACTAAATAAGCCATTCAAACTTCAGCAGGGATACTTACTACTTACAACAGTACGGGGAACAAAAAAGCCAGAACACAATATTGTTTTCATAAATTGCAAATCAATGCATCAAGGAAAAAAATGCACACTTGTAGGCACATTACAAATGTAATTAGGATTTTTTGAATTGCTAAATGAGTGCAATTTGAGGAGTCCAGTAGTAAACATCTTCCATTATAATTTATGCAACATCCGTTAAGTTTATAAAGGAACTATAAATTATTTTATTTACATATAACTAATTAAGAGTATAGGTTTGTAAACCGTGAATGTTATATTTGTCAGCTAAAAAAAACGCATATATATTTTATAATTTAACAGACAGGAAATAGCTGAAAGCATAGAAAACAGAATTAATTAACAGAAACATGTTTCCTTAACCGCTTCACCCCCGGCCATTTTTTGTGAACACTTTTGACACATTTTTGAAACCATTGACAATTATACAGTGATTAGTGCTATAAAAATACAATGATTACTGTGTAAATGTCACTGGCAGGGAAGGGGTTAACACTAGGGGGCAATCAAGGGATTAACCATGTTCCCTAGGTTTGTTTATAACTGTGGGGGGGGGGGTAGAACTGTCTAGGAGGAGAGATCAGTGTTCATACATAGTATGAACACACGATCTGCCTCCTCTCCCCTGAAAGGACCGGAATCTGTGTGTTTACACACACAGATCCCAGTTCTCATTCTGTCACGAGCGATCGGCAGCAGCCTGGCGGTCATTGTGCCACCAGGCACTTGCATCGGGGTTAGGCACACACTGCGGGCATGCACCTCCGGCGCCAGGTGCCCCATGTCACCAAAAGGTGAAGCGATATAAATAACGTTGTTTCGCCCAGCCGTGCCATTCTGCTGCAGTAAAACTGCGGCGGCTGGTTGGCAAGCGGTTAATATCATACTATGCCTTGTAATATTGCTATAGAGAAAGTGTAAAACTCACTGATTATTTTCTCCACTTATGCATGAATTTAATTAAAAAAAGCAAAAAAAATAAATAAAATAGGGTTTTATGAGAATAAAAAAACTGAGTTTGCAAGTACCCTATGTCTTTATCAATCAGCCATACAATTAAAAATATTAAAATCTATTTGTGGCTATTTCTCCATATTAGCATTTCATAACTGACCAGTTTAACCACTTGGGTACCGCGCTATTGCCGAATGACGGCATTAGCGCGGACCTAGATTTCCGGGACTACGTCTATTGACGTCGTCCCGGTTACGAGCGGCCTGCGCGCCCCCTGAGGCCGTGAGACTCGCCTGATCACCGATCCGTGTAAGGGGTCGATCCCGACCCCTTATCACGTGATCAGCTGTCAGCCAATGACAGCTGATCATGTGATAGAACGGAGCCGGTAATCACCGGCGGCCGTGATCGGGACATCAGTCCCGATCACGGCCAGCAATGCAAGGCACCACATGCCACCTGCCAGTGCCCACCTGCCTCCCGCAGTGCCATCCTGAAGTATAACTAAAAGTAAAAGTAAGTGCCCCCCGTCTGTGCCCATAGTGCCCACAGTGCCACCCACAGTGCCACCCACAGTGCCACCCACAGTGCCACCCCACAGTGCCACCCACAGTGCCACCCACAGTGCCACCCACAGTGCCACCCAATCTGCCTCAAAGGTGCTGCACCCCAGTGCCGCCCATCAGTGCCCAGCAGTGCCGCCCATCAGTGCCCAGCAGTGCCGCCCATCAGTGCCCAGCAGTGCCACCTATCAGAGCCACCTATCAGTGCCCATCAGTCCCATCTATCTGTGGTACCTATCAGTGCCCATCCGTGCCACCCATCCGTGCCACTTATCCGTGCCACCCATCCGTGCCATCTTATCTGTGCCCATCTTTGCCCATCAGTGCCGCCTTATCTGTGCCCATCGGTGCCGCCTTATCTGTGCCTATTAGTGCCGCCTTAACTATGCCTATCAGTGCCCACCAATGCAGCCCATCAGTGCCCACCAATGCAGCCTATCAGTGCCGCCTTATCAGCGCACTTCAATGAAGGAGAAAAATGACCCGTTTGCAAAATTTTATAACAAACTATTAAAACATGATTTTTTTTTTTTTTTTTTTTGCATCTTTTTTTGTTTGTTTAGCAAAAAATAAAACTCCGAGCTGTAACTAAATACCACCAAAAGAAAGCTCTATTTGTGGGAAAAAAATGATAAAAATTTCATTTGGGTACAGTGTTGTATGCCCGCGCAATTGTCATTCAAAGTGCATCAGCGCTGAAAGCTGAAAATTGGTCTGGGACTGAGGGGGGTTTAAGTGCCCAGTAAGCAAGTGGTTAAAGGAACAAATTTGTACTTAGATACCGTAAAAGGAGATTCTTCTATTTTGTTATATATACAGGCTGTGATGTCAATCAAAATGATTAAGAATGAGCTTGTGTTTGTTTCAAAACAGGTTTGAATCTGAACCCAGAGGTAAGCTGTCGTACCTGGTCCACTGGACCATTATAGTGTAGTCCCCACCCATTTCCTAACAAACACAAGCTCATTCCTAAGCATGAGTCAGTAGAAGAGGTGGGAAAAGTACTGTGGTTTCTTTGCTAAAAGGAGAGAGGATCTCCACCTAGCATCTAAGTGAATGTTAACTTTGGAAGCTGTATGTTCCCTTAAGAAAGTGAATGTTTGTAAGTAAGGTAATGTATTCACTTTGAACTTTCCAATCCCATTTTTCTTTTATAATTTCCCTTGCACATGGTTGACAACACAGCTTCATCTTACTAAAATTCACTTTCCAAAGAAAACATTCACTTTGCTGCTTGATCAATCTCTGTTCCTATAGTGAACAAACTCAGTATTATTCAGGTGTCTTTTTTTTAATTGTATATTACTCGCTATCTTGGTGTAAGTAAGTAACAATGGAAAATATGATAGTTGCTTTTTCTAAATTAGTGCTTTTTTGTAAATTCTTTATTTTGGTTCTTGAAAGTCACACAAAAATACAAACTATGCAATGGCAACATATAGATGAGGTGTGTTATGTTAGGGGGCGCTATAAACAGGGGTCAAGTGCTGGGGAAAAAAGTGTGGGAACTCTCACCCAAGATCCACTCCCCCACCAAAAAAATAAATAAATAAATAAAGGTACGCTCATATGCATATATATTTCACAGAAAATACAGTACATATATAGTAAAGTGCCAGTTTACAAATACAAAATAAGTTAACTTGTCAAACAGAATAATCAACACAATGGGTGATGATCTTTCCCTCGCAGGGAATTTCTAACACAAATACACCCTGTTCCAAATTCAAATACAGCAAATTAGAAAATATCACACAAACTGGAATAACGTTGCCCTTGCCGTGCAAGATTATTGGCAACGGATCAAAAAACTCATGGATCGGATCATTCCTTGGATCTGAGTCACAGATCGGATCTTTTTTCGGATCAGCAAATAATAAATTTGCAAAAACCTGTGAAAAATGTCACCACCATATAGTCCCCACTGCAATATACATCTCCCCTACTGTAATATCCACGTCATCTCCCCCAATAATATTTTGGCTGAGCATGGATGGGTATGGCTGGGTATTAGCAGAATATGTATTGGCAGGGTAAGTATTGGCAGGGTATTGCAGAATATTGGCAGGATAAGTATTGGCAAGGTATTGCAGAGTATTGGCAGGGTATGGCAGATTACTGCTGGGTATTGCAGATTATTGGCAGGGCATTGCAGGGTAAGTATTGCAGAGTCTTGGCAGGGTAAGTATTGCAGAGTAAGTATCGGCAGGTTATGTATTGCAGAGTATTGGCAGGGTATAGCAGAGTATTGGTGGAGTAATGCAGAGTATTGGTGGAGTAATGCAGAGTATTGGTGGAGTAATGCAGAGTATTGGCGGAGTATTGTTGGAGTAATGCAGAGTATTGTTGGAGTAATGCAGAGTATTGTTGGAGTAATGCAGAGTATTGGCGGAGTAATGCAGAGTATTGGCGGGGTATTGCAGAGTATTGGGTAATGCAGAGTATTGGCGGGGTAATGCAGAGTATTGGCGGAGTATTGGTGGAGTAATGCAGAGTATTGGCGGAGTATTGGTGGAGTAATGCAGAGTATTGGCAGAGTATTGGTGGAGTAATGCAGAGTATTGGTAGAGTAATGCAGAGTATTGGTAGAGTAATGCAGAGTATTGGTGGAGTAATACAGAGTATTGGCGGAGTATTGGTGGAGTAATGCAGAGTATTGGTGGAGTAATGCAGAGTATTGGTGGAGTAATGCAGAGTATTGGTAGAGTAATGCAGAGTATTGGTGGAGTAATGCAGAGTATTGGCGGAGTAATGCAGAGTATTGGCGGAGTATTGGTGGAGTAATGCAGAGTATTGGTAGAGTAATGCAGAGTATTGGTGGAGTAATGCAGAGTATTGGCGGAGTATTGGTGGAGTAATGCAGAGTATTGGTAGAGTAATGCAGAGTATTGGCGGAGTAATGCAGAGTATTGGCGGAGTATTGGTGGAGTAATGCAGAGTATTGGTAGAGTAATGCAGAGTATTGGTGGAGTAATGCAGAGTATTGGCGGAGTATTGGTGGAGTAATGCAGAGTATTGGTAGAGTAATGCAGAGTATTGGTAGAGTAATGCAGAGTATTGGCGGAGTAATGCAGAGTATGGGCGGAGTAATGCAGAGTATGGGCGGAGTAATGCAGAGTATGGGCTGAGTAATGCAGAGTATGGGCGGAGTAATGCAGAGTATGAGCGGAGTAATGCAGAGTATGGGCGGAGTAATGCAGAGTATGGGCGGAGTAATGCAGAGTAATGCAGAGTATTGGCAGAGTAATTTAGAGTATTGGCGGAGGGGTAATCCAGAGTATTGGCGGGGTAATGCAGAGTATTTGCGGGGTAATGCAGAGTATTGCAGAGTATTGAGTGACTAACCTGGTTTACTAGTCTTCTCGCTCGGGATAGAACTGGGTAGAGGGGAGGGAGGAGACAGTCCGTATGCCAGCGGCGTGTGTCTGCCGCTGGCTGCGCTGGAGGGCGCATGCGCACTGACTCCAGTGCGTGCCCGCGTGTACGGCCGATGTCATGTGACCGGTTGCTAGACGCGGAGCGGCCCTAGCCTAGCAACCAGTCACTGACTCGGGCGGCAGAGGAGCGGCGGGCTACGCACGAGCAGCAGGCTCCTCCGGCTGCTAATGGGAACGGCGTTCCCGTTGTGGAAATAGTACGGGAACGCCGTTCCCATGCGTTCCCGCAGGACTCGAGCCCTGGCTATAAATATATGTCATTCTGCATTAGAAATAACAATCTTTTTAAATTTAATAATACATTCTAAAGTGCATAGTGCTGGTGATAATTATAAACAATCCAACAATATTAATCATCCAATAATTATAGTAATAGTGAATCAAAATAATTAATCAAAACAAAGTCCATGTGTCTTTGATAGTGGAACTCCAATCCATACACCGTCACCACACCGATCACTAAGTGAAGGCTAGGTGGCTGCAGACCTGTCTGGTGTTCATGCTGTTATCCTTGGTGCCGGAAAAAGGCACCCAACAATGTAACCAGGCACTTTGGCATTTGGTTTTATCCAATTTTAAATAAACTGTTACACTAAGGTCATGTTTTTTTATTTATCTTTTAATGGGCTATCGTGGTGGAGAAACGCAAAGGATTCCAGTTATATCTCCTTTGGTATACCAGCAGGATTGCTGACCTACAAAAAAAAAAAAAAAACAACCTGATTTGACCTTCTTTTTAGTTAACCACTTGACCACTGGGCACTTAAACACCCTTAATAACCAGACCAATTTTCAGCTTTCGGTGCTCTCACATTTTGAATGACAATTACTCAGTCATGCAAAACTGGACCTATATGAAATTTTTGTCCTTTTTTTCACACAAATGGAGCTTTCGTTTGGTGGTATTTAATCACTGCTCGGTTTTTTATTTTTTGTGCTATAAAAGAAAAAATACAGAAAATTCTCTAAAAAAAATGAATTTTTCTTTGTTTCTGTTATAAAATTTAGCAGATTAGTAATTTTTTCTTCATAAATTTTGGCCAAAATTTATACTACTAAATATCTTTGGTAAAAATAAGTACAAATTGGTGGATATTATTTGGTCTTTGTGAAAGTTATAGAGTCCACAAGCTATGGTGCCAATATCTGAAAATTGATCACACCTGAAGTACTGATGGCCTATTTCAATTCTTGAGACCCTAACATGCCAGAAAAGTACAAATACCCCCCAAATGACCCCTTTTTGGAAAGAAGACATTCCAAGGTATTTAGTAAGAGGCATGATGAGTTTTTTGAAGTTGTAATTTTTTCCCACGATTCTTTGCAAAATCAATATTTTTGTTACTTTTTTTTTTTTCACAAAATTGTCGGTGTTTATTTCTCACACACAGCATATGCATACCACAAATTACACCCCAAAACACATTCTGCTATTACTCCCGAGTACGGCAATACCACATGTGTGAGACTTTTACACAGTGTGGCCACATACAGAGGCCCAACATGCAAGGAGCGCCATCAGGTGTTCTGGAGCACCCAGGACAATTCTGACATTTCTCTCCTACATGTAAAAATCATCATTTATTTTCTAGAAAATTACATAGAATCCCAAAACATTATATATGTTTTTTTAGCAAACACCCTGGAGAATACAATGGTGGTCGTTGCAACTTTTTATCTCGCACGGTATTTGCGCAGCAATTTTTTGAATGCTTTTTTTTGGAAAAAAAACTGTTTTGTGCTAAAAAAAAACAAAAAAACACAGTAAAGGTAGCCCAATTTTTGCATAATGTGAAAGATGAAGTTATGCTGAGTAAATAGATACCTAACATGTCACTCTTCAAAATTGCACACGCTCGTGGAATTGCACCAAACGTCGCTATTTAAAAATCCCCATAGGCGACAATTTTTTTTTTTTTTACTGGTTATATGTTTTGAGTTACAGAGGAGGTCTAGGGCTAGAATTATTGCTCTCGCTCTAACGTTCGCAGCGATACCTCACATGTGTGGTTTGAACACTGTTTTCATATGTGGACGGGACTTACGTATGCGTTCGCTTCTGCATGCGAGCACATGGGGACAGGGGCACTTTAAAAAAAAAAAAATTATTGTTCATTTTACTTTATTTATTTTAGTTTGACATTTTTTTCCCCAAAAATATTTTTTTTGATCACTTTTATTCCTATTACAAGGAATGTAAACATCCCTTGTAATAGGAATATGGCATGACAGGTCCTCTTTACAGTGAGATATGGGGTCAATAAGACCCCGCATCTCACCTCTAAGCTGGGAAGCCTGGAAAAAAGAAAAGATTCTGGCTTTGATCATATTGGCGAGTCGGTAGAAGCACCGGAGGGTGGCGGGAGGGGGGGATGTCTATGGCTGGGTATTGCAGGGTATCACCAACTATGGCTGGGTATGGCTGGGTATCTCTGAGTATGGCTGGGTATCTCAGAGTATGGCTGGGTATCTCAGATTATGGCTGGGTATCTCAGAGTATGGCGTTGCAGAGTATTGCGTTGCAGAGCATTGCAGGGTATTGGCGGGTGTTGCAGAGCATTGCAGAGTGTTGCAGGGTATTGGCGGGTGTTGCAGAGCATTGTGGAGTGTTGCAGGGTATTGGCGGGTGTTGCAGGGTATTGGCGGGTGTTGCAGGGCATTGCAGAGTGTTGCAGGGTATTGGCGGGTGTTGCAGGGTATTGCAGAGTGTTGCAGGGTATTGGCGGGTGTTGCAGAGCATTGCAGAGTGTTGCAGGGTATTGGCGGGTGTTGCAGAGCATTGCAGAGTGTTGCAGGTTATTGCAGAGTGTTGTAGGGTATTGCAGAGTGTTGCAAGGTATTGGCAGGTGTTGCAGAGAATTGCAGAGTGTTGCAGGGTATTGCAGAGTGTTGCAGGGTATTGCAGAGTGTTGCAGAGTATTGCAGAGTGTTGCAGGGTATTGCAGAGTGTTGCAGGGTATTGCAGGGTATTGCAGGGTATTGCAGAGTATTGCAGAGTAATGGCAGGGAATTGAGGGGTTAATTTTCGGTGAGCAGCGATGTGGGCACTGCAGATGCAGCCCACATCGCTGCTAACACCGATCTCTTCCCCCTCCGCTGTTCCGATTAGTACAGAGAGGGGGAGGGAGGGATAACATGACGCCGGTTTGTTTACAAGTGATTACTCCGTCATTTGACGGAGCGATCACGTGGTAAACGGCCGCGATGAGCAGCCGTTTACCGTGATCCGTGATGCGCCGGGTCCTGTGGACCCGGCGGTCACGGATGTTCTCGAGTGCGCGCCCCAGGGGGCACGCGAGAGCGGAATTCTGGGAGGGCGTCATATGACGGCCTCCCAGAGTTAAACAACCGCCCTGTAGCCGTCATTCGGCTATGGGCCGGTTGTTAAGTGGTTAGGGGGTCATGTGTCCAGTGAGTAGGCACTTTACTCACACTCATTGGGTGATTCAAAATAAAGCCCCATACACACTATCAGTTTTTCTGCTGAGTTTTTCCTTCAGATTTACCCTTGCACTGGCCCTTGCACTACATGGTTTTGGTAAACCTGAAGGAAAAACTCAGCAGAAAAACTGATAGTGTGTATGGGACTTCAGTTTGTCACTGGTGATGGTGTATGGATTGGAGTTCCACTATAAAAAGACACATGGACTTTGTTTTGATTTATTATTTTGATTGACTGTTACTATCATTATTGAAGGACGATTATATTGTTGAATTGTTTATAATTATTACCAGCACTATGCACTTTATTATTATTTAAATTTAAAAAGATTGTTATTTCTAACTCAGAATCACATATATTTATAGCGCCCCCTAACATAACACACCTCAATACCTAATGTCAGCACTTTGTGGGGAGCAGCTAATTTCAATTCACATATTTTTTAGTTCTATAGTGCAAGGTTTTTTCACTTTTTAACATTTGGATGAGACAATCCTGCTAAAACAATGTACTGTACATGCCCTAATATTCTAGTGTTGTAGAAGATGGTTGGCTGATTTTAAAGTAGGTAAGGAAAAAAGCAAGCAACAGAATGAGATCTGTAAGTAGTAATGGTGATCCGTTTTTCATCTAAATTAAAAGTGGTCGAATAAGAGAGGAATAAGCAGAAAGGAAAAGGGGAGGGGATCCCTCAAATCCTGGAAGTGCCCCAAATCCCGAAAGGGAGGAAGCACTTTAAGGATTTGGGGCACACGGCCGCACTGCGCAGCTGCTCTCACCTACACCTCTACCTCACAGAAGCACCCACATATGTGCTAATGCTGCAGAGTGGAACATGGCCAGCAACTACGTGGACACTTAGTCACAGATCTTAGGCTGCAATACTGGAACCATTGGGTCCCCAAGACCAAAAAATAAATAAAAATCAGATGATCCTATCTACATACATCTCTTATACGACATTGAGAGTGCTCCAATGTGGAGGGATAATTCCTAGAGCAAAGGAGAATATCTATTTATACATATTATAACACACAGACCAGATTTGGCCATCTTTGGCTAGATGAAGAGGAAAACCCTCAAAATGTATTAGCCATCATTTGATCATCCCTTGAGATGATATCACTTTATAACAATCCATCCAGTGTTTAAAATAGCTTTTTATTCATATGTACGAATACGTAATACTACTCTGTATATACCTAATTTGCTTATAATAAACTATTTTTTAATGATTCATGCATTTTTCCTTTATATATATATATATATATATATATATATAGCATTTCGGAATTACCCTAGTCGGCCTAGGCAGCGGAGAATGCATGATCACTTTACACTTATATCATCAAGAATTACTACCACCTTACTAAGGCCCTCCACACTAGTGCAGGAGAATATCTTTTCTTTCTTTGTGTACATATAGCTGCCGGGTGAGGAAAAACCTGCCCGAAGCTCATTGGTCCAGCACTGACATTTGCTTTCAGACCATGAGTTCAGACCAAATCTGAAGCCAAACCCAAGCTCATCCAATGATAAGTGAGTGTGTAAACAAGGATCTCTGGAGTTTCATCCTTGAGCAATGGAAGGCTGCTAAGAGGTATATCAGCTAGCAATTGCTGGATTTGGACCCAACATTGATTAGAACTGTGTTTACACCAGTGCAATATTATAGTCATGTGAACTACTCTGTGATACTTGCTAGGGTCAGTGAAGCCTGAACACCATCTTGATTTAACTTGGGCCATGAAGATCTTTTTCCAGATACTACCACATTATGACAGACTCACCTGTTAAATGAAGGCCTTCAGTGCTGTGCTGTCACAGCTCCCACTGGTCCAGGTTGCTTCCATCTTTGCCTAGTCTTCCTTGTGGGTTCTGCCTCTTTGGCTGCTTGCTCAGCCAGGCTGAGGTCAACCATGGGACTCACATCAACACGGCACACAGCAGATGCTAAAAATGTGTGTGGTCTGAGATGAGCATGTCAAATCACATTTCCACTGACAGATGGGGGAGAGGCATTTATGACAGAAAAGATCACCAGGGTCTCTTCTGTTATAAAAACCCTGCTTGTCATCCATCCCTCTTGAACCAAGAAAGGAGTCTTAAGATCACTTAAGGAGATGCTGTCTAATTTGGTTTCAAAAGGAAATTCTTGTTAAAAATATCCCCTCAACCGATGGTGTAAGGCAGGGGTGTCCAAACTTTTTTCAAAGAGGGCCAGATTTGATGAAGTGAACATTTGTGAGGGCCGACCATATCTTTTGTGACCCCAACAAATCTCCGAGCACCGCTCAGGAAAAAGGATGAGCTTGGGTGTGTTATTTGGATATACCGTATTTATCGGCGTATAATATGCACAGGCGTATAACACACGCCTTCACTTTAAGAGGGAAGTTTCAGGGAAAAAAAAAGTACATTTTAAATAAAAGTACTGTGAAACAAAATAAGGGTCAGTGCCCATCAATGCAGCCTAATCAGTGTCCATCTGCAGCCTCACCATTGCCATGAGTGCAGCCTCACCATTGCCATGAGTGCAGCCTCACCATTGCCATGAATGCAGCCTGATTGATGCCCATCTGCAGCCTTGTCTCCTGTTTACTCAACGGCTTCTTTAATACAAGTTCCCGTCTCCTATGATAGACAGAATAGTCATCCAATGGCACTTCCTATTACAGATGCCGCTGAGTAAACAGGAGATTTTTCCTGTATGTAATCTGACGCCCCCTCCGAGGCAGTGCAAATAAACAGTATATATCTTTTGTGACCCTGGGGACCACAAAAGATATATATATCCAAATTACCAGAGGGGCCACATTAAACCGAAACTCTGGCCGGACTTTGGACATGGTCCAAGATTATTTCTGCCCCTGGTCAGATTAACAGTACTAGGGTGTGGCCACACCAAAAGCAAAATTCACTGAGACAGACACAGTATCAACTTTCTGTTTATTTTAGTTCCTGTTTTGAATTTATATAGTGACACTGATAGCCGGACATTTCATTGGTAGATTAAGCAGGCTTATGCAAACTACAAAAACATATACTGTACATCTTATGATAATGATAATGCATGACAGTACATAGATTTTAAGCTGGGTCCTTGTCCATATAGAGGAGTAGCATTCTATTAAAACCATATAGGGTATCTTGCTCCTCCACATCGATGCTGTCTTTTTGGGTGTAGAAGCAGACGCAGTCTTTTTGTTAACTCTTGCTGTTCCAGGATATGGGAGGGGTGAGTTGTGCACATTATCTATTGAATATGAGTTTAAGGCTAACAGGCAAAACTTGTTTGAAACATGTACTTATATATTTAAAAATATATCATGCAATTGACATTTCATTGTGATATTTCAATCATATCCATTACACTTGGTGTAAGGTATATGCCTAAGCATTTAATTTGCCTTTGAGCCCACAAAAAGGAAAAATTAATTTAATATTGCTTAGGACGTATAATGAAGCATATTGTTGATATTTAGGGCATGTGTTATTTGAAGGTTTATTTTGAAGTTGGAAAAAGCACAATATTTTAGAAATGTGGTCAATAAGTTGGAGAGAGATATAGTTTGACATATGAATCTTATATGTAGGGGCTTAAAGTATAGCTAAAGGCAAAACATTTTTTGTTTTACTAGAGAGGGATTAGAACATCTGTCAATTTTTATTGCTGTCTGTGCCCCGTTTCTCTCTATTTGTTCTGTTTACCGTTCTCATTGAAAATGAAAGTTAGAGAAATTACCAAAATTTGGGGTTGTCCCCAGAAAAGGAATAGAGGGGAAATCATCCAATGAGGACACTAGTTCTGGTGACCTAGGGTTCCCAAGGAATACCCTTGATTTACAGGGATGCCCCATCTCTTCCAGGAAGTGAAATCTCTGCAACGGGACACAGATATCCAAAAAAATTGACAGGGGTTATAACCCTCCCTTACTCTATCCAACATTTAAAAAAAGTTTTGCCTATAGTTCACTTTAGGTGTTCAAGCAAACATAAGTGAGAAAACACGGTACCTACTAAATTTTTTTAACATGTGTTTGTTTAACCACTTCAGCCCCGGACCATTTTGCTGGCCAAATACTAGACCACTTTTTGCGATTCGGCACTGCGTCACTTTAACTGACAATTGCGACGTGGCTCTCAAACAAAATTGACCTCCTTTTTTCCCACAAATAGAGCTTTCTTTTGGTGGTATTTGATCACCCCTGCTTTTTTTTTTTTTTTGCGCTATAAACAAAAATAGAGCGACAATTTTGACAAAAAAACACATTTTTTTACTTTTTGTTATAATAAATATCCCCCAAAAATATATAAAAAAAACATTTTTTTCCCTCAGTTTAGGTGTATTCTTCTACATATTTTTGGTAAACAAAAAAAAATCGAAAAATAAATAAATAAATAAATAAATCAAAAAAATAAATCATAATAAGCGATTATTGTTATAGCGTTTACAAGATAGGGGATAGTTTTATGGCATTTTTTTTTTTACTAGTAATGATCAGCGATTTTTATTGTGACTGTGACATTATGGTGGACACAACGGACATTTTTGGGACCATTGTCATTTATACAGCAATCACTGCTATATAAATGCAGTGATTCCTGTGTAAATGACACTGGCAGTGAAGGGGTTAACCAGTGGGTGGCAGTGTAGGGGTTAAGTGTTCCTAGGGGTGTGTTACTAACTGTTGGGGGCTGGGCTTTCATTTAGTGAACACTGATCTCTGCTCCAATCACATGGAGCAGAGATCAGCGTCACTAGTTGCTAGGCAGAATGGGGAGATGCTTTTTCCAAAGGCATCTCTCCATTCAGCCACCCCGTGAGACGATCACGGGTATGCCCACAGTGATTGAGTCCGCGGGACCTGTGATCAGACTCACTGGTGTCCCGATCAGCACGCGAGCGTGCCGCTGCCGGCACGCTCGCGATGGCAGGGCGGCATTAAAGATTGAATGTACCTGTACGCCAATATGCCTGCCCGTGCCATTCTGTCGACGTACATTGGCATGCGCTGGTCGGGAACTGATATATATATAAAAAAAAAAATTTAAATAATTGTTTTTGTACAGTTCCTGAACTGTAGTCATTCCTTAAGTTGCAACAAATATAAATGATCACCCTAACCTGATTTTCCCCCCATTTGTTTTTTTTTCTCTGGCTTTGTAAATGTGTCAGTTCTGTGTCATGTAACTTTTAACCTTTGTAGTTTATTCAAGCTTATATATCCTTTAGGGCTCAGGTGGCAGATTTTAATATATATTGGGAGAAGTGGCATGCTGATCTCATCACGTTGTTTTATCTGTGGATGGGTGTTCGCTAGCCAGCCGGCTTTTAAACTGACAATTTAATTCTACTTCCTGTAAGTGCATTTTGTTTAGCTTTTAATAAAATGTGTATGAAACGATTTACACTGTGGTGAGCTTCTTGGGCAATACCTGGTCTACATCTATGACCTCTGAATGTTCGAGTCTCCCTGGCTGCTTGCTGCATACTTTTACTCACCTATTAAGTGTTCCAGAGCTGTTGTTCCATACTCCCTGGATAAAGGCCCTGGCTTGGTATTAGCCGCAGGCTCATGATAGCTTGCCATCCGGTAAGCATGCACTTTATGTGATGGAGGTGCATGACTTTATACTGGTATTGGAAGTCAACTCAAGATTTCACACAAATTGTGTTTTATGGACTAATTTAATTTATACACTCTAGCAATTTTATTTGGTGTGTAGAATCACTTTCAGATATATTTAATTACGTATGGTATACTGTTCATTTTACTACCATTTTTAGCACAGCTCCGTCCTAATTATATTTAATATATATGTACAGTATATATTTATCTTCTAGGCTTTTATTTGGAAGAAAAGGGGGAGAGAATAAGAAAATTATTAATTTTCACATGGGTACATTTTATTTCAATTAGAAGACCTTTATTTCCCTCTAATAGTTTATTTCCATGCAAGCAGAATAAATAAACGTTGGTTAACCACTTGCCGCCCACCCTATAGCAAAATGACGGTGGCAAAGTGGTTTAAAAATCATGACCGGGCGTCATGACGTCCTCAGGATTTTGAGCCGCTGCGTGCCCCCGGGGCTGCGCATCGCAGTGATCGCTGTTGCGGGGTGTCAGTCTGACACCCCGCAACTACGATCTCGGTAAAGAGTCTCTGACGGAGACTCTTTACCATGTGATCAACCATGTCCAATCACGGCTAATCACAGTGTAAATAGGAAGAGCCAGTGATGGGGTTTTCCTCACTTGTGTCTGTCAGACGCGAGTAGAGGAGAGCTGATCGGCTGCTCCTCTGACAGGGGGGGGTCTGTGCTGATCGATTATCAGCACAGCCCCCCCCCCCCCCGAGGATACCCACACTGGACCACCAGGGACGCCACCAGACCACCAGGGATGCCCAGCACCAGGTATGTCACCCTAGACCACCAGGGATGCCAGTCAGTGCCCACAATGGATGCCAATCAGTGCCCACAATGGGCATCACTGATTGGCATGCATTATTGTTTGGCACTGATTGGCATCCATCAGTAAAATATAATACAATACCGCCTATCAGTGCCCATCTGTGCCGCCTATCAATGCCCATCTGTGCTACCTCCTCAGTGCCACTTCATTGGTAACACCTCATCGGTGCCGCCTTATCAGTGCAGCCCCATCAGTGCCCATCAATGAAGGATAAAAACTTACTTATTTACAACGTTTTGCAACTGAAACAAACAAAAAACATTTTTGTTCAATATTTTCGGTCTTTTTTTATTTGTTTAGCAAAAAATAAAAAACGTAGAGGTGATCAAATACAACCAAAAGAAAGCTCTATTTGTGGGGAAAAAAATGATAAAAATGTCATTTGGGTACAGTGTAGCATGACCGTGCAATTGTCATTCAAATTGCGACAGCGCTGAAAGCTAAAAATTGGTCTGGGCAAGAAGGTGTTTAAGTGCCTGGTATTGAAGTGGTTAAATCGTTTGTGTAAAAAAATAAGATAAGATCAAGAAAGGTTTTACTTACAGTGCGCTACAAAAATAGGATTTTTATAAAGGCTTACCTGTAAAATCCTTTTCTTGGAGTACATCACGGATGGGACACAGAGCCATAGTAGTTACTATGTGGGTTATAGGCCACCTTCAGGTGATGAAAACTGGCACACCCTAAGACAGGATGTCCACTCCCTATATAACCCCTCCCACTACTGGGAGTACCTCAGTTTTGTAGCAAAGCAATATAAGTGTATTAGAAGAGGGGAGTGATCTCTGTGTCCCGTGATGTACGCCAAGAAAAGGATTTTACAGGTAAGCTGTTCTAAAAATCCTATTTTCTTTATCATACATCACGGGGGACACAGAGCCATAGTAGTTACTATGTGGGATGTTCCAGAGCAATGCCAACTGAGGGGAGGGAGACACAACAAAAGTAGGGCACCATGAGACTAGAGGACTTATGCCGCGTACACACGATCAAACAAGCGGGTGGAAAAGTCCGGCAAACTGAAGTCCGCCAAACAATCCCCCCGTGTGTAGCCTCCGGCATACTTTTTTGACCCGAAAGTACGGCGGACTTAGAAAGTAGTTTTACACTCCAATCTTCCCGCCGGACTCGCATTTCGGCGGACAATTCGGCCGTGCGTATGCCAGTCCGCCGTACTTTTGAAATGAGCGGACTTTTCCCGCCCAGAGAAAAGTCTGCTCATTTTGAGCGGGTCTCCAGGTAGGCGGGCCCGCGAAGGAGACGTCGCTGGGCCCGCCACCTGGTATGGACTTAAAGGGGAACCCCAACGCCGAAAAAAATCGGCGTGGGGGTCCCCCCAAGTCCACATCAGACCCTTGTCCGAGCACGCTACCCGGCCGGCCAGGAAAGGGGGGACGAGCGAGCGCCCCCCTCCTCCTGAGCCGTACCAGGCCGCGTGCCCTCAACATGAGGGGTGCCTTGGGGAAGGGGGGGCCGCGCGGCCCCCCCACCCCAAAGCACCTTGTCCCCATGTTGATGAGGACAAGGGCCTCTTCCCGACAACCCTGGCCATTGATTGTCGGGGTCTGCGGGCGAGGGGCTTATCGGAATCCGGGAGCCCCCTTTAATAAGGGGGCCCCCGGATACCGCCCCCCCCCACCCTATGTGAATGAGTATGGGGTACAATGTACCCCTACCCATTCACCTGTAAAATAAAGTACAAAAAAAACACAACACACAAGATAAAATAGTTTATTGCACAGCTCCGGGGGTCTTCCGTCTTCGGGGGTCTTCTCGCCGGACTCCTCCGCTATCTTCTTGTAGCTCTTTTACTAGCGGAGGAGTCCGGCTTTCTTCCTCGCCGTCGCCCTCTTCTTCCGACTTCGGGGGTCCTGTCCCCCCTCTTCGGTTCTTCTGCCGGGCCACCACTCCTTCTTATAGCTCTTTTACAGGCAGCATCCTCTGGGACTGTGACACCATAATGAGCAGGGACATCATCCAGCGATGTCCCTATATAAGTCGCCACGTGCCCGGTCAGAGCCATTGTGAGCGGAGGACTCGACGAGGCAACATCTGAAGAAGAAGAAGAAGAGAAGAACAGAACAGAAGGCGGCGGCGACAGCGGCGACAGAAGACCGGGCCACCGCCTGTAAAAGAGCTATAAGAAGGTGTGGTGAAGAAGAACCGAAGAGGGGGGACAAGACCCCCGAAGTCGGAAGAAGAGGGCGGCGGCGAGGAAGAAAGCCGGACTCCTCCGCTAGTAAAAGAGCTACATGAAGATAGCGGAGGAGTCCGGCGAGAAGACCCCCGAAGACAGAAGACCCCCGGAGCTGTGCAATAAACTATTTTATCTTGTGTGTTGTGTTTTTTTTGTACTTTATTTTACAGGTGAATGGGTAGGGGTACATTGTACCCCATACTCATTCACATAGGGTGGGGGGCCGGTATCCGGGGCCCCCTTATTAAAGGGGGCTCCCGAATTCCGATAAGCCCCTCGCCCGCAGACCCCGACAACCAACGGCCAGGGTTGTCGGGAAGAGGCCCTTGTCCTCATCAACATGGGGACAAGGTGCTTTGGGGTGGGGGGGCCGCGCGGCCCCCCCTTCCCCAAGGCACCCCCCATGTTGAGGGCACGCGGCCTGGTACAGCTCGGGGGGAGCACTCGCTCGTCCCCCCTTTCCTGGCCGGCCGGGTAGCGTGCTCACACAAGGGTCTGATGTGGACCTGGGGGGACCCCCACGCCGATTTTTTTCAGCGTTGGGGTTCCCCTTTAAGTCCATACCAGGCGGCGGGGCCAGCAACGTATCCTTCGCGGGTCCCGCCTACCTGGAGACGCACTCGAAATGAGCGGACTTTCCTCCGCGTGTGTGGGCGAGTCCGTTCATTTCAAAAGTAGGGCGGATAGTACGGCGGACTTAGTACGCCGTATTAGTCTGCTGAAAAAGTGCCGTGTGTGGGCAAGTAGCCCGTTCGGAAAGTCCGACGGACAGTCTGACGGGAAGTCCGCCAGACTAAGTACGTCGGACAGACGGCTACGTGTGTACGCGGCTTTATACTGCTTCCTGCAGCACACTATGCCCAAAGGCAATATCCTCACACCTTTTTACATCCACCTTATGGAATCTTTTAAATGTATGGACTGAAGACCAAGCTGTGGCCTTGCAGATTTGAGCCATGGAAGCTTGGTGGTGTACTGCCCACAAAGCACTAACAGTCCTAGTGGAGTGAGCTTTGATTTGAGAGGGTGAAATCTTCATCTTCCTCTCCTCAAACCATAAGCTTGAACAATTACTTGCCAAATCTATTTAGAAACAGGAATTTTATAACCGCTTACCTGTAAAATCCTTTTCTTTTATGTACATCAGGGGACACAGAGTCATAATACTTACTTTGTGGGTTATAGGGCCACTGATAGGTGATGTACACTGGCATGCCCTAAGGCATATATATAACTCCTCCCACTACTGGGAGTCCTCAGTTTTGTAGCCAAGCAAATCAAGTGTATACCAAGAAGGGGGGGGGGTGAACCTATGTGTCCCCTGATGTACATCAAAGAAAAGGATTTTACAAGTAAGCGGTTATAAAAATCCTGTTTTATTATCTTACATCAAGGGACACAGAGCCATAGTACTTATTATGTGGGATGTCCCATAGCAATGGCAACTGAAGGGAGGGAGACACAACAATAAAAAGTACACTGTGGCCAAAGGCAATATCCTCATGACCTTTAACATCGATTTGATAAAATCTGGTAAATGTATGAACTGAAGACCAAGTTGCAGCCTTATGCCGCGTACACACGAGCGGACTGTATGGCGTACTTAGTCCGTCATACAATCCGACGGACAGTCCGTCATACTTTTGACTGAACGGACTTGACCACACACGGATGCACAAACAGTCCGTCGAAAGCTTGCGCAATGACGTGTACAGCACATACGACGGGACTAGAAATAGGAAGCCCAATACACAGCAAAGCACCCTTCCGCCGTGTAAATCCTTTCTGAGCATGCGCCATTCTTAGTCCGTCGAACTAGCCTACTGACGAGCGGATTGTCCGCTGAAACCAAAGTACGACGGACAGAATTTCGAAAAATCCGAAATACTTAGTACGCCAGACTGCACGCTGAAAAAGTCCGCTGAAGCCCACACACGAGTGGACTGTCCGCTGAAATGTGTTTCGACGGACTAAGTACGCCATACAGTCCGCCCGTGTGTACGCGGCCTTACAGATCTGAGCCATAGAGGCCTGATGATGCACCACCCAAGAGGCACTATTTGCCCTGGTTGAGTGTGCTTTAACATGAAAAGGAGGAATTTCCTTCTTTAAGCCTTAATGTGATTGTAGCCATATTAGTGCAATTGCGACAGAGAAAATTGAGTACTGTCCGTGATACTTTTTTTATTTGCACTAACATAAAATTTTTCAGGACAAGCTTTTGGGGTATGTCCCCTTCTTCAAGGTCCAAGCAGTACCGATTTACAAATTTTTAAGCAGAATGTAAAAACAAAACAAAAAACAACAAAAAAAACACCTCTGAGGGAAAGGAGAGAAAAAAAAACACATACAAATCAATGGCAATAAAGATAACAGAAGAGTTAGTGAGATAAGACAGAGGGAGAGCTATGGAATGGAGGGGGGGGGGGGTTGCTAGTCACAGAGGGGGTTGTAAAACTTTAGTATAATGGGTAAGGAAACCTATATCTAAATTCAGGCCATTATTTTTTGTGTCAAAAAGAATTATCATTCTTAGTTCAAGGGTTTTCCTTTCCTGGATCAGTGGCGGCTGGTGAAGTTTTAGGATGGGGGGGCGCAAGACCACGCCCCCTCGGATTTGGACACTCCCACTTCTCACAAGCCACACCCCTTATCGAATCAACATCATATACCAGGCTGCACATTATACACTGGGCTCTGCACATCATATACAGGGCTCTACTAAAGCAGATGAATCATGGCTATCTTGTGTATAACCACATCAGGCACCTTTTCTGCAACCTGTAAATCACACATATCTGCATTCTGTAAATCGCACATAACTGTGTCCTGCAACCTGTAAATTGCACATATCTGCATTCTGCAACCTGTAAATCACACATATCTGCATTCTGCAACCTGTAAATCGCACATATCTGCATTCTGTAAATCGCATTCTGTAAATTGCACATATCTGCATTCTGTAAATCGCACATATCTACAACCTGTAAATTGCACATATCTACAACCTGCAAATCGCACATATCTACAACCTGCAAATCGCACATATCTACAACCTGTAAATCTTGTTGGGGGGCAGGTATGGGGGTTAATGCTGCCGACCAACGATAATAACCCTTTTTTTTAAATCTTGTTTGGGGGGGTATGCTGCCAAACACCGATAATAAGTTATTATAGGTGTTCGGCAGCATACCCACCAAACAAGATTTCAAAAAAATGGGTTAATATCAGTGGTTGGCAGCATTAACCCCCCACCCCGCCCCCGCTAAACAAGATTTTAAATATAAGGGTTATTATCAGTGATCGGCAGCATACAATTCCCCCCCCCCCCAGACAAGATTTAAAAAAAAAAGTGTTATTATTAATAACCCTTTTTTTTTTAAAGCTTCTTTGGGGGGGGGTATGCTGCCGGTCACTGATAACACTTTCTTTAAATCTTATTTAGCAGGGGGTGGTTTGGGGTATGCTGCCGAGTGCGACCACCATAAATTACATCGATGTGGAGGGGGTACCGGCGGCTGGGAGGAATAAATAATCAAGATTCTGTAAGCTGCCATTTGGCAGCCCCTTACCTGATCATCTCAGGCGGGCAGAAGAGAGAAGTGCTGTGCCAACGTCACTTCCTTGAGTGACGTTGGAAGCACCGCCCACCGCTCACTCAAGTGCAAGTCTATGCACTTGCTCGGCCAGTCGATCGCGCCGGAAGCTGTGGCGCGATCGGCTGCGCCACAGAGCGCTCTTTTTTTGGGGCAAATGAAGCTCCTCGTCTGCAATCTAGTGATTGCATAGACATGGCGCTTCCTATATTGCACTGTGCCCTTGCACATAGGGAGGGAATTTTTTTTTATACTTCATGGGAGGGGGGGGGGCGGCGCCCGGGCACCCCCTATGGACGGGCCTCCACTGTCCTGGATAGTTCTGAAATTCCCTTTAAGAACTAAAACATTGAGGTCTTCTATAGTGTGGTCAGGTTGTGAGAAGTGATGTCCCACAGGTGTGCATAAACTGTCTTCTTTATGTTCCTTGATGGTATGTCTGTGTAAATTCATCCTCGCTTGCAACTTCTGTCCTGTTTCACCAACACAAGATCCTTTGCTGCACCTTTTGCATTGGATGAGGTACAGAATATTACTGGAGGTACAGTTGTAAGATCCCATGATATTGAAGGTCCCGTTTGTGTGTGTGACACTTTTGGATAGATTGATCTGGTTGCATAGTTTGCAGCGCTTTTTATTGCATGGTTTGCTTCCATTATTTGTGACTTCATAATCAGAGTGAAGTTTCCTGCTGATTAGTTTGTGTCTGAGGTTGGGTGGTTATCTGAAAGCCAATAATGGGGGTTGTTGGAATATTCCTTTCAGAGTTTCATCCTCCATTATAATGGGTTGTAAATCTTTGATTATCTTTTTGATCCCTTCTAGTGCTTGGTTGTATGTGGTGACTAGCGGTACTCGGTTATTTGTTTTTTTTCCTCTGTGTATTGGAGGAGATTTTATCTTCGGGTTTTCAAGGCTGTGTTTATGCTGTTGTTGATGGTTTTGTCTTTGTAACCTTTCTTATGGAAGGAGTCTGCCAGTGTTCTGAGATGTTTATCTCTGTCTTCTGGGTCTGAACAAATTCGGTGGTATCTGATGGCCTGGCTGTGTATGATGGCCCGTTTAGTGTGTTGCGGGTGAAAACTGGAACTGTGAAGATAGCTGCATCGGTCAGTCGGTTTTCTGTATATTGACGTGTGAAGCTTGTGATCCCTGATGTATACTGTAGTGTCTAGAAAGTTGACATGTGTGTTTGAATAATCCATTTTTAGTTTGATAGATGGGTGAAAAGTGGTGATCAATGAGAAGAATTGGTTTAGATTTTCTTCACCTTCAGTCCATATCATGAAGATATCATCAATATAGCGATAATATCTGTATGGCTTTTGTTGTATGCTGTTCAGAAATTTGTCCTCCAGGTCAGCCATAAATAAGTTTGCATATTGGGGTGCCCTTTTTGCTTCCCATAACACTACCCATACACTGGAGATAGATGTCATTATTGAAAGTGAAGTAGTTGTGTGTAAGAATGAATTCAATGAGCTGTGTCACATCCTCAGCAGTGTATTTTTGGTTTGGTGAGGATGATAAGAATCTGTGACATGCCATCAACCCATCCTTGTGAGGGATGTTACTGTACAGAGATTCTACATCCACTGTGACTAGAAGTGTATTTGGTGGTAATTGTTGTATGTTGTTAAGCTTGTTCCGAAAAAATCAGTGGTGTCTTGTAGGAAACTCGCAGTGTTCATGACTAAAGGTTTTAACATGTTTTCTACAAGGCCTAAGATATGTTCGGTAAGTGTATTCATACCTGTTATAATGGGTCTGCCTGGATTTCTTGGCTTATGAATCTTGGGCAGCATGTAGAAGTCTCCAATTTCTGGATTATCCGGAATCGCATTGATGAGTTCTGAATGTAGGTGGCTTGCTATTGTCGCAATGAGACCTTTTAATTGCTTAGTAAAATCCTGGGTCGGATCATAATCCAGTTTTTTGTAGTAAGTAGTATTTGCCAGCTGCCTCTGGCACTCTTGTATATATTTGTCTGTATCCATCACAACGACTGCTCCCCCTTTATCTGCTGGTTTGATGGTTATGGCATCTTCTTTCTCTCAAGATGTAAAAAGAGGAATCTCATACCACAGGGTCTCCGGATTAAAAATCTCTGTGCAATTACACTGAACTCTCTTTATGCAGAAGGACTCTGCAGACGTACCAGCGAAAGGTTAGGGAACAACCTCATTCATAAACTGTATGGTAAAAGGGAAACAATCCGGAAACAAAAGCAGTTGATGTTTGAAACCTCAGCACCATTGGACCCTACAAGCATCTGTTTTGCAAACCTGTGCGGTCACCTTTAAATAGACTCTGATCGCTCTAACTACATCAAGTGAATGTAGTGCCTTCTCTTTCCTAGATAGAGGCTCTGGGAAGAAAGGAGGAAGAATATCCTGGTTTAAATGAAAATCTGTCACCACTTTTGGTAGGAAATCAGGATAAGGATGTAAAACCACCTTATCCTTATGCATGGTCAAATATTGCTCTTTACAAGGAAGGGCCCCTAGTTCCAATACTCTTCTAGCAGAAGAAATAGCAACCAGAAAGATTAACTTTCTAGTCAAAAGAACCAAGGGAATTTCCCGTAAAGGTTCAAGCGGCTGATTCTGCAAAGCCAATAAGACTAAATTTAAATCCCAAGGATTTAGAGGTGACTTGATAGGGGGATTAATCCATGTTACTCCCTGAAAAAAAAAAAAAGCTATGCACCAGAGAGTGGGAAACAAGAGGCCATTGAAAAAAAATACTCACAAGGCCGAGATCTGGCCTTTGATAGTACTCAAGGCCAGCTTAATTTCTAATCCCATTTGCAGGAAATCAAGGATCCTACCTATGACATATTTCCTGGGGTGTCAACCCCTGGATCCACACCAAGAAACATATGCCTTCCAGACTCTATAGTAAATGATTCTGAAAGCCGGCTTCCTGGCATTAATCAAGGTAGACACTACCGAAGGAGACAACCCACGATCCTTTAGAATGTGGGTCTCAATAGCCAAACCGTTAAATTTAGCACCTGTAAGGTAGGATGGAATACCGGACCTTGTGCGAGAAAGTCTGGCCATAATGGCAGAGTCCAAGGGACTCCTAACGCCATCTTTATGATCTCGACAAACCAAGATCTTCTGGGCCACGCTGGGGCAACCAGAATTACCTCCTCTTTTTCCTGCGATGCAGAAGTAGCAGAACTGGAGGAAATGCATAGATCAGTGAAAACTGATCCCATGGGAAGACTAATGCATCTTTTCCGCATGCTAGCGGATCCTCGTTCTCGACTCTGTACATAAACAGGTCCGCGTCTGGAATACCCCATTTCTGACATATTGGAAGGAAGATGTCGGAGTGAAGAGACTATTACCCCGGAAACAATTGTTGGTGACTCAAGTAGTCCAACTGCCAATTCTCTATTCCTGGAATGAATATTGCCGACCGGCAAGGAATGTTGTGTTCTGCCCAAGCAAGAACATGATTCACCTCTTTTTGGGCTGCACGACTTCTCGTGCCCCCCTGATGATTGATGTAAGCCATGGCTATAGCATTGTCGGACTGAATCCTGACAGGGGAATTCCGTAGTCTGACCGTCCAAGATTCTAGGGCCAGACGTACTGCCTGAATCTCCACAATGTTGATAGGCAAGGTCCTCTTTAACTTGGACCATCTCCCCTGGACAGAATCTTCTTCCAGGACTGCTCCCCAGCCTAGAAGACTGGCATCTGTTGTCACCACTTTCCAGGAAACTGGTATAAACGATTTCCCCTTTTGGAGGTTGCTGGATATCAACCACCAATTTAGGCTCTGATGTACGTCGGGAGCCAAGCGTATTGGAAAATACAAGGCCTGAACCATTTTGTTCCAGGCCGACAGGATGGTGCTTTGAAGCAGTCTTGAGTGAAACTGCGCGTGAGGGGCGGCCTCAAAAGGAGGCCACCATTTTCCCCAACAATCTCATGCACAACCGAATGGAAGGATTTTTCCTTGCTTTGATATTTTGAATTAGTCCTATAATGGAACTGATTCTTGTCTGGGGTAAGAATACCTTCTTCTGTACAGTATCTATGACCAGCCCCAAGTACTGTAATCTCCTTGATGGTTTTAAAGCGGTTCTCCACCCTAAAGGGGAAGTTCCGCTAATCTGATCCCTCCCCCCCTCCGGTGCCACAATCGGCACCTTTCAGGGGGGAGGGGGATGCAGTTACCTGGATAATCCAGGTATCTGCACCCACTTCCGGGACAGATCACCGTAGACCCCCGCAGATGCCCCCCCCCCCCCCCCCGTTGTGTTCTGGGAAACACACAGTTCCCAGGACACTGCAGGGACCAGAAGAGATGCACAGCGTGACTCACGCATGCGCAGTAGGGAACCGGGCAGTGAAGCCGCAACGCTTCACTTCCCGATTCCCTGACAGAGGATGGCGGCGGGGGCAGCAGAGAGACGAGCGATCACTCGTCATCTGCCGCCGACATCGCTGGACCCTGGGACAGGTAAGTGTCAATTTATTAAAAGTCAGCAGCTGCAATAATAGTGGTGCAGAACCACTTTAAGGAGGATTTTTCTAGGTCAACCTAAAGATTCCAGGTAGCTTAAAGCTGTGATCAGACTGTGGTTTAGAACTGAGACTGAATGATCTATTAAAAGTAGATCATCCAAATAGGCTAGGACTGTTATGCCTTGAGCCCTTAATCTGGCTAAAGGAGGTGCCAGAATTTTTGAAAACACCCGTGGTGCTGTGGCTAGACCGAATGGCAGGGCTACAAACTGAAAATTATGATTTTCTATTTCGAAGCGTAGAAATTTCTGGTGAGCGGGAAATATTGGCATTGATATGCATCTTTGATATCAATAGAATCCAAAAACTCCCCTCCTTGCAGGACGGAAACAACCAATCGGATTGACTCCATGCGAAAGGATCGGATGTGTAAGTGCCTATTCAGATCTTTGAGATCTAGAATGGGTCTTACCTCTCCCTTTGGTTTTGGAACTGAAAAGGTTTGAATAAAAATCTGTGCCCTGTTCCACTAAGGGAACCTCTGATATCACCAACTGGGATAATAGATGATCCAGAACTAGAAAGAGAGACTTCTTTTTCTCTGGATCCTTGGGAACATTTGACCTTAGAAAATGAGGAGATGGAAACTCTCGGAACTCTAGTTTGTAACCTAGAGAAACTGCAAAAGCCACCCATCTATCTTGACATTATTCCTGCCAGATCTTTGAGAATTGCAGGAGTCTCCCCCCTCCACCCGAGCAAGTGGGGCCCCTCCTCATAAGGAGGGTTTAGCATTCTGCTTTGTGGGCTTTCTGCCCCAAGATCTCTTCTGACCCTGGTGCTGCCCTTGAAAGTGACGGTTGAGGCCGCCGAGACTGCCTAGAGGCTGATGCCCCTGGCATAGGTGAGGCAGCACGTTAAAAGGAGAAATGTTTGAAACTCTTCTTTACTGGTAAAAGAGAGCTGTTCACTATGAAAAGGGAAACTGGCTAAAAGCTTTTTACACAGTGCTTTGGCTGACCAATTTTTCAGCCATAAAACGCTTTGAGAATGCACTAGTCCAAGCATAAGCTGTGAGGCTTCAATGATAGAATCTTTCATAGCATCTACTGGGGAAACATAGTGCGTCTGATACACCAGCCCATTGCTGAGCCTGCGTATTAGGCAGAATATTAAGTATCTCCACAAACTGTTCCTTAATAGACTAGGATACACCAATTGCAGCAAGAACCGGCTGCACTACTGAACTTGCTAAAGACATATTGCTTTTAGAAATAAGTTCCAACTTTTTATCTGTTGGATCCTTTAACATCAGCACATTATCCACCGGACATGTGAGATTCTTGTTCACTGAGGTGATTGCAGCATCAATTGCTGGAAACCATTTTTTTATAGAAATCCTCTTCCATAGGATAAAGTGTGGAGAATCTCTTAGGAGGATAATATTGATTATCCGGATGTTCCTATTCAGAATACATAAGTGTCAGGGCTGGCACTTAGCTGTCAGCTAATTGCCAGCTCTCATCTCTCTCCACAGTTACCAGCTGTTCCTGATCCTGCTCATCTGACCTGCCTACTTAAAGCTGTCCAGCTCACTTCATCTCTGCCTTCGCCTTGGTCACATCACAAGAAACCATCTCCTGCGGTTCTGTTTAAAGACTGGCTTGCTGACATCCCTTCTGGCTCCTTATCCTGCTTACTGTTGCTCCATTTGGATCCCTGACTTCTGGCCTGGCTGATTACCCAATCTGGATATTGAACTCTGGACTGGCTGACTACTGGATCCGGTTACTGGACTCTGGCTATGCTTTGACTACGCTTACTCGGTTTACCTTTTTATTAATAAACAAGTGTGATTTAATTGTATTTCTGTCTCGGTCTGGTTCATGGTTTCTGACAATAAGCTTCTTTAGCCATGCACAAATAGGAAAAGCATTCCCAGATAGGGGAGGTTTTAATGATCCCAAATTATAGGTGGGTTCCTCAACAGGCAGCAAAAAGGTTGAATGAACCATATTAGTAAGAGAGTGCACAAGCAACCTGTCTTGTGATGCTACTCCTTGTATATTAGGATCCTCGGAAGAGGATAAATAAGTATCTACCTGATCCCCAGCTTCCTGCACCTCAATAAGAGAGTCCTGATCACTAGATGGGGATCTGCTACGTTTGACCCCACTATGGAGAGATATCATAGCCTCAATCTTCTTTTCCAAATTACAAATGTTAGAAGAAAAAACCTCTTGTGTGATATATACAGGGACTGAAGTGTCTAGTGCAGCTGCAACAACAGTTTCCCCTGAGAGCTCAATCTGACCAGCCGCATCACTCTCAGAGGAGGATGACATTCTTTTGAAAATGGATTTAGTTTGTTGTGAAACCACTGACCCTTTAGAACCTTTAGAGGAGTTCCTGGTCCCTTTACCACTCATAGCCTGAAGCACAAAACAGAGGCACTACCAGCAAAAGAATGTACACTGCTAGCTTATAGTCCAGCGCTATTAGCTGCTATTAATACCTAGCCTGGTAAAGTATAATGTGTCAAAGGGAATGCCTGTGTCACCAAACCTGAATCCAGCCAACCTCCTGCTCATGTGTCCCTCCACAGCCAGCAGCAGCTACACACACAGCGCTTTAACAACTTCCTCCACACGTGGCCGGTGTCTGACGGCGTTAGCAACTCCCCCCGCGCTAATTACGCCCCCCTTCCTTTCAAAGGAAAGTGTCTTCCCGCGCGAGCGGCAGACTCAGGCGCCTTGCGAAACAGCTGACATTGCGGCAGGGGGGTAAATCTTCCGCTGAGCAGCTCCTCAGTTTTCTTTTTTTTTCAAAAAGAACTGCTTTAGGCATACAAGTCCCCCGAAGGGGGGGGGGAATCAACTTTGGGGTTGCAGGAGGAGAACCAGACCCACCTTTCTTACCGGAGGATCTGCTTGTGGCCAGAGGAGAGGAGAAATGAAGGCTTCAGACACAGCACTGTTTCCAGCATCAGGCGGTGAGTGCTCAATACAGCCCTTCTTCCAAGTGTACTTTCAGTGCACTTGCAGTGCAAAGTGGATTCTCCTTTAGTAAATAAGCCCTATAGTGTGTATATCTATCCTAATTTGTGAAAAACAAAGGTATCTATAAATATAGAGTCAAAAATCAATGCCTGCTTGTATAGCAGCATCAAAAAAGCTCAGTGAAAAAACATCAATAAAATAAGTGCAAATGTATCAATACTGAAGTAAGCTCAGTGCAAGACTTAAGTGTCATGCAGAGAGTTCCAGCATTAAAAATTTGCAGTTTTTAATATATTAGTATGCGAAACTGCTCTCCAAGCTTAAAACCTCACCTTATTTGACAAGTCAGATATGTGACCAAATCCTGGCTGTGCAGCAACAAACTGCTGCATAGTAGGAGTATTTATAGCCAGGTGTCAAATACATTTATTCAGTAATGATTAGACACAGCTGAACACCAGGTATGGGCACTAACATATAGTGATGCTAGTTAG
Source organism: Lithobates pipiens (assembly GCF_037356315.1). Taxonomy (NCBI): domain Eukaryota; kingdom Metazoa; phylum Chordata; class Amphibia; order Anura; family Ranidae; genus Lithobates; species Lithobates pipiens. The sequence goes on from NW_027507790.1 coordinate 158,655,300, forward strand.
CTGTGTCTGCAAGGGAAGCATATCTAGATGGAGCAAGTCCGATGCATAGGCATTCCCCCAGCCGATGTGGTGTCCGACACCATGTCACAATGCACAGTGACGTCAGACGCTGACACGGCACAGGAAGAAGGGAACGCAAATATGGGCATGGTGGAGAAAAGCTCTATTGCGCATGCGCCGCCTGTTTGATGCCCACACAGCTGCGCAGCCAATACAGGAAAGCTGTAAGTCTGGAAAAATACTGCGAAAGCCGATTATTGTGGACACCCCCAGGCGGCCGCGCAAGATATTGCAACCCTCACAAAAGGAATGTCCCGGGGAAGGAAAAGAAAAGCTCCCAGGGCTCCTGTGTGCTGGGGAGCCTCGATGAGCCACAAAAGGGGGGGGGGGAGAACACCACAATATCAACATACAGTATAAAGTTTTGGTCATAAAGAATAATAAATTATGATCATTATGATAAGGCGGAAGTTACCTTCTCTCTTGAACAATTCTCCAAATTTCAAAATTGGAAAAAACTATGAGAGTACACAAAAAGTAAGAGAGTTTTTCGAATCTGAGCAGTCGCCTTCAAGTAGACTTCCGTAGAACAGGGTTCTGGAAAAAATGAAGCCAGAAAAATATCCTGGTTTAGATGAAAACCTGACACTACCTTCGGTAGAAAGTTAGGATGAGGACGCAATACCACCTTATCCTTGTGAATAATTAAATATGGCTCTACATGAAAGAGCAGCCAACTCTGAAACCCTTCTTGCAGAAGATATGGATACCAAAATAATTAGTTTCCTTGTCAAAAGGACAAAGGGAATATGCCGTATCGGCTCAAAAGGCTGTTTCTGCAATGCTGACAGAACTAAATTCAAGTCCAAAGGGTTCAGGAGTGACCTAACTGGAGGATTAAGCTGTGTTACCCCCCGAATAAAGCTACGAACCAAAGAATGCAAGGCAAGTGGTCAATGGAATAATACCCATAAGGCCGAGACCTGGCCTTTGATAGTAATCAAGGCCAGCTTCATTTTTAACCCCATCTGCAGAAAGTCAAGGATTCTGCCTATGACATACTTCCTGGGTGCCAGCCCCTGGGTTCACACCAGGAGACATATGCCTTCCAGACTCTATAAAATATGATTCTAGAGGCCGGCTTTCTTGCATTAACCACTAAACCTGATAGCCTGCGCTTCTTCAAAATATGCGTCTTAATAGCCAAACCGTAAATTTAGCATTTGTAAGATAGGATGGAATATCAGACCCTTCGAGAGAAGGTCTGGACGTAGTGGTAGGGTCCATGGGTCCCCTACTGCCATCCTTATGATCTCTGCATACCAGGATCTTCTGGGCCACAAGAATCATTGACTTCCCTTCCTGCTTGATTCTGTGAAGAAGTTATGGAAGCAGCAGAATAGGAGGGCAGAGCCTCACCTGCCATGAACATTAAAAAAAATAAAAATAATAATAAAATCGAGCTTCGAGGGTCGTAGCTCGGGACCTGAGGTCACAGAGACCGCAAATTTGTCCTACCCCACCGCTAGTAAAATTTTGAGGCTCCTAGGACCCATGGTTCCAGAGATTGGGGGCTCCTTGCGCAGCCTGTCAGAAACGAAATACAGAGCAGCCAGTTTAAATACAAGCTGGCACACTGTTTGCAGCAGATTGAGAGGTTGAGCTCAGTGGCGTCGATAGGGGGGTAAGGGCGGTGCAGCCCGCACACGGGGCACACCCGCCGGAGGGGTGACATCATCCCAAAGGTAGCAAAAGCCCTGGCCTACTTTGTTTTTTGCCGGAACACCTCTGGCACCACAGCCACACCTGGCCTGTGATTTCCTCCTCCTTTTGCACTACTGCTCTGAGATCTATTCTCCACCTGGGCAGCTACCGCTGCACGCTGTGTCCTCTAGGTGACGCCCGGGTGTACCGAGTACCAGAGTCTGAGCTGCCCGCCCTGGCCCTGAGATGGTGCTGTAATGAGCGGGGGGGTTTGCAATGGGGGCTGCCGCCCGATGTTCCTTGTTCCTATGTAGCTTAAACCTCTTTTCTTCTAATTTTAATGAGTGGCCACAAGTCTTGTTAAACTCTCTTTTACGGAAAAGTTTTATCCCTATTGTGGGGTCACCAGTATGGTATTTGTATATTGAAATCATATTCCCTCTCAAGCATCACTTCTCCAGAGAGAATAGGTTTAGTGCTCACAACCTTTCCTCATAAGTAATATCCTCCAGGCCCTTTATTAGCTTTGTTGCCCTTCTCTGTACTCGCTCCATTTCCAGTACATCCTTCCTGAGGACTGGTGCCCAGAACTGGACAGCACACTCCAGGTGCGCCCAGACCAGAGTCTTGTAGAGTGGGAGATTTATTGTTTTATCTCTGGAGTTGATCCCCTTTTTAATGCATGCCAATATTGTTTGTTAGCAACAGCTTGACATTGCTGAGACTATCATATACTAGGACCCCCAGGTCCTTTTCCATCCTAGATTCCCCCAGAGGTTCTCCCCCCAGGGTATAGATTGCATTCATATTTTTGCCACCCAAATGCATTATTTTACATTTTTCTACATTGAACCTCATTTGCCATGTAGTTGCCCACCCCATTGATTTGTTCAGATCTTTTTGCAAGGTTTCCAAATCCTGCGGAGAAGTTATTGCCCTGCTTAGCATCGTCCACAAATACAGAGATTGAATTGTTTACCCCAACCTCCAGGTCATTTAGAAACAAATTAAATAGGATTGGTCCCAGCACAGAACTCTGAGGGACCCCACTACCCACCCCTGACCATTCTGTGTACTCCCCCATTTATCACCACTCTCTGAACGCGCCTTTTTAGCCAGTTTTCAATCCATGTACTCACCCTATGGTCCATGCCAACAGACCTTATTTTGTACAGTAAATGTTTATGGGGAACCGTGTCAAATGCTTTTGCAAAATCCAGATACACCATGTCTACAGGCCTTCCTTTATCTAGCTGGCAACTCACCTCCTCATAGAAGGTTAATAGATTGGTTTGGCAAGAACGATTCTTCGTGAATCCATGCTGATTACTGCTAATGATACAGTTCTCATTACTAAAATCTTGTATATAGTCCCTTATCATCCCCTCCAAGAGTTTACATACTATTGATGTTAGGCTAACTGATCTGTAATTCCCAGGGATGTAGTTTGGGCCCTTTTTAAATATTGGTGCGAAATTGGCTTTTCTCCAATCAGCTGGTACCATTCCAGTCAGTAGACTGTCAGTAAAAATTAGGAACAATGGTCTGGCAATTACTTGTCTGAGTTCCCTAAGTACCCTCGGGTGCAAGCCATCTGGTCCCGGTGATTTATTAATGTTAAGTTTTCCCAAGTCTAATTTTAATTCTGTCCTCCGTTAACCATGGAGGTGCATCCTATGATGTGTCATGAGGATAAACACTGCAGTTTTGGTTACTGAAGCCTCCTGATTCCCTTGTGAAGACTGAGGAGAAGAATAAATTCAATACCTTTGCCATCTCCCCATCCTTTGTAACCAGGTGTCCGTCCTGATTCTTTATGGGGCCAATATGGTCTGTCCTCACTTTTTTTTACATATTTAAAGAATTTCTTTGGATTTTTTTTGCTCTCCTCCGCTATGTGTCTTTCATGTTCTATCTTAGCCATCCTTATTGCACCCTTAAGCCCCATACACACTATCAGTTTTTCTGATGAGTTTTTCCTTCAGATTTACCAAAACCATATAATATGAGGTCAAACCTTAGGAGTTTAAATTTGTATGCAATCAGGCAGGCCCTTACACTACATGGTTTTGGTAAACCTGAAGGAAAACCTCAGCAGAAAAAAAAGTGTGTATGGGGCTTTACATTTCTTGTTGCATTCTTTATAAATTCTGAATGCTGATGATGATCTCTAAACCTTGTATTTTTTGAAGGCCTTCTCCTTTGCTTTTATATGCATTTTTACATTGGAGTTAAGCCATCCAGGACTTTTGTTCGCTCTTTTAAATGTATTACCCAATGGGATGCATTGGCTAGTGCCCTTATTTAATATGCTCTTAAAGCAAACCCATCTTTCCTCCCTGTTCTTTGTTCCGAAGATTTTATCCCAATTTATGCCTTCTAGTAAGGTTTGTCATTTAGGGAAGTTGGCTCTTTTGAAATTCAGTGTCTTTGTATTCCCCTTATGTTTCCTATTTTTGTGATTTATACGGACGCCAAATGACCTGTGATCGCTGTTCCCTAAATTGCCCCGTATTTCCACATCCGTGATCATGTCTGTATTGTTGGTAATCAGTAGATACAGTAACGCTTTATTTCTAGTTGGTGCGTCTACCATCTGACCCATAAAATTGTCATTTAGGAACTGGCGAGCCTTAGATGAATGCGCGGTTCCCTCCACCCAGTCTATGTCTGGATAATTAAAATCCCCCATTATAACATATCCCATCTTTGCTGCTAATTTAAATTGTGATAAAAGATCCCCTTCCTCCCTCAGGTTAAGGGGCCTATAGCATACTCCCAATATAATTTTCCCCTTAGCTTCATCCCTTTGGAGCTTTACCTATAAGGATGCCACCTCCTCCCTAGCTCCCTTAGTGATGTCATCTCTCACATTCACTTGTACATTATTCTTGATATACAGGCATACCCCTTCCCCTTTTTTAGCCTCTCTATCTTTGCAATAAAGGGTATACCCTTGAATGTTTGCCAGCCAATCATGAGAGCTGATGAACCAGGTCTCTGAAATTCCCACAAAATCCAAATCCTCCTCATACAATAGTATCTCTAGTTCACCCATCTTGTCCGCCAGGCTCCTGGCATTGGTGAACATGCCATGTAGTTGAGACTGGTCGCATATTATCCTTTTATTGGGTGTTCCGAGATTGCAACTAGGACTTGTTACTATACTTACCTTGTTTTTATGTGCTTTGGTCAACCTACCACTAATGCCCCCAATACTACCCTCTGGAATATGTTCCACGCTGTCTATCTCTACCTCTGGACCCCCCCATCGCCTAATTTGGCTTTTTTCGGCCATCTTCATTCCCAGCTGATCTGCACCTTCCTCATTTAGGTGCAGTCTGTCCCTTCTATAGTACTGGTTATCGACTGAGATGTTGGCCCAGTCATCCAGGAACCCAAACCCCCCCTTACTACATCAGCTGTTCAGCCACTTGTTTACTTCCCTAATCTCCCTCTGCCTTTCTGGTGTGGCTTGATGTACTTGGTAGTATTCCTGAGAATACTACCTTGGAGGTCCTTTTCCTCAATTTAGCTCCTAAGTCCCTAAAATCGTTCTTTAGGACACTCCATCTGCCTCTGACTTTGTCATTGGTGCCAACATACACCATGACAGCTGGGTCTTCCCCGCCCCTCCCAGTAATATGTTCACCAGATCCGTGATGTGCCGAACCCAAGCGCCCAGTAGACAACATACTGTTCGACGCTTCAGGTCTTTGTTACAGATTGGCCTCTCTGTCCTTCTAAGAATTGAGTCCCCTACCACCAGAATCTGTCTTTCTTTTCCCTTCACTTCCCCCCCACTCTCATTGGAGTTCTTCCCCGGCAGCTAAGAGAGTCCCTCAGCTCCAGCAGTGCAGGTCCCTGATGTAACTCAACGGAGCATACTTATTGGGATGCTCCAGCCCTGGATTGGCCTCCCTGGCACTTCCCTCTACCCTTTCTGACTGTCACCCATTTACACTTGGCTAGTGCCTGCACCTCTTTGTCTCCACCCGCCTCTGTGCTAGCCCCTGCTGTGTACGTTTCTGGCTCTCCTTTAGTATGGAGGGACTTTTCAGTGCAGACAGTTGCTTCCCCAGATTCAGAACCTGGTCTTCCAGGGAAACAATGCACTTACATTTCGCACAGCAGTATTCACCCTCGATCGGATGATCAAGGAACACATACATGCCGCAAGATGTACAATAAGTCGCCTCTCCACACCCGTCAGGCATCATACCTATTAAATTTAATGAGGATTGGGGATTATACACTGTCCAAATTATCTAACAACTAGCTTCCTGACACTAATACTCAAGACAATACACAGGTAGTGATCATTCTGAAGGAAACAGTGTCACTGCCTGGATAAAATATTTTGTTCCTTGTGTGACAAATGGATTAGCACAGACTCAAATAACATTATGAGGTATATCTGTAACACACAGCCGTCCCAGTGTAGATATGTAGTATACTTGGGCCGAAAAATACCGAATTCTGATTATGTTTTTTTTTTTTTTAAATTGTATTTTTATTGAAAATATAAAGATAACAATGACAAAGTGTTGGCATAAATGCACAGATAAACAGTAAGTCCATCAAATAAAACAAATCAGAAACAGCGAGGGGGGAGGGAGGAGAGGGGAGGGAGGAGAGGGGAGGGAAGAACGAGGAGGGGGGGGGGGGTAGGATATTTCAGCACATTCTGTATATCCTCACATTAATTAACAATTATTTGTGGTACAAAACAGCAATCGTCACAATCAAATAGGCATAGGACAGTGAGCAGAAAATGTGGAAACTTCATTCCTTTAGAAGGGCATGGAACAGTGTGAACGTGCAATTTGAGCCTTAAACTCAGCGTAGGAGGTCCAAACTCAGAAGACTATATTAAGTAGCAGTATATAGTTTAGAGCGATACCACAGATCCCAAATCATTGAGAACTTAGGCATAGTGTCTTGGACTATGGCTGTAAGCTTTTCCATACGGCCGATATGTTCTAGGTTCTGCAAGACTTGGGGGAAAGTGGGCGGGGTACGTGATAGCCACCGTGTAGGGATAGCTCTCTTAGCTGCTAACAAAATAAAGGTGGCAAGCTTCTGAGCATGTCTAGAGTGTCCAGGAATCGGCAACCCTAGTAAGAAATACAGAGGGTCTAATGGGAGGGAAATCTCCAACAAGTCTTGGACGAAGGATTGTATTGTAATCCAAAATGGACGGATCAATGGGCATGCCCAGAAGATATGGAAATGGGAACCTATATCTCCCCGACATCTCCAGCACATCGCAGGGGTCTTGGGATCATATTTATTTAAAATTTCAGGCGTTCTATACCAAAAGAGCAGAATCTTGTAAGCCGTTTCCTTCTGTTCCACACAGCGGGATGTCTTAGAGACGGCCTCCCAGATTCTCTGCCATTGTGGGAGTAGGATGGGATGTTCTAACACTTGCGACCACTTACGCATATATGAATGAGAAGATTCCGTAAGGGGCACCGATTCATGGAGTATTCTATAAATGTCAGTGATTAAATGGGCCTGGTATGGGCCCTGAGCACATAAAAATTCAAATGGAGTTGGCTTATCAAGACAGAGAGTGGGGGATTTAGAAGCAAAGTAGTGTCTGATTTGCAGATAGGAGTGGAAGAGTTGTTTGGGAATTTGGTGCTGTTTCTGCAAGTCCGCGAATGATAGAAGCCTCCTGGTGAGCGGATGCACTATATTGCGGAGTTGAAACAAACCAGCTTCAGACCAAGGAATCACTCTATCATATGCTAGGCTGTCTAGAATATCTGGATTAAACAGTATGTTTAGCAAAGGAGGGCATTGGAAGGCCAGAGGAAACAACTTTAGGCATTTCCTCCAGATTTCCAAGGAGAACAGCATCGGGGCCAGACAGATGCTACGAAGTGGACCCATGGAGGTTTTAAGGTCTGCCCAAAGCATGGCACAGATGTGTGCAGGCCTGGTGATGCTCATCTCAATTTCAGCCCATACTGTGGGGGCTTTCCGGGATGACCAGGTAATAACTGGTTTAAGGTGTGTAGCATAGTAATATTTGATCAGATCTGGGGCTCCCAGACCTCCACGCCATTTAGGAGCCAACATCACCGAACCTGCAACCCTATGCGCTCGATAATGCCAAATGAAGTTAAGAAAAGCTCTTTGGACAGCCTTAAGTTGGGACATAGGGATTGGGATTGGAAGAGTATCAAAAAGGTAGAGGAGTCTAGGCATCACTGACATTTTTAGGACATTGATACGACCCAAAAGCGAGAGGGGAAGCGAATCCCATTGCTTCAAAAGCCTAGCAATGTCACTAAAAAGTGGGGGGTAGTTAGCCGAGTATAAGGTTGAATAGGAGGGAGTAATGTTAATCCCCAGGTATTTAATGGAGTCTGTGCACCAGTGAAAGGAATAGTTGTCTTGCAGTATTGTGAGAGCAGAAGAGTGAATGTGTAAAGGTAAAGCTTCAGTTTTACTGGTGTTAATCTTGTACCCTGATATGGAGCTAAAATCTTTCAGCAAGGACAACAGGTTCGGAAGTGAGATATGGGGATTGGTCAATGTCAGGAGGATGTCGTCTGCAAATAGGGACATTTTATATTCCCTGTGGCGTAGGCATATCCCTCTAATGTCTGGGTGAACGCGGATGGCCTCCGCCAGGGGTTCGAGGCAGAGGATAAAAAGAAGAGGCGACAGGGGGCAACCCTGTCTCGTGCCATTGCTCAAAGGGAATGAAGACGATAGGTAGGATGCCAATTTGACCTGGGAAGAGGGGCAGGAGTAAAGGGCTTCAAGAGCTGAAACAAAAGGGCCTGTGAAACCATATCTTGCAAGAGTAGCAAACATATACGGCCAGCTAAGCCTGTCGAAGGCCTTTTGAGCATCTAGACTAAGAATAAGGGCTGGACGGGAGGTTTTGTTCAATAAATCAATCAGGTCTATTGTGCGTCTGGTATTATCACCTGCGTGACGAGTGCGTACAAAGCCAACTTGATCTCTATGGATGAGTGTAGGGATTATATGCGTCAGCCTATTAGCCAGGATCTTTGTAAAAATTTTATAGTCTGAGTTTAATAGCGCTATAGGCCTATAATTGTCAGGTAAGGAGGGATCTTTACCAGGTTTTGGTATGACCGAAACATGAGCGTGTAGGAATTGGGCGTGTGGAGTGGAACCATTAAGTAGGGAAGTATAGAGCGAGATCATGTGGGGACTCAGGACAGGTAGGAAAGTTTTGTAATAGGAATAGGGTAACCCGTCGGGGCCCGGGGCTTTTTGGCTGGGGAGTTGTGTAATTACTGCTTCAAGTTCGTCGGGTGAAATGGCCGAATTCAGGGTTGCAAGATGGTCGGGAAGGAGTTTAGGCAATTTCAAGTGTTCAAAAAAGAGATCAAATCTCCCTTGTGAAAAGTCATAATTTGGGTCTTTCTGTAGGCAGTTATATAAATTATGGTAGAAGTCTCCGAAGATCCGTGACATAGTCAGGGGGCAATAAGTAGGTGTACCATCAGGATGTCGTAAAAAGTCGGGAGAGGGTTGAAAAGGACGTGGTTTCAACCTATTTACCAGCAGCTTATGAGGTTTGTTTGAGAATTCATAAAACTTCTGTTTGGACCACAAAAGAGATTTGTCTATTTTGCTCATTGCTAGGGATTTGAGCCGATTACGCAGGGAAATGACTTTTCGGAGTCTGTCCACCGTGGGGGAGGCCAACAGCAGTCTCTCTGCTAAGCGCAAATCGGTCATAATGGCAAAGCGCTGGGATGCCGCGTCCCTTTTAAGACGGGATCCCAGCGCTATGCACCGACCGCGAAAAACAGCCTTGTGGGCCTCCCACAGGGTGGAGGGACCCGTGACCGAGCCCGTGTTAAGTTGGAAGTATTCTGTGAGTCCATCTGTCAAAAGACTTTTAGTTTCTGGAGAGTGAAGAAATGTCTCATTCAGTCTCCAATGACAGGTCTTAGGAAACGAAGATGAAAGGTGGACGTCTAAGTGGACTGAAGAGTGGTCGGACCACGTCATAGGGTTGATTTCAGAGGAGACTGCTGATGTTAACAAGGGCGAGGAGATAAAGAAGTGATCTAGCCTTGAATAAAGCTTGTGAGGATGAGAAAAAAAAGTGTACTGTTTGTGAGTAGGGTGTTTTATCCTCCAGATGTCTAACAAGCCTCTAGACCTGATCAACTTGCGAAATTATTTAGACAATTGAGTGGCTCGGGGTGGGGAAGCCGAGGGGAAGAGAGTGCGTCTATCTTTGTCTGACGACATTGTCATATTAAAATCACCTCCTAAAATCATAAACGGTTGAGCAAAGCGGTCTAGAACGTCAAAGACTGAGGACAAAAAGGTAAGCTGACCCGAGTTGGGAGCATAGATATTAACTAAGGTGAGAGATTTAGCAAATAGGGAACATTTCAGAATAATAAATCTCCCATGAGGGTCTAAATGGGACGAAGTGACCCGTAACGGGCAATGCCGACCAATCAGTATAGCTACCCCTGCCTTACCCGACGGGTCAGACGCTAGAAAGGAGGTCGGGAACTGTTTGCTAGCAAAATTAAAAGAGCCTCCAGCACGGAAGTGGGTCTCTTGGACCATTATCACGTCCGCCCCGGAAGCCCTAAACTCCTTCAGAGCAAGCCATCTCTTTTGAATGGAATTCAACCCTTTAACGTTATAGGTCAGGAGTTTCAATGCCATGATAGGTCAGATAGGGGCCAGAACATGACAGAAAACCTCACACGTGTAACAAGCAGGATATAACAGTGGACCCAAAACAAATATACCTTACATAATAAAGCAATGTGCATGACACAAATAACAATATGATCGTATAACAAAATCTGTACCAAAAGCAAGCGGGTTCGGTGGAAAATCGGGATTAATCCCAGTGGCTCATCCACAATGGTAAAAATGTACCAAAAAAGAAAAAGGAAAGAGGGGAGGGATGGGGGTGGAATAAGGGGTCGGGGTTTAACGACCAACCAACAAAAACCTGGATAGCTAAGCGCCACCAGGGAACCCAGGTCTAAGCCATGGGTCTGAAGTGGAGAATTGTACATCTCCAAAACATGTAAAAATAGAAAAATTTGAAAAACTTGAAAAAATAAAAGTCGGAGGGGAGTGGGAGGATCCCCAGCCTCTCTCCAAAGTGAGCAGGTTGCCCCCAGGATAAACAGTAGACCCCGGTCGTGGAAAAAAAAAAAAAAAAAAAAAAGGGGGGGGGGAAGGGGGAGCTATGTAGACTTATGTACATATCCGCAGACACGTACACACAAGCAAATAACCTTTAGCATTATAACCTCTATCAGAGAAATTAAAAAAAATGAATAGTTCACAACCTGTTAAGGGGAGAAGGATAACATTTTTTGGGGTTAAACTGGAGGCAACGTCAGATACGTTCGGCCACCCACCCCCCGGGCCAGGGGGTAAGTAAACCCACTATGGGGTGTTGACTACCCATAACATCAGTGGGGTGTCAAGGTAAATAAGGCATCCAGAGGAAATCCGGAGAAAGCAGTTCAGGTCGGGAGTCTGGAGGCACGACTTTTCTGGGGTGTAAAGTGGGATCTGGACGTCTTCTGTCGCACCGGGGTCCAGATGCGGCTTGGAGCCAGCGGAGGCTTGGGCGTTGCTGGAAGAGGCTGTGAATCTTCTTCTGGAAGAGGTGGGAGACCCAAGTTGCGCAGGAAGGTGTCACTTTCTTGCAGATCGCGTAGGGAATATTGGGTGCCGTCCTTGGAAACGGATAGGCGGAAAGGGAAACCCCACCGGTAGGCCACCTTGTGAGACTGTAAGTGCAAAGTTAGTGGACGGAGGGTTCTCCTCCTTGTCAGGGTAATAGGTGACAGGTCACTGAAGATTTGTAGCTTAGAGCCTTTAAATTCAACTCTGGACTGATTACGAGATGCAAGAGTCAGGGCTTCCTTGCTGTCATAATAGTGAAAACGCACAATCACATCTCTCGGATTGGCCCCTAGAGGGGGTTTTGGAGCCAGTGACCGATGTGCTCTGTCCAGGCGCCAATCTATGTCTGGGATATTCGGGGCTACAAAGTTGAAAAGGCTTAGGAGGTAGGTGCGCAGGTCTTTGTCTTCCACCGTTTCAGGAATACCCCTGAATCGAAGGTTTTGTCTACGTTCCCTGTTTTCCAAATCCTCCTGCTGGGCCTGTAATTGGGTCACGGTGTTTTTTATAGTGGCGTTGTCGTCCTCGAGAACCTGGACATATTGCACCATTTCATCAAATTTATATTCCAAAGAGTCTGTGCGTTCACCTAGCTGATCAATCTCCCCTCTCAATTCCTTGGCCACTTTCCCTACCTCTTGTGCAATGGTATGAGTGATTGCTTGTAATAGGGAGTGTAATTTAGTGTCCAGTAGCTCTGCCGTTAGGGGGGGAGACGGGGAGGATGAGAGTGTGGAGGTATCATTGAAGAGCATGTTGGTGCAAATGTCAGGCTGTTCCGGTGGGATCTGGGAGCTGTCAGAAACCCTTGGAGTAGCTTGTGGGGGTTTGTTCAGATAGCGGTCCATCGCTACAGGGGGCTGCGATTTAATAGCAGAGGAATAGGTGCGACGTTGATCCCCAATTTTGCCCATGGGGTGCGTGGCCGATTGAAATGAGTCAATAAGGAGACACCCTGTCAGTAAAGATCACATAAGCGTAAGATGGGAGTCACGGAGAGAGGACAGGGGGTCCAGGTCCCGTCTCTAATAGTCCATCACATCTGTAAGCCTTGTGTGACTGGCCGGGACTGTAATATCTTGCTATTGGGGGGAAGCGTGTAGATCTGAGGGGGGTGTCAAGCTTCTTCAAAACTGTGAAGGGGAGGAGAGGGTGTAGCTGCACCAAACTGCGACTCCTTTAATAGCCCAGATGCAGGGGTATAGTAGGTGCGGAACTCAGGACACACTTCAGGTGGGGGCAACACAAACTGGTCGTTTAAAGAGCAGTAAGGTGTAACAGTACTGAGGGAGGGTGAAGCAAGATGGCCCCCAGGGAAATATCAAACAGAGCTCAGGCCTGGGAGCTTCAGAGCAGCTGAGGTTTACTTAGCAGAAAAGTTAGTTAGTCAGGGTGAGGATAACTGGGGCAGCTTGGCTGTATCCAAATGATAGGGGAGAGGGAGAGTCCACACAGGCCTAGAGTAGAGTGGGCCTGAGGTGTACCAATATGGCCGCCGTGTTCCTCACCTGTCCTGTGTTCTCTGGGCCCGTTCGTTGGATCCTCCGCTCCTGGATACGTGGCTCTCAGGGGACCGCTGTGAGGGATGTCCTCGACTGATCTTCGGGAGAAGCAGGGGGGCCCGTGGAACGCCGCGGGCCGGCGTTAGGCTTCCGGATTTAGTAGGCCCCAAGATGGCGGCGCCGCGTCCCCGGGTGGCGGCCAGCAACGGCCCGGAGGACGGCGTTTGCGGTGGGTGCCGAGGACGATACGGGCATCGGACTGTGCCCCACACTAGCGGCAACCCCGATGGACGGTGGGGAACCGCTGAGAAGCTCGCCGGGCTCGGATGGCCCACGATCGTCCGATTATGTTTTTTTGAAGATTTGAAAACATACAAGGAATCGAATTATATGCAGTAATAACATGAATGATGAGGTTACAGATTCGTGGAAACACAACATAATGATATATAAAGTGAATAAAAATCCAGAAACTCAATGAAGAGGTATAATATAAGACCAAGCATGCAAATGCCATTTAACCACTTGCCAAACAGCCGCCGTCATTATACGGCGGCAGGTGGGCTCATACCCGCAAATCGCCGTAGGTGTACGTCGGCTCTTTTAAGAGCTAAAGCCAGCGTGTGTGCCCGCTGCAAGGCAGGGAAGCTGATGCGGCCGGCGTCCACAATGCTTGCCGGCCACCTGCAATTGCTCCACAGAGTCAGAACGGGGATCTGTTAAAGTAAACAAACAGATCCCCATTCTGACAGGGGAGTAGAGAGTGATTCGTCTGTTCCTAGTGATCAAGAACAGCGATCTCTCTCCTCCTATAGTCAATACACCCCCCACAGTTAAAAATCACTAGTGTTAACCCCTTCCCTGTCAGTGTCATTTACAGTATGCAGTAATCAGTGCATTTTTATAGTACTGATCGCTGTATAAAATATCAGTGGTCCCAAAAAAGTGTCAAAAGTGTCTGATCTGTCTGCAACAATATCGCAGTACTGCTAAAAATAGTTGATCACAGCCATTACTAGTAAAAAAAAAAAAATGAATAATAAAAATGTCATTAAACTATCCCCTTTTTTATAGACGCTATTTTGCACAAACCAATTAATATATGTGTATTGTGATTTTTTTTTATACCAAAAATATGTAGAAGAATACATATCGGCCTAAACTGATGAAGAATTTTTTTTTTTTTTTTACGTTTTTTTGGGGGAATATTTTTTTTTTCAAAATTGTCAGTCTTTTTTGTTTATAGCGTTGCACAACAGCGCAATTGTCAGTTAAAGTGATGCAGTGCCGTATTGCAAAAAATGGCCTGGTAACTAAGGGGGAAAATCTTCCAGTCCTTCAGGGGTTAAAGTGGATGTAAACCCCATTCATGAAATTTTACCCGGGCACATATATCTGTAGTGTTTACTTATCACTCTCCAAAGCCCTATGTCCCGTGTCTTTCTGCTGCTCCAGTGCTGTGTTATCAGCATGATAACTTCTGTCAAGTTCTCAAGACATATGAGATAAAAGTAGCTGAAAATTTGTGTCGGGAGGGTGCTATAGATAGATTAGCAGAGAGCTTGTCTATTCACAGCACAGCTCTGCAAGTTTCTTCATTCCTCTGCCCACGTGGAGGGGGGTGTGTGCCTTTCCTCCAATCAGCTCTCACACAGTGTAAGCCTAGACTCCGAACCCACAGTTGAAACAGGAATAAAAATGTCTAGCACAACGTGCACTTACTAAAGAATATATAAAGATGAAGACAGCAGATATACATGCAAAAAACTTATGTAGGGAGATTTGTTTCATCCCTGTGTATCATCTGAGGCTGTTCACTTAACCAGGTAAATGTGAGGGTTTACATTCACTTTAAGTATCCTGATTCATTAGGATCCTCATATTATTTGATTTTCAGTGGTATATACCTCCTTTTTTCTAGCACATTATTCCTTCTCCGGTAACATAATTTTTATTGCATTCCATCCCTTTTATTTTATTTCCACTAATTTATACATTCTTTTTATTATGGCTCCTGCATATAATTTTGTTTCCACTGTTCTCTCTTTATTCTGTGTATGTTATTTACTGAATTTACTCCAACAAAGCACCCAACATACATTGTTTTTTTAATGAAATTGTGTCATTGTCCTATGCTTAAAACTGGCCATAGATGGGGCAATTTTCTTCCCTGCAACCATGACTAATCATAAAACAACGGCCATGCTGCAGGTGCATGCACGCGCCCCCAAACCGGAAGTGCTGGATCACATACTAGATACGTGATATGGCACAGGAGAGCCCCTCTGCTGTCGTACTCCTACGTGAGGCAGTCAGCAAGCGATTAAAAGTGAAAACTACTAAACAAGTTTGCCTGGTCTTTGGTTCCTGCAGAGTCCAATTCACTGCAGCGCAAGTTTAATTCTGGCAGAATAACTGGCTTTCAGAGATGACTCTTATGCCGCGTACACACGACCGGACTTTTTGACAGCAAAGATCCGACGGAACGAATCCGACGGACAATTTGATTGTGTGTGGGCTCCATCGGACCTTTGCTGTCCAAAAATCTGACGGACTTTAGAAATAGAACATGTTTCAAATTTTTTCGCTGGAACTCCGCCAGACCCAGTTCCTATTGAGACATCCGCTTATGTGTATGCTAGTCCAACAGACAAAAACCGACGCGAGGGCAGCTATTGGCTACTGGCTATGAACTTCCTTATTCTAGTAGGTCGTACGTCATCACGTTCTAATCCATTGGACTTTGGTGTGATTGTGTGTGGCCAAGTCCGTTCATTCGGAAAGTCCGTTGGAACTCCGCTGAAAGTCCATTGGAAAGACCGCCGGACCTAGTCCATTGAAAAGTCCGCTCGTGTGTACGTGCCATAACTCACAAACTGCAGCAACCTTTTCTGGTCTGAGGGTGGTTACAGAAATTACATAATTAAAGAATCTCAGGAGTTGGCTGAAGGCTTTTGAAGTTCTTCATAGTTCAGCGGACATTGCCATAGTGCCAGTTTTTCTAATATATTTTCTGATGTCCATGTCTTTCTGTCCAATCAACATACTATTGAACAAAACAAAATCACAATTTGATAGAGACTAAACATATTTGGAAGAATGTATTTTGTACGACATTTAAACAAAATTTTGTACAATACAGCCTTGCCATGTTTGGTGCCAAATTAAAAATAACTTTTAAACACATTTGTTTAGACACTTGTTGGTCATTTTATTTCATCAGGATTCAGGGTTTGTTCATACCACAATTTCTACATTCCAGATGCGTTTTTGCAGACGTATTTAGACACATTTGTGATGCTTCTACACTTGTTTGTAATGCATTTTCAATGTGTTCCAGTGCATTTGTCCCTTTTAATTAAAAATAACAAACAAGCTACTCTCGGGTATCCTGCCAACTCTCTACGCTCCTCCTCTTCTTGGCAAGCCACCATAGGAATCTACTTCCTATGGTGGCAAATCTACCAGCTAGATCCTGAGCCACACTGTCTGTGTCTATAGACACAGACAGTGCTGCTCTGACCCACCCTCCTCTCCTTCATCACAGGATTTGATTGGCAGAAGCAGAACCCAATGGTTCCTGCTGCTATCAATCTGCCCTGTGAGGAGGGAGAGAGACGAGAGAGCCACTGCTCTTGTGCAAAGCACTGGATCGAGAATGGGCTTAAGTCAGTATAAAAGGTGTCTTCGAACACCTTTATAACCACTTTAACTAAACGTTAATACACTTTTTTACTTGCATGGCTGCTTTAATTGACAGCAAAAGCAGATAAAAACTCAACACTTTGATCTGTAGATGAATTAAACATTGGGTAGAAGCCTCTCTGCAAGCAAGGTTTTTGTTATTTTTTGGAATAAGGACAAGTTCACAGCAGAACACATTGTAGGAATCCCATGTTCTGTGAATTACCATGCAATGCGGTTGCAGTGAGTTTCTAAAAGTAATACTCGTACAACTTTTGGTGTGGGGCAATTTCAGCCTATTCAAAATGAATGGGCTGAAGTCACACCACAAAGAACTGCTTGTGAATCACATACAAATGCACAGTAAGTTCCTGTCAGATTCCTGGTGTGAACCGACCCTTAAATCACTTTTTATTCATTACAAAGTGAGTTATCCCTGCTATTCAATGTGCTCAGTTTGCTTTATCTTGTGCCTTTAGTTATATTGCCTTTGGATATATAGAAATGCCAAGGATGAGCAGTTTGCCTATATACCAGTGAAGCTCCCTTTGAACATTCTGTTATTCAACCAAGAGGAACCTGGCTGCAGGAGAAAATTTAGATGGAGTTTTGTTATAAATAGAAAAAAATAATATTAGCAAAACTTATTTTTATGGTGGTCTGTGCGATATTGACCAGAAGATGAGTACCGCACCTTTACCAGGTGCTCTTCCTTGCCCTAGGATGATATGGAAATTGATTTTTAACTGTGGAAGCATTTCAGCTGTGACTCCTCCCACAATTCCAGCTCTGGTCTAATAACAGAGAAAGATAACAAGTCTGGTTACACAGCCTCCAAAATAAAATTTACCGTCTTCCCCACCACTACTATGAAGGGAAGAAGAGGACATGTGCTCCTGGTAGAGCACTGTTCTCCATGTCTCTGCCATGCAGAATGAGATATGATATCCCCTCTGCCATAACCCAATATGAATAGATGAAGACATCATGTACTCCTGGTGGAGCCTATCCCTCTCCATTTCTATGCCACACACAGCCTGGGATATGATGTTCACTTTGCCATACACCAAGTATGAAGGGATGGAGAACTACTCCTAGTGAAGCCTAACCATCTCCCCTCCTCTGCCACACATAGCAGCTTGAGATTTCTCCTCTGCCATATACTCAGTGTCATGGGATGGAGAAGACATGTCCTCCTGGTGTAGTTTATCCCTCTCCTCTTCCACACATTGTCTGAGATATGTCCACGCTGCCATACACCCAATATGAAGGGATGGAAAAGACATAACCTCGTGGTGGAGTCAATCCCTTGCCTATTCTCTGCCACACATTGCCTGGATATGATGTCCCCTCTGCCATACATCCAGTATGAAGGGATGGTGCAACTATGTCTTCTTGGTGTATCCTAGCCCTCCTTTCCCATACACCCAGAATGAAGGGATGGAGCAACCATGTCCTCCTGGTGTATCCTCTCTCCTCTCTATACACCCAGTACGAAGGGATGGAGAAGCCATGTCATCCTGGCGTATCCTATCCCTCTTCTCCTCTGCCATACACCCAGTATGAAGGGCTGGAGAAAGCATGTCCCCCTGGTGTATCCTATCCCTCTTCTATTCTGCTAAACACCCAGTATGAAGAGATGGAGAAGATATGTCCCCCTGGTATATCCTATCCCTCATCTGCCATACACCCAGTATGAAGGGATGGAGAAGACATGTCCCACTGGTGTATTGTATCCCTCCTCTGCCATACACCCAGTATGAAGGAATGGAGAAGACATGTCCCCCTGGTGTATTGTATCCCTCCTCTGCCATACACCCAGTATGAAGGGATGGAGAAGACATGTCCCCCTAGTGTATTGTATCCAT
The DNA here is from genome assembly GCF_037356315.1 of Lithobates pipiens. Taxonomy (NCBI): domain Eukaryota; kingdom Metazoa; phylum Chordata; class Amphibia; order Anura; family Ranidae; genus Lithobates; species Lithobates pipiens. The sequence goes on from NW_027507790.1 coordinate 158,673,733, forward strand.
CCTCTGCCATACATCCAGTATGAAGGGATGGAGAAGACATGTCCCCCTGGTATATCCTATCCCTCATCTGCCATACACCCAGTATAAAGGGCTGGAGAAGACATGTCCCCCTGGTGTATTGTATCCCTCCTCTGCCATACACCCAGTATGAAGGGATGGAGAAGACATGTCCCCCTGGTATATCCTATCCCTCATCTGCCATACACCCAGTATGAAGGTATGGAGAAGACATGTCCCCCTGGTGTATTGTATCCCTCCTCTGCCATACACCCAGTATGAAGGGCTGGGGAATACATGTCCCCCTGGTGTATTGTATCCCTCCTCTGCCATACACCCAGTATGAAGGGATGGAGAAGACATGTCCCCCTGGTAAATCCTATCCCTCATCTGCCATACACCCAGTATGAAGGGATGGAGAAAACATGTCCCCCTGGTGTATTGTATCCCTCATCTGCCATACACCCAGTATGAAGGGCTGGAGAAGACATGTCCCCCTGGTATATCCTATCCCTCATCTGCAATACATCCAGTATTAAGGGCTGGAGAAGATATGTCCCCCTGGTATATCCTATCCCTCATCTGCAATACATCCAGTATTAAGGGCTGGAGAAGATATGTCCCCCTGGTATATCCTATCCCTCATCTGCAATACATCCAGTATTAAGGGCTGGAGAAGATATGTCCCCCTGGTATATCCTATCCCTCATCTGCCATACACCCAGTATTAAGGGCTGGAGAAGATATGTCCCCCTGGTATATCATATCCCTCATCTGCTATACACCCATTATGAAGGGCTGGAGAAGATATGTCCTCTTGGTGTATCCTATCCTTCCTCTACCATACACCCAGAATGAAGGGGTGGAGCAACCATGTCCTCCTGATGTATCCCCTCTCCTATCCTCTGTATACACCCAGTATGAAGGGATGGAGAAGCCATGTCATCCTGGTCTAGCACTGCTCTTCCTTCCTCTGTCACGCACAGCCCCTGCAGATAAGATGTCGCTGTTTTCCCCACCCCTTCTACAAGGAAAGGAGAAGACATTTCCTCCTGGCGGACCATATCTCTCTCCTCACACAAGCACCAATTCCCGAGCACAGCTCCTGACAGACACCACGTGGTGGCGCTCGGTACTCTCTGACATCTCGGTGACGTATATTGGCCGCGCCAGCAGCTTGGTGTGTGAGAGAGGAAGATGTTCCATAACAGCACCCAGAAGAAGCACTGGACCTTCCCCAGCCAGGAGGAAGTACAGCGGCTCCGGACACAGGCTAATAGTCGGTATCGGGCCCGGATACGAGGGACAGGACAGGTACTTCTATGTGATATAAGAAGGAGAGCCTCATACAGCATGGGATATTATTACCTGTGCAGAGCTCTCCTGGGGGCATTTCTACTCTCATTATAGGGACTGTCATGGGGTAGTAGCTGGAAGGTGCAGAGAAGTAATGGAATAGATGACAGGCAGTGTCAGGGGTAAGGGCAGGAGCACACATATCATCTATTACACCTCAGCACTCCTCGGATGTGATGGCTGATCTCCTGTAACCAGGCATGCTCTCCCCTTTACTTTTCCCCTAGAAAGTGTCTTGTCTATATGGTGGAGCAGCTATTCCCCTTGATTTGAACTACATAGCCCTCCCCACCTTTGTTACATGGGGGGGGGGGGGGGTTAGAGTTCACAAAAGTTACCAGAGAAGAAAGCTGATAATATGGGTGGTAAGGTTTCTGGCAGGATCTCAGCCTGAACCCCCCCCCCCAAAAAAAGAGAAACGAATGCAGCCGATGCAGTGTTTGTCCTTTGGATTAGATGCGCTGCATTAACCCCTCCTCTACCAAGGTATATTTATAAACACCATTGTGTCAACCCTTACACTGTCAGTCTCCCGACACACACACACACTTAAAAAAAAAAAAAAACATTTTTGGCCTGGTGATTATGTTCATTTTCTGAAAAGCAGATGCCCTAGAGAACACGTCAAGCCTTAATGTGTGTGAACCTATGAAATGGCAACAATCTTTGGTACCCTATATTTTCCATAGGTGATGTTTTTAAGACCCCTTTCACACTGAGTCACTATAACGTTAAAAATAGCACCTGCAAAGCGCCCTGAAACAGCGGCTCCATTCACTCCAGTGTGCCACACACAGCTCCCCCCACAGTTAGAATCACTCCTTAGGACTCGCTTAACCCCTGCAGCGCCCTCTAGTGGTTAACACCTTCACTGCCAGTCACGTTTACACAGTAATCCATGCATTTTTAATTGCTGCTGGGTCCCACCGACCCCCAACATCACTGCAGAATTTTGACAGCTGGTCTCTTTCAGTTACATATGTCAGTTTCACACACAGTTACACTATATCAACTCATTGAGATACTTGCCAGTTCCATTTATACTGAGGACATTACGTGTGTAGTAGAGTGACAGGAGCAAGCGGGAGAGTTGAGTAAGAGAGTTTGAGATGAAAGTGGGGGGGGGGGGGGACGCAAAAATCGGCATAGTATATCGGCCATTGGTTGCCCCGATTTCTAAGCTTCGGCCATTGAAAAACCCATATCGGTTGACCTCTAGGTGTAACTTTAGTTTTATACACCTTTTCATCAAAAGACAAATGGTCCCCTATGTAATGCATTTGTTTTGTGACAGGTTCTCTTTGAGACATCAGGGCTATAAAAGATCTTTGATGTCTCACTTGTCTTCCAATAGAACGAATGGAATTCAGATTGTACTCCATTTGTTTCTGTCCCAGCCATACTACCTGGAGAAAGTGATACCAGGACCTGGAAGTCACTTCTGAGTCATTAGCAGAAAGGGGAGTTCAGTGAACAGATGTCCCCTCTACACAGTAGCACCTGCTATGCCAGTCCCGGGTCTTACAATGGGCACACAGAGCCCAGGAAACATGGTGGAGGCATGGGACACCGGCAGTTACTGGGTTGTGTGGAAGCGATCCAGCTGCTCCACAAGCGCCAGATCTCTTCTCTCTGTAGCCTACGGTTGGCTTGCCAGATTTGCACATGCTCCTGGCGGCTGCACCCTCTAAGTGTGTGTAAAACCCTTTTGTCACCTACATACTACAACCATATTTAAAGTGTAACCTGTTGCTAAGCAATACCCCTGCATATAAAAGCATGCTTCCCCCCCCCCCACGGTACCACGTGATAGCTGTGGGCTAGACTACTTTAAAGGTGAACTTGGCCTTTAAAGCTTAGATAAAATTTTAATGATTGGTTTTTGGTCTTCTTTAAAGTGCAACGCTCAAAGCCGTCATTCTAAAGTGCAAAACCTATAGCAGCCAATCGGAATCCAATTCCAAGATTTCAGAAACAGGAATTCAGATTGGTTGCAATAGGTCACTGACTTTTCACTTAGGACATTGTTACGGTATTTTGCATTGCTTGTTGACTAAGGGCACTCTAAAGTATATGTCTATGTTGAGCATGAATGAGGACATGTCAGTTGGCATTATTGCACACTTTATAGTTTATTTAATCCTTTGTGTATTGTGACATACATGTGATGTTTTACAATATACGGTGTCCATCAACCAAATGTAAATGTAAAATGTCTCTCACAGGCACATTTGAGTGAGATATTTAATGTGGAGCCTAATGAAGAGGGGGTCATCTGCAAATACTATGAGAAGAAGTTGGTGGATTTCTGCAATGCTTTCAAACCATCAATGCCTAAATCTGTCTTGGTAAGTTTTTGTAAATTTAACCACTTAAGCCCCTGACCAATTTGTAGCCAAAGGACCAGGCCCTTTTTGCGATTCGACACTGCGTCACTTTAACTGACAATTGCGCAGTCGTGCGACGTGGTTTCCAAACAAAATTGGTGTCCTTTTTTTCCCACAAATGGAGCTTTCTTTTGGTGGTATTTGATCAGCTCTGTGTGGTTTTTATTTTTTGGGCTATAAACAAAAATCAATATATTTTACTTTTTTGCTATAATAAATATCCCCAAAAAATATATAAAAAAACATTTGTTTCCCTCAGTTTAGGCCAGGGCTTGACAAATTTGCTTGGAATCTAGGAGCCAGCTTAAAAAGTTAGGAGCCAGGTCGGTAACGGCGATCCGGACCTGTCCCTGGCCTGACATGGAGACGAGTGAGGGGAAGATAGCGCCGCAGCCCCCCCCCCTTTTTTTCCTTAATTAAAATAATTTTTTTTTTTTTACAAAAAAAATAAATATATATATATATATATATATATATATATATATATATATATATATATATAATGAGAAGCCATTTACCAGCCACCACACTCACCGTTGGGCAAAAGGCGCCAGATGACGCCCGCAATCACTTCCTTCTCTTCACTTTGGGAAGGAAATGGGCGGGCAGTGAAAAACAGGTAGGGGAGCTTCACTCCATTAGGAATTAGCATTATTGGAATAGGGTGTAATTTCTACATCCACCACAAGATGGCGCCAGACTACCGAAAGATTTTAGAAGGCCGCAAAGCCGCGGCCTCAATTACTGGCCGGCGCGGCCCGATGCAATTGCGCGGCGGAGTTCGGGGTCCAAATGGAGACGGGATACCCCAGCAGCGTTGCCCCAGTCGTCAGGACACGAATTCTAGGCGCAAATGCGACCAGGCGCCTGGGGTTTGTCGAGCCCTGGTTTAGGCCAATTCGTATTCTTCTACATATTTTTGGTGAGAGAAAAGGGGATAGGGAGCCTGGTTCCCATCTCAGACTACCCAAGGGCAAGGGTGAGCTAACGGACTATTGCGGTACATGTAAACATACAGATCACAAATTAATATAACACAAATAAAATATAACCAAAATTTATTTGAACAATAAAATCAATTCTCATCAAGTAACTTCATACAGCTGGTGACGTATATTCAACTAGTTTTGCTCTAAATGAGCTTCTTCAGGAAAATACATATGTCTATAAAAGAACACATGATAATAATACATCAGATAAAAGTTTTGTTGACTTTACAAAGCCAATTAACAGAGTATAGTGGGAAAAAATATACACAAAATCACAAAAGAAGTAGTGGTGTAGCTCTTACCCACAACAGCGTGCCGACACAATGTCTGGAGGACCCCCAGGAGGGTCTCTATCCCCTTTTCTGTTTAATTTTGGATGATTGTACTTTCTTATTACTTCTTTATTTATTGACACACTGAGGCCTTTCTTTTTTTATTTTCTTCTTTTTTATATATTTAAATACATATTTTTGTTAAAAAAAACGCAATTAGTGATTGATTGGTTTGCGCAAAAGTTATAGCGTTTACAAAATAGGGGATAGTTTTATAGCATTTTTTATAAAATATATAATATATTAAATATATTTACTAGTAATGGCGGCGATCAGCAATTTTTATTATGACTACTAGATTGTGGTGGACACAGCGGACATTTTTGACACATTTTTGGGACCATTGTCATTTATACAGCAATCAATGTTATTTAAATGCACTGATACCTGTGTAAATGACACTGGCAGTGAAGGAGTTAACCACTAGGGGGCGGGGTTAAGTGTGAGGTGTTTTTTTTTTTTTGTTTTTGTTTTTTTTACTGTTGGGGGGCGTGGCTTGGCATGTGACGTCCCTGATCGTCTTTGCCTATAACAGGGAACAGACGATCGGAGACAGCCTCACTAGGAAGCACGAGGAGAGGTTTGTTTACACCTGGCTCTCCTCATTCTTCAGCTCTGTGAAGCGATTGGGTCCTGCGGCCACAGTCACGGAGCTCAGGACCAGGTCGCGAGCTCGCCGGCGGCACGTGCGCGACCCACAGCTGGGCACATAAAGAGCCACGTACAGGTACGTGATTGTACCCAGCCGTGGCATTCTGCCGACGTAAATGTGCAGGAGGCGGTCCTTAAGCGGTTAACTTGGGTTTTTTATTAGCTATGCTTATAATTGTAGCCCTCGGCACAGGCAAATTATTATTTAGCTGTATGTTGTCAGTTTATTTAATCACTTCATCTTTTTGGGTGTAGTACATACATCTGGAGAGTGAAGGCTTATACACAAACTTGTGCTTGGGGTTTTTTTTTTTAATTTTTTTTTTTTTTCTTCAGCTGGCTCTTCACATGCTAGTGGGTGGATCCATAGCCACAATTCAGTCCAATAGCAGCTTTCGAATCTGTCCAATGCTGTGTCAGTGAAAAGTTTAAGTGGGGTGAATGGTCACTAGTTTCTCAGTTTCCTGTAAGGCTCTGCCCACCCAGTTGCAAGTAACTTCTCAAAGGTGGCCATTTCCAAATGTGGGTTATAACCTCCCCGTTATCCTTGGACTCATTGTATACTTTTAATTTTACACCGGATAATCTCTCAGCCAACAGCTGAATTGAGCCGAGGATACTATACTGTGCAGGAAATGAAAATGGGTGTATAGGCTCTACAACCTTCCCACATAAGTTCTCCACCCGGTGCCCAGACCTTGAGGCTGCTGTCACTTCCAAGGTACCAGAGTAAGGAAAGGGATGGTCAGCACTCAGGATGACTTCCAAAAAATAGCATTTCCTTATTAAGTAAACATGCATGTACAATGCTGTAGAAACAGCCTACATGTTTCAGAGTTAGTCCTTAGTCATGGCTGGAGTACATCAACCATGACTAAGGACTAATGTCCTAAACGTGTATGCTGTTTTTACAGCATTGTACATATTTTTACCTAATAATAAATTTAAAAAAAATTCGATGTCATCCTGAATGCCGACCATCCCTTTCCTTACTTTACTTCTGTGCAGGAAGCTGTCACATACATGACAGCTTCCCAGCCCAGACATGCCTCACTCTGAGTACTGGCCTACCTCCTGCAAATACTTGTCTGAATTAGGTGAAGGTACTTCTAATAGAAACCTACTGCCAAAAAAGTGCTGTTAAGGGTAGGTTCACTTATTCATGAAAAGGCAAACTAACTCCAGATATCCTGGCCACCCCTCCGATCCCTCTTTTTCTTCTGGGACATATTAATTGAAGTAAAAGCCTCAAATGCACTTCACATTGGTCAGAATGGTCAGGCATGCAACAAGTGACCTACCTGATAAAAGCAGAATTTTCTGCTTTTATCATGTCATAAATCCTCAGAAGAATAACCACCTTAATACAGCTGTCTTTGCCAAGGGCTCAAAAATGCCAAGCTCCTACTCCCTTTTCTCAACGTAAGGCAGATCCAAATATGCCTACCCTGGATGAAGCTGATATAGAGGCAGTATTGGAGGAAGTTGTGGAAGATTATTTTTCCCCAGATTGCTGCTATATTGAAGATGGAGCTTCACCCATTATGCTTGTTAATGTGGAAAAGGTTAGTGCTGCTGCCTGCAAATGCTTTTGGGTTAGGGATGCACCGATATCGGGGTATCTGTGCCGATACTTGTGAAAAATGCTTCCGTTACCCGAAACCCATACATTGCGGTGAAATTTGCGTCCATACAAAATGAATGTTCACAATTCGCACTGCAAAGAATTCCTTGTAATTTGAACAGGAATGCGTTGCAATTCATAGTGATTTTGAGTTCACACAGCGGTGTGGGAAACCTCACTGCATATGATGGGTTCCACTAGCTCGAGTTCATGATCTCACTGTGGATGTCAACGGCCATGGCTTGGGCTTTTCATGCCTCTCCCATGACTTTGTTCCTTGCATCTCCCGCCCCCTGAGTTTTGAGCCATCCATTGGACCCCATCCCCATTCACCCCAGTCCTGCTGTACCAAATTGTTGCAATTCCCTGACGTCCGACGACGAAAAGCCGATTCATTGGCCCGGCTTTTTGACATTCCCTGTTGAACAGATAGAACATGCAGCCTATGGCAGTTGGATCACTCCACAAATAATTTCCACTTTGAGCTCTATCTGGTAAAAAAAAAAAAAATAAAAAAAAAAGAGGTCACAAGTGGGTGATTCTGCTGTCTCAATCTTAAACATCTCACTGTACCGATTTAAAATGTCCATTCTTTCAAGGATTCTGCAGATAGAAAGGTTGAGACACTCTTAAAGGCTCTTAGTACTTCGGCAGGCTCCGCCCTGCAACCAGACCTTGCTGCAATTTCAACATGACCATTGTGTTTTAAGGTTTTTTAACACAGCCCACCGTGATGGGTGAAGATTGGGTCTGTCTGGTTATACCACAGAATCCTGCGGTGGGAAATGGTAAGTGAAATCCTAAAGGAACTTCAAGTTCACTGATGGATTTCTTCTGAGTTAAATGTTGTCATGCCTGATTGTCGCCACTAGAGGGTGTAAAAGCACATAGCTCGTCATACTGCCCATATCTCACTCAGTGTCAACAGGAGATCAGCCACGAGCGGCGTCAGCCACTGTAAGTTTGGGAAATCGTTTCTGTGTTCCTGGAGAAGAGGCAGCTTTATTCTCCTGGAAACTGGGAGAAAACTACAGCAATTGACCTTGCACCCGCCACCCCCACCCCTCTCAGGGGGTCACGGCGGCTTCTCACTTCCCCTCTTCCTCCCCGGTCCCCCTCCCTCCTCACTCTGGATCCGCTCATATGCAGCGCGGGAATTTGGTTTAAAGGATAGGGGGTGTGTCTGGGAAAAGGAGGGGGCGTGACTTAATCTGCATCGCGTGCTAGTGATGGGAAGTTCGGATCTTTAAAATGAATAGGTTCATTTCGAACTGCTCACTGAAATGAACCGATTCAATGAATCGATTCTTCGGTTCACTTGCTGAATCTACTGACAAGCAAGTGAACCGAAGCTCTGATTCAACCTTCTTAAATGAGTAGAATCAGAAGACTGATTCACACAGAAGGTTGGCAGGTCCTGGTAATGTTTACTTTGATTTAGTTCATCGGCGCAGAGCACAATTGTTGTCAATTGACAATTATTCCATTATTGTCAGATTAGCGCAGTGTCATGCATTTTGGTGATACACAAACAGCTGTGTTAGGCTGGGTTCACACTTGTGCGATGCGGGAACCCTGCGATTCCACGACGGGTTCCTGCATCGCACCCAACTCGCACGACAGTTCACAACGACATATGCGAACTGCTGGGGAGTGTCATACAATGTTAATGGCACCCCCATTTCAGTTCGCATGTCGCACTGTGAAGTGTCAGTTTGGACATGAATCGGATCCGATTCTGGTGCGGACCAAAAAAAGGGTCCTGTGCGAGTTTAGTCCGAATGCGATACGATTTCAACCATACTATCTGTATGGCTGAAATCGCATTGCACGGACATCGCCTGTGATTTGCACTGCAGTGCAAATCGCATGCGATTTTGCACTATGCTGCAGTGTGAACCGGCCCTAAGCCTAGGTTTCCGCAAATTTGATGGATAGCAATGTTACCTGTGAAGTTGCCCCAGAATGCAGTTCACATGCACACAAACCCCGCTTTTCATTTAGGCTCTGTTTCCACTTGTGCAACTTGTCCTGCGACTTGGGACTGCAAAGTTGCATGACAAGAAGTACCCGATTTCCAATGAGTACCATTCATATCTGTGCGACTTCAAAGTAGTCCCTGCACTACTTTGGTCCCATTGTAATGTGACTTGAGGTCCATAAACCTCCAGAATACACAGGCATGGCTTCAAGTCGTGGCAGAATCGTGCAACTTTCTGGCTTTTCAGGCTAACGCAGCCTGAAAGTTGCACAATTCTGCCGCAATTTTGATGCGACTTTAACCACTTTCAGACCGGACCAATTTGCTGGTCAAAGACCAGACCACTTTTTGCGATTCGGCACTGCGTCGCTTTAACTGACAATTGCGCGGTCGTGCGACGTGGCTCCCAAACAAAATTGACGTCCTTTTTTTCCCACAAATAGAGCTTTCTTTTGGTGGTATTTGATCACCCCTGCGGTTTTTATTTTTTGCGCTATAAACAAAAATAGAGCGACAATTTTGAAAAAAACGCATTATTTTTTACTTTTTGTTATAATAAATATCCCCCAAAAATATATAAAAAAACATTTTTTTTCCCTCAATTTAGGCCGATACGTATTCTTCTACATATTTTTGGTAAAAAAAATCGCAATAAGCGATTATTGATTGGTTTGCACAAAAGTTATAGCGTTTACAAAATAGGGATAGTTTTATAGCATTTTTATTAATAATTTTTTATTATTTTTTTTTTTACTAGTAATGGCGGCGATCTGCGATTTTTATTGTGACTGCGACATTGTCGGGGACCCATCGGACATTTTTGACACATTTTTGGGACCATTGTCATTTATACAGTAATCACTGCTATATAAATGCAGTGATTCCTGTGTAAATGACACTGGCAGTGAAAGGGTTAACCAGTGGGTGGCAGTGTAGGGGTTAAGTGTTCCTAGGGGTGTGTTACTAACTGTGGGGGGGGGGGGGGTTGGGCTTTCATTTAGTGTACACTGATCTCTGCTCCAATCACATGGAGCAGAGATCAGCGTCACTAGTTGCTAGGCAGAATGGGAAAATGTTGTTTATACAGCATTTCCTCCATTCGGCCGCTCCGTGAGACGATCGCGGGGATGCCCGCAGCGATCGAGTCCGCGGGTCCCGCGACCGGACTCACGGGGGTCCCGTCCAGCGCGGGAGCGCGCCGGCGGCGGCGCGCTCCCGATGGCACGGCGGCAACGAATATTGGACGTACATGTACGCCAATATGCCTGCCCGTGCCATGCTGTCGACGTACATCGTCGTGCGCTGGTCGGGAAGTGGTTAAAGCAATGCCTGTGTATTCCGGAGGTCTATGGATCTCAAGTTGCATCAAAGTGGGACCAAAGTAGTGCAGGGACTTCTTTGAAGTCGCACAGATACGAATAATACTCATTGGAAATCATAGAGTACAAAGTCGCAGGACAAGTTGCACAAGTGGAAATGGAGCCTAAATGAAAAGTGGGTTTTTGTGCATGTGAACTGCATTCTGATGGGCCAACCTCCCAGTTAACATTGCTAGCCATCAGATTTTCCCATAGTCTTTACAGCGCATGCGCAGGAATGATGATCAGATTTTACTACCACTACCATGGGCGAAGTACCCCTGGTAGTAAAATCCAATCGTTAAGGCTATTTTCACACTTGTGCGACTTGAAAGTCAAGTGCTTTTGCCATGATTTTTGCCATGACTTGAAGCAATGTCTGTGTAATCTTGAGGTCTCTGCCACAAGTCGCATCAAAGTCAGACAAAAGTAGTACAAAAACTACTTTGAAGTCGCACAGATATGAACTGAACTCGTTGGAAATCATGGGGTGTGACTTGTCATGTGACTTTGCAGTCTCAAGTAGCAGGACAAGTCGCATGAGTGTGAAAGGGCCTTAGGCTGTCCGTACCACCTAATCACTGCTGCTACCTCATTGGTTTAGTGTATTGTTTTACTGGTGGTGACTCGTGGTTCTTTCAGTGTACTGTGTTCTAAAAACTGATACGATTCTTTAACTCGGTAACTTGTACGATTCTTTAACTCGGTAACTTGTACGATTCTTTAACTCGGTAACTTGTACGATTCTTTAAAGCGGTAGTAAACCCGCACATTTTTTTTTTTTTTTTTTTTTTTTTTTAACCACTTCCCACCCGGCCGATGCATATATACGACCGGGTGGGAGCCGTCTACTCCTGATAGGACGTTCAGGAACGTCATTCAGGAGTAGCGGGATCGCGCGCGCGCCCGCGCAGCGGCGCGATCCCGATGTGCTCGTGTCACCCGGACACGGCACATCTCAGATCGGCAGGAGGGCTCTGTGATTGGCCCTCCTGATCACATGACGGCCGTGTCCAATCACGGCCGTCATGTGATGTAAACAAACAGCCGGTTGCTAGGCAATCGGCTCTCCTCTCCTCACACGGAAGTCACCGCTGAGGAGAGGAGAGCAGAACGCTGCAGCCGGCTGATGATCAGTGAGTATGGGCTGCTTTTTACAGCTTTTTACTCACTGATCATCAGTCTAGTGTAAACACACAACACACCACACAGTACAAACACAGTCCTCACATGTCCCCAAAACACACATGTCCCCAAAACACACATGTCCCCAAATAATAAAAACACATGTCCCTAATAATAAAAACATGTCCCCCACATATGTCCCACTAAAATGACATGTCCCAATGATTATCTGCACACATATGTACGTGATCACCTGCACACATATGTACATGATCATTTGCGTACATATGTCCGTGATCACACAAACCAATTATTATACACTTAACGGAATTTTTTTTACCAAAAACATGTAGCAGAATACATTTTGGCTTAAATTTATGACAAAATTTGATTTTATTGGATTTCTTTTCAAATAGAAAAAAGAAAATATTGTTTTTTTTTCCAAATTTTCCGCTATTTTTGCGCTTATATCGCAAAAAAAAAAACGGAGTCGTGAATAAATAACACCAAAATAAAGCTCTATTTGTGCGAACAAAATGATAACAATTTCATTTGGGTACAGTGTAGCATGACCGCGCAATTGTCACTGAAAGCGCTAGAGCGCTGAAAGCTGAAAATTGGGCTTGGAAGGAAGGGGGCGAAAGTGCCCTGTATTGTAGTGGTTAAACCTGCAAAGCAAAAGGCATAATGAGCTAGTATGCACCGCATACTAGCTCATTATGAAATACTTACCTTAGAACGAGGCCCCGACATCTGGCCCGATCCACGCCGAGGGAGCTGACATGCTCCCTCGGCGTTCCTTCTGGGTATCGCGGCTCCGGCGCTGTGAGTGGCCGAAGCCGCGATATCGTCACTCCCACGCATGCACGCGGGAGATTTCAGTCCGGCCGCTCGGCTGCTGCCGGATTTTGACGGCGAGAAACCCCTTGTGCGCATGCGCCGCTGCAGTCAGCGGCGCATACCGAGGGAAATATCTCCTAAACCGTACAGGTTTAGGAGATATTTTTTTTTACCTACAGGTAAGCCTTATTATAGGCTTTCCTGTAGGTAAAAGTTAAAAATGTGGGTATACAACCACTTTAACTCGGTGTGCATACTAGCTCGGTGCATACTAGCTCATTATGCCTTTTGCTTTGCAGGTTTAAAAAAAAAAAAAAAAAAACATTGCGGGTTTACTACCGCTTTAAGTTTGTATCCAGTTCCTGAGTGTCACTGTGCTTTGAGTCAGCTGATTGGTTGCAGGGAGGGGCCGAGCTCTCTCACTCTAGGATCATATTACCACTGCCAGCTCTGCTGCTCTGCTATGTACTGAGTGCAGAGTGAACTGTTTCAAACGAATCCGTTCACTGAAAAGAATCGATTCATCCAGTTCACTAAAAAGAACCGATTCAAAAGAACGATTCGTTCATGAACTGGACATCACTATCGCGTGCATCGTCAGCGGCCAATAAAACGCACAACGCTAAGCACGGGCTGCCAAGTCCTTATAAAACACCGCCGATGCAAACATGGTGGCAGGACGGACACAGGAGCAGACCAAGGGGCCATGTAGGTTGGTGTATGCTGGCATATTTCTGGACACTTTTACACAGCATCAGGCTGAAAATGAATAGCACCATTTGTTTGCTGGACTATAGTTCCGCATTGGGTTTATAGTACCTTTGCTTTGTGCTTGGGTCTATGCCTTCGAGAAAGGGGGAATTTAATCACCCCTAAAAAGGGTCCAAGGACTTTACCTTCTGGCTCTGAGGATCCCTCTCACTCCCCCCCGCAGTACCATCCTCTCCAGAAGGACCAGAGGTGGCTGGACGGGGTGAGTCATTGGGATTGCCAGGTGTTGCAGCTGCTGCCAACATTTCAGCCCCTGTTTATATCACTGAAGACGTCTTATTTTCAGCCTAGGGGTTGGAAGAAAGGTTGGCTGCTTTAATCGCATCCTCTTTCCAGAGTGGAAGAAGGCGCGATAGATCCCCCTCCCCTGCCCTGGGCCTTGATATAGGGGAACAGTGGGCAGAGGCAGAGGATTTACCCTCAAGGTGCGTTTCGCCCTAAGGCTAGTGCTTACTCATAGCTGGTACCAACTATGAGTAACCACTAGCCTTAATGCGAAACCCGTCAGCTGTTAGCATCTTTTGCTGTGATGTCATTTGCTGTGTCCTAAATATTATTTGAATAAAGCGTTTTAGCTTTGAAGTGTGGCTGTTCAGAGTTCTGTCATTATCCACATGAGCTGCCAAGAGTGCTACGCTTTGCAATTGACACTATTAAAGACTTCTATTCATCAGGTATCGCATCCTATGCTTTTGCTGGCGCATATGCGTAGGATCCAGTGGTTGAAAAATTGGTTAGCCGAGGCGCAAAAAGCTTTTGGCTGGGTTTCCGTTTCACGGAGTATGGCTGTTCAGGGATGATTTGGATAAATACATCCCAAAGATTTCAAATGGAAAAAGTACCCTTTTACCAGTTAAGAGAAGGGATAAGCAGCCCTCATTTAAATGGGCCTCGTCTCCTGGGCCTGGGACATCATCCTCTAGGCAGTTGTGATGGCCTCTGCTGTCAAGCTCAGGGACAGAAGAAGTCCTGGGGAAAGAAACCTGCAAAGCAGAATACTAAGCCCTCTCTGCTAAGAGGCTCCCCCGCTCGCTCGGTTGGGGGGAAGACTTCTGCATTTTTCAGCAGTTTGGTAGGAAGCGTTTCAGGACAGATGGGTCATCTCTATGGTAGCTCTAGGTTACAAACTAGAGTTCCGAGAATTCCCATCTCCTCGTTTTCTGAGGTCAAACGTTCCCAAAGATCCAGAGAAAAAGAAATCTCTGTTTCTAGCATTAGATTGGCTTTTGTCACAAAATGTGATCATAGAAGTCCCGTACAAGAACGGGGGTTAGGGTTTTAATCAAACCTCTTCACAGTGCCAAAGCCAAATTGGGATGTCAGACCCACTCTAGGTCTAAAGGATCTAAATTGGTTCCTGAATGTTCGCTCCTTTCGCATTGGAGTCGATCAGGTCAGAGTAGTTCCCATCCTACAAGGAGGAGAACTTCTGGTATCCATCAACATCAATGATGCTTACCTGCATGTGCCTATTTTTCCCTCTCACCAAAAGCTTATAAGTTTCGTAGCGGAGCACCACCATTTCCAGTTTTTAGCCCTGCCCTTTGGTCTGGCTACTGCACCCCGGGTATTTACAAAGGTTCTGGCCCCATCTTTGGCCAGACTAACGGCGCAGGGTATAACAGTTTTGCCATTTCTGGAAGACCTGCTGCTAGTAGAGACCGGTCAATCGACCGCTTAGACCAAAGTGTGGTCAGAACAGTCAACTATCTGGAACACTTAGGTTGGCTTCTCAACCTCGAAAAATCTTTCTTGAAGCCACTAAAAATTTTGGGGTACTTAGGTCTGATCATAGACACAGATCAGAGAAAAGTGTTTTTGCCTCCATTCACTATTTCATGAGGATGTTAGGGAAGATGGTGGCTTCTTTCAAAGCTGTTCCCTATACCCAGTTTCATTCAAGACTGTTGCAAAACAGTATCCTATTGGCCTGGAACAAAAAGGTCCGAGCTCTAGATTTCCCAATGTGGCTGACCCCAAGGGTCAGCTGGTGGTCAATAACTAAAGCCCTGCAGAAAGAGAAATCTTTCTTACCAGTGACCTGCAAGGTGGTAACAGATGCCAGCCTTTCAGGTTGGGGAGCAATCCTGGAGGAAGCATCTGTCCAAGGAAAATTGGTTCAGAGCTGAAAAAGTCTTACCCATCAACATCCTAGAGATTCGGGTGGTGCACTTGCTCTAAGGGCCTGGACGTCCAGGTTAAAGGATTGGCCGGTCTGGGTCCAGTCCGACAATGCCACAGCTGTAGCCTATATCAATCACCAAGGGGGCACCAGGAGTCACGCAGCCCAAAGGGAAGTAAACCATATCCTAACTTGGGCAGAGAAGCACGTACCCTGCCTATTGGCAATCTTTATTCCAGAAATAGAGTTGGCAGGCAGACTTCTTAAGTCACCAGCAGTTTCTCCCGGGGCAACGGTCTCTTCATCCTGAGATCTTCCTGGCTAAGTGTCAAAGATGAGGGACCCTGGACGTAGATCTATTGCCATCCAGGTTCAACCGGAAACTTGACAATTTTGTATCAAGGACAAGATCTACTCGCTTGCGGGTCAGATTCGTTGGTGACCCCGTGGGATCGGTGTTCACTGATTTATGCACTCCCCCCTGTTCAGCTGTTACCTCATCTTCTTCGCAGGATCGGTCGAGAAGGGAAGCCGGTGGTTCTTGTAGCTCCAGCATTGGCCCAGAAGATATTGGTATGTGGAGATCGTAAAGATGGCGGTAGCGGACCCATGGCCTCTTCCACCACGTCCAGATCTGCTTACGCAGAGACCAGTATTCCATCCTACCTTACAAACTCTAAATTTAACGGTCTGGCTATTGAAACCCACATTCTAAGGAATCGCTGGCTTTCAGAGTCAGTAATTTCTACCTTAATGCTAGGAAGCCAGCTTCCAGAGTCCTTTATTATAGAGTCTGGAGGACATATATTTCCTGGTGTGAATCCAAGGGTTGGCATCCTCAGAAGTATGTCATAGGTAGAATTCTGGCTTTTTTGCAATTGGGGTAGAGATGAAGCTGGCCTATCGGTACTCTTTCAAAGACCACTTGCTTCGCATTCCTTGGTCCGAGCTTTTATGTTGGGGATGACACCGCTTAATCCGTCAGTTAGGTCACCCTTGAACCCTTGGGACTTGAATTTAGTCCCATCAGTGTTACAAAAACAGCCTTTTGAGCCGATTCAGCATATTCCATTGATCCTTTTATCAACAAAGTTAGTTTTTCTGGTCGTTCTCTGTTGGTAGGGTATTAGAGTTGGCTGCTATTTCTTCTAAAGAGCCATATTTAATTATTCACAAGGACAAGGTCATGTTGCGTCGTCATCCAAGTCTTCTGCCTAAGGTGGTGTCAGATTTTCATCTGAACCAAGATATATTGTTCTACCTTCATTTTTTCCAGAACTCTGTTCTAGGGAAGAGAGGTCACTGCCTTGATGTAGTGAGAGCAGTCAAAGTTTATTTAACCACTTCCCACCCGGCCAATGCACATATACGGCTGGGTGGGAGCCGTCTACTTCTGATAGGACGTTCAGGAACGTCCTTCAGAAGGAGCGGGATCGCGCACGCATGCCCGCGCAGCGGCGCGATCCAGATGTGCTCGTGTCACCCGGACACGGCACATCTCAGATCGGCAGGAGGGCTCTGTGATTGGCCCTCCTGATCACATGGCGGCCGTGTCCAATCACGGCCGTCATGTGATGTAAACAAACAGCCGGTTGCTATGCAATCGGCTCCTCCTCTCCTCACACAGAAGTCATCGCTGAGGAGAGCAGCCGGCTGATGATCGGTGAGTATGAGCTGTTTTTTACAGCTTTTTACTCACTGATCATCAGTCTAGTGTAAACACACAACACACCACACAGTATAAACACACATGTCCCCAAAACATACATGTCCCCAAAACATACATGTCCCCAAATAATAAAAACACATGTCCCCCCACATATGTCCCACTAAAATCACATGTCCCAATGATTATCTGCACACATGTACGTGATCACCTGCACACATATGTACATGATCATTTGCGTACATATGTCCGTGATCACACAAACCAATTATTATACACTTAACGGAATTTTTTTTTTTTTTACCAAAAACATGTAGCAGAATACATTTTGCCTTAAATTTATGACAAAATTAGATTTTATTGGATTTCTTTTAAAATAGAAAAAATAAAATATATATTTTTTTCCAAATTTCCGCTTTTCTTGCGCTTATATCGCAAAAAATAAAAAACGGAGTCGCGAATAAATAACACCAAAATAAAGCTCTATTTGTGCGAACAAAATGATAAAAATTTCATTTGGGTACAGTGTAGCATGACCGCGAAATTGTCACTGAAAGCGCAAGAGCGATGAAAGCTGAAAATTGGGCTGGGAAGGAAGGGGGCGAAAGTGCCCTGTATTGTAGTGGTTAAGGCTGCATTCACACCTGAGTGTAGCGTTTTCAAGCTTTTTTTGCGGCGTTTTTTACCGCGATTTGCGGCGAATTTGTGCAGGGCAAAAGGTCACCAATGTTAAAAGAACAAAAATGCCCAAATCAGCCCGATTCGTGCAACAAAAAAGGGTCCGGAACTTGTTTGAGCTTCAGGCGACTTTGGAGTGGAGATGTGAACCATCTCCATTGAGAATAATGGATTTTTTCCCCTCCAGCGTTTTGTAGCTTCAGGCGTCAAGCTACAAAACGCTCAGGTGTGAATGGGGTCTTAAGGCGACTGCTCAGTTTTAGAAGACTGATGTTCTTTTTGTGCTGCCAGAAGGTCCTAGGAATGGACAGGCAGCGTCAAAATCGACTTTGTCTAGATGGGTTTGGCACGTTATTACACAAGCTTATGGTTTGAAGTTCCACCTTTTCAAATTAAAGCGCACTCTACCAGAGCAGTTAGTGTTTCATGGTCAGTGCATCACCAGGCCTCCATGGCTCAAGCCTGGAAGGCCGCAACTTGGTCTTCAGTCCATACATTCGCTAGATTCTATCAGGTGGATGTAAAGCGGCATGAGGGTAATGCCTTTGGACACAGTGTGCTGTGGGCAGTGGTATCGGTCCTCAAGTCTGACGCCCTGACTTTTTTTTTTTTTTTTGTCTTCCTCCCCTCAATTTGCATTGCTATGGGACATCCCACATAGTTATTGCTATGCTGCACTGTGTCCCCTGATGTACGATAAAGAAAATAGGATTTCTTTTCATACATCAGCGGGCACAGAGCCATAGTAGTTACTATGTGTGGGTTATAGGCCACCTTCAGGTGGTGGACCCTGGCACGCCCTCAATTAAAAAGTGCACTCCCTATATAACCCCTCCCACTGGTGGGAGCACCTCAGTTTTATGGCCAGTGTCTACAGTGTTGGTCACGCGTAAAGATGTGCTGTGCTGAGCTCCACTGGAGAAATCCTTGCTGGGGCTGGCTATGCAGACGGATCCATTCAGTGTCTAATCTTACCCATATTGAATGGTACCCGGGCCTCATATCTGAAGAAACTAGGGTTTTGCCGGTGAATGCTCTCCTTTGGAAAGCTGAACCCTGGGATGCAGTACTTTTTGGTATTAAGGCCATAAAGTTTTTTACTGCCAGGGTGCTATTGCAGGCCCAGGATTGTGGGCTCTCCTTTTTAGGATCCCCAGCTCATGAAGGTTTAACGGAGCCCACCATGAAGGGTGAAGATTGGGTCTGTTGGTTTACCACAGAAAACCCTGCGGCAGGAAAGGTAAGTGATGTTTTATAAGAAATTAAAAAGAAAAAAAATTCTTATGAAATGTCTCCTTTTAAAATTAGTAAATGCTGTCATGCCTATGTGTCACCACTAGGGGTTGTATTGAGTACTCAAGTCTCAGGCTTCACAGAGCCATGCTGTGTTTTGAAGCAGATGCTTCTTCCTCCGGCCGAATGACAGACCTCCGGTAAGTCTGGGGGGTGCTCTCTCTCAACAGATGTGCCCCCCCCGTGCCAAAATTTCTTCCCCTCTTCTTTGGGGAAGGAAGCACTGCATTGTTAAAAACATAAAGCAAAAAAAAAAAAACGAACGAACGGCATGCCGCTTACGGACCAACCCCCCCCCCCCCCCCACCCACCTGCTGTGGAATCGAGAGCCCCCGCCGCTTACGCAGGATAAAGGCTCTTCTTGAAGGGGAGGGCCATAGGTGATGCGGGGGGCAGGGTTTAGCATGGTGTTGGCGTCCAGTGCGGGAGCATTTGTTTTTCAAAGAACCTCCATTTGAATTTTGTAAAACTATGGAGGGACACGAGCAAAAGTGCCATTTAAGATTTGGTGACACAGGTTTTTTTCCTCAGCCATGATGGGTTAAAAAATAAATTTAAATTTTAGCGACTTTAATCACACAGGCTCTCTTTGGCCCAGGACTCTCAAACTGGGGAACTAGGGGCGGGGAAAAGATGAATCCCCTCAGGTGACCGTGGTGAGGCTGATGACTCCTGGGAGAACCAGCTGGTTTCAATGTCTTGCTGAATGGTCCACTCCACATTTTATGCTCCCTTAACTGAGTGTTTGGGTTTGTTAAAGCCTCAGATTGTGCAAGCTTGTGCAAGTCTGGTCGTGTGTACGCGGCATTAGGATCCATTCACACCACTTTAGGTATTCAAGAGGAAAGGAAGACCTTGTCCCTGCATAATCAAATGTACAGGAGCTTGGGGGAAGAGAAGAAGGTGTTCCCGGTTCATGAGGACCTAGTTGATGCCATCAAAAAAGAATAGCAGGATCCAGAGAGGAAACCCTTTTTTCTCAAAACAAAGGTTTCCGTTTGCAGAGGAGGAGTCTTTGGTATGGAACAAGTTGCCTAGGTTGGATGCGGCATTTTCCCAAGTGTCCAGGCATACAGATCTGGCCTTTGAGGACATGGGTGTTCTGTCATCCCATGGATCGAAGGATGGATTCGCTTTTGAAGAAGGCTCGGGACTCGGGTCAGGGGAACCTGAAACCAGCTATGGTGGCCACTGTGGTAGCCTCGAATATGGAATACTGGCTTATTCAGATCAAGGCCCATATAGAAGCAGGAACTGCAAAGGAAACTATCTTGTCTTCCTTCCCCATGTTACTCAAGGTAGCGGCTTACATTGCAGATGCTTCGGCAGAATCTCTCTGCATGTCTGCAAGGTCCACGGCCCTGACCAATTCAGCAAGGAGAGCTTTATGGCTGAAAACATGGCAGGGGGATAGTGCATCCAAAATGTAACTTCGTGGGATACCTCTCATGGGTGACTTATTGTTTGGACCAGGATTGGAGGCTGTGCTGGATCGGACAGCCGATGAGAAGAAAGCCTTTCCCATTAAGAGAAAATATGGGGTTCAGGCCAAAAAGGCTCAGCTTCAAAAAAAGGTGGAGACCCCAAAGGCTGAGAAACAGAAAAATTCCCGGGGACCGAAGGGTAAGGGCCGTGGGGGGGCGATTTTTCGCCCCCTTCTGAACAGCCCAAAAAGAGCCAATAACAGGATCACGGTGGGAGGAAGGTTGGGGGCTTTCCACCCACAGTGGGAAAAGATCACCTCCAATCAATTTGTGCTGGGGATTATAAGGAGAGGTTATGGGTTGGAGTTCTCAGATCCCCCTCCACTCAGGCTTCATGTCACCGAGATGCTAAAGTGCACAAACAAATCTTGTGCTCTGCTGTCCTCCCTACAAGAGCTAGAACAGCAGGAGGTGGTGGTAAGGGTTCCAGTAGGCGATTCCCACATCTTTGTGGCCCGCAAGCCTTCGGGAAAATTCAAGCTCATCCTGAATTTGAAGCCTCTGAATCTCTGTCACATACAGGAGATTCCAGGTGGATTCGGTGGATTCGGTGAAAGCACTTCCACCAAACTGTTTTATGGCATCAATAGATTTCAAAGATGCATACCTGCACATCCCCATCGCAGAAAGCCATCAAAAATTTCTCAGGCTGGCAGTAAGAACAGGGGAAGGAGTACTTCATCTCCAATTCAAGGCCCTTCCTTTTGGTCTGTCGCCCCCCCCCCCCCCCCCCCCCCTCTGTTTGCACCATCCCCAGAGCTGTTGGTTCATGATCTTCAGGTTACAAGAGATGTCTTGGAGAACTTGGGTTGGCTTGTAAACCTGGAGAAATCCAATTTAATCCCGGCCCAAAGAGTCACTTTTCTGAGCTATGTGTTGGATTCAACAGAGCAACAGGTCTTTCTTCCCTTGGAAAAGATTCAGAAGAAGGCAATGCAAAGTTATTCCTCCAGGGCAGTTCTCAGGTTTCTTTGAGGGGGATTATGTCGACCCTGGGCTTACTGACATCCACACTTCCAGCAGTGCAGTGGGCGGGGCTACGTTTTCGTTCTTTGCAACTGTTAATTTTGAGGTTCTGGGACCACAGCCAGGGGTCTTTGGATTCGCTGGTTTTGGTTCCTCATCAGGTTAAGAGGTCCCTCTGGTGGTGGAGAAAGGAGGTAAATCTTTCACAAGGCCTGGAGTGGGTCCTCCCGGTATCCAGGACCATAACAGATACGAGCGGTTCAGGTTGGGGAGCTCATATGGACGCCAGGATGGTGTAAGATTCCTGGGGGAAGATGGAGGTAGGGAGGTCCTCGAACTGGAGGGAGTTGAGAGCAGTGGATTTGGCTCTCGGAGCCTTCCAGGAAGAGCTTCGGGACAACACATGAGGGTTCGATCAGACAACTCCTCGGTGGTGGCCTATGTCAACAAACGGGGAAACCAGGAGCGGAACACTTTGGGTGCTGTCGGAATCCAAACTCAAATGGGCCGAGGCCAGTGTTCTGTCTCTATCGGCAGTTCATTTGAAGGGAGAACACAATCAAGTAGCGGACTTCCTCTGCAGAAAGACTGAGGGAGGGCAACTGGGTTTTGAAGCAAGAGGTCTTCAAGATGATCACCCGAAGGTGGGGGCTTCCATCGATAGATCTGTTTGCCTCAAGGGAAAACACAAAAACGAGACATTTCTTTTCCCGAAGCAGGTGGGACGGGGCGTTAGGAGTGGATGCTCTGGCCCAGAATTGGGACTTCTCCAGGTGCTATGCCTTCCCCCCCCTCCTGTGTTGATTACGGCGGTGTTGAGAAAATTCCAGGTGGAGAACCCGGTTCTCATTCTGATTGCTTCGCACTGGTCCAGGAGACCATGGTTCTCCGTTCTGAAAGGCTTGTTCATAGAACTTCCCTGGATTCTCCCAGTGCTGGATGATCTCCTGTTCCAGGGACCAGTCTTCTGTCTTCAAGTAGAGCGGTGGAACCTCGCAGCTTGGCTTCTGAGGAGGAGTTGCTAAGGGAAAAAGGGTTTTCTGATCGCTTGGTGACCACTCTGTTAAATTGTAGAAAGAAGGAAACGCAAGCTTTTTACCATAAGGTGTGGAAGCATTTTAATAGTTGGTGCTTAGAAAGCTCCTTTTTGATGTACGCAGCTCCATAGCAGTGTTGGAGTTTCTGCAGGCTGGAGCAGGTAAAGGCTTATTCCTTAGTACCCTGAACGGACAGGTGTCCGCTTTAAGCATTTTTCTAGAAAAGCAACTGGCGTTTGATCCATGGGTGGGTAGGTTTTTCAAGGCCTGGAGTAGACAAAGGCCTGTCAATCTCTCCCTTCCCGATGTGGGATCTTTCTTTAGTTTTGCTGGTGCTCACAGGGGAGCCCTTTGAGCCATTGGGAACCTGCACGCTGAAATGGATCACCCTCAAGACAGTGTTTTTGGTGGCGATCACTCTGGCTAGGAGAGTGAGTGAACTCGAAGCTCTCTCAGTGAGAGCTCCTTTTCTTCAGGTTTTTCCGGCCCGTGTAGTTTTTATAGGGCTCAGGAGATTGTTACCCACTTTTTGTTCGAATCCTGTGAGGGAACGGGAACGTGTTTTTCATAGTTTGGACGTTAGGAGGTGCTTCCTGCAATATTTAGACTGTACAAGTCAGTTTAGGAAGTCTGACTACTTTTTTATTCTCGGGGTCCAAGAAGGGGTCCAGAGTCTTCAGGCGTACAATTGCCAGATGGTTGAGGGTGGCTATTAGTCAGGCGTATGTGAAAAGGGGGGTGGAACCTCCAGTGGGTATTAAGGCACACTTAACTAGGATGGTGGCGACTTTGCAGGCTGAGTGGGCTGGTGCTTCTCCTGTGCAGATTTTTAGGGCTGCAACATGGTCCAGCTTCTCTACATTTGTGGAGCACTACAGATTGGATCTGCTGTCTGCTAAGGACCAAGCTTTTGGTCATAAGGTGCTGCAAGCAGTTGTCCCACCCTGAGGTAAGGTACTCGCTTATCCTCTCTATGGTGGCTGTCCTGAAAGACGGCCTTGGGGAAAAACTGAGTTACTTATCCATGAAAGCTTTAGGTATTAGGATAGCCTCCTTTAGGTCACTTTGAAACTGAGGTGCTTTACAGGCATTTTAGCGCTAAAAAAATAGTGCCTCTCCTGTCATTCCAGTGTGAAAACCCGAGTGCATTTGCACTGGAGCGGTGCTCTTGCGGGACATTAAAGTCCTGCAAGTAGCATCTTTGGGAGCGGTTTAGGAGTGGTGTATACGCTGCTCCTCCACCGCCCCTGCCCATTGGAATGCATGGGTAGTGCTGCTGAAGCGCCTGCAAAGCGATTCGGCAGTGGCGCTAGATGGGTGTTATTAACCCCTTCTTCAGCCGCTAGCCTGGATTAAAAGCGCCCCTCTAGCAGCCAAAAAGCGCAGCTGACACTAGTGGTGCTTTACCGCCAATGCCCTCTCCACCCCAGTATTAAAGTAGCCTTAGGGCTGTACTCCTTTTCCCAATCTTTAATTCAAGAACTCTCCAACACAACACCTTGTCATCCTGAAACAAGCTATCTCCTATCCAGCCAAGTAAGGAATTTCCTGACTTGGTAGATCTCCGGCCCAGCTGTAACAATAGTGAAATATTTCCTTCCCCCATCACTGGAAAGTGACAACAGATTCCAGGCTTTCAGGCTGGGAGGATTGTTTCCATTCCCCAAAATCCAGGAAACTTGGACACCTGTCACCTCCACAGCAACATCCTGGATCTCAGAGCAGTTTGTATGGCTCTGCAACACTTGACCCCTTTTCTCTGTGGACAACCTAGCCAGACTGCAATTAGACAATGCTACAGTTGTGGCTTGTATCCCCTACCCAGGAGGCACCAGGAGTCATGCAGGCTTGAAAGAAGCAAACCAAATAATCTCATGAATGGAAACTCGCTATCCAGCAATCTCTGCGGTCCACATCTCAGGAGTGGACAACTAGAAAATTGACTACTTCAGTTGCCCCCATCCAGATTTAGGGTCTCAGTTCAGGCGAAGCTATGGCTTCCCTTCAGTGAAAATTCTGCCTTGTTTGCTTAAAAAGAGAGCAAGATATGAAACCTGTGATTCTCATTGCAACAAACTGGCCAAGAGGAACCTGGTACACAGACTTACTTAGATATCTAGCAAATGAACCCTGGCCCCTTCCAATAGATCAGATCTGCTGTCTCAGGGCCCTCTGTTCCTCATACTTCACAAAGACAAGATCATCTTTTTTCCTCAAGGTGGTATCAGTCTTTCACCTCATTGAGGACATAGTTCTACCATCCTTACGCCCTACTCCAAAGCATCCAAAGAAAATCTCTCTTCATGACCTGGATGTAGTTGTAGCCAGCAGAATCTACCCTTTTTAAAGGTATAGCATCCATCACAGATGCATTCCCTATTTGTCTTGTCATAACCTTGCAAGGGACACCTTGCTTCCAAGCCCACCATCACAAAATGGATAAGAAATCTAATTGCCAGTGTTTACACTCTACAAATCTCCTGCACATTTACAAGCCAGTTCCACCAGAATTAATGGGAGTTTTTCTGGGCATTTCGGCACCGGGCCTCTCTAACGCAGTTGTGTAAGGCTGTCACCTCTATCCTCTGTTTATACTTTTTCAAAGTTTTAGCAGAAGAATATCCAGTCTTCTGTGGCTGCAGCTTTCAACTATGAGGTTCTTGCAGCTGCGGTCTGAAGTTGGGTCTGTTGACCTGTGTTGTTGTTGAGAGTATTGGTACAATTTTGTTTGCCTGGTTGT
This sequence comes from Lithobates pipiens, assembly GCF_037356315.1. NCBI lineage: Eukaryota > Metazoa > Chordata > Amphibia > Anura > Ranidae > Lithobates > Lithobates pipiens. The sequence continues at coordinate 158,699,130 of NW_027507790.1, forward strand.
TGTCCATCTTTCCCGCTTGTTGCTTAGGGATGTCTTGGTCTGTGAATACTTTTTGTCCTGCACTGCACAATTAGGATAAGGAGTTTTGACTAGAGGTTGACCGATTTTATATTGGGCGATATTTGGAATTTTTTTTTATTAATTGGCATGCCGATTTGTGATGATAAAAAGGCAGATTATATGTTCAGCGTGACTTGCCTGAAGTTAATCAGTGAAGGGACTTTCCTCCTCTCTGGGCAGTCTGCCAAGAAAAGAGCAAAGAGATACAATGTTTCTTCTCAATGAACTGAGCTCTGTGTGTAGAGTTCTCAGTTTAACCATTTAAAGACTAAATCTTTTCTGACACTTGTTGCTGAAAAGTAAAAATCCTGTATTTTCTGCTAGAAAATCACTTAGAACCCCCAAAAATTATATATATTTACTTTAGCAGAGACCATAGGAAATAGCGGTTGTTGCAATATTTTATGTGACGTGGTCTTTCAAACTGAATTTTTTTTTTGGAAAAAATACACCGATTTAAAAAAAAAAAAAAAAAAAAAAAAAAGGCCTAACTTTATTGTTTAAAAAAAAAAAAAAAGTTAGGCCTTTTTTTTTCTTTTTTTGTCCAAAACTTTTGAGTACCTGTTTTTGTGTATTTAATATATAGTGCTTTTTTTTTTTTTTTTGTTTTTAATCTAAATTATACATCCAAGTGAACTGATTGGAGATTTGTTTTGTTTAATAAAATGTTTTTAAATGTAAGAAATTTTCTGTAACACTTATTACTTAAGGCTGCTTTCACACTGGAGCGGGCAGGCGTTGACGGTAAAACGCTGCTAGTTTTAGTGGTGCTTTACCGTCATTTTAGCGGCGCTATTTGGCCGCTAGTGGGGCACTTATGACTCAGCTAGTGGCCGAGGAAGGGGTTAAATGCGCTTGTGAATCGCTGCTGCCAAATGGCACTGCAGGCACTTCAGCAATGGTGCCCATTCATTTCAATGGGCAGGAGTGGTGGAGGAGTGGTATACACCGCTCCAAAGATGCTGCTTGCAGGTTGTCCTTTTTTATTTTTTATTTTTTATTTTACGTCCTGCCAGCGCATCTCCTCATTGTGAAAGCACTCAGGCTTTCACACAGACTGCAGGAGAGACCTTTTGAAGGCAAATTACAGGCACTATTTTTATCCCAAAAGTGCCTGAAAAACGCCCCAGTGTGAATGGTGTCTTACTTAGATGGGGGGACATTTTGATTTGAGCAGAGAAAGGTTAAGACCTGTCAGTAGTGTGTCAGTAGTGTGTGTTTGGGTTTTTTTTTTTTTTTTTTTTTTTTTTTTTTTTTTTTTACTTTTCAGCCTGTGGACTAAATCTGAAGTTGGAAAATATTTTTTTGACACTAGGTAAAGCCTCACCTAGACTGTTTCCATGTTACAATTTTGCCTCCATTCCTGTTCAATCCCTGTTCTGGTGGCAACTCAAAGTTCTGGATTTACTATTCCTGGTGGCAGGCGAATTGGTGAAACTCCTGAACAGGGACACAGAGAGCAAAAATTACCTGACCGATTCCAACTCCTTACTGCTCTGTTCAAACTGCAATTTAGTAGCATTTTTGCTGTCTGACCAATAGATTTATTTGCACTTATCAGATATAACCAACTTTTTAGCAGTATGTTAAACAAGCAAAAAGTTTGTAGGTTTGTTTTTGGATTACATACACTTTTTAGTATTTGAAAAAAATATTATTCTAGGATCATTAAGGCTACTTTCACACTGGGGCGTTGCGGGCGCTGCTGGTAAAGCACCGCTATATTTGGCGGCACTTTACCGTAATTTTAGTGGCGCTATGCGGTCACTAGTGGGGCAGTTTTAACCCCCGCTAACGGCTGAAAAAGGGTGCTTTGCAGGCGTTATTTTTAGAGCTGTAGCGCCTGCAAAGCGCCCCAGTGAAAGGGGTCTAAAAGGGTGTAGCTCCTCTTCAATTTTCAGACTTGATTTTGTGCGTAATTCACTTGGGTATAACATTGCTGATAGGTGAAATTGACAGACAGGTGGCTGAAAATAACAATTGTTAGGTCCAGCAACCTTTTGCCTTTATAAAATAATGAATCGGGTGTAAACGAGTTACAAGTTGTATAACTATGTAAGTGCACAAAGGTTTTGCATCTTTGCTTTCCTGTTTATTATTCGCTGTTTTATTTTCTTTCAGGGGACAGCTTGCATGTATTTCAAACGATTTTACCTGAATAATTCAGTTATGGAACATCATCCACGAATAATCATGTAAGCCTTTGAATCGGGTGTATAGGTAATCCATGTAGCTACTACTTGTTGCATGTCTCTTTCCTCAAGAAGACAGTGTTTTTCCTAAGAGTGTGAAAGCTGTAAGACATATCTCTGTAGTCATAACTGAAATCCAAGTTGGATCATATGAAAATCAATGGTCTAATTAAGCCTTTGGGGGTCTCCTGAAGATGACCCTGCATTAAATACATTAGATGATTGTCAGATTATTTAAAAATGTGTTTGCACCCCATCTATCCTAACTATCTTGTCCCCTTAAATTGTATTAAAAAAACCAAAAAAAAGCTAAGCAGTACCTAATCTCAAGCCACAGTTCCATGACATCCAGTCCCATGACAAAATGCTTAGGCATTAATTATATGATTTCAACTGGAATGACTTTGGGGATTAGCTGAGATTACATGACTGTCTGTGCACTTGGTTATATGACTCGGTGCCATGAAAGCCGGGGTTGGACATTTCTAAAAGGCTGGCAGTAGAGAGCCATTTGTTATAGTATGGAGACCTTTAAGTGTGTGGATGTTAAAGTAGTATTAGCTCTTCAGCATTTTTTATTTTAGCACATTAACCCCAATTAAATAAACCTTCTCCAGTTAACTGTTTGTTAAATTTTTATACACAAACATTTCCAGTTTACAACTGTCAATGCTGCTGGCTTCTGCACAATTCTGCTTCCTGGACTTCCGGTCTTCACAGAAAAGTTGTTAGTTTGCAGAAGGGAGGACCAAAGGAGTGCCTTGTCATAATAAACTATAAGCGCATGTGTTTCTATTGATGCACAGAGCATAGGGAGACATGGTTCTCGTATCATGCAAAGGTCCATGCTGCAAGAGGCAGGAGCCATCCTGAAACAAGAAACTGGGGCAGTCATAGCTCCAGCTTAAACGGGAAAAGTAAGTGATTGAATCTGATTCTGAAAGTGCTTAAAGGGGTTGTAAAGGCAGAAGTTTTTTTTTTTTATCTTTGTGCTTTTTATGCATGAAGATGAAAGTCTTCTGTGTACAGCCACCCCCTAATACTTGCCTGAGCCCCATCTCTATCCAGCGATCCACACGAGTGCCTTGGCCATCAGGGACTATCCCTCCTGATTTGGCTGAGGCACAGCCACCGCGCCATTGGCCCCCACTGTTGTCAATCAAAGTCAGCCAATCAGGAGAGGGGGGATGGGCTGAACCGCAGCTCCGTGTCTTTATGGACACGAGGAGCTGTATCTCTGCTCGGGTTCCCCCATAGCATGCTGCTTGCTGTGGGAGCACGGGACGGTAGGGGCCAGGAGCACCAAAGAGGGACCTGAGAGGAGAAGGACTGGAGCTGATCTGTGCAAAACCACTACACAGGACAGGTAAGCATAACGTTTTTAAGTGTGTGTTTTTTTATTTTTTTTTTATTTATTTTTTTTTTTTTTACTTTAAAAAAATTAGGGTTTAATATACTTTAAAGGGTTTGTAACCCTAAATTATGCTTTGCTGCCAGCCCCCTATTTTAAGCTGCTATGCTGCATTGTATTAGTGTTTGTTAGAATCAATGCCACTTAATACCTTTTTGTGAAGTATCTTCAGGCTGGTCGTGTGACTCCTGGGCGTGCTGTTATTGCAATCCAGGGCTACAGCAGGAGGAGCCGTGCAGCGCTCTCCCTCTGATGTCAGCTGGGAATCACATGACCGCCGAGCTGGCCGCTCACCCTTCCTGCTATAGCCCTGGATCGGAATAGCAGAGTGGCCAGGAGTCATGTGACCAGCCTGTTTAGAGGCTTTGTTTCTAACAAACACACAGTGTAGGATGGCAACTTAAAAGGGCTGGCAGCATATATATATATTTTTTAAATGGTAGTATTTTACTAACCGCAGTGGGGGGGGGGGTACAGAGACACAGAATTCCCAGCTGACAGGCAGGCAGGGAGGGGGTAGAGGACAGAGGAGAGAGCCGATGATGGAGGCACGTAAACTGACCACAGTGTCAGGGCTCAGCAGCCACGATAAACTGTGGTCAGTTTACAGGGTGGAAGGCAGAAACTGGCAGGATCAGCCAGGTGTTGTGTTTTTTTTTTTTTTTGTTTTTTTTTATAACAGAGGGGCAGGTTAGACAGCACAAGCACTATGCTGTTTAACCTGCAATAAGGAAACGGGATCTTGTGTGTTGTTGTTTTTTTTTTTTTTTTTTTTTTTTTTTTAAAACACTTTTTCTCTTATATTCTCCGACCGACACAGCTCCTTTCTGTAACTAAATGGGTTGTATAGCCTGCCATTAGGAGAACTAGGCAAAATTGTTACACAATACACAGAACTTTAATCCCGTTCCTGGTGGACGAACCCTGTGCTATCAACCCTCCTCATTGCTCCCAGCAGCTTCAGTTTTTATTTTGCCTAGTAAGGAGAGTGACCTAGGAACCCTGCGGGCCCTCTCGATCCATGTTTTTGCTTCAGGTTTGCTGCTTTTTGCGCAATATGAAAGATCCTGAGATCTATCAGTTGCCGGCTGGTTGACAGGCTGGTTAATGATATCCTTGTAGTCTCCCCAGTCCAGCCATCGAGTGTGAGCAGGCCGCAGCTAAGGCTCGGCAGGCCACGACATGCCTCAGCTCCAGAGGTAGTCGGCGAGATTCAATGCTCCGGGGTATACATATGACCAAGCTACTACTGTCTAGATCACAGTATACCGGGCCAACAGCTACCCTGTAACTGCGCAGGAGTAGGTCTGTGATGGAATGTCTCCCTGCTCTTCAGGACTGTTAAGTACGGCTCTCCCTGCCTCGGTGGGTCGAGCAGCTGGGCATTCCCTGGGGGGTCGATTCGGGGGCCACCTCACCTTCCTATCTTCTCTCCCAAGTCCCTGGCAGCCCTCCTTCCCCCCCCCCCCCCTGAGGGGAGTGGCTGCATGCGCTGTGTGTGTGTGTGTGTGTGTGTGTGTGTGTGTGTGTGTGTGTGTGTGTGTGTTCGTTCGCTGTTTTTCTCACCTGTGGGGGCTCTGTGCGGCTGACGTTGGTCCTGGTCCAGGTCTGGGGGATCCCTAAAGGTGTTTGTGGAGGTTGTTCTGGCTGTAAGCAGGCAGCACGTTTTTATTTTTTGTTCTGTCACCGCATGGCGCCGTCCGGCGGCCATCTTGGATGTGGAAAATCTGATATTCCCCTGGTGAGCTTCAGCAGCCGTTTTCTTTAGGATTTCCTATTGGTTTCATTGGTGGCCATTTTCTTTAAGCCCGAGCGCTTTTTTCGCCGCTGTTCTCTTGTGGCAGCATTATATGTGCTCTCACTTGCGGTTTCCTGTGTCCACTGTGTGTACAGGATGCTGGATGGCTCTTTGCTGAACGCTGAAGCTGCTGCTGCTGACACAGTTTCTCCTCTCTGCAACTGGGAACCTCCTAGGGACTACAGGCATTGCTTGTGGCTTTCACAGAACGCCCCAGGGTGGTGAGTCTAGCGCTAAGTACCCCCCCCCCCCCATGCGGCAGCAGCAGGAGGGTGGAACCTTCACTGTCCTAAGTCCCCTTGCAGTTGGCAGACAGGCTAGGGTCATCATGGCTTCAGAAACTGGTGTTTCTTCCCCCAAAATCCAGGCTAGAGCAACCGGGTCACCTGCAGTTAGAGAGGTGCGTATGGACACCTTGACGGTAGTCCTTGACTCCTATGTTGCTAAGATAGAGACGGCACGTGGGGAGAGCTCTGATGCAGACTCGGGCCCTGGTGCGGCTGGAGGCCCCTGCTCTGACCTATCAGACGTGGCTGACCAGGACCGTTCAGACAGTGAGGATGGTTCCCCGTCCGGGTCCGGGCGCGACAAAGTGCTTGTTGGAGCACTTATTACAGCTGTGCGTGATACCCTGAAGATTCAGGAGCCAATGGATTCCTCTGCTGATGTACCGGTCCCTTTTGGGTCCTGCAAGCCAACACGTTCACCTAAGGTGTTCCCGTATTTGACTTATTTTGACAAATTCATCTACAGGGAATGGGGTCGCCCGCAACGGACCTTTTCGGTCCCCAAAAAATTGGCGGTGTGTTACCCCTTTAAGTAAAACCTTCTCAAAAAGTGATATTTAAAGATATGGGAAAGAAACTAGCAGGGGACTGGAGGGTAACCAACCCCCGGGATTTTTATGACGGTACCAAATGTATAGACAATAGATAAAAATCAATAAACTTTTATTAAGTATACAGGAAACATTTCCCAAAAAAGGAAACACAATTTTTTCATATAAATACAATATGACAAATATAAATATACAAAAGCTGGTGCAGAATCCTACAAAACTTCACATATTACCACATTTGTATACTATTTAAGCTGCATTGTTTCTTTCTACATGTTTCGCTCTTCCGAGCTTCCTCAGGACATTGCAGCATACACCGATATATAGAGAAACCCTTACGTTTGTGAGTTTATATTTGTTTGTCAATACTGTGGAAATCAGGTGTTGATAAATGAAGAAAATCACAACATACATATGGAATGTAATGAGGACGCCATTGAGGAGCCTTGATATTTCCCCAGAGTCTGGGAAGTATCCAGGAAGTAACTGAGTTTGAACCAGTTTAGGAGTATCAAACAATAAAGTGATTTCTGTGTTGTCAGATATAATTAGAAAGTATGCGTTGAGGCAAAAAGTATTTGTCTATGCAGATCTGTTTTCAAAATGATGTTTGTACCAATTTGGTTAGATTTCCGTCCACTTCCGAGCGTCCCAGGATCCCTCTCAGGCAATTGACGGAGAGGGATCCTGGGACGCTCGGAAGTGGACGGAAATCTAACCAAATTGGTTCAAACATAATTTTGAAAACAGATCTGCATAGACAAATACTTTTTGCCTCAATGCATACTTTCTAATTATATCTGACAACACACGAATCACTTTATGGTTTGATACTCCTAAACTGGTTCAAACTCAGTTACTTCCTGGATACATTCCACAGGCTACAAGAGAGTTTCTCTCTTGGCCACTAAACAGATTCTTCCCCCTCCAGCATACCTGTGTCCCCCGGTTCCAATCTTGGACTTGAAGGCCCTCAATCACTTTGTAAAAGTGCAGAGGTTCAGAATGGAATCGGTTCGCTCAGTAGTCGCTGCACACCATCAAGGGTACTTCCTGGCATCCTTGGACATTCAGGATGCTTACCTGCACATACCCATATGCCTTCGGTATCAAAAATGTCTGCGTTTGGCAGTCGGGGAAGCCCACTACCAGTTTGTGGCGCTTCCTTTTGGCCTGGCATCAGCCCCCCCCCCCCCCCCCCCGAGTCTTTACCAAAGTTCTGGCTCCGGTATTGGCGTTGCTGAGACAACGTGGGATCGCGATCATGGGTTACCTAGACTATCTCCTCCTGAGAGCTTCTTCCGCCTCAAAATTAGAGGAGGATGTGGCGATCACCTTGCAGGCCCTGCAAGAATTTGGGTGGCTGTTGAACCTAAAGAAGTCGGTGGAAGAAAATTGTCAGGCGGACTATCTGAGTCGACAGATGCTGGACCCAGGAGAATGGGCATTGCATCCGGAGATGTTCAGACTGCTGTGCCTGAGGTGGGGCACACCAGATGTGGATCTATTGGCCTCCCATCTCAATCGGAAGGTACCGAGATTCGTGTCCAGGACCAGCGATCCGTGGGCAGACGCGCTGGTGGCTCCGTGGGATCTGTACCAGCTGATCTACGCTTTTCCTCCACTAAAACTGTTGCCACGCCTGCTGTGCAGAGTGGAAGCCGAGGGGATCCCAGTGATCCTGGTTGCCCCAGATTGGCCTCGGCGGGCCTGGTACGCAGACCTGGTGCATCTGGTGGCAGACGCTCCCTGGCGACTGCCGTTGCAGGAGGACCTCCTATGTCAAAGTCCAATCTTTCACCCTGCTTTACCATGGCTGGCTTTAATGGCATGGGTGTTGAAAGTCTGGTATTGAGGAACCTGGGTCTCTCAGACTCGGTGATTCCAACTATGTTGAGGGCGCAGAAATCTTCTTCCATGAAGATATACCATTGTACTTAGAAGGCCTATATCTCCATGTGTGAGGAGAAAGCGCGGATGCCACCCTTTCTCTATATCCAGGATCCTGCTGTTTCTTCAGCAAGGTGTAGACCAGAGGTTGGCTTTGAGCACCATCAAGGGGCAAATTTTGAGCTTTGGCTGTTTTTTTTCCAGTGACCCCTGGCATCTCACTCTTTAGTGAGTACCTTTTGTTCAGGGGGTGCGACATGTGTTACCTCCGTGGGATTTGGACCTCATGTTGTCTGCACTTCAGAAGCCGCCATTTGAGAATATCAGGGAGACTCCCTTATTGACCCTTTCACAGAAAGTGGTCTTTCTAGTGGCCATCACATCGGCCAGGAATGTTTTGGAATTGGCTCCCTTGTCATGCATGTCGCCTTATCTGGCCATCCACAGGCATAAGATATTGTTGCGTCCGCAACCGTCCTTTCTACCAAAAGTGGTTTCGGCTTTTCATATCAATGAGGACATTATATTGCCATGGTTGTGTCCTAAGCTGAAACACCCCAAGGAGGTAGCCCTTCACGCTCTCGACGTGGTTAGGGCTCTGAAGGGGTACTTGTCAGCAAAAGCTCCCTTTTGGAAGTCAGACTCGCTGTTTGTTTCGGTGGCTGGTCCTAAGAAAGGCATGGCAGTCTCGTCGGCCGCCATTTCCAGGTGGATCAGACAGATTGTAGTACAAGCCTATGCCTTGAAGGGGCAGGTGCCCCCCTTTCCAGTCAGGGCCCACTCTACAAGAGCAATCGGAACGTCTTGGGCCTTCCGACACCAAGCATCTGTCGCTCAGGTTTGTAAGGCGGCGACCTGGTCGTCTGTCCATACGTTTACCAAGTTCTACAATGTAGAGGTCAGTGCATCGGCTGATGCTGGTTTTGGCCGCAAAGTTTTGCAGGCGGCCGTGTAGTTGCAATTGAGGTTTTTCCTGGTTTTTCGGTAAAAACGCAGTACTGTTTTGTTAATGCTCTGTTGCATTGCCTCTGCAATGTTGCGGTCTTGGGGATCACTCCTGCTGAGGATACCCGGTTAGATGGTGGAGTTTTTCCACACACTGCTGTTTTTGTGTGTGTTTAGTTTCACTAGTTCCCACTTGCCATGGTGGATGAAGTTTTTATGCTGTTGTTTTTTCCCCACCCCTTGTTTGGCACTGCTTGGGGACGTCCCATTTAGTTACAGAGAGGAGCTGTGTCGGTCGGTGAATATAAGAGAGAATAGGATTTTTGTACTCACCGTAAAATCCTTTTCTCTGTAATTCACCGACCGACACAGCACCCACCCCTCCTTTTTTCTATGTTATACTGCTTGTTGACGTACTGAAGCTGCTGGGAGCAGTGAGGAGGGTTGATAGCACAGGGTCCACCCACCACAGGGGCGGGATTAAAGTTCTGTGTATTGTGTAACAATTTTGCCTAGTTCTAATGGCAGGCTATACAACCCATTTAGTTAGAGAGGAGCTGTATCGGTCGGTAAATTACAGAGAAAAGGATTTTACAGGAAGTACAAAAATCCTATTTTTAAAGGGGTTGTAAACCCTCATGTTTTTGTCATTTTAATGCATCCAATGCATTAAGGTGAAAAAACTTCTGTCACTGACTAGCCCCCCAGGCCCCCCCCCCCCGTTTTACTCACCTGAGTCCTGTGATTCACACAACAGACATGCTTTTCCCTTCTGTCCGTTGTCTCAACTCTTGATTGGGTAGATTTATAGAAGCTCAGCCATTGGCTCCCGCTGCTGTTTAATCAAATCCAATGACATGTAGCACGCCCACCAGGTGACTCCCCCAGGAGAGCGCTTCTTCTAGGGGGTTATACGATGTGGGGAGGAGCTAGTATGACATGTGTGACAAAGCCTTACAATCATTTTAACTTCAGCATGACTGGAAATGAATATTCTTGGAGCTGGTGCTTTAAACCCCACTGCTTTGTTAATCTTTCACAGCTTTGAGTGGCTTCACTGATCGTAATGCAGTGCACTAGGTAACCAATGTAGCATATTAAGAGCACTTTCATCACACTTGGACGGGGGCGGGGGGGCTGTCGGCGTTAAAGCGCCACTATTTCTTTTTCATACACCGTGGCACACAGAGCCTTGTTAATTACTTAATGGGTTGTATAGCTCACCAATAGGTGATTGGACACTGACACGACCAATGAAGACAAGTCCCCCTCTATATAACCTCTCCTATAGGGAGAGTACCTCAGTTTTTTTTTTTTTGCCGGTGTCTAAGGTGTTGGTCATGGTTAAAGATGTGCTAAGAAGAAAGCTCTACTGAAAGATTCCTCTGGGGGTCAAGGAGCTATGCAACCAGATCCATCCAAAAAAACGCTAAAATGGATGGTACCCGGGCTTCACGGAAGAGCGAGGTTTTGCCTGTAATTTCTCTTGTAGGACTGGAGCTACTTTGAGCACGTATTAAAAAAATGCACAAAGATACTCTGGCAGAGTCTTCTACAGGTCCAGGGAAGAGGCCTACTTTATATAGGAACTCTGAAGGTTGGCACAACACTACCCGCCGTGAGGGGTGAAGACTGGATATGTCTGGTCTTCAGCAGTTCCTGCGGCAGGGATAAGGTAAGTGAGAAAAGCTTAAGAAATTAATCTTACTTTCCCCTAGGAGTAGCTGCATGTCTTACCTGTTTCCGCCACTGGAGAGAGTAAAGAGGCATACCTGGTGTCCTACTTACCATGCTCTCCAGAAAACGAAAGCTCAGTGTCAGCCGGTCCGTTGAGCGGCTCACTTCCTCCGCTGTAGGCTCTGCCACAACTCTGTAGTCCAGGGTCCACGGCGCTCGTTGGAGGGATCTCTCTCTCTCTCTCTCTCTCCCCCCCCCCCCACCCCTTCTCGCCGACATTACCCTATGTGCTGCATATACTTTCCCAGTCCATCCTTTATTGGAAAAACATATTTATGCTGACTGGGAACATCCAGACAAGCTGTTTTCTCCTCCTAAGAAATTCGCTTTCCTTTACCCAATGGAGGAAAAATTTACCAAGAAATGGAGCTTGCCGGCAATAGATGCAGCTATTTCTTGCGTGAACAAAAATCTGACTTGTCCTGTAGACAATGTCCAAGTTTTTAAGGCTCCAACTGAGAAAAAGCTGGTATCTTTACTCAGGTCCTCCTTTAGTATGACTGGTGCTGTAACCCAACCTGCTGTGGCATCGATTGGCATGTCAGGTACTAAAGGGGCAGGTGAAGCAAGGGCTTAAATATCTTTCTGCTGATCAGATTAAGCTATGGGCGGATCTGCATAAGGCCTTCTGTTTTGTGGTAGATGCCATTAAAGATTCTATTCAGCAAGCATCCCGCCTTACCCTCCTGCTGGTACACATGCGCAGGATTCTGTGGCTAAAGCATTGGTCGGCTGAAGCTCCATGCAAAAAGCTTTTAACTGGTTTCCCCTTTTATGGGGGAACGGCTGTTTGGGCATGACCTGGATAAATACATCCAGAAGATTTCTAGTGGTAAGACTGCCCTTTTACCAGCTAAGAAAAAGAGTAAACGTCCTTTTAAACGTTTTCTTTCTCCCTGATTCCTGATGGCCTTCTCAGCCAGATGCAAGAGGCAAAGCCCAGGGCCAAGCCCAAGGACAAAAGAAACCTTGGGGTCGGAAATCTACTGAGCAGAACCCCAAAGCCTCCTTATGAGAGGGCACCCCAGCTCGGCTGAGTAGGGAGGCGACTTCTGCAATTTTCAGGGGCTTGGCAGGTGGAAATCCGGGACATGTGGGTAATTTCTACAGTGTCCCTGGGTTACAAACTGGTGTTCTGAGAGTTCCCGCCTTACGGTTTTCTAAGGGTCTGGGTTTTTTCAAACCTCTTTGTGGTTCCAAAACCAAATGAGGATGTCAGACCTATTTATAGATCTAAAGGACCGGATCCATCCAAAAAAGCGCTAAAGGCCTGAATCAATTCCTGAACATTTGCCCCTTTCGCATGGAGTCAATCCGCTCTGTGGTCGCCATCCTTTTTAAGGGGAGAATTCATGGCGTCAATAGACCCTACCCTTTGGTCTACCCTGGGTATTTACAAAGATTCTATCCCCGCAAAATCTAACAGCGCAGGGTATAGCGGTGACTGCATATCTAGATGACCTGCTTCTGGTAAAGCAGTTGGTAGCACGCTCTATAAGAAAATTAATCCAGATCGTCAAGGCGATTCTTCTTTGCATGAGGTTGTTGGGAAAGATTGGGTTGGGTTGCTGGGCATTCCTTCCTGGTGTGAATGGCTTTCTTGAGGTAATGCCACAGTATCTCAATCGGGTTGAGGTCAGGACTCTGACTGGGCCACTCCAGAAGGTGTATTTTTCTTCTGTTTATTTACCTCCTATGTTTTGGGTTGTTGTCCTGTTGCAACACCCATCTTCTGTTGAGCTTCAGCTGGTGGACAAATGGCCTTAAGTTCTCCTGCAAAATGCCTTGATAAACTTGGGAATTAATTTTTCCTTCGATGATGGCAATCCATCCAGGCCCTGATGCAGTAAAGAAGCCCCAAACCATGATGCCCCCACCACCATACTTCACAGTTGGGATGAGGTTTTGATGTTGATGTGCTGTGCCTCTTCTTCTCCACACAGTGTTGTGTGTTTCTTACAAACAACTCAAATTTGGTTTCATCTGTCCACAGAATATTTTGCCAGTACACTGTGGAACATCCAGGTGCTCTTCTGCAAACTGTAAACGTGCAGCAATGTTTTTTTTTTTTTTTTTTTGGACAGCAGTGGCTTCCTCTGTGGTATCCTCCCATGAAATTCATTCTTGTTTAGTGTTTTACGTATCATAGATTTGTTAACAGGGATGTTGGCATATGCCAGAGACTTCTGTAAGTCTTTAGTTGACACTCTAGGATTCTTCTTCACCTCATTGAGCAGTCTGCGCTGTGCTCTGGCAGTCATATTTACAGGAGGCCCACTCCTAGGGACAGAAGCAGCAGTGCTGAACTTTCTCCATTTATAGACCATTTGTCTTACCGTGAACTGATGAACAGCAAGGCTTTTGGAGATACTTTTATAACCCTTTCCAGCTTTATGCAAGTCAACAATTCTTAATCGTAAGTCTTTTGTGCGAGGCATCATTCACATCAGGCAATGCTTCTTGTGAAAAGCAAACCCAGAACTGGTGTGTGTGGTGTTTTTTATTTTATTTATTTTTTTATAGGACAGGGCAGCTGTAACCAACACCTCCAATCTCACTTGATTGATTGGACTCCAGTTGGCCGACACCTCACTCCAATTAGCTCTAGGAGATCTCATTCATCTATAGGTTGACATTTTTCCACCTACACTGTGAATGTTTACATGGTGTGCTCAATAAAAGCATGATAACATTTTAATTCTTTGTGTGTTATTAGTTTAAGCAGCTTGTGATTGTCTATTGATTTGACTTAGATGAAGATCAGATCACATTTTATGCCAATTTGTGCAGAAATCCATATCATTCCAACAGACACATACTTTTTTTGCAACTGTATCTTAATTTCTCTTTCATTGTTTAGTGCTTTTGACCCGTGTCCCCATGGGGGAAGCTGGTGTATTGTTTACAGGGGCTAGATTTGGCTTCCGTTTTCAGTCATGGCTTCCACTGTTTACTCAGCTTTCCATGGAGACCAGGCTGCTACTTAAGGTTCTCGGGTGATGCCATAGCTCCACCCACCAGATGTAACGTACCTACGGGAGGAGGCGCTATGCTGCGGAAGTCACCCGCTGTCTTACTGTTTACTTTTCTTGTCCTGCGGTTCCTATACTGCTGTTTTATCAAACTTTTGGCTTTGTGCCTGTATGCCTTGTACTTTGGCCTTTATCCTGCAAGTAGCCAGGAATTTTGTATCCAATAAAGGATCTATTAAGTCTACACTAAGATCGTGTTTTTTTTTTTTTTTTCCTTGTTTATACTGCTGATTCCATGCTTTTGAAGTGATTCACCTGTATACATCCCATCTACACTGCTGGATTGGTGCGGCTGGATTCATTTATCGGTCTCGCCCCATGTGTGGTAACAAGCTCATTTGACCATATGATTTTTAATTTTTTTTTTTCAGTGGTCCACAAGATTTGGTAAGAGTCCCTTATACTGACGGTGGAAGGATTTGTCACCTTGAATATTGCATATCAGTTGAACATCACTATCATCACATGGTGGCCTTATCTTTTATCTCTGTACCATACTGTATTGCATGTTGTATGAACTTTATTGCGCTGCACCGTTTTTATATATTTTTTGGCCATTTATTGAGGTGTTGTGATTTGCTCCTTTTTAAGTGTTCAGCTTGCAATCATTTTATCATGGTTTATTTGTGTGCGCTCATTTCATTATATCATCTATTACAGAATCTGGAAGGCATATGTTTCCTGGCGCTAATTCAAAGGGTGACATCCTCAAAAGTGTGTCATTGGTAGGATCCTTGATTTTCTTCAATTAAGGGTAGAGATAAAACTGGCCCTGAGCACTATCAAGGGTCCGATCTCAGCCCTATCAGTGTTCTTTAAAAGACCACTTGCATATCCTTCCCTAGTCTGGGCTTTTATTCAGGGGGTATTGCGGTTAAATCCGCCAGTCAAATCTCCTTTGTGCCCATGGGATTTGAATTTAGTCTTGTTTATTTTACAGAAACAGCCGTTTGAACCTATTCGCCATATTCCGTTGCTCCTTTTGAGTAGGAAACTGGCCTTTCTAGTCGCTATCTCCTCTGCTAGAAGAGTATCTGAACTTCCGGCTTTCTCCTGTAAAGAATCTTAGGACACGGTTGTGTTGCGTCCCCACCCCACCTTTTTCCCTAAGGTGGTGTGAGGTTTTCATATAAATCAAGATGTTGTCTTGCCTTCCTTTTTTCCAGACCCGCAGTCTGGAGGAAAAATTATTGCATTCTCTAGTGAGAACAGTAAAGGTCTATCTGAAAGCCACTGCTCAGATATGGAAGACTGAGGTTTTGTTTATTCTGCTGGAAGGTCCTAGATAGGGCAGCATCGAAATCTACTATCTCTAAGTGGATTCGGCAAGTTGTTATTCAAGCTTATGGATTGAAACAGAAAATTCCTAATTTTCATGTGAAAGTGCACTCGAACAGAGCAGTAAGTGCTTCTTCCTTTTGGCTAAGATGAAGTGTAGTATCTGCTCTTATCAGTTGCCAGGAGGTGGCGCTTGCTTCCATCCCGCCTCTACGGCGAGGTGGAGCAGGGGTGGCGGTTGCTATGCAAAACCTGCTGGCGTGAAGGTAACCTGGAGCGGTTCGTAGCCGAAAGGGAAGCCTTCTGATGGGGATGGAGAACCACTGGTCGGCGCTGAAGGGTCGGGACCCTGGCCTTCTGGCCTGGATTGGGGCAGCTCTAGCTCTGGTCAGTTTTTCGGGAGGGAACGCTGGTTCCCCTTTCTCCCACCGGGGGAACGGCCAGTACTTCCCGAATGTAATTGGGTATGAGTGATTGGAGTGAGGGTGGGGCCTGATGGCAAAGGGCTCTCACTAAGCTCCCAGATCTTCATTCCTTTCTGCCTGGGGTGGGGGCTGCTGTGGTCTGGGCCGTGGGTCAGGGCTGCATTTGAAAAGCCTGTGGTGATGTGCCCCTGAAGTGGCAGTTCAGGGGTGCCTTACACTCACTGTGAGAAATCACTTTGACGTTTGGCACCATGGTCACTTCAACACAACACACGTTTTTCACACCTGCCTCTTGGGCCCGGCGTTTTGGCTAGGACCAGGGGACATTTTTATTCCTGACCGGAGGGCCAGCCATTGTATCTCACAATGGTCACTTCCACTCCACTGACACTTGGTGTGTCATGTTTTGTCATGTGTGATGAGTAGGGTGTCGGTCCTCTGGCCAACCCTGAAAGTCTTGGGAGGGGGTGGACATAGGCCTTCTGGCTTGGTTCGCCCTCTCTCTCTCTCAGGGGGTCTCCCTTTGGGGGCGCCCCAACCGAGTACTTGGGTGGGTCTTTTTCGGCAGACCTTCCAGAGAAAGGTGGTTGTCTGGTTTCGGCCAGATGGTCCTAGTATGGTATCTCAGTCCCCATCTGGAGCCTAACGCCCCGGTGGATCAGGGTAAGATCCTTCCTCGTGGAGGACAGTGGTACACCCGTTGCACGTTTGTGTTCACTCTTTGTGTGTGCACTTTTTGACACTGGGTGGAAGTTTTTGGGTGCGTTTTGCACGGCACAGGCTTTTCAATAATAGAAAAAAAAAGTAAGTGCTTCTTGGGCGGTGCATCACCGGGCCTCCATGGCTCAGATCTGCAAGGCTGCAGCCTGGTCTTCAGTCCATACATTTAACAATTTCTATCAAGTGGATGTAAGAGGGCTTGAGGATACTGCCTTCGGGCACAGTGTGCTGCAGGCAGCAATGTTGGTCCTCACGTCGGATGATGCTCTGCTTTGATTTGTGTGTCCCTCCCCTCAAGTTGAACATTGCTCTGGGATGTCCCATTTAGTAATTAACAAGGCTCTGTGTTCCGTGGTGTACGAAAAAAAATAGGATTTTTTAATAACCGCTTGCCTGTAAAATCCTTTTTTTTTTTTTTTTTTTTTTTTTTGGAAGTACACCTCGGGACACAGATTCCCCCTCCTCCCCTTTTTATGGGATCCTTATTGCTTTGCTACAAAAACTGAGGTACTCTTCTCATGGGAGGGGTTATATAGAGGGGGACTTGTCTTCACTGGGTGTGCCAGTGTCCAATCGCCTATTGGTGAGCTATACAACCCATTAAGTAATTAACAAGGCTCTGTGTCCCGTGGTGTACTCCAAGAAAATAATTTTACAGTAAGCTGTTATTAAAAGTCCTATTTTTTCAGCGGCGCTTTACCGTAGTTTTAGAAGTGATTTACTGCCGCTAGCAGGGAGCTTTTAACCCCCACTAGCGGCCGGTATAGGGTTAATAGTGCCTGGAATTCGCCGCTACCGAATTGCTTTACAGGCGCTGTTGATTTCAATGGGCGGGGTGCTTTAGGAGTGGTGTATACACCGCTCCTAAAGCTCCCCAAAGATGCTGCTTGCAGGACTTTTTTTTTTTTTTTTTTTTTTGTTTATTTTTCAAATTTTTGTATGTCCTGCAAGCGTACCGCCCCAGTGTGTGAAAGCCCTGGGGCCTTTTTACATTGGAGTGAAAGGAGAGTCACTTTACAGGTGCTGTTTTTAACGCTAAAACGCCTGTAAAGTGCCTCAGTGTAAAAGTAGCCTAAAAGTTAAAAGGAAATGCTTGTCACGATTACGCAACATCATTCTTTGTTAATAATATTATTATAATTCAGAATTTATATAGCGCCAATAGCTTGCTCAGTGCTTTACAACATGAAGGCAGACAATACAGTTACAATTCAATACAGGAGGAATCGGAGGTCAAGGCTCGTTAGTTAAAACAATGGCATAGCAATTTTTAGGTGTTAACCATGTTAGTTTGGTATTACTCTTAGCGTTTCCATTTTTTTTTTTTTTTTATCTTTAAGGCTGACGTGTGCGTTCTTGGCTTGTAAAGTAGATGAATTTAATGTATCCAGCGTCCAGTTTGTTGGTAACCTTCCAGAAAGCCCTGCAGCCCAGGAGAGGATTCTAGAACAGATTCTGGAATATGAACTGCTGCTCATCCAACAGCTGAACTTCCACCTAATAGTGCACAACCCTTACCGACCTTTTGAAGGGTATTTAATTGATTTAAAGGTACTATGAGAGCAATATTCCTCTATTTTAAACTGGTATGTTGTAAGTTATAAACGTGAACCAGAGTAAAAGAAAAATGTCTCTTGAGATGTCTAAAAATCAAGCAAATAGTTTTATTGTTAGGTCTGGGCTTTTATTAGCAAAAAAAAAAAAAAACTGATAAGCATATTGAAGACTGGCATCTAATGATGGTCAGCATCAGTAACATATAACCATTAAATGCCCACCTTAAGACCCCTTTCACACTTTTTGTTATTCAAACACATTGGTGGTAAAAAACAAAACAAAAAATAAAACGCCAGAAAAGCTCATGAAAAAATGTTTCCCATGATTGCTTTCACATTGGGGCGGTTCACTGGCCGTGCTGTAAAAGAAACTATCCGGCATGCAGCTAGAAAAAAAAAAAACACCTCAAAAAATGCCACTCTCCATTGAAATGAATGGGAAGCACCTGAAAATCGCCTCAAAATGATTTGTTTTTGAGCGTGTATCCTTTTAAAAAGCGCACTGCAAAAGCGCTCAGCGTTTTATAGGCAGTTCAGAAGCGCCTCAGTGTGAAAGGGCTCTAATTGAATGTAATTGTAAACCCTCACATATACCCAGTGAAGTGACTGGCCTCAGGTGATACAGAGATGATGAAACCAATCCTCCTACATCAGATGCACCTGCCTATCTGTAGTCTTCTCTTCTCTACAGCTGTTCAGGTTGATCAATTATTAAAGCTCGTCTGAGAGTTCAGAAAACAGAAGGCGGAGAGCTGCAATTCTTCACTGCAGAGCTCAGTGAGCAGAACTCTGAGAACCGATTGGAGGGAATTGACGCCCCACCCCCCCCCCCCCTTTTTTCACACAGCGCACAGGAACAAAACTGAGACTGTCAGTCTGCTGGAGTTCCCTCCCCTGTCACCATTTTTCTCTTGGTGTCGGGAAAACTTGTCAGAAGTGATTCATGCTGATAGCAGAGGAATGAAGCAGCAGACAGAAATGACACTTGGTGCTTTCTCCTTGAGAGGTTCAGTGGCTCAACCTGCAGGAGTGGCAATTGGGGTATGTCAATCCTTGACAGACCATTTGCAACAGGTACTCAAGGTGTTCCCTCAACAGCAGGCCCAGGACCTAGCTGAGCTGCCATTGCTTGGGTTGGTACATATGCATAGAATCTTATGGTTGAAAAAGTTGGTCAGCCGAAGCGCCATCCAAAAGCTCCTGGCTGGTTTTCCTTCTGCTGTGAAAAGCTGTTTTGGGAGGATCCGGACAAATATATCCAAAAAATATCAAGTGGGAAAAGTACCCATTTTTGCCAGTTAAGGAAAAGCGTAACGTCCCTCATTTTTTCCAGTGCCAGAGGCATCAGCCTCCAGGCAGTCGTGGCAGCCTTCGCCATCAGGTTCAAGAGGTAAAATCTCAGGGCCAACCCCCGGGGACAAAAGAAGTCCTGGGGGAGGAAACCCACAAGACAGAACACTAAAGCCTCTTTATGAGGGGGCACCCCTGCTAGCTCAAGTGGGGGGAAGACTTCTGCAGCTCTCTAAGGTCTGGCAGGAAAGAATTTCGGGACAGATGGGTGGTCTCCACAAAAGCTCTAGGTTACTGACTAGAGTTCTGAGAATTCCCATCTCCTCGTTTCCTCAAAATGGTCAAATGTCCTCAAAGATCCAGAGGGAAAGAAGTCTCTCTCTTTCTAGCGTTAGACCGACTTTGTCGCAAATGGGATCATGGTGGTCCCCGTGGATGAGCAGGAGTCAGAGTTTTATTCAAACCTTCTCACGGTACCAAAACCAAATGGGTATGTCAGACCCATTTTAGATCGCAAAGATCAAAACCGGTCCCTGAAGATTCTTTCTTTTCGCATGGAATAAATCCATTCAGTAGTCTCCATCCTACAAGGGGGGAGAGCTTCTGGCATCAATCGACATCAAGGATGCATACCTGTATCTACCTATTTTTCCCTGCTCACCAGAAGTATCTGCGTTTCATAGTAGAAAAACTTCAGTTTTTTGTAGCCTTGCCTTTTGGTCTACTCACTGCACCTTGGGTGTTTATAAAACTTCTGGCCAGATTAAGGACTCAAGGTATAACAATAATAGCACACCTGGACGACCTGCTCTTAATAGACTGGTCGGTAGTCTGCTTAGACCAAAGAATGGTCACTACAGTCAATTACCTGAAATGCCTAACCTAGAGAAGTCTTCTTTAGAGAGGATTAAGGTACTTGGGTCTGAGCATAGATACAGCCCAGAAAGGTGTCTTTACCTCAGGCAAAGGTCAGCGCCATAAAGGAGCTGGTCCAGGGGGTTAGTGCAAAGTAGGGTCCTTCTATTCGCCTTTGTATGAGGTGGTTGAGGAAGATGGTGGCTTCATTCAAAGCAATTTCCTATGCTCAGTTTCAAGACTGCTGCAAGACCGTATCCTATCGGCCTGGAACTAGACTATTCAGGCACATTTTACAAGGCATTTTTAGACAAAAATGTGCCACGACCTCAGTTGGTGGAGGATATCCAAGAATCTGCAGCAGGGGAAATCCTTACCGGGCAGACCTGAAAGAAGCGTCTGTCCAAGGGAAATGGCCCAGAACCGAAAGGACCTTGCCCATCAACATTCTAGAAATTCTGGCAGCGTGTCTAGCCCTAAGGGCCTCGACATTCAGGTTTCAGTATTCTCCTGTCAGTATTCAATCCGACAATGCCACACCAATGGCTTATATCAATCCCCAAGGAGGGACCAGGAGTCAGGCAGCCCAGGCAAATATCCTAACCTGGGCAGAAAGACATGTGCCGTGCATATCCGCAATCTTCATACAAGGCATAGAGAACTGACAGACTACTTAAGTTGCCAGCAGTTGTTCCCAGGGCAATGGTTCCTTCACCCCGACATATTCCTAGCTATTTGCCAAGATGGGGAACCCAGGATGTAGGTCTGTTTGCATCCAGGTTCAACAACAAAGTCGACAACTTTGTGTCAAGAACAAGGGATCCACTCGTATGCGGAACAGATGCGTTAGTGACCCCGTGGGATCACTTCTCACTGATTTTTTATTTTTTTTTGCATTCCCTCCTATTATGCTGCTACCTCGACTTCTTCACAGGATCAAGCAGGAAAGGAAGTCAGTAGTTCTTGTGGCCCTAGTGTGGCCCAGACGATCTTGGTATGGCCCCTACCACCACGTCCAACCCTGCTATAGCAGGGACCAGTGTTGCATCCTTTTTTTACAAATGCTAAATTTAACAGTTTGGCTATTGAAACCCACTTTTTAAGGAATTGTGGACTTTCAGGCTCAATGATACCTACCTTGATCAATGCAAGGAAATTGGCTTCCAGAGTCATTTTATCATAGAGTCTGGAAAGCATATGTTTCTTGGTGTGAATCCAGGGGTTGGCATCCTAGGAAGTATGTCATAGGTAACATTCTTGCCTTTCTGCAAATGGGACTAGAGGTGAAGCTGGTCTTAAATACTATCAAGGGCCATTTTTCACCCTTATCAGTATTTTTTCAGTGTCCGCTTGCGTCACATTTTTTGATTTGAAGCTTTATACAGGGGATAACGCAGCTTAATGCGCTTGTTGGAGTACCCCTGGACCCTTGGGGCTTGAATTTAGTTCTTTTGGCATTACAGGAACAGCCTGTTGAGCCGATACGACTTATTCCTACGGTTCTTTTTGACAAGGAAACTCGTTTTTCTGGTAGCCGTTTTTTCCGCAAGAAGGGTATCCGAGTTGGCGGCTTCTCATAAAGAGCCATATTTAATTGTTCATAAGGATGGAGTAGTACTGAATCCTCGTCCTAGCTTTCTGCCAAAGGTGGTATTGAGTTTTTACCTAAACCAGGATATTGTTTTACCTTCATTTTTTCCAGAAAGCTATTCTAAGGAAAAAGTCACTACACTCTTTGGATGTAGTGAGAGCAGTCAAGATCTGTTTTGAAGGCGACTGATCAGATTAGAAAAAACAGATTTCTTGTTCATGTTGCCTGAAGGTCCTAGGAAAGAACGGCAGCATCAAAATCCACTATTGCCAAATGGATTCAGCAGCTAATTTATTCAATCTTATGGCTTGAAGAAGAAAGTTCCACCTTTTTAGGTCAAAACGCACTCCACCAGTGCTTTTATACAAAACGGAGGTACTCCCGGTAAGGGGAGGGGTTATATGGGGAATAGAACTTCCTGTTTAGGGTGTGCCAGTGTCCATCACCTGAAGGTGCCATACAACCCATAGTTATTACTGTGGCTCTGTGTCCCATGATGTACTCCAAGAAAAGGATTTTACAGGTAGGCCGTTATAAAAATCTTATAAAAAAAAAAAATCTTATCTTATAAAAAAAATTCCTCACTTTCTGTTCTGGTGACAACTCTAAACATTTGGGTTCCCCCTTTTTAAAGTGTTACCTATAGATAGTAAAATTTACATTTGTCACCCTTGCACAGGTGACCGTTTTACAGTGTGACATGTTAGGTGTCTATTTACTCAGCATAACATTATCTTTTACCAGAAATTAGGTTCTGTATTGTGTGTTTTTTGCATTTAAAATAAAAAAAAAATGGCTGCACAAATTCTGTGTGACATAAAAAATTGCAGCACCCACTATTTAATTCTCTAGGGCCTCTGCTTTAAAAAAAAAAAAAAAAAAAAGCGGGGATTCTAAGAAATTTTCAAGCAAAAAATACTGATTACATGTTACATTGTTACAAGTGCCAGAAAAGGCCTGGGAGTCAAGTGGTTACATTTTGTAGTGTCCTGTGATATATTGTTGGTATAGACATTTGCTTAATTACTTGTATACAAATATGAACTGTCTATGAGGGATATGTTTTCAAAGGGGTCCCGTGATTCTGTTTGTTGAAACAATGCTACTTGAAAGCAGAATTTTATGCTGCAGTGTGAAGTACATTGAGGGAAAGACTTATAAAATTTGTAGCAAAATAAACCCAACCAACAAATCAAAATGTTATACTTGGCAGCTGTGATCAATGAAATATAAAGACATTCTAGTCGTTACACTTGTTGAATGTATAATACAAACAAGATATACTTTTCCTTTTAGACGCGATATCCTTTGCTAGATAATCCCGAAATGTTGAGGAAAACGGCTGATGACTTCTTGAATCGAGTTGCTCTGACTGATGCTTGCTTGCTGTTTACACCATCCATTATTGCTCTTACTGCTGTCTTATCTAGTGCTTGCAGAGCAGGTCTAAATATGGAAAGGTATGTTGTCACAAATGGACACAGTGTAATGACATTTTATAAAATACAGCACGGCTTGGGATTGTAAAATAAATCTTTGTAAGACTAGTCATGTTCTTTCTGTAAAATCTAGTTGCCGGCTGCCCAGTTGGACCTCAGGCTTGGACGTGCACCTATTGGGTTTTTATTGCTGTCCGTGACTCCATTAGTTTCACCCTCTCTATTTGTCTTGTTTACCATTCTCATCAAATGTGAAAGTAAAATAAAATCCCAAATTTTGTGTTCGCTATACAAAAGTAATAGAGGGGAAAAGGGTAAAACCTCCAATTGGGACACTAGTTCTGGTGACCGGGGGGGGGGGGGGGGGGGGGCAGGCATGGGATTCCCTTAACTTGCAGGGATTTCCTTTCACATCCTGTACTGGCTATGGGACATGAAGTGAAAAAACCTGACCAGGGTTATAACCCTCCCTTGCTCTATCCAGAATGTAAAAGAAAAAAAAAAGATTTGCCTTTTTAGTTCTACTTTCAAGTCTCTGACCTAAAAACGGGTTTAAAGCCAAAATACCTGAGCTGCATAAAGTATGGAAGTCATGGGGTAAGCTTTACATTAGGCCTCTCGTACACACTTCTATTTTATTTTATTTTTTTCATCCAACCCAGTGGGTTGAACAAAAAACAAGCTGACAGCTCAGAAGGAGCCACTGTACTAAGTATCTGACATTTAGTACATTGATCTTCCCTGCAGTACTATTGTGTTCTGACAGGAAAGACAGCCTTCCCATCAGAACAGCCAGTGCTCTCAGCCATTGGCTGTGAGAGACCAACCAGGAAGGGGAAAACTTTTGACATTCGACCCGTGTGTACTAGGCTAAATTCTCATCACAAGTCTCCCCAAAAACGGACATCGAGATGGCAGGACACCAAAAAAGCTAATTTTGTCTGTGTCCGTTTATGCTGATTATTTATTTTTATTTTTTTCAAAGAAAATCTTTATTTAATTAACCAGCAAACACAGTAAGGCCCCTTTCACACGGGACGGATCAGTAATGATCCGCCCCGTGATGATCTGCTTGCTCAGCGGGGATTGCTCTGTTGTCCCCGCTGAGCTGGCGGATAACAGAGCGATCCTGGCACACTGCAGGGACCGCCCTGTCAGCTCTCCATTATTCTCTATGGGGGATCGGATGAGCATGGACCGTCTGTCCGTGTTCATCCGATCCGCTCTGCAGACGGATAGAAAAATAGGATTTTCCTCCGTCTGCAGAATCGGACAATTGCGGAGGCGGACGATAGCGGGTGTCTGCACCCGCTATCCCATAGGAATGCATGTATGTCCGTATTTCATCCACAAACGGATGGATGAAATACGGACATAATGTCCGCATGTGTGAAAGGGGCCTAACAAGGATTCTCGTACAGAGCATAGGTAGAATACAATACATCACTTCATATATGAAATGAATCTTAACACTGTTAATGTCCTCTGGCGTTTATGCTGATTTCATTTTAATGTTTCCTGTAACTAAGGTGTTACAACTGGA
Organism: Lithobates pipiens; assembly: GCF_037356315.1. NCBI lineage: Eukaryota > Metazoa > Chordata > Amphibia > Anura > Ranidae > Lithobates > Lithobates pipiens. The sequence goes on from NW_027507790.1 coordinate 158,723,730, forward strand.
GTAGTCTGTTGTGTTGAGGCTTCCATCCTGCTTCTGTTAGTCTTGGTGTCGCTGTGTCCTTGTGGCCTAAGATCCTCTCATTTGATAGGATGTCTAACTCTGCCAGGAGGGGTGTTATCTGACTGTCTGATCCAGACAATCAGTGTCATTCTGAAGTTGTATAGATCAGATCAGGTAGGTGAATTTAAGGAGGAATACTCAGCTGTAGTCATTAAATGTTTTCAGTAGGACCATTTATTATTGAATTTGTGTGGGGTATCTCGCAATATGTGGATTCGTTCTTCAAGTTCTGTTATTTTGTTGATTCTACTGAACCATTCCTTGACTGATGGGATTGTTTGGGTTTTCCAGTGTCTACGTATGCACAGTTTTGCAGGGTTTATCATGTGCATAGCTAATGATTGATATGTGGGGTGTGTTAGCTTTGTGTGGTGTAAGAGGTATTGTGCTGGAGACCATTCCAGATTGTAGGAGGTGACTGGAGAGGTTATCTGATGCACTTTTTCCCAAAATGTTTGGATTTGTGGGCATTCCCACCAAATGGGGATGAGGGTGCCCTGTTACGCGTTACATCTCCAGAAATCCGCCAGGATATTTGTGTAGTAATGTTGGCATTCGTTACCAGCGGGATTGTATTTTGTAACCATTTTCCTGTGTGTATACGTGGAGAGACCATTTATGGATGTGAAAGTAGATTTTCTCCCATGCTTCTGGGGTGATGGATATGGAAAGCTCCCTCTCCCATTTTTCACAGGTGTGAATGTTGTTTGGGAGGGGTAGTCTGCAAACAGGAGAGAATGAGTGGTGGATATCAGGTGAGTTTGGGATGATTTTTGAAGGCAGAGATGTTCGAACGGTGTCTGTTGTCTGGAACAGGAGGCTTTCCTGTCTAACGTACCTAGAAAGTGTGTAAATGGTAGGTATGTCCAGGATGGGATCTGGGGTTTCTCCCATCTTGAAGCGGGTAGTGGAGATAATTTTATTTTGCTCATAGAATATATGAGCTAGAACCCTGCTATCCTTCCAGTGTTTTGTGAAGAAGTCATCAGACATTCCAGGAGGGAAATCGGGGTTCAGCTCTATCGGTGACATTGGGCCTGGTATGGTTGACAGCGGGCATTGTTGACAGATTTTATTATAACATTGCACGGTGGGCCTAATCAGCAGATGTATATTAATTTCTAAGGGGATATGTCGCTCTAGTATCCATGGTAGTGTTGCAGTTTTGAGAAGGAGTGCTCCAGACCCACCCAATCTTTTGTGGATGCGTGTAGGTTCCAGTCTAGCATTCTAGTCAGGTGTACTGCCTTATAATAATTAGAGATGTCTGGAGGACCAATACCCCCTAAGTGTTTGGGTAGAGTTAAACAGTTATTCTAGGCTGACGGCCTCCCCAGATAAATTTTGAGCTAATACTTCTATATGTTGTGAAGAATGCTGGCCTGATTATTTATATTGACATAAAATAGGAGAGGATCCTGTTGCATTAAGGTTGAGGGGAGTTTTATGGCTTTGACCTGCTTAACTATGCTCCGATGATTAGGAGAAGCTGCCACACACAGTTCCTAATTTTTTTTTAAATCTTCCACAGGTATCTGGAAGTGTAGGAATATTTCACACCATGTTTTTGTTTTCTTTGGCAGAATGGGTTGTTCTAAAATTGCATTAGGATTATGTTATGTGGTCAAGTTTACATTTGTAAAAAACAGAAAAGAAACTGCACTAAGATTTATAAATGCACCTAAAAAAAGGTGCACCTAAAACAAAAAAAAGGTATCTTTTCTATACGAAATAGTGGAAGCAGCATTTCTCCTCTAAGCTCTTGTACACACGGTCAGACATTCCGACGGAAAATGTCCAATCGGACCATGTTGTCGGATAATCCGACCGTGTGTTCCTCTGACTTTTTCCGTCGCAATGTCCGACCAACAAAGTTTGAGAGCTGGATATAAAAATTTTCCGACAACATGATCCGATCGGACTTTGTCTGATCGTTTGTAGAGAATTCCGATCGGACAAAGTGCCACGCATGCTCAGATCAAATTCCCAGACCAAAGCTATTGGCTACTAGCCTGAACGTAGACCCTCCGTAACTAAATAATGTCATCACGTTACGAACGATCGGATTTTCGGACAACTTTGTCTGACCGTGTGTATGAAACACCAGTTTCGGACAAAATCCGACAGATTTTGTTGTTGTTGGAATGTCCGACCATGTGTACAAGGGCTTACACCGATACAGTGAATGGAATAAAAAGAAAAATAGAATCGTGCTAGTTATACTTTTTATACTTTTTTTCATTTTGTTTTGTGTTTTTGAGATTGATGGTTTTAGAAAACAACGCATATTGCACTTGTATATTTGCTTTTTATTCAAGACGAATTTTTGATTATTCCACAATCGGTGTGTTTTATTAGTTTGTGGTTCATTCATATTCACTTTAAACTTACAGGTTTAGCACGATTCTATTTTTCTTTTTTGGTCAAGTTTACAAAGAATGCTTGATTGAATTATCTTTCTAATCAATGTCGTTTTATCTGTAAAAATAACTTCTTAGGAGATGATGATGTTCAGAATGCCACGTTATTAAAGGTAATATATTTCTGTATTTCAGTTATTTATTGGAGTGCCTTTCTCTAAAAGACAGCCGGGAAACCATGGCTCATCTACTGGATGGGATGAAACGTATGTTCCTTTTTGTCTTTGGGATACTTGGATCTTGTTTTTTTGCAGTTCTTTCATACTTGTCAAGCAATGTTCTGTTCATTATCGTAGAATCAGTTCAGTCTTCTAGAAGTTAAACACTGAAAGTCTGTGTGCTCATGGTTTCGGGGTTGTTGGCACCCATTTCAACTCAATTTACTGACTAAAGTTTCGCTTAAGCTAAATGAAGTCTTGCTATATCACTTCAGGTTGGCTCCTTTTGAAAGTATACAGTGGGGAAAATATTTATTTGATCTCCTGTAGATTTTGTAAGTTTGTCCACCTACAAAGAAATTAAGGGTCTATAATTTTTATCATAGGTGTATTTTATATGATTTAGACAGAATATCAGCCAAATATCCAGAAAAAACACATGATACTAATGTTATAAATTGAGTTGCAGTTCAGTGAGTAAAGCAAGTACTTGATGCCCTACCAACCAACAACAATTCTGGCTCAGAACTGACTGTTATATGGTATGCAGATTAGTCCTGTCAATTTAAGAAGGTGATCCTAACGACAACTTGTTATGTGTATAAAAGACACCTGTCCACAGAATCGCGTATCCCTTAGTCCTGTGTCCAACAAAGTAATTTACCGATATTTCACCGTCCACATCAACAGCACTTTCTCCCAATCCCTCTCTGAATTATTTAAATGTTCATTGGCAAACTTCAGACAGCATCTTTTGACAGCTCTTTGGTCTTGCCCATGATGGTGAAGGTTGAATGGAGGAAAGTGATTTTGTGGACAAATTACTTTGTCGGACACGGGACTCTTTATTAAGGGATACCAGGATTTTTTTCCATTCTGGCCAGATTATGCACCTGACAGACTCTCGTCAGAAAAATCAAGTGTATCAATTACAGCTTACAGAGTACATATAATTTTCAATATAATTGCGTCACAAGCGAACAGGTGGTATATTTCCGTTCTACATTGCATTAACCTTTTAACAGTCAATCTTTGAACTTTTTGTATACAAGACAAATTCAGCAAAGCATATACTTTAAACCTTATGCAAAATTTCAGTTTGCTCTTTGCGGTTTCCTTATCTGTCTCTCACTAATCGGCAAGCAAGCTATTGCTCAGGAAGAAGAGCGTGACAGGTGTTTGTGATGGGAGAGGAGAATAAGTGAATGAATTCAGTGTATAACTGCAGCCTGTCACAAGTGTGCTGAACATGAGATGTAGAAAAATACTTCTAGCTGAAATTCTAAATTAGCCTTTCTACACACATAACTATGGCCACATAAGCTGACCCTCATTGCCACTTTACTGTAGTCAGGTGAGACCAAAAGTGAGCTCTTTGGCATTAACTCAACTCAGCGTGTTTGGAGCAAGAAAAATGATGACCATGACCCTAAGAACATCAACCCTACAGTCATGCACGGAGGTGGATTAGGGCTGTTTCTTTGCTAAAGGTACAGGCCGGCTCTTTGCCACATTGAGGGGCCAATATAGACGGGGCCATGTATTGTAAAATATTGGATCAGAACCTTCTTCCCTCAGCCAGAACACTGAAGATGGGTCTTCCAGCATGACAATGACCCAAAACACACTGCCAAGGCAACAAATGAGTGGCTCAAGTGGAAGCACATTAAGGTCATGGTGTGACCTAGCCAGTCTCCAGACCTTAGCCTAGGTTTACACTGATGCAGGTTTGAAATTATACGAGTTCAGCTGAGCTAGCACGATTTCAAACCCGCATGTCGGTCCAACTTCGGGAACGATTTTAGAGACATCTGTGCGGGTACCTTCACAGATGTCTATTGAAATCGCCCCTGAAGTCGCCAAAAGTAATGCATGAACTACTTTTGGAAATCTATGCCGGATTGCACTGATTTCGGATGGGGCCGTTGCCGGCGATTTGACATGTCAAATCGCATGTCAAAGTGGCCCAAAGTGGGCTCAGTCTTGTAGAAAATTTATGGAGGTAGCTTTGAGTTGCCTTGCGACAGCCAAGAAACCTTAATGATTTAGAGAAGATCTGTAAAGAGTGGACCAAAATCCCGCTTGAGATGTTTGCAAACCTGGTCACCAGTTACAAGAAACATCTTACCTCTGTGCTTGTCAAAAGTTTTGCTTGGGGATCAAATACTTAATTTACTCACTGAACTGCAACTCAATTTATAACATTTTGTATCATGTTTTTTTTTCTGGATTTGTGGTTGATATTCTGTGTCTCTCATTTAAAATACACCTATGATAAAAATGATAGGCCCTTCATTTCTTTGTAAGTGGGCAAACTTACAAAATCTGCAAGGTATTAACTCATTGTTTTCCCCACTGTAGTTATGTAAAACATTAAAAATAGGCACCTGTACTGTTTTAAAATCCAGTAATACATTGTATCACCCAGCTCTGCACATGCTCAGTTGCTCCCATTTTAGGCACTACTGAATTTGTACCATTCTGCTAACAGCCTTAAAGCAGAATTAAACCCTCCTATCCTTTATAGCCAAGGAAGCTGCTTCTGTTTGATCTGCAACTGCCATGGCACTGCACGTGATCATGTGATCAATTATAACACTAGCCATGTCATGGTTTGACAGTTTGGTTGAGGGTACAAGCAAATATGTTGGCAATCCCAGCATTCCAGGGATGTAGCTGGTTTTTAAACTGTTGAATGGGTTTAGTTCCGCTTTATGATTTACTGCTTTGGGTTTCAGCAAAATGGCAAGAAGAAACTGGAGCAATGCTGGAGGCAATTTACAGCACACACTGATTATGGTAGCATAATTATTAATGTGGAATGTATGTCCTTGCTCCCTAATTACTGTATTCACTTCAGATTCATAATATCATATCACAGACAGGAAGCACATTGTTATGGGCTACTTCTGCCTTCGTTATTTATTTATTCATTTTTGGGTTTTAGGCAAATTTAGCCTAAAACATTGTTTTCTTTCTGTAATGGTTTTATCAATGAATGTGATCTTCCCAGAATCACAGTTGAACTCCAGGACCTATTTCTATGAGTATGCATGGACTGTGGATCTTGTGATCCTGGTGTGCACCTCCTGGATAAATGATTTTGAGCAGTGGAACCATTGTAGTTTGTTAGGATTTGTATACTGTTAATCCGGAAAGTATTCACAGTGCTTCACTTTTCCATATTTTGTTATATTACGTTATTCCAAAATGGATTAAATTCATTTTTTTCCCTCAAAATTCTACAAATACCCCATGATGATAACGTAAAAAGTTTGTTTAAAAACTTTGAAAATGTATTTAAAAAAAAATCACATGTACATAAGTATTCACAGACTTGGCTAAATACTTTGTGAAAGCACTTACAGCCTCAAGTCTTTTTGAGTATGATGCTACAAGCTTGACACACCTCTCGAGCTCCATAATAAATAAATATATATATATATATATATATATATAATTACACACACACACACACTGTCGTCATGGGGTAGTGTTTGTAGAATTTTGAGGTAAATAATGAATTTAATCAATTTTGGAATTTATGAAAATTATGTAACATAACACGTGTGGAAAAAGTGAAGCGCTGTGAATACTTTCTGGATGCACTGTATACCCCCAATAAATGTTTTCTCTATTATTAGTTACTTGCACTTTAATGGTAGGTTTTTCACAATTTATTACATAGGTCTAAAGATACTGGTATCAAAATATGAGTTTGCTAGACCTGAAGATGTCTCTTTAATAGAGAAGAAACTGGAGAAGTGCTACAGTGGTGAAGTTTCTTCTTTGGTTAACCTGTAAGTAGCAAAAGTATCTGTACATAAATTTGCCAGGTGTCATATTGTTTAAAACCTTTCAACGGCCAAAATGACCCCCCACCATGAAAGCAAACTTTTTTTTTTTTTTCTCACTGGAGTTTGCAGCAGGGTCTTTTTTGGGATAAACTAGTGGTCCCTTCACTAACTAATCTTGTTGCTGCCACTCATCTTGATATCATCACACTGGTGCTGAAGTCTTTAGGACCCTGTGAGAACACAGCCTAGGCAGCAGTATGGTCACCTGAAGGGGGACCCTCCCACTCCAGCAGCCCAGAAAAGAGTAAACTCTGGACCATGCACATCTCGTCACCATGAAATCAGGTAGGTATTTGGTCGATTTGGGTAGTATTCATAGTATCTGGTTTGAAGAGTTCTCTACCTCCTGGGTACAGGAGGTTATATCCTTCTTTTACAAGCTCTCTGAGGAAGAGGGGTTTCAGGGGTTCTACTTGAGCCTCTTTATGGTTCTCAGACGAAGGGGAGGCCAGACTCATTCTGGATCTTAAATCCTTCTCTGGATATGTTTGCTATTTTGTCTTAAATCCTTTTCTGGATATGTTTATTTTGTCTTACTGTTAAAATAAGCCTACCTGATCATTTCTTTGTCAGTGGGCAAACGTACAAAATCAGCAAGGGATCAAATACTTTTTCTCCTCCACTGTACTAGTTACTGACTGCCCTGCCACTGCATACTGCGGGGGATGCAAGGATGGAGAGCCCTCAGGTAAGCTGTACAGGGCTCCGTGATTTCTAAAGCCATGTAGGTGTTCATTTCAGCTGCTCACACACTTCTGAATTGTCTGTTATGAGTCCGATTTAAGCCCCTTAAAACACGATATGAAAATCAAAAGTAAAATTTTGTCCAATAAATGAGCTGATGGTTTTTGAATTGTTAGTACGGTGTTTTGACAGCCGATTCAGGTTTTTCGTCAGACCAAAAGCTGAATGTGCAGACTATGAAATTTTTGTCGGATGTGAACACAATGTCCGCTTTTTATATAATTAGTATGGTTTTCGTATGAAAAAAATCGTAAGGGCAAGACTACGCATGCTCAAATGAAAGAATACATACCAAACTATTCAACACGTTATGTCACTTATGAAGTTGTATTCTGTCGTACCAGAATTTTCGCATTGTGAGTAACCTCTTCACTGTTGATATGAGACTAGCATGCAACAAAAAATGGACCATCGGTCATCCGAAAATCTTTAGGTGTGAAAAATCAGTTTGAGCTGGAGTTTTTACAGCTGAAAGACTCCTCTTAAAGCCCACTAGTTCTGTTTTTTGTTTTTTCCCTGCCAAAAACTGCTAATAACTGCCTATGTGTGCATGGATACATAGGATTACATGCTGGGGAGTTTGAGTGCAGAAAAAAACATCTGAAGCCAAAAAACGGCAGCTATAAAACCATCCAGTGTGCATGAATCCTTAGTCTGATAAACTCGCAACACTTCAGACTAATAACATTGAACACACTTTACTACAGTTTTTTTTTTTGCGAGAAATATCAAATAGCTTTGTAGACCTATTACTACTGATCTTACAAGTGCTACTAATACAGGCTTCACTTGCCCATCATGGCACATTTACCTTAGGTTACTAACCCCTATAATATACATTTGCATTTTTTATAAGTTGGGTCTTGCCACAAGCAAGGGCTTAGGTCTGCCTAAGCAGTGTTTAACCACTTCCTACCTGGCCTACAGCAAATTTATTATCAGCACAGCCCCCTCAGATGTGCCAGTCTGTCCCCAGCAGTGCCCCAATAACTCTGCCAGTGCCCATCCCAGCCACCTGTTAGTGCCCATTAGTGCTGCATATCAGTGTCGCTCATTGGTGCCCATCAATTCTACATATCAGTGCTAACTTATCAGTGCCAGTCAGTGAATGGGGAAAACAAAATTTTGTGACAGAAACTAAAAACTTTTTTTTTTTTTCAAAAATGTTGGTCTTTTTTAGTTTTGCAAAAAATTAAAACCCCCCAGAGGTGATAAAATACCACCAAAAGAAAGTTCTATTTGTGGGAAGAAAATTATGATAAAAATTTAGTTTGATCATGCAACACTGTACCCAAACTAAATTTTTTTTTATAATTTTCTTCCCACAAATAGAGCTTTCTTTTGGTGGCTAAAGCTGAAAATTGTCCTGGGCAGGAAGGGGGTGAAAGTGCCCGGTATTGAATGGTTAATCTATATGCACTAACCCCATCACCTCCTTTCTAATGAGAAAGTTGTAGGAAACCTTTTTGCCCCCAAAGTTAATCATTCATTATTGACAACATTAAAACGCTTTCCTTTCTTATTGTAGAAAAAAGAGAAAGGGTTATGAAGATGATGATTATATATCCAAAAAGCCCAGAATGGAAGAGGTTTGTACACATTTTAGACTTTGACAATTATGAGTTATTTAAATGTTTATTAAAGAATGTGCATTTTTGTTATTTAAAAGAAAAAAAAAATCAGTAAATCATTTCACCTGCGATCAGCAGATTATGGGTGCAATTGCAGAATCCTCAGTCTGCCTGTAGCTCCGATATGGGCAGGCAGTTACTGAATTGCAGGAAGAATCAATGAACTATGAGAGCGCTCACCAGTGTTTGGCTACCACTAAAGGTACTTGTAGTTCACTCATTCACAGAACTCTGTAAATGAGTTATGCAGCCATGCCGTTTTATAATTGTGACAGTAGAGGCAGAGAGAAGATCCCCAACTGCTTTCGGGGGGGGGGGGGGGGGGAGGTCGGAAATGGAACATGTTCCACCCTGAATAAGGATTTAACGTGTGTTTTGTCGATCCTCTTCTGTTAAAGTGGATGTAAACCCAATTTTTATTTTATTTTTTATGTCATGATGTAGAACCTTGGCACCCCAGATGTTTTGGAACTACATTTCCCATGATGCTCATGCACTCTACAGTATAGCTGAGCATCATGGGAAATGTAGTTCCAAAACATCTGGGGTGCCAAGGTTCACCATCACTGATGTAGAGTATAAGATTCCCCATCATATCATCAGTCTTGCCACAAAGAGTTAATCCAGCTCTGAGCAATCCTCTTTTATTGTTCAGTGAGATAAATCTTGACAAACGGTGAAAAACTTTGTCAAATCCTCCCCCTTGCTGTGAGTGACAGGTGATTTACATATCTTGTGCACTAGCCTAAGAGACATGCATTATTTTTTAATTCCCTTCCACTCCTTTCTTCTGCTGCTCTGCAAGGATTGGCTGTTCCATACTTCAACATGATTTGGCATGCTGAAGTCATGTGGGGACTTTTCTGGGTTTTGACTGGATGTTAGTAGACATAGCAGACGTTCAGTGTAAGAAATACACAGGAGAAAATGCATGTTGATAAGGGGAGTGTAGAGGTGGGCGGGGAGTCTGACATCACGACTCCACCCACTGAGCCCTGGAAAACAGACCCACCCACAAAATCTGCAGTTTTTTGGGTCTCGTAGCAGACATAGGGGAGACATTTGACAGATAAGTATACATGCAGGAGGCATGTATATCCTTCTAGATAACCAATATTGCAGTAGTTTAGAAAGGAGAGTGGGTTTACATCCACTTTAAACCTTGTACACACTATAATAGAAAGCTCCGGAGTAGTCTCTACACTAACGATCCAATATTAGTAAAGCGGCCTCCACTGCAGTGCTTCTGTGTTCTGACAGGGGGGCAGAAACTCCAAGTACCCCAATCTAAAATGTAGAAAACAAATATTCTTTATTAGTAGGAAACCTGAGCCTGGGACAATCAATGCTCACAACTGTCTTTGATTAGATTAACTTCACATGAGAGATCCCCACCCCCCACATCTTGTCAAAGTCACCCTTTTAAAGTAATTGTAAAGCCCCCATTTTTTTGTTAAAATAAGAGATGGTATACTTAGTTGCACTGTGCAACAGGTATGCAAAGAGCAATCTCTTACCTCCTCTTCACCTCTGGGTGCCCTGTCAGAAAGCCGTGTGTTGAAGGGGCACCCATGCAGGTCACGTCCAAGCAGAGCTGAGTGCATCCTTACAGGTTTTAACTGACAGCTGCAGTTGCTTGTGGCTGGGACAGTGCAGAATTGAAAAGGAGATAGAAAAAATTGTTTCACCACTTATCCACCTTCATGCAGGGAATGAACCTGTTAACATCAGCCACCCAATCAAATGAGCGTTCTCCCCATCACATTACCCTCCAAATCGCACAGTCCCTTATTACATCATAGCTTTTTGCTCAAGCAGCGTGACAGAGGGCGGAAAGTAGAGGAATTGGATTCTTGTCTTCTCCTGAATGTTGGTAGAGGCTGTGACGGATCCGGTCCCACACTCCGATTGAGTGCTTCCGCTAGTATATCCCGCTTCCTCCAATCTGACTATCAGAGAGATATATTCTCATAGCTGCATTGAATACAAGTCTAGCCGAACATAGCTTGTAGAATCTTGAAAACTTTATTGGACAGAATCAGCCTTTTATACACATTTTACACAAGGGGGTAGATAACGAGGTAGGGCTGCTCATGGAGACTCCCCCCCTCCCCTATAGTAACAACTTAAGACAATTACACAATTAACATGTTAGTTAACCCAGCACTTAAGGCAGCCTAGGTGACCAGACAGTCCGTCTCCGGAGGTCAATGTGATTAGCTCTTTTAAGGATTGTGTATTGTTCAGAATTAACATTCAAGAAAACAGTCTCTCAAAAATGTAACCAAAAAAAAAAGATTAATATATCAATACCAAAAAAACAGGGTGAACGCGGACACAAAAGGGTCCTTGCAGCCAGTGTCCGTGACAGAGGCCCTACATACTACCTGCCCTAGATCAGGGTCGTGTGTCTTAAACATCTTGATTGATATATAATAATCTTGTAGCCCAAGCTGGCAGAAGAACACAGTGTTAAGTAGATTAACATGCACTCCGCACAGGGCATTGTGCAGATTATTGTTGACCTACAGAATTCAGGTGGAAAGGGGTTAAAGACTAACGCCGGGTACACACTAACACACTTTTTTTTTTTTTTTTTTCAGGAGGAGTGGAGTGATGATGATTTGGTGGATTCTTTATAGTTGCTGGATATGTACCACAGTTTTGTACATAACAAATGTGTTTTTTTTTATTTCAGGTTAAACTGTTGATGTTTTTGTAAAAGGTATTATATTGTTAAATACAGCTTTAAATACATTTTGTTTATAATGACCAATGTGTGGCCTGTTTTCTTTGTACTGAGTATCACAGATTATTTGGTGGATGGCTAAAGAGATACCGTATACACAGCTTTCCCCATCCTCATGGCAATTGCATGAGCTGAGTTTGTAAACAAAGCATTTTAATCTGGCCATACAGGAAACAGACTGATTATTCAAATACCCTGGGTTATAGGCTCATGCTTTCCGGTGATTGGACACTGGCAAACTTTTAAGGACACTCCCCCTGGATGCCATCACTATATCCCTACCCTACTCTGAGGACTCTGTTTTTTGATAGTGTCCTAAGGTGATGAACGCTTTGCCTTCCGGAGTAATCATTTTTAGTTTAACTAGTTAATATTTTATCTTCAGATTCTTCAGTCTCCCGTACACTGTCAGTTAATACTGAAAACTGAAACGATGCATCCTGATCAGTACAATTGCAATAAAATTATGGGAACTGTACCCAGACCCTACTCTTTGGGGCCTGTAATGTTGCTGTGGGCAATGGATCCTGCATGGGTGCTCACCTTGGCAATGTGTGTAGTCAGCTGTAGGGGGGTATTCCCACTATGATGGACAAAGCCTGGACTCTGTATATCAGGGATATGCAACTAGCGGACTTCCAGCTGTTGCTAAACTACAAGTCCCATCATGCTTCTGGCCGTCATGCTTGTGGCTCTAAGAGTCTTGCTATGCCTCATGGAAATTGTAGTTCTGCAACAGCTGGAGGTCCGCTAATTGCATATCCCTGCTATATATAATCCACTGTGAGGGTAACACCATACCATTACTGTAAAAACAGGCTAGCTTTGGAATGGTGCTAAAACTCAGCCACTTGACCAATCCATAAAAAATTTCACAGGAAGCAAATGTTTTATTTCCGCAGCAGAAGATTCCAAAAGACTCCTCTTTCTTCATCCTCCTCTTTCCAAAGACTGCCTGAGGGCAGTCCGATTTGGATAATGCCCTGAAGCATATCTTGTTCCACGGAATAGTTGTGCCAGGATCATTCAAAATGTTTCTATCCAAACCTGCTCACAGTACCAGTTTGTACTATTCTGATCCTAAAAGTCCCCAATAAATACCTTTTTAAATTCAGATATTCCTGGAATATTTTGGTCTGGTTCTGGAGACATCTCAGGCAGTTTTCCTTCCAAAGAAGAAAATTCTCCCTCTCAGAGCCTATGCTTGAGAATTGAGGTAAAAGACATTCCACAATGAGATCTCTAGGCACTTTTATTTTATTAAATTATTCCAGACCTCTCCAACACCTCGCCATCTTATCTGCCTGAAACAAGCATGCTCCTCCTTTCAACTTACCTCTGCCCAGCCAAGCAAGGAATTTCCTAACTTGGTGGATCTCCAGCCCCAGCTGACAATAGGGAAGTCTTTTTTTATTTTTTTATTTTTTTTTAATTATAATTATTATTGAAAAGTAATAACACATGCCAGTCTTTCAGGCTGGGGAGCAGTGCTCCAGTCCCTTTTAGTCCAGGGAATACAGTCACTGGTGAAAGCCAAGCACCCCATCAACATTCTGAAACTCCGAGCAATAAGTGACTCTCCAACACTGGACTCTCCTTTCTGCAGGGACACGCAACCAAGGTGCAGTCAGACAATACAACAGCTGTGGTCAACATCTGTCAAGGGGGGCACCAGGAGTCGTGCAACCTCGAAGGAAGCAAACCAGATAATCTCATAAAGACACCTGTACAGTGATTTCTGCAGTCCATCTGAGCAGTGGAAAGCAATTACCTGAGGTGCCACTGCCTGCATCAAGGGGAAGAGATCGTTTACCCAGACATCTCTAAACTGGTATGTTCAAAATGGAGAACCTCTGACATTGACATCCTAGCCTCCAGATTCAGCAACAAACTACCTGTTTGTGTCTAGGACATTGATTGCGAACCTTGACACCCCAGATGTTTTGGAACAAAATTTACCATGATGCTCATGCACTCTGCAGTGTAGTAGAGCATCATAGGAATTGTAGTTGCAAAACATCTGGGGTGCCAAGGCTTGCCCTCACCTTTTAGTGGTGATATTGGATGCCTTGGTAATCTTCTGGTCTCGGTTAGAATAATCTGACTCTGAGGACTCTGGAGTGGGGTATATAACTCAGTCTATGAATACTCAGCCTGTGTCCTGTACTCCAAGATATGGAATTTAAAATATGATATTAATTACGTTTGTGCCAAACCATGAAATATTTACCCCATGGTTGGGGTACATTAAAAAGGTTTTTTTGCTAGAAAATTACTTAGAACCCCCAAACATTATACTTTTTCTAACACCCTAGAGCAGTGATGGCGAACCCATGGCACGCGTGCCGCTTCCGGCACGCTGAGCCGTCTCTGTGGGCACGCCGTGACAATTACACTGTCATCGTTAGTCCGCTCCCGTGAACTACATTTCCCACAGTCCTCTTGGGATAGCGGTGACGTGTCCGAGTGGTCATGGTGCATGCTCCGAACGCTGAAGCCACGCCCCCCGTTCTCAAACATCTGACGCACCTGTTGACGTGCCTGCGTGGGAAATCTGACATACGGACACCACCGGAGCGACTGGAGCCTGACCCCGCACTGATTTCAACAACTCAAATGTGAGTGTTATAACCAATTGCCGACCGGGCCACAGTCAAAAGATGGCTTATTCTGGTAGAGCGTCCATGGACGCCCTCCCAGAATCTTTCTCCCGCGCGCCCTACAGTGCGAGGGGAGAGGGGAAGAGGGAGTGAGATGCAATGCTATGCCCATACTCTGCAGTACCCTGCCAATACTATGCAATACTCTGCAGTACCCTGCCCATACTCTGCCAATACTATGCAATACTCTGCAGTACCCTGCCCATACTCTGCCAATACTATGCAATACTCTGCAGTACCCTGCCCATACTCTGCCAATACTATGCAATACTCTGCAGTACCCTGCCCATACTCTGCAGTACCCTGCCCATACTCTGCCAATACTATGCAATACTCTGCAGTACCCTGCCCATACTCTGCCAATACTATGCAATACTCTGCAGTACCCTGCCAATACTATACAATACTCTGCAATACCCTGCCCATACTATGACAATACTCTGCCCATACTATGCCATACCCTGCCCATACTATGCAATACTCTACAGTACTCTGCCCATACTATGCAATACTCTACAGTACTCTGCCCATACTATGCAATACTCTGCCCATAAACTGAATAAAGCCTTTTTTTAACTAACTTACTACTCTTAGAGCGGCACTGCTCTATCTAAAAAAAAAAAAGGGGGGGGGGGATCATTATTAGTGTCATTGTGAAACGACTGTACGAATAGTTTTTTCTAAACTAAAACCTCGTTAGTCAGGTTTAATTGCAGTAATGGCACTTTGAAAAAAATAAGTCATTTATTTTGGTTTGCAGTTTGGGCACTTGGGCTCAAAAAGGTTCGCCATCACTGCCCTAGAGAATAAAATGGCAGTCGTTGCAATACTTTCTGTCACACCGTATTTGCGCAGCGGTCTTACAAGCACACTTTTATTTATTTTTTTGAAAAAAAAAATACACTTTCTTAAGTAAAAAAAAAAAAAATAGGATTTTTTGTACTCACCGTAAAATCCTTTTCTCTGTAATTCACTGACTGACAAAGCTCCTCTCTGTAACAAATAGGTTGTTAGCCTTATCACTAGGAGAATACTAGGCATAGTTGTAACACAACACTCAGAACTCTTAGTTCCGCCCAGGGGGGCGGTCCCTTGGGCTACAACCCTGCCATGCAGCCATCAGTACGTCAACAAGCAGTATAACGCAAAGATAAAAAGGAGGGGCGGGTGCTGCGTCGGTCGGTGAATTATAGAGAATAGGACTTTACGGTGAGTACAAAAAATAAAATCCTATTTTCTCTTATTCACCGACCGACACAGCTCCACTCTGTAACAAATGGGATGTCCCCAAGCAGTGCCAAACGAGGGGTGGGAAAACGGCATAAAACTTCACCCACCATGGCAAGTGGCAACTAGTGATACTTTACCCACAAAAAACAGTGCGTGGAAAACCACCACAAAAAAACTGGTATCCTCAACAGGAGTGAGCACCCAAGACCGCACCAAATTGCGGAAGTAATGCAACAGTGCATTAACATAACAGTACTGTGATTTTTTTTTTTTTTTTACGAAAAACCAGGAAAAACAGAAAACATATATTGCATATTCAATTGCAACTACACAGCCGCCTGCAAAACTTTGTGGCCAAAACAGGCATCAGCCGATGCACTGACGTTTACCTTGTGGAACTTGGTAAACGTGTGGACAGATGACCAGGTTGCCGCTTTACACACCTGAGCAGCAGACGCTTGGTGTCGGAAGGACCAAGATGTATCGCTTGCCCTTGTGGAGTGGGCCGTGGTCGGAAAGGGGGGCACCTGCCCCTTCAAGACGTAGGCTTGTACTACAATCTGTCTGATCCACCTGGAAATGGTGGCCGATGAGACCGCCATGCCCTTCTTTGGACCAGTCACCGACACAAACAGTGATTCTGACTTCCGGAAGGGAGCCGTGGCAGACAAATACACCTTAAGAGCCCGAACCGCATCCAGAGTGTGAAGGGGCACCTCCTTAGGTGCTTCAGCTTAGGACACAGAGATGGCAATACAATATCCTCATTGATATGAAAAGCCGAGACCACTTTCAGTAGAAAAGACGGTTGCGGACACAATACCACCTTATCCTTGTGGATAACGAGATGGGGGACTTGCAAGACAAGGCCGCCAGCTCCGAAACCCTCCTGGCCGCTGTGATGACCACTAGGAAGACCACTTTCTGGGAAAGAGTCAACGGGAATATCCCTGATGTTATTAAATGGCGGTTTTTGAAGCGCCGACAACACCAGGTTCAGATCCCAAGTGGGGAACGGTGGACGCACCGGAGGGACTACATGTCGTACCCCATGAATGAAGGTACTCACTAAGGAGTGAGATGCCAGGGGTTGCTGAAAAAAGACATCTAAGGCTGAAATTTGCCCTTTAATGGTGCTTAATGCCAATTTCTGGTCTAGTCCTTGCGGAAGAAACAGCAGGACCTGGATATGGAAAAGGAGCGCGGATGCAGCACAGTGGTGAGGGTGGTGTAGTGGTTAGCACTCTCACCTAGAAGTAAAAAGGGTCGCTGATTCGAATCCCAACCACAACACTACCTGCCTTGAGTTTGCATGTTCTCCCTGTGCCTGCGTGGGTTTCCTCCGGGTACTCCGGTTTCCTCCCACACTCCAAAGACATGCAGGTAGGTTAATTGGCTTCTGTCCAAAATTGGCCCTAGTATATGAATGGGGACCTTGGCTTGTGGGCTCCTTGAGGGTAGGGACCAATGTGAGTGTGCTATGTACAGGGATAGGGGCAATTGTAGACACTCACTCAGGTTGAACTGGATGGACTGGTGTCTTTATTCAACCTTACTATGAAACTATGCCATCCTTTCTCCTAACACACGGAGATGTAGGCCTTCCAGGTACGATGGTATATCTTCTGAGAAGAAGCTTTCCGTGCTCTTGACATAGTTGGGATCACAGATCCCAACAGACCCTGGTTCCTCAACACCAGGCTCTCAATAGCCATGCCATTAAAGCCAGCGATGGTAAAGCAGGATGAAGAATCGGACCTGAGACAGAAGGTCCTCTCGCAACGGCAGTTGCCAGGGAGCGTCTGCCACCAGACTCACCAGGTCTGCGTACCAAGGACACTGAGGCCAATCTGGGGCAACCAGTATTACTGGGATCCCCTTGGCTTCCACTCTGCGAATCAGACGTGGTAACAGTTTCAGTGGAGGAAAGGTGTAGATCATCTGGTACTGATCAGACGGAGCCACCAGCACGTCTGCCCACGGATCTCTTGTCCTGGACACGAATCTTGGCACCTATTGATTGATAGAGGAGGCCAGCAGATTCACGTCTGGTGTGCCCCACCTCAGGCACAGCAACCTGAATGTCTCCAGATGGAATGCCCATTGTCCTGGGTCCAGCATCTGTCGACTCAAATAGTCCGCCTGCCAGTTCTCCACTCCCGGGATGTAAATGGCCGACAGGGCTGGTACATGTCGCTCTGCACACCGAAGTATGTGAGCGACCTCCCGTGTAGCGGTTGAGCTTCTTTTCCCCCTTTGGTGATTGACGTATGCTACGGCCGTGGCATTGTCTGACTGAATCCTGATCGGACACCCTTGCAGTCTCATCGACCATGTGGAGAGGCACAGCCTGATTGCTCTCAATTCGAGCAGATTGATCGCCAACTTGGATTGTTCCATCGACCAGAGGCCCTGAGCCGACTGAACCTCCATAACTCCACCCCATCCGGATAGACCGGCATCCGTTGTGATCACCGTCCATTTCAGAGGAAGGAGTGAGGCTACCATGAGTCCCAATACTCGCATGCAAAAGAGGAGCGACGACCACTTGCGGATCATCAGCAGTTTTACAGCGGATCTCAGAGTCTGCTGCTTGTCTGAAGGGAAAACACTCTCTCGCTTCCCTGGAGTCCAGCAGCAAGCCTAGGTACTCCAGACGCTGGGTCGGCACAAGCACCGACTTCTTTAGGTTCAACAGCCACCCAAATTCTTGCAGGGTCTGCATGGTGATCGCCGCATCCTCCTCTAATTCTGAGGCGGAAGATGCCCTCAGGAGGAGATAGTCTATGTATCCCACGATTGCGATCCCATGTTGCCGTAGCAATGCCAAAACTGGAGCCAACTCCAGAACTGGGGGGGGGGGGCTGAAGCCAGACCACAGGGACCACAGGGAAGCCACAAACTGGTAGCGGGCTTCCCCGACTGCAAACCACAGAAACTTTTGATGCCGGAGGCATATGGGTATGTGCAGGTACGCATCGTGGATGTCAAAGGATGCCAGGGAGTCCCCTTGATGGAGTGCAGCAACTACTGAGTGAACTGATTCCATTCTGAACCTCTGCACTTTTACAGAGTGATTGAGGGCCTTTAGGTCCAAGATCAGAGGTACCCCTTCCTTCTTGGGAACCACAAACAGATTTGAGTAGAATCCCTGGAAGCGTTCCGATTCCGGAACCGGTACAATCACCCTGCGATTCAACAAATCATTTAACACCCCCAAGAGGGCCTCCCGGGGATACGGGTATGCTGGAGGGGAAGAATCTGTTTTGCGGCCAAGAGAGAAACTCTATCTTGTAGCCTGTGGAAATCAGATCGCAGACCCATTGGTCGGCTAACTGGGAGGACCACCGGGCTGTAAACTCCCAAAGGCCCATGTCTCGGGTGGGGGCAAATCTTCATGCGGTAGCGCTTTTATTCACAGGCTTGTGGTTCCAGGGACGTTTTTGACCGTCCGTGGATGTCCTGTCGGGCTGGGGAAGAGGGCCCTTGCCTATGGCGTGGCTCCTTAGCCTTCCTGGCCTGTGGGAGTAAAGTACTCTTACCACCAGTGGCATTTTTAATAATGTCATCTAATGAGGCTCCAAAGAGCCGATCGCCAAGGAAGGGTAGATCCGTCAAGGCTTTTTATCCAAAAAAGGATTTTAGCCAAATTAGGCGCCTCAGCAGCACAGCTGACACTGAAGCCCTGGATAGCAGAGGGAGAGTATCCAGGGCCGCGTCAGAGACTTATTTAAGGCCTTGCACTAGTTGGTCTGCTAGTTCCACGCAGACAGGGGAAGCCTGTTGCTCTCCCAATTCATGGTGTAAGTTGTACCCACTCAGTCAGTGTCTGTGACACAAGTGCGGATGCCAGTACTGGTCGCACGGCTGACCCCACCACCGTAAACGAGGAACAAGCCACTGCCTCGGCCTTCCTGTCTGTGGGATCCTTGAATGCAGGAGTCCCCTCAACCGGGATCGTGGTTACTTTATTTATCCTGGATACTGAGGGTCCACGACCGGAGGAGCTGACCATTTTTTGAGAAGGCTCTCCTCAAAAGGCTAACGCACCGCCATGTATTTGGGGACCGAAAAGGTCAGTTGCAGGCGACCCCATTCATTGTAAATTAACTTTTTTATATAATTCAGATACGGGAACACCTTGGGAACGTGCTGGCTTGCGGGACCCAAAAGGGACCGGTACATCAGCAGAGGGATCTTCAGGGTATCACACACAGCTGTGATAAGTACTGCAACAAGTGCTTTGTCGCGCCCGGGCCCGGACAGGGACAGGGACTCATCCTCACTGTCCCAACGGACCTTTCTTCCCACGCACCGTCTCCACCTTGGCAACGAACGAATTGAGGATCGCCGTCAGGATGTCCATGGGCACTGCGCAGTCTGCAGGTGACCCGGTTGCAATTGCCTGGATTTCGGGGGAAGAAAGCTGGTACCTAGTTTTGACAGGCGATCTGAGTGGAAGTGCTCCACTCCCCCATCCCTGTAATCTTAAGGGACACATCACAGGTCCCAAAAGATTGCCCGACCCTTAAGGAGGCATAGCACCGGATTGTGGGACAGGTGAGTGTGTCAAGTCAGCAGCTAAACACATAAATGAGTGGCGTTCCACTTTAAAGCATTTTTTTTTTTTGCTAGAAAATTACGTAGGACCAGTGCATTTTAGCACAGCTGTAAACGCAGATTAACAGAAGGACATCTGAAAAAAAAATTGATTTTTTTTTTTACTTACTGTAAAATCCATTCAGTTCATTGACACACAGCGCTCCATTATTCAGAACCATCGGGTTATACTGCCACCCACAGGAGTAGGACACTAGGCAGAAAAAAAAAAGACTTGGCTACGCCTATGGGCAGTCCTAGGTGGTATACACCCCCCTCTCTGCTCTAGGCCTTCAGTTTAGTAACGAGCAGTGTCAGAAGTATTAAAAATCCTTAGAGGCGTGGGTGCAGTGTCTGTCAATGGACTCAGAGAAATGGATTTTACGGTAAGTCAAAAATCCCATTTTCTTTTTCGCTCATTGACAGACACAGCGCTTCATTATTCAGAACCATAGGGACATCCCAAAGCAGTGCCAACCATGAGGGATGGGACAATGAAAAATCCTAAGGCTAACACACGAGCCAACCAGGTAACAGGAGCCCAACCTGAACAATACCCCTTCAAGAAGGAATAGACCCTCTAAAGAGCAGCCTGCAAAACCTTGCGGCCAAAAGATGCATCCGCAGATGCCAACACATCCACATCGTAGAACTTTGTGAAAGGGTACACCGATGCCCAACTGGCCGCCTTGCAAACTTGCGCAATGGATTCCTGATGACAGAAGGCCCAAGAGCACTAAGCGCCATAACAGGGAAAGGAGGAACCTGATCCCTGACAGAATAGGTCAGTGTCATCATCTGTCTGATCCATCCAGAAATGGTCACAGAAGCAGACAGCCCCTTTTTTGGCCTGTCCATGATCAGTGAGTCTGACCTCCAAAAATCCAAATCCCCCAAACCACATCCAGGGCAGATAAGGCAAATTCCTTAGGATCTGTTGACCAGGGACACAAGGAAGGCAACTCAATGTCTTTATTCGAAGGGAAATCCGAGGAAGGAACGATGGGAAAGAGTGAAGAACCACCTTAACCTTGTGTAACGCTGGGTAATGTGTACGACAAGATAATGCCACCATTTCCGACACCCTGCAAGCAGAGGCGATAGCCACTAAGAGGCCACCTTCCAAGACAGAGTAAGCAGTGGAATCTCCCGAATATATTGAGAGATGCTTCTGTAGAACAAAATCACCAAGTTCAGATCCTACAGCTGTAGAAGAGACCACAATGGTGGAACCAGACGTCAAACCCCTTGAATAAAGATATGCACCAGGGAGTGCGAGACCAGGGGACGCCGAAGAAGACCACCAAGGCTGGCACCTGGATGGTACTCAAGGCCCATTCCTTCTCAACCCCCCCCCCCCAGTGAAGGGAGGCCAGAATCTGAGCCACCAAGAACAAGGATGAATGCCCGGCGACTCACACCTGGATATATGTGCTTTCCACATCCGGAGGTAGGCTCCCTAGCCATGAACAGCAGCATCTGGCTCATCACATATGGGCAGTTTCTCTCATTCTAATTTTCAGGACCACTCAAGCTCCATCAGGTTATCAAGTCTTTTGTTATCTTAGCTGTGTGCTTAGGTTCGTTGTCCTGTTGGAAAATGAACCTTTGCACTCTGGAGCAGGTTTTCATCAAGGATGTCTCTGTACATTGCTGCATTCGTCTTTCCCTCGATCCCGACTAGTCTCCCAGTTCCTGCCACTGAAAAGCCTCCCCATAGCATGATCCTGCCACCACCATGCTTCACTGTAGGGATGGTATTGGCCAGGTGATGAGCGGTGCCTGCTTTCCTCCAGACCATATGCTAGCCATTCAGGCAAAAGAGTTCAAACTTTGTTTTGTCAGACCAGAGAATTTTGTTTCTCATGGTCACAGTTCTTCAGGTGCCTTTTGGCAAAATTGTGCCTTTTACTGAGGAATGGCTTGTCTGGCCACTCTACCATACAAGTCTAATTGGTGGAGTGCTGCAGAAATGGTTGTTCTTATAGAAAGTTCTCCTCTCCAGAGAAATTCTGGAGCTTTGTCAGAGTGACCATCGGGTTTTTGGTCACCTCCCTAAGGCCCTTCTCTCTCTCTCTCAATTTGGCTGAATGGCCCGCTCTAGGATCCTGGTGGTTACAAACTTCTTCCATTTATAAATGATGGAGGCCACTGTGCACATTGGGACTTTCAATGCTGCAGAAATGTTTCTGTACCATTCCTTAGATTTGGGCCTCGATAAAATCCTGTCTTGGCGGTTTACAAACAATTCCTTTAACGTCATGACTTGGTAAATGCTCTCATGTGCATTAACTGTGGAACCTTATATAGACAGGTATGTGCCTTTCCAAAATTGTCCTTTCAACTAAATTTACCACAGGTAGATTTCAAGCAAGTTGTAGAAACATCTCAAGGATGACCAGTGGAAGCAGGAGGCACCTGAGCTCAATTGCGAGTGTTATGGCAAAGGCTGTGAATACTTATGTACATGTGATTTTTTTTCATTTTTTATTTTTAATAAATTTGCAAAGATTTCAAACAAACTTCTTTTACATTGTCATTATGGGGTATTGTTTGTAGAATTTTGAGGAAGATAATGAATTTAATCCATTTTGGAATAAGGCTGTAACATAACAAAATGTGGAAAAGTGAAGTGCTGTGAATACTTTCCAGATGCACTGTAGCTCCATACTGAACAGAATAGCAGGAAAGCGAATACAGGCTGCTGTTGGAGCAGACATTAGTTGGGTGATTTACCCTCCATGGGCAAAGTTTAAGTTCACATGAAAATAGTAGAATACTTTCTGAAAACCATGTCTTCAGCACTGAACAAAATGCCACAAAGAGGAAACCGTGAAAAAGGATCTTACACACAGTATCACACAGAGCTAAAGTATGACTAAAAACTGGGTGTATAATAGTGATCTTTAATAGAATAAACGACAAAATACTTTACAAAATGTTTAATGCATGCACATCAGATACAACAATAAATTTAATGAAATCAATAGTGTAAACATTTTACAAAAGCTTTTCATTATACATATAGTTTGGACAAGAAAAAAAAAAAAAAAATCTACCATAGAAGATCAGTGGCACATAAAAAGTCTTTCATAATATGATCCCAGAAAGATAGTACACAAAAATAATAACACTTGTTCCTTTGTCAGTTTTGGGAATCAAAGAACATGTCAGGTTGGTTGAACAGTCGCAAGCAATACTATCAGAAACCATTTAGAAATACCAGTATAAAAATAGCTTGTAATCCAGTTACAAATGGCTGTTGAATAGCAGACTGTGTCCACCATCAGCCACCAGATTGTAGACTTTGGCATAATGCAGTGAACTGGAGTTCTTCTTGAGATCAACAGACAAAGGCTCAGAGGTTTGTACATGTCAGTTCCGAGTGTGAACCGTTCTTTCAGAGACCGTCTATCTCTACACTGCTGGCGCACACATTTCTGTCAGCAAAGAGTGCTTACTGCATAGTCCCACACGACAGATGTGGCTATTCTGTGCTATTTTTGGAAAGAGCAATTGGAAGTGATATTGTGAGGGAAATTTCCAGGTGTTCACATGCAAGCTCGGTGCAGGTATATGCTACCTGGTATTGTTTGATACACAATACTGGTTTTGTTTCTGCTGGAGAAGCTCTGTGATTGCCAGAAGTTTTTTGAGAACATGCTGTTGGAAGTAAAAAAATAAATAAATAAAATAAAGCTAATGCATGGAACTAAATGAGACTAATAATTTTACAATGTACTTCACTATAAGAATACAAATCATACATTAGCGAAGCAATAGTGAATAAAAGCCCAGCTATTTCCATATACTTATACTGTTATACATGTAGTACATCTACTGAGGCTACTGTGAGCTGCACTGTACAATCAGGAGGAGGAGTTTCTGACAGCTAAACCAATATAATCTGCATAAATGATATGCAGAAAAAAAAAGTAAAAAACAACACTCCCTGAAGCCCTATTGGCTTTGTTTGGCTTTGCAGTCTTTGCTGCTCTGCCCCAATGACAATGGTGAGTAATTCTTTGGAGGAGTAGAGAGAACGGTTTGGGAATCTTACTTTTGCACACAATATTTTATTCAACCGCCAAACTGAAAGGGTTTCTTTTCAGAGGAGGTCATCTACCCAAAGGATAGGTTCACCTGTGACCTTACCATATATAGGGTGTAGCATGCAACATGTTACTAAATCAACTGACCGCCCCCCACTGTGACAGCAAATGAGGACTGCTCCCCTGCTGTCAAAATTCAAAAACAGCGGGGCTCCACCCACGCAGCCACATCATTGATTTACAGAGTTCTGTGTGAACTACAACTAGTAAGTGCCCTCAGAGTTCACTGAACCTCCTGGACTTTAGTAACTGCCTGTCCTATGAAAGGTATGGGCAGACCGCTCTACTGACAGTCTGGCATTGCACCCATGATCTGCTGATTGTGGGTATGATGCTTTACAGGCTCTTAGGGGGGAAAAACAACACTTTGACCTGGAAAAAAATGTGCATTTTTTTTTTTTTTTAAGGTGAACTTAGCCTTCAATTCTGTGTTCTTTATATGTAATTATAAAAATCCAGGCAGCTTTATCATTAGTGGGCAATAGACATGATCATTCCTTAGGCTTTAAAGGGAGCTGAAAGCACCAGTTTAACTGTAAAAAAAGAAAATAAATAAAGTACCTGTTGTGCTCCTCGCTCATTGCTGATCGTTCGGAGTTCATCAGAATGTGCCACACACATTTCGTGCAAAGCTGCCAAGTTACGGGACAGGTCAGTCCTACAGTGTTCAGTAGTATCAGGAAGTTCAGGTACATTCTAGTGGAGATAAAAAATAAAGAACACAGGCTTTTTTGTAAGAATGTAAGTGTAAGAAACTTAAAGTAGCACGGTGATAAGTTCAATTAGAAAAGCCAATTACATCTCAAAGACAGCTCAGTTCTTATGAAAATGCCTGAGCTGTCTCCAAATATTGTAGTCTTAAAGAAGAATGCCAGGTATGGCTATTTTTCCAGTCTGGAACAACGTAACTATGCATATACAGTGTCTCTGGGATCCCTCTAGTAGCTAATAATCACTAGTAGTAGACACTGCTAGCACAATGGTCTACACCAGCTTCCTGGTCCCATGCCAAGTGACTTTCCTACTGCATTGTGAACAGAGGTGGTCAGCTGCTTGGCACTTGTGCCATACAGAGATCACTTTGCATCTACTCAATAAATGCAAATGGTTCTCTGATTAAATGAGGTGGAGAGGTGAGGTGGTGGTGCAAATTTTAAAAAGGTACAGGCTTTTGGACTGTCATTCTGACTATGACTTCAACTACCTAGTGAGACACTGACTTGGAACAAGCATGCAACCTGTAAGGAACTTCTACCCTGCATAAACATTTCATATCAGAGACTTGCTAGGTAGATGAAGGATGACCGCAATGGAAACTTCACCTTAACGAAACACACAAATCCATCCATTTAGGCCTCATGCACACTGCATGCATTACAGCTGCTTCTAGGGGTTTCCCCTTCATGTTAGCCTAAAAAAAAAAAAAAAAAAAAAAAAAAAAACAACACAGGAAACCCCTAGAAGCAGCTGTAAAAACATCCACTGTGCACTGGGCCTAAATGTCATGTCTGAGTTTTCTATGCACACATTGGCTTTTAGCAGCTGTGGCAGAGCGTTGCCTACCAGGGTCTAGGAGGAAGCTGTGACCCAGAATTCTCAACCAGGCGGGTTGAGGGGCTCCAGGGAGCATGTAACAAGAGGAGGAAACTGGCCTTTCAGTTTCCTCAGTGTTTTCTAAAGTCCACTTTGGGACCTGGAGCTCAGGGATTTCTGAGAAATTCGGGTGGGATGGAATCCATAGTCCTGGGTCCTGATTTTGAGAACAGCCAGCATACTGATTGGTCAGGTGTGTGTTGGGCTTTCAGTAGTAACCTGACCATGGTTCTGGGCTCCACTCCAGCAGATAGGAAGTCTGAGTACCAGGAGTTAGGAATGCTCCACAGTGGAGCCAGTGCAGCAAGAGGCTGCTAGCTAGGTGGTCGGTGAAAAAGTCTGTAGGAAACAGACAAGGGCTTGGAGTGTAAGGCCAGAGCAGCCGTGCTGCAAGTGAGAGCCAACTAGGCTGAATGTCATTTTGTTGATGGAAAAAGGAATGCTGAAACCCCTGCGAGGGAAACCTATGTTTGCTGAACTTTCTTTTAATAAAAATGGGTAAACAAAGCCCTTAAAAAGAAAACCAGCGAGTGGTGGTGTCCTTCAAACTCTACATTTGATGCTAGTAGAAGTTCGATAAAATACCCCGCGTGCATGAGGCCTTGTTGTCTTTGATGATTACTGCAGCAAAGCCCCACATATTGTATTAACCACTTGACCTCCGGAAGGTTTTACCCCCTCTGCATGTCCAGGGTATTTTTCACTATTCAGCACTGGCAATTGCACGGTCATGCAACACTGTACACAAAATTAAATTGATATAATTTCCACACAAATAGCCCTTTCTTTTGGTGGTATTTAAATCACCAGTTTTTTTTTTCATTTTTTGCTATAGCAATGAAAAAAAGTTTCATACAAAAAAAAACAAAAAAAACAAAACAAGGTTAGCCCAATTTTCTTGTATAATCTGAAAGATGAAGTTACGCTGAGTAAATAGATACCCAACATGTCACGCTTGTAGAATGGCGCCAAACTTCAGTAATTAAAAATCCCAATACACAAAATATTGCTCTCTGAATACTCTCTAGCTTGAATCAGGTGGAAATATTTTTTTCAACCAGGTCAGTGTTTTTCTTTTTTGCTGCACACTGAGTACAGAAAAGGCAAGGTTTTCTGAGAAATTCCACTCACCCCAAGTTCATCTAAGAACATGATCATACGATGCTTGTTACATTTTATGAATGGATTTACACCTTCCATGTAGGGTTCCTGCAATACAAAAGGTTTGAATAATCCTCTGTTTACAATGTTGTCATAATATTATTGCATTTACGTGTCAGACATGCCATTTCTGTCACATTTAAAGGGATTTTCTAGAATTAACACATTTAATCCTTGCTGGAAACCTCACCCACAAAAACAGTATAAAAATGTGGAGGGGCCAATTCTTCTAACGAATTAGGCTGACCTTTCAAAATTAGTAATGCCTACTTTCAAAGATTTATATGTCAGCAGTTGTCCATTAATGACTTAATTTAGCTGCAGGTAACTGGGCAGGCAAAAACAATGCTTGAATTAAGATGAAGTGCTTGGCCACGGACACCGGTGCTGTCCAGCAAGGGTCCATCTTTTAATTATTTCTTGAAAAAGCCCTTTAAACATGTGTCACAGATATTCTCAAATCTACAAACAAATACAAACAAGGTTTGCTTTGCCATTCAATTACAAAACAAGAAAAAGTTTAAACAATTTTAAGGATGCAAGAAATGGCAGAAAAGTGTAAAATGTGTGGCAAGAACAGATAATCATTAGACATACAAGTTACACATTTACACCATACAAATAAATCGATTCACATTAAAAGCCACACAAGAAACTGCTACAGGCCATTGTACAGAGTACCAATAAAAAGACTGATAATGAACGGCTGAAAACCGTAAGCTTTGCACCAGATGTCTGGGATGAATCTGCTTTTGCATGGGAGAAGAGGTGCCAGTCTGATAAGGTGGGCGTTATTTATCAACGTGCATTATATAAGATCTTGCTACATTGCTCCATAGTCATCAGATTCAAACTATCATCGTCCAGTTGTCATTCTTTCTGCATAGGATAAAATATGAATCTGCTTGCTATGAGGCAAGTTGATAAATAAGTCTCAATATAGGAACCAACGAAGCTTTTCTATATTGAAAAATACCACAAAATTTGGAGACAATATCAATTCCACCATTTAAAAAAGGTCCACTGTCATGAATTTCACATTAGTGATTTTACATTTGTGACTATGTACTTATGTTTACTAAAAGATACACTATATAATACAAATACAAAAGATTATTTACTCCTTTGTGTAATTGCAGTATGTGGAATGTGCTTCTAAATGACCAATGTGGCTTCTACGATGGTGAAGTGGTCTGCAATATACCTTATGTCTGTCGCAGGCATTTAACAGTAAAGCAATGGATACACAGACATTGAACCCTCTCTCACAGTAGATTGAAAGGCCCTATAAAGGCTCTCATTAACAGCAGTACAAAAGAACAGCCCAATTGCAGCAAGCACTGTCTGTAATTTCCAAAGTCTAGATAGATAAACGAAAACTTTAGAAACATATTTTACTGTAGATATCCTTGTAGGTTTTTCCACTTAGTGGCTACAGTACAGTGAGAGTGGCAAAAAAAGATGAGAGATGAACTACACTCACAATGAAATGGAGATCATGCAATGGCAAGTGCAAAAGCGTTACCAGTTAGAAGAATAAAAGATAAAAAAATAAAGCTTTTTTTCTTACAGCTCCAGAGGAAAAAACGCAGCTTTGTGGCACAGCAGCATCATGTCCCTCCCGTGCCAACCAGAATAAAAGGAATTGTTATTAGATCGTATTATGTACTTGGTGCATACTAAGAGTGCATCAACTAATTGTAAACACTGTATGTCAATATTACTTTAATTGGGATGTATGGTCTAAAACAATGGTGTGTGTCCTGCTTTGCATTGCACATTAGCATATACTAATCAATAAGTTATACAAGTAGTTTTAAATGAAATTTGTGCGATTTTTCATATTACCCATGAGCTGTCTCTTAAAGTGTATGTTAAGCCAAACTTTATTTCAGTTTTCAATAGAGTAGGGAAGGCTTAAAGGGGTTGTAAAGGTAATTTTTTTTATTTTCTACATAGGTTCCTTTAAGCTAGTGCATTGTTGGTTCACTTATCTTTTCCTTCGATTTCCCTTCTAAATGTTTTTTTTCTTTGTTTTCTTTGTCTAAATTTCTCACTTCCTGTTTCACCCCAGTAAGCTGTTCAGTAAGCTGTTCTGGCTGACTAACCACCAGCTCGGATGATGGTGAGAAGTTTACTGAGGAGAAACAGGAAGTGAGATATTCAGACAAAGCAAAAAAACATTTAGAAGGGAAATCAAAGGAAAAGGTAAGTGAACCAACAATGCACTAGCTTAGAGGAACCTATGTAGAAAATAAAAAAATTACCTTTACAACCCCTTTAAGAGCCGTACACATAGGCCAAATATCAGGTGGTATTGGCCAGTTCAATGGAAAACGGCCAACATTTGGCCCATGTGTACAGCAGCCAGTGTGGCTTCTGTCGAAGGGTCATGACTGAAAAACGTCTGCTGATCGAAATCAGATCGGCATGTTCTGAGAGAGCCCGCTGGGTTGAATGAAAAAAAAAAAAGCCTCACAGTGTGTACTAGGCTTTAGACAGTTCTATTGTTATCTGGCTCCCCACAGAAAATTTTCACCCCTAGTTCTAGTTGACCATCGTCATCAAAAGGGATGAACTCGGGCATGTTTGGATCCTAGCTTGAACCAACTTGAGCAAGCCTACCAGTCTAGGCCACTGCTAACCCCACAGCGGCATATATACAAGCCACCTATGATTGATGCAGTACACAGATTCACTCAGGTGGGTTTGAACTAGGATGTCAGAGCACATCCCTAGTCATCAAGGCAAAAAGTGTGGGGAGATCCAGTTTACAGATGTCAACAGAACAGAAGATGAAAGATAATCCTCCAACGGGACACCCGATTCTGAAACAATTCTTTATGATGGGAAATCTGTTCACTTTGGAGAGATTTCCTCTTATTTATTTGTCTCCGAGAGAGGAAATTAAGAGAAGAGAACTCTCCCCAGCAGGAAAGTCTCCAAAATCTTATAATGGCATTATAAAATCTTTTATAACCTTAAAGGGTTTTTACCTTGCCAATTCTTTTTTTTTCAAACTAAAAGAAAAAAAGTTTGGGTTTCACATGCACTTTAGAACAAATGATGTGGTATTAACACATTTCACAGCTAGCAGGTCAACTGTAGTGTATTCCATGTTTTTCAAAGTCATATTTTTATGGGGGTATTTTATTTACACATTCTGTAGATTTTCACTCTTGTGGCAGTCTCTCTAACAAGCCCAATCAGCCCCCTTGACTAAGCAGCTGCTATAATAGGATACACCATCTAAGCATTGTATTGTTCTTTGCATTCAAAAAGGAGCAGAATAAATTGGCATGCCAGTACAGAGACGCAGAGAATGCAAAGAACATGCCAAACATCTGTTTCAAAAATTTAAAGAGAAAAAAAAAAAAACATGATCATATTGGTTATTGTTGGTAATGGCACATTAAGATAAATTACATTCATTCATAATATATCTAAAATAAAAAACAAACAAAAAAAGAATTTACTTTAAAACAAACCTGTGACATATTTAAATGTATAAAAGGTTAATAGCAGACACGTTGAGAGCCTCAAAACGAAAGCTGGGCCATACGAGGATGGATATTCAACCACTTCAGCAGTAACCAGTCAAATTTCGTTCCAAGTATGGCCATTGTGATTGAACAGAAGTCAGTCTGCTGAATGACTTCTGTTTAACCACCTTATTGGAAAATTGACACTCAGTCAGTGGTGTGGGCTACAGACTGCAGCATTGATCAGTGTATTCTGATGGTGGGAATGTCTCCCAGCTGTCAGAATACAAAGACACAGCGAGGTGGATTCTCCCCCCATCCACCTAGAATGGGTGGATAGTGACTCATCTACAGCTAGTCCTAAGCTCTCTGGAGTTTGTACTTGCCTGCTCTCTTACCACAACTAGCATGAACAGTCTCACTAGCCAACAGCGATGCAAGGTTGGCAATTTGGACAAGTTCAGGTTTCTGGGAGAAAATCTGTATTTGCATAACACAGCACCCCAGGCTTCCATGTTACATAAACAGCTACCCTGCAATTTTTGACAGGGTAAATAAAATGACCAGTGAAACCTTCTGCCCAATATATATTTTTTTTTTTAAAGAACTTTGAAGAGAGAGTTCAAGAGGGCATGAAACCGTTAAAGAGGTAAACTGGATTTTTTTATTTTTTAAAAGGTGAAATCCAGGCAAATCAAAGAAGAAGAAAAAAATGTCTGCAGGTTCTGCTTCTTAACTGTCCAATCATAGGCTGAAGGCAGAGACAAGACCTAGCTGCACTACCTAACTGGAGTAGGGAAAGGATTTTTGTACTCACTGAAAAATTTTTTTCTCAGTCAGAGACACAGCTCAGCAATAAGCAACCTAGTGTTATACTGTTGCCTAAATGGGAAATTGAAGTTAGACACATAAACAGCATATGTGATGATGGAGCTTTGTCCCCCAAAGGACTCCTTGAAAAGCATTTTATGGTGAGTAGAGAAATACTAAGCAGGCATGTTATCAAGCTACTCATAGTCCTGCACAATAACCTGTGGAATCAACTTAGAAATAGTGGTTCTGAAAGATGGAAAACCTCTTTTAGGGCCTTCTAGAATGACAAACCACTAATCAGTCTGCCTAAAAGAAACAGTAACAGAAAAGTAAATCCTGATGGCCCTCACTACATACAGGCAATGGAGTGCAACCTTCTTGGGGCAAACCAGTGCTGGACACAGCGAAGACAACACAATATCTTCATTAATGAGAAAAGCAGATTTTCCTTTAGGTAAAAATGTGGGTTCTTGGTCTTAAAAGGACCTTACGTTTATATAACATCAATGGGGCTACTTACTGGATGATGCAGATAGCTCAGAAAACTTTTTTGTTTGACGTAATGGTCACAAAAAAAAAAAAAGACTGCCTTACAGGACAACACCACCAATATGTCCCAGATAGGTTTGAACAGAGATTTAACTACCACAGTTTAAGGGAAAGCCTAAAAATGAGCAACATGCTTAACCCCTTGTATAAAAGTACAAACCAGAGAATGGTCGGCAGAGAATGGATTGACAGGACAGGCATCCAAGTCATGATAGTGCCATGGGACAAGTGTTTTTCATGCCCCAACTGAAGGAAAGAACAAACAAGGCACCTTGAAAAAGTAAGTGGACCCAGAGAACCTCGCACTACTGAAAATAAGTCTCCCGCATTCAATGACTAACCTTGCAAGAAGAAGTAGATTTGTGAGCATTTATCATGATCAGGATTATTACATCCCAAATGATCAATCACTTAAAACCAGAGTTTCAACAGCCAGACCACCAAAGCCAGTGCAATGCATAGATGGGGCATATCGATCCCACTGTTCCACCAAGGCTTCTACTGCATCTGCCATTTAAAACCACATCCTGGAGACAAAATTTGTTCAGCTTCTTGCTGAACCAAAAAGCAAGCAAATTCACATTCACATCCCCCAAAGTAAGCCAC
Organism: Lithobates pipiens; assembly: GCF_037356315.1. Lineage (NCBI taxonomy): Eukaryota > Metazoa > Chordata > Amphibia > Anura > Ranidae > Lithobates > Lithobates pipiens. The sequence continues at coordinate 158,756,154 of NW_027507790.1, forward strand.
ATGTCCCCAAAAACCTCTGGATGGAGGGACACATTTGAGTCCAAAGCCAAGGAGATTTGCTCTCCCAGCAGATCATCCAGGTAACATATAACTAGAATGCTTCTGAAGCAAAGGCAGCTCAGAACGGACGTGAAGACCTTAGTGAACACATTTGGGGCTAGGTCAAAGGGAAGATCCACAAACTGTCAGTGATAGTCTTGAACAGCAGATCAAAGAAATCACTAAAGACCTGAAAAGATGAGAATGTGTAAAAAAAAAATTCTTATGTAAACGAGACAATAACTAGACTCCATTCAGTATTTTGTAGAGGTATAAAGGCATTGTGAGCCTCTAAATCCAAGATGGGATGAATATTGCCTTTTGCGCGTACACACGATCAAACTATCCGGCGGAATCCACCCGTGTGTGAGCTCCGGCGGACTTTTTTTTTTTTACCCAAAACTCGCAGTCTGGCAGACAATACGGCCGTGTGTGTGCTAGTCCGCCATACTTTTAAAACGAACAGACCGCACGGAGAAAAGTCCGTTCATTTTGAGCGCAGCTCCAGGTAGCCAGGACTAGTGAAGGAAGTCGCTGGCCCCATCACCTTGTATGGACTTAAAGGGGAAGCCCTACGCCGAAAAAACGGCGTGGGGGTCCCCCCCCAGGTCAATATAAGACCCTTATCCGAGCACGCTACCCGGCCGGTCAGGAAAGGGGGTGGGGATGAGTGAGCACGCCCCCCCTCCTGAGCCGTACCAGGCAGCGTGCCCTCAACATGGGGGGGTGCTTTGGGGAAAGGGAGGGCCACACCCCCCCCACCCCAAAGCACCTTGTGCCCATGTTGAGGAGGACAAGGGCCTCTTCCCGACAACCCTGGTCATTGGTTGTTGGGGTGTGCGGGCGGGGGACTTATCTGAGTCCGGGAGCCTCCTTTAATAAGGGGGCCCCTGGATCCCGGCCCCCCACCCTATGTGAATGAGTATGGGGTACAATGTACCCCTACCCATTCACCTGTGAAAAAAATGTAAATAAAACACAACACACAAGGGTTAAAAATAATTTATTGCACAGCTCCGAGGGTCTTCTTCCGTCCTGGGGGGTCTTCTCACCTCACTCCTCTGCTATCTTCTGCTCTTTTGCTAGCTCTTTTACTAGCAGAGGAGCCCGGATTTCTTCGTCGCCGCTGACCAGGGGTCTTCTTCCAACTTTTGGGGGCCTTGTCCCTTGTTCTTGCCGAGCCTCCGCTCCTTCTTCCAGCTCTTTTAATGGCGGTGGCCCGGTCGTCTGTCGCCGCTGTCTTCGCCGCCTTCTGTTCTTCTCTTCTTGAGATGTTGACTCGTCGCGGTCTCCGGCCGTAACGACAGGGACGTGGTGTGCGGCGATTTATATAGGGACATTGCCGGGTGATGTCCCCGCCCATTATGATGTCACAGTCCCAGAGGATGCTGGGACTGTGACATCATAATGGGCGAGGACATCACCCGGTGACCCCGCCCATTGTCCCTATATAAGTTGCCGCGTGTCCCTGTCATTACGGCCAGAGACAGCGACGAGTCAACATCTTAAGAAGAGAAGAACAGAAGGCGGCGAAGACAGCGGTGACAGAAGACCGGGCCACCACCAGTAAAAGAGCTGGAAGAAGGAGCGGAGGCCCGGCAAGAAGAACCAAAGAGGGGGACAAGACCCCCGAAGTCGGAAGATGAAAGCCGGGCTCCTCCGCTAGTAAAAGAGCTAGCAAAAGAGCAGAAGACCCCCCAAGACGGAAGAAGACCCCCGGAGCTGTGCAATAAGTTATTTTTAACCCTTGTGTGCTTTATTAAATTTTTTTTCACAGGTGAATGGATAGGGGTACATTGTACCCCATACTCATTCACATAGGGTGGGGGGCCGGGATCCGGCAGCCCCCTTATTAAAGGGGGCTCCCGGCCGGATTCCGATAAGCTTCCCGTCCGCAGACCCCGACAACCAACGGCCAGGGTTGTCGGGAAGAGGCCCTTGTCCTCATCAACATGGGGACAAGGTGGTTTGGGGTGGGTGGGCTGCGCGGCCCCCCTTTCCCCAAAGCACCCCCCATGGCCTGGTACGGCTCAGGAAGGGGCGCTCGCTCGTCCCCACCCCTTTCCTGACTGGCCAGGTTGCGTGCTCGTATAAGGGTCTTATATGGACCTTGGGGGGGACCCCCCACACCATTTTTTTGGTGTAGGGCTTCCCCTTTAAGTCCATACCAGGTGACGGGGCCAGCGACGAGTCAATCTCTCCACGAAAGGCGGCAACATTGACTTCCTTCGCTAGTCCCGGCTACCAGGAGCCACCTTCAAAAGAACGGACTTTCCTACGTGTGTGGGCAAGTCCGTTCATTTCAAAAGTCCGCGGTTTGTCCGTCAGACTAAGTCTACCGGATAGTCTGATCGTGTGTACGCAGCATTTGCCTTTTGAAACTGTAAACAGATTTCACCACCTCAATACAGGGCACTTTCCTACCCAGAAAATTTTTCAGCTTTCAGCGCTGACACATTTTGAATGACAACTGCGTGGTCATACTACACTGTAACCACGTGACATTTTTTATCATTTTCTTCGCACAAATATAGCTTTCTTTTGGTGGTATTTAATCACTGCTGTATTTTTTATTTATTTTTTTTAAATAAAATTGAAAAAAGTTTTTTAGTTTTTTCAGTAATTTTGTAAATAAGTAATTTTTCTCCTTCACTGATGTGCCCTGATATGCTGCACTTATGGCCACTAATAGGTGGCATGGATAGGCGGTACCAATGAGCAGCACGGACTAGCATCACTAATGGCACCGATTGGCAGCACTGGTGGCACTATATTGTAATCAGGGCACTGATCATCAGTGCCCTGATTACATGTGTAGCTGTCCCCTGCTAAGAGATGCCACTGATCGGCTCTCCTCGCCAGACACTATCAGCATGAGGCAAGGAGCGCCAATTACCGGAATCTCTGCGTTTACATGTGACCGGCTGTGATTGGACACAGCCGATCACATGGTTAAAGAACTACGGCCTTTTAAAGAGATCAGGGTCATGGCGTCATATGAAGTCGTCCCAGAACAAGAGTCACACCGCTCCTCCGTCATTTGATGGTGGGCGGACGAAAAGTGGTTAAAGGAGAAGTCCAGCCTGGGCTCATTCGGCTGGGCTCATTCGGCTGGGCTTCTCCTATGGGTCACAGGAGTGCAATTCGTTTTGCACTCCTGTAAACCACCAGAGAGCGGACTTAAGACCGCTCTCTGCTGACCTCACCAGGATCAGTCCAGGCACCACGTCATCCATACTTAAGAAGTCTGGATCCGCCAGGTGCGTGGACTGATGGCAGTCCCAGCCTCTCAGTGAGCCGCTGAGACAGCCACCCCCCACCCCTCCAATGAGCGTGGAGGAGCCGAGCAGGAGAGATGCTGACAGGCAGCTCAGGGAGGTGAGAAAACCAAGCCATAAGCGATGTTCGTTAGCTTGCTTCGATGCTGTATCCACCTAGGTAAGTATTAATATGGGATAAAAAAAAAAATGAAAAAATCCCATACTTTGCTTTTAAGTCAAAAATTTTAAACTTTTCAGTTGGGGAATAGAAAAATAACCTCCTAGGACAACAATGCTTAAAGAGGAAGTAAACCCTGATGAGTTTACTTCCTCTTTTTTTCCCTGCAAAGGTAAAGCATAATGGACTACTATGCATCGCATAGTAGCCCATTATGTGTCACTTACCTGACACAGGAGCCAGTGAAGTCGCCGCTGTCCCCTGTAGTCCGCCGCATCCATCTTGCTTGTGGCGTCTCGCAGCTCCGCCGAATGACAGCGGCGAAGCCGCGATGACGTCACTCCCGCGCATGCGCACAGGAGTGGCGTCTCGCAGCTCCGCCGCTGTCATTCGGCAAAGCCGCGATGACGTCACTCCCGCGCATGCGCACGGGAGTCGACAAATGCGGCAGCTCCATTCTTGGAACTGCCGCGTTTAGTGCGCCTGCGCGCCGCTGTCTACGGCGCATGCGCCGTAGACAGCGGTGCCCGTTTTCGGGCAAATATCTCCTAAACCATATAGGTTTAGGAGATATTTCTTGGACCTACAGGTAAGCCTTAATCTAGGCTTACCTGTAGGTCAAAGTGGTTTGTAAGGGTTTACTTCCTCTTTAAATGGCTGAAAGGAAGCCCATCTGACGTTGCTAAGAAACTGAAGATGTAATCTCGTGCACCCAGGAGTTGGTTGTGTGAGCTTCCCAAGACGTCTGCCCACCATGGATGGAACTGGCAGGGGTGGACCTTCATGTGGGTGTTGTATTTATCCTCAGGTCTGGATCCTTTGGTTTGCTAAAACATTTAGAACCCCCTGAACTCAGAGGGGTGGAAAGCTTTGGAAACTGGAACCTGAGGAATGAAAGGATTGTTTTGAAGGCATTGACCTGCTTCTGTTGATCCTTAGCTTTGCTAGGACTAAGTAAGTGACTCTCACTCCAACTCAACTTTAATCACTAGCTTCAGTAAAGAGCCTAAAAGACAGTTTCCCACAAAGGGCAGGTGTAACAAGAAACTCGCTCGTTTTTTCTGCCAACCAACACTTAAAGTGGTAGTAAATTTCAGACATGAAATATGAACAAAGCATATCCCTCTATAGAGCATACTTGTCACAACCCAGAACACCAAGTGTAATTTCTATCTGCTGCCTTGTTCCTCTGCTATCAGCACGAGTCAGTTCTGACAAGTTTTCCTGACACCAACAGAAAAAAAGTTGACATGGGAAGGATCTCCAGCACACAACCTGCGATTGACGGCCTCATCTTTGTTCCTGTGTGAAAGGGGTGGGGAGGGGGTGCATATTTTCCTTCCAATCAGCTCTCAGAGCTCTCCTCACTGAGCGCTGCAGAGTATAATTTAAGCTCCCTGCCCTCTGCCTTCTGGACAATCAGGCAAACTATAAATTCTACAATTTGAACAGAATGTAGAGGAGAGAGCTAAAAATAGACAACAACTTATGTAGGATGATTTGATTTATCTCGGTCTGTCTTTCAAAAAAAAAGTTAGTTGACAAGCCCAGTAGTAAAAGAAGAAATCTTACCCACTTCATAAAATGGCCTTACAGCTACAGCCTCTTCTGCAGCAAATACCGTACACATAGCCTCAGATACAAACAGAAGAAAAACCTCAACACATAATATAGCCTGCTAGCCACTCACAAGAGCGAGTCTAGGGACAGAAAAACGACTGTGACAGAACACCAGTATACCTAATAAACTGGGAAAACCTATGCTTGTTTGCTGCTTTAATCTACCAGTAGCTGTTAATGTCTTCCAATTTAAGCCATTCTCCTAGGGACACTAAGCAATACTGAACAGGAAGTGTAGAAGGGGTTATAGCTCTATGGGGATGATCTTTAAGGGCCATACACACAGGCTGATCACTGATGTGTTCTAGGGGGGTACTGAGGCGCCCTCTATCAGAACACAATAGCTCAGTGGGGGAGGACATAGGATTGTTAGCACAGTGGCTCCTCCAGAGCGCTTCAGTTTCTCCCCCCTTCACTGGGTTGAAGGAGGAAAAACTCACAATGAGTACCAGGCTTTCGTTTTCTATGTGCCTAGTATCTTTTTTTTTTTTCCAATAGGCAGCAATATAACCCCAGGTTGCTTATTGACCAGCTGTGTCCCTCAACGAACAATAGGTAAAGTCAGGTTTCCAGGTGCTTTCTGGAAGATGTAAATCTCATGAATGAATGGGCAGGACTACCAATTCTGTGGTAGGTAATATAGCTCTTATATGTGCAGTATTTAATCTATTCAGCAATTTGCCTGCATAATAATCACGTGCCTATAGCTATACACAGGTCCTTTACATATCCTTAAGGGCCCTTTTCTCCACAACATGTTGGCAGGGGACAGGCTGGCTGTGGATGCTTTCTAAAGAATACAATCCAACATTGAACACCTTTGTTTTGATGTACCCAAATGTATTTAGCCCACTAAAACTGAAAGTTCAATTGAGCTTTAAAGAGGAAGTAAACCCAGGTGGGTTTTTCTTCCATTCTTCTTACCCGCAAAGTAAAGGCATAATGTGCTAGTATGCATCACATAACTAGCACATTATGCGAAAAACTTACCTGCAAACACAGGCCGCGTCGTCCCCTCTACAGGCCGCATCCATCTTCCTTCCAGGAATGCGGACGTCACTCCCGTGCATGCGTGCGGGAGCCGCCGTTCACCGCACACGCTCCTGAAGGAATGGCATGGGCGGCCGTTCCTTCAGAGCGCATGCGCCACTGACAATCAGTGCAGTATACAGTAAATATCTCCTAAACAGTGCACGTTTAGGAGATATTTACAGTACCTGTAAGGTGAGCCTAATTCTAGGCTTACCTATGGGTACAGCTTACACAGGGAGGTTTACAAGCTCTTTAATATAACTTAAAATTGGGATTTAAGAAACACTGAAACCTAGCGCCCAGGCTCACATCGGTTTTTTCAGTGCTTGCATTCTTTTACAACTGCTAATAGACTACTATAAGGATGAATTTGGCTATTGCATGTATTGTCAAAATGGTTACAGATTAGAGGTCGGCCGATATATCGGCCGATATTTGCCGTTTTTTTAATAATCGGCATCGGCCGATTGTGCTGATAAAAAGCCGATTTAGAACTACAGCAGGACTTTGAAATGACTTCTGTATAGAAGTCAGTGTAAGTTGCCTGAGTCGTCATAGAAACACTTTCCTCCTCTCTGGGCAGGCTGCCAAGAAAAGAACAAAATGATACAATGTTTACACTTGAATGAATGAAGTCAACTCAGTGTGTAGAAGTTCTCAGTTTAACCATTTAAAGACTAAATCTTTTCTGACACTTGTTGCTTACAAGTAAAAATCCTGTATTTTCTGCCAGAAAATTACTTAGACCCCCCAAAAATTATATATATATTTTTAGCAGAGATCCTAGGGAATAAAATAGCGGTTGTTGCAATATTTTATGTCACACGGCATTTGCACAGAGGTCTTTCCAATGCATTTTTTTGGGAAAAAAATACACTATTTAAAAAATAAAAATAAAATAAAAACAGTAAAGTTAAAGTTTTTTTTAATCTAAATCATACATACACTGATTGGAGGTTTGTTTTGTTTAATAAATGTTTAAATGTAAGAAATTTTCTGTATATGAAGACTGCTTTCACACTGGAGCGGGCAGGCGTTGATGGTAAAACGCAAGTTTTAGCGGCTCTTTACCATCATTTTAGCGGGGCTATTTGGCTGCTAGTGGGGCACATATAACCCAGCTAGCGGCCAAGGAAGAGGTTAAATGCGCCCATGAAGCACTGCTGCCAAATCGCACTGCATGCGCTTCGGCAGTGGTGCCCATTCATATCAATGGGCAGGAGTGGTGGAGGAGCGGTATACACCACTCCAAACGTGCTGCTTGCAGGACTTTTTTTTTTTTTTAAGATCCTGCCAGCGCATCGCCTCAGTGTGAAAGCACTCTGTCTTTCACACAGACTGCAGGGGAGCCATTTTGCAGGCACTTTACAGGCGCTATTTTTAGCCCAAAAGCGCCTGAAAAATGCCCCAATAGGAAAGGTGTGTTGGGGGGATTAAAAAAAAAATAATAAAATCGGCCTAACTTATCGGCCCAAAAAATCGGCATCATATATCGGCCATCGGCCACCATGATTTCTAAATATCGGCATCGGCATCGGCCAGAGAAAAACCCATATCGGTCGACCTCTATTACAGATTGGTGAATTTTAGAACATACAGGCATTTTTACTGTGCACAGCTGAAATCTTCGCCTTAAATATTTGAACACAATCAGTACTGCAATATTACTTGGAGTCCAGGTGCATTAGAAAGATCTCCTTTTTAAATATACTCCACAGTAGACCTTACAGTCAAGTAAATGCCTAACAAACATATTAAAAACATTTGCATTCCTTTGGTGAAAGTTTTTAAAGCTGAAAAAAAAAAAAGACCCTTTCAGTGACCTTCTCCTGGCACTGCGAAGGTATATGTACCTTATCCTCCAGGAAGTGTTGATATAATATGTTGCTTCATTACATTACATTACATAACATAACCACTTCAGCCCGGAAGGATTTACCCCCATCCTGACCAATCCCTTTTTTGTGATATGGCACTGCATCGGTTTAACTGACAATTGCGCAGTCGTGTGACATTGTACCCAAACAAAATGGACGTCCTTTTTTTCTCACAAATAGAGCTTTCTTTTGGTTGTATGTGATCACCTCTGCGGTTTTTATTTTTTTGCGCTATAAACAAAAAAAAAAAAAAGGAGGGACAATTTTGAAAGAAAAAAAAAAAAAACACATTTTTTTTTTTTTTACATTTTGCTATAATAAATAGCCCCAAAAAATATATATAAAAAAGGAAATTCTACCACAGTTTAGGCCAATATGTATTCGCCTACATATTTTTGGAAGAAAAAACAAAAAAAATCGCAATAAGTGCATTGATTGGTTTGTGCAAAAGTTATAGAGTCTACAAAACAGGGGATTTATTGCATTTTTATCAATGCGACATACAGATGATCGGACACTTTTGACACCATTTATACATATGGCATTTATACAGCAATCAGTGCTATACAAATTCACTGATTACTGCATAAATGACACTGGCAGGGAAGGTGTTAAACACTAGGGGGCGATCAAGGGGTTAACAGTGTTCCCTCAGCGTTTTCTAACTGTAGGGGGGATGGGCTCACTAGAACATGACCGAGATGCAGTAGATCACGGTCATGTTGTTAGGCAGAACAAGGAAATGGCTAGTTTAAATAGGCATCTCTCCGTTCTGCTTCTTTGTGCCATGATCACGGGACACCGGCGGACATAAGAGTCCTCAGGACCTGTGGTCGCGTGCCGCTGGTAGAATGTGTGCACCACCCGCTAGCCACAGATGACGCAGCAACATGGGTACATTGTTTGGGCACCCATGCAACTTTGCCACCGTGAGCCAGTCGGCAAGTGGTTAAAGTTTAAGATTTGTACTATATAATGTTATGTGGACAATTACAGGAAATCCATTTTATGATTCATAGTTTCATAGTTAGTAGTAAGGTTGAATAAAGACACCAGTCCATCCAGTTCAACCTGAGTGAGTGTCTACCCCTATTCCTGTACATTGCACACTCACATTGGTCCCTACCCTCAAGGAGCCCACAATCTAAGGTCCCCACTCATATACTAAGGCCAATTTTGGACAGAAGCCAATTAACCTACCTGCATGTCTTCGGAGTGTGGGAGGAAACCGGAGTACCCGGAGGAAACCCACGCAGGCACAGGGAGAACATGCAAACTCCAGGCAGGTAGTGTCGTGGTTGGGATTTGAACCAGCAACCCTTTTTACTGCTAGGCGAGAGTGCTAACCACTACACCACTGTGCCGCCCACTAATGATTGAGATAATAATAATAATAATAAATCATGTTTTAAGATTGGACTTTTGAGGCACAAAATTGATTTCAGTGCAATTTTCTAGCGCACCCCCCCCCCCCCTTTGATAGTATATAGGGATGTTGCATTATCCTCAATCATTTCATTTATATCCTCAAGTTGAATAGCCAGTCCCCCCCAAAACAGCTTCTCTTGACTGCTCAGCTGGTTGTAGGCACTGACATCTGACACAATGCAGGACCACTGGTTTTGGATTGTAAGTGAGGATGCCGAGGGCCCAGCCACAAAAAAACAGAGAAGACAAGCACCAACAGGATAGTGGATGGAAAAGGACCTGGGAGGCCTAGAAGATGATAGGCTCAGCAATGGCAAGCAATGCCAAACTGCTGCTAATAAAGCAAACTGAATATTGGCATGCATTAAAAAGGGGATCAACTCAAGAGATAAAGCCATAATTGTCCCGCTCTACAAGACTCTGGTCCGGCCGCACCTAGATTATGCTGTCCAGTTCTGGGCACCAGTCCTCAGGAAGGATGTACTGGAATGGAGAGAGTACAAAGAAGGGCAACAAAGCTAATAAAGTGTCTAGAGGATATTAGTTATGAGGAAAGGTTGTGAGCACTGAACTTATTCTCTCTGGAGAAGAGACGCTTGAGAGGGGATATGATTACAATTTACAAATATCATACCGGTGACCCCACAATAGGGATAAAACTTTTTTGAGGAAGGGAGTTTAACAAGACATGTGGCCACTCATTAAAATTAGAAGAAAAGAGTTTCAACCTTAAACTGCGTAGAGGGTTCTTTACTGTAAGAGCGACAAGGATGTAGAATTCCCTTCCACAGGAGGTGGTCTCAGCGGGCAGCATCGATAGTTTAAAAAAACTATTCGATAAGCACCTGAACTACCACAAGATACAAGGATATACAATGTAATACTGACATATAATCACACACATAGGTTTGACTTGCTGGACTTGTGTCTTTTTTAACCTCACCTACTATGCAACTGTGTAACAGAGAGATATGAGGCAAATATACTGCCGTTGCTTTGTTCTGTTCCCCCTAGACAAGACAAGCATTTAAAGGGGTTGTAAAGTTATTTATTTTTTAAAATAACAAACATGTTATACTTACCTCCACTGTGCAGCTTGTTTTGCACAGAGTGGCTCCGAACCTGCTCTTCTGGGGTCCCTCGGCGGCTGTCTCTGCTTCCACCCGCAAGTACTTCTCACCTTCATGCGAGCCCCCGCATGGTGAGAAGCACTTGCGGGCATGCTCCCGTGATATAGCCGCTCGCTGTATCACTCAGCTCCGGCGCGCCACATCATTGGGTGTGATTGACAGCAGCGCGAGCCAATGGCTGCGCTGCTTTCAATCCATCCACTCCAGCCAATCAGCGGCCAGGCTGAGAGGCGAAGAGGATGTCGGGGGCGAGCACGGGACTTTCAAGGGGTCAGGTAAGTAAAACGGGGGGGGGGGGGGGGGGGCACTGTGAGATGTTTTTTCACCTTAATGCATAGAATGTATTAAGGTGAAAAAATATTTACCTTTACAACCCCTTTAACGTTTGCAGTGTTGGGGGGACCCTACTACAGAGGTTTTTGCTTCAACTTTAAAAATGTGCTAAAAATCTAATTAAATTTGCTCATCACAATAAGTATTGGAATAGCTGACTTGTATCAAGTTACTATTACTGAAGGGTTGCTAAAAATTCTTTAGGTAATTTAAGTAGGTTTTATAATTAATCAACAGAACCCTTCTACTGAACAGAAATGTAAGTTCAGAAGAAGATAATTCTATGCACATATTTATCTTTACCTCAGTATTTGTCACTCATTTACAAATATTCTTAAAATACAAATGTAAGAAAAGTTACATTTAGACAAAAGTTCAGATATATAACAAAGGGAAATTTGGGACTTTAAATGAAGCAGTTGGAATGCGGAGGCAAGAGTAAAAAGGTTTTTTATTCATAACATAGTAATGGTAGAGAAATAATTTTATAAACACACACGCACAAACACACAAACACACTTAATTGGCACAAGATTTAGAATGATGGATAAAAAATACATATCAATGAACTAGGGCAGTGGAAATTAAAGATTAATTCCTCAATTAATCGCTACATTTTTTTGATCGATCAAAATTCTTTTGATCGGTACTCGCCTCTCTGCCACCTTCCGGGTATTCAGGGAGTTCCGTCGGAGATCCGGTGACATCACCGACATCGATGTCACTTGACCCCTCCCCCCCCCTTCCCCTAAGTGCCTCCATCTGCTAATGAAGGGAAGGGGGAGGAGTCTGGTGACCTTGAAGTTCTGATTGAATGTAACGAGTACGGGGGAGGAGCTACGCATGACATTTTCTTTCTACCCATATCTATATATAAAATTATTCCTCTACCATTACTATGTTATGAATAAAAAACTTTTTTTACTCTTACCTCCGCATTCCAACTGCTTCATTTAAAGTCCCAAATTTCCCTTTGTTATATACCTGAACCAGGGATGGAGGCACTGAACCGGGCCTCATTTAAAGTCCCAAATCCCCCTTCTATAAAATTTAGACAAACGTTAACAAAGTTACAAGATACCAGTGTTTTGAAGTGATAATCGCTTAAAATGAATTGCAAGAAGCCTTAGAAACATATGTTTGCACTGTCCACAATGCTGAAGACATGATGGACAAGTTTGTGTTTCATAATTATGTTAATATAGACTTAAATTCTTTTAAAATTAAATATTAATGTCTAACTTGTATTCATAAATATGGAGCATAATCCCCCAACATTCCATAAAGCAAGCACAGGGAAAGCAATTAACTGTATGGTGCTTCCGTTGACATTCGGGATCTAAATCTATATTAGTACAATACTATTTGCACCTCGTGTCTTATTAGCTACAATAGATCCTACTGTACCTATTTTAAATTGTCCTCTCTGTATACCCTGACAGAGAATTTGGCAGAGTCTCCCACCTACCACCAACGAGACACCAATCCAGAGTTCCTGTACGCTCAACACTGTTCCAAACAGAAATGCAATTTAACATTTTTTTTAAATATGAGGAGACACGGTATGGGATTGGTCAAATTGATTCAACCAGGAGATGGAAATTAACATTAATTTCCCAACAAGGAAGGACTCACAGCCTAACCATGGACAACACAGATACAGAAGCCCCCTCCAAGGATTAGAGGAGTTGCCATGTCAGGGAAATAAATACTCAGAATGAATGCAGAGAATAACTAGTTCACAGGTAACCCCAGGGTGAGGTCAGACAGATTCTGGTGATCAGGAAGCGGCAGGACATCAATTCACTGTGGTCACATGATTGGGCAGGGAGCGGTTAAAAATACAGCCAGCATGTTGCCAAGTTTTTTTGTTTTTATACTTTTATACACAAACTAAGATCCTTGGCATAATTACATTTTTAAGCAACATGTCTATGGAGATACATGCATCTATAGTTTAAGATTCCTAAGTTTCTAAATTACAACTTTCATATCACACCCCTGCACACAAATAGAAATACCTAATAGAAACACACAATAATAAAACTGGATTTGTGGTTCTGGACAACTGTGATAAGAGGTATGAATTGACCTGTTCAAATGCCATACCTAGTGTAATCTAGGTGTTCACACAATTGTTCTGTATAGGCTTACAAACTGTACCCCAAAATAACCAGATTTAATTGGTTGCTATGGGTTTTTTTCCCCATTTTGTTTTACATGTATTTATATAGTGCTGTTTATTTAGGCAGGGCATACGGTACCATTCACATCAGTCCCTGCCCTCAAAGAGCTTACAATCTAAGGTCCCTATCTCCCATGCATACATGCATGCACACACAAACTAGGGCCAATTTAAACAGGAGCCAATTAACTTTCCAGCAAGTCTCTTGAGGTTGGGAGGAAACCGAAGTACCTAGTAGAAACTTGCAACCACAGAGAGAACCTGCAACCTTCACGCAGATAGTGTCCTGGCTGGGATGTGAACCAAGGACACCATTGCTGCAAGGCACACGTGCTCCTTTGTAATTTTTTATTTAGTAGCTTAGTGCCTAGATAGACTGTATTTCTTCAAATCGGTTTTAAATGTATTCTGCTATTTACTTACTTTGGATCTAAATTCAACCAAATTTGCTAAATTTTGCAGAGACTTGGCGACCAGCGTCAATGTCCTTGCAGCAGTTGGAGAAGGAGAATCTATCAGAGAATAAATATCAAAACAGTAAAGATTAGATCCTAAGAATACTTTACAGTTACCAGCTATGATACAAGCTCTTATAAATACAAGGTAATTACGTGTTTATACATTTCATTCTGTTCCCATCAAAGCATGTGGACACAGACATTTTAAAAAGAGAAGTATGACCAAAGCTTTTTTGGCCATACTTCTCTTGTGGGCCAAAGGAGTGCACTTGTGCCTTCCTGTGACCCAGAATCAGACAAAAGCGGGATAAAATCAGCTGACATCACAGAGCCACTGCAGACTCTGAAGGCACCCGACAATGTTGGGATCTACACAGATACCTTACAGGCAGCTGGCCCATCCTCTTAGCACACCGCTGAAAACCTGAGCCAGCCGCTCCAGTGATTGCTGACAGTCACCTCTCTCTACTTAGAGCGGGCCCAAGAACTCCTAATTTCTTGTATAAGCAAACAGAGGTTCTGCAGCTCTGAAGTCCCAGCCAGCATTGTCAACCCTGTCTGGTTTGTACCTTCTGGATTACAGAAGGCCTTCAGTCAGGGCTAACATCACTGCTTGGGATTTCAGTGCAGTAGAAACAGCTTTGTCAGCTCTATATAAGAAGTTGGGAGCTCAATGGATTTCTACCAGGTTCAACAGCTATTTTCTCTACTTTCAGTGCTTTTAAAGAGGTCACAACAAAGGAACGATATATACATTTCACAAATATACTATTTTTTTTTCACAGAAATGATTATACAGATATGTATGCAGATGTGTGAGGCTAAAAACTTTTTTCTAAGCATTACAAAGTTTTGTTATGGTAAAGTGTTGTTAAAGCTTCAAATATTAAAAACATATGGCCTCAGCACTTGCCATGCTAAAGGAAAAGTTCACCTTTGGTAATATGTTAACGGTGAGTACCTGCATGCGACCTCCTGGTCCCAAGCTGTGACAGAGGTCAGAGAATCTTCTCGCCGCTGTCACTATTTAAAAGGTTTAACTGCGAAGGGCTCCACCCAATGGGTCACATCATTTATTCAGAACGATCTGTGAATGAATGAACTACAACTACTGCCTGCCACTACGCAGACAACTTGTAGTTATCACTGAACTCGGAGGGCACTAGCAAGCTCTCTCTGAGTTCACCGATCTTCCTGCTTTCTAGTAACTGCCTGCCTGTACAGACATCTCTCCAGACTTGCATCCTGGACAAGATCAATAACTTAACAGTGCCCCCTATTAATAAGAAAAAATGCAGCACATTCTTATATTAGAAGCTACATCATACTTATTTTGTAACACTAAAGCGAGCACATTAAGGATTCTTTTTCTTACCTGAGATGATATTAAACATCCTTGGATTAAGGATAGCAGGACAGATTAGTCGTAGAAAAACAAAGCCGCTGAAAAATAGACACAGGAAAGGATTAAAAAAAACTGATATACTGAAGACTAATTCACACTAAATATGTTAAAACCTAGTAGCAAACACTGTTTTACAGAGCCCACAGTAGTTAAAGTGTTTGTGAAGCTGAAACATTTTTTTTACCGTAATGCATTTCCTGCATTAAGGTAAAAAATATTTCCGTTTGTGTATCACTCTCTCAACTCCCCTTATACTTACCCGAGCCGGATCTCAATCCAGGGATGTGCCCATCTGTAGCTCTCACAGGCTTCGGCTAAGAGCAGTGGGAACCATTGGCAAATCTTGTGATGAGGAAGCGGATCCGAGCCACGCTGTCGGTCTTTAGACACAGGCAGCGCAGCTCAGGATCAAGATCACAGGTGCACCGCCATAGGAAGTAGCCTCCTATGGTGGAAAACCGAGAAGAGAAGGAGCCAGACGCACTGGCAGGGGACCCCAGAGTAAGTGGCTTTGGTCTGCTCTGTGCAATACTACTGCACAGAGAAGGCAAGTATAACATGGATTAAAAGAAGAAAGATTTATTTTACTAACGATTTTTTATTTTTAAATAACAAATATGTCATACTTACCTCTACTGTGCAGTTCATTTTGCACAGTGTGGCCCCAATCTACCTCTTCTGGGGTTCTTCAGCAGTGTTGGTGGCTCCTCCCCGAATCGAGTGTCCATGTTGGAGAAGGCTCTCCTATGGTGGACACCCATGCGGGCTCGCTCCCAAGCCCGCACCTATGTCTATTCACACAGAATGCAGGAGGTTGTACCCCATACTCATTCACATAGGGTGGGGGGCCGGGATCCGGGGCCCCCTTATTAAAGGGGGCTCACGGATTCTGATAAGCCTCCCGCCCGCAGACCCCGACAACCAACGGCCAGGGTTGTTGGGAAGAGGCCCCTGTCCTCATCAACATGAGGACAAGGTGCTTTGGGGTGGGGGGGGGGGGGGGGGGCGCGCGGGTTGCGCTCGCTTGTCCCCACCCCCTTTCCTGGCCGGCCAGGTAGCGTGCTTGGAAAAGGGTCTTATATGGACCTAGGGAGGACCCTCATGACGATTTTTTGGTGTAGGGGTTCCCCTTTAAGTCCATACCAGGTGACGGGGCCAGCGATGCCTCCTTTGCTGGCCCCGGCTACCTGGAGACACGCTCAAAATGAGCGGACTTTCCTCTGCATGTGTGGCCGAGTCCGTTCATTTCAAAAGTATGGCGGATAGTCAGACGGACTTAGTACACCATATTAGTCCGCTGAAAAAGTGCCGCGTGTGGGCAAGTAGCTCGTTTCGGGAAGTCCGCTAGACTAAGTCCGCCGGATAGTCTGTTACGTGTGTACGGGGCATTAAGCCCCTTTAACATGATCTGTCTGACCCAATCTGACCCTCCATTCACCTCTATGGAGCGGCAGATGTAAACAGACTTGTGTCTGTTTACACCTGCCTCCTTCCAATCCGATATGTTAAAAAAAATGGAAAGTGGATCTGTCCCCTTCCATTTGATCAGATGAGAGGGCCCATAGAGTAGAGTGGGCTGTGTCTGTGTCCCCTTTGCATATGCAGAGTGGACACAGAACTGTCATCTTGCTCATTGTGGCCCACGACTGGTTACTAAGTCGCTTAAGTGGCCCTCGCTCTTCAAAAGGTTGGGCACCCCTGGTGTAAATGCATACCTTATTATGTTGCTTCTCTAGCTCTGTGTCAGCAGACAGTATGTTGGGTCCAGCCAATTCAGGAACATATTCAAGGTGGGCAGTCCTGGATTGCAGGGGAAGTTTGCATGTATGTAATCTTGCTGCAGCTTCTCCCCCCTGGGGAAAGTAGGGGTTGGAGACTACAAACAGCCTGGTTTGTTCCCCCACCCCCTTTACGGCATCCAGGTTCAACATGAAGTTGGATGACTGTATCTAGGACGAGGGATCCACTCGCATGCAGAACAGATGCGTTGGTGACCCCGTAGGATCAGTTCTCACCAATTTATGCATTTCTCCCTATTCAGCTGCTGCCACAACTTCTTTGCAGAATCAAGCTGGAAAGAAAGTCGGTAATTCTTGAAGCCCCAGCATGGCCCAGAAGGTCCTGGTATGCAGAAATCATAAAAATGGCGGTGGGGGATCCATGGCTCATTCCACTGCGTCCAGACCTACTCTCACAGGGGACGATATTCCATCCTACCTTACAAACTCTAAATTTAATGACTTGGCTATTGAGGCCCACATTTTGAAGAAACGTGGGCTATCCGCGTCAGTTGTCTCTACCTTGATTAATGCAAGGAAGCCATCTTCCAGAATCATATATTATAGAGTCTGGAGGGCTTATCTTTCCTGGTGCGAGTCCAAGGGTTGGCACCCTCGGAAGTATAGCATAGGCAGAATTCTTGCCTTTCTACAATTAGGAGTAGAGATGAATGAGTACTATTAAGGGCTTTAGGCTTTATCGTTTTTATTTTAAAGGCCACTTTCTTCGCATTCTTTGGTTCGGGTTTTTATGCAAGGGGTGATGCGGATTAGTCCGCCAGTTAGATCACCTTTGAACCCTTGGGACTTGAACTTAGTTTTGTCAGCGTTGCAGAAACAGCCCTTTGAACCAATAAAGCATACTCCTTTAGTCCTGACAAAGAAATTAGCGCTCTTGGTTGCTGTATCCTCAGCAAGGAGGGTTTTGGAATTTACTACTTTTCCCTGTAAGGAGCCATAGTTAATTATTCACAGAGGACAGGGTCGTGTTGCGTCCTCGTCCAGGTTTTCTACCTAAGGTGGTCTCAGGTTATCACCTGAACCAAGAGATTGTCCTACCATAGTTTTTTCCAAAACCACGTTCTAAGGAAGAGAAGTCACTACATTGTCTTGATGTGGTGAGAGCGGCCAAGGTCTATTTAGAGGGGACTGCCCAGATCCAGAAGACTGATGTCTTATTTGTGCTGCCAGAAGGTCCTAGGAAAGGACAGGCAGCGTCGTAATCCACAATTTCTAAGTGGATTCAGCAAGTTATAATTCAGGCCCATGGTTTAAAAGGTAAGGTTCCTCCTTTTTAAATCAAAGCGCACTCTACCAGAGCGGTTAGTGCTTCTTGGGCAGTGCATCACCAGGCTTCCATGGCTCAGATCTGCAAGGTCGCAACTTGGTCTTCAGTCCACACATTCATCAGATTTTATCAGGTGGATGTGAAAAGGCATGAGGATATCGCCTTTGGGTGCAGTGTGCTGCAGGCAGCGGTATAGGTCCTCAAGTCTGATGGCTCCCTGCTGGTTGTGTCTCCCGGCCCTCAAATAGCATGAGCTGGTGACAGGTACTCGGGTAATCAGATGAGCTGGTGACAGGTCCTCTTTATTGGGGGGGGGGGTCCAATCAGTGTGATTGGGTGTACACTGTAAGCAGTAATGAGCTGTTACCACAATCTTCTCCTCGCACACGATTACTGTGCGAGGAGGAGAGCCCGGGAACAACTTGTTACTGTGGGTTGACATTCTGTGATCAGCATGTGACTGGCTGTGTCCAATGAGCCAATTTCATTGGCTCTTTAGCACGATCGGGGATGGGCTGTGTCAGGGTGACAAGCCTCGTTCCCGATCGCTGTTCTGCGAGCCTCTAGGGGCACGCACGAGAACAGTGCACGTGACCAGCTGTGATTGGACACAGCCAGGCACGTGTTAAAGAGACGATTTTGCTCTTTACACTGATCTGGAATGGGCAGTGTCCAAGGTATACACCTCATCCCCAATCGCTATAGGAGCGGCGAATAGAAGAGGATGTCGTATGATGCCTGCCCAAGATGGCAGAGTGCTCCTGCGGATGTCATGACTATAGGCTGGTAGGGAAGTGGTTAAAGAGGTGTTCCACCCGTTTAAGTTTATTACAAGTCAGCAGCTACAAAAAGTGTAGCTGCTAACTTTTAATAAACAGACACTCACCTGTCCCACAGTCCAGCGATGGGGCTGCCCGAAGCCTCACTCCTTTTTCTCTCCGCAGCACTGGCTGTGACAGCTTGCAGTTTTCACAGCCAGATGTGCGCTGCACCTTCTCAGTGACCGGGCAATCTTCTGCAATGTGTCCCAGAAGATTACAGGAAAGGAGGGGGGAGAGGAGTCACCGCCTAGGCGTGAGAGCGGAAGTGGGTGCTGCCCCCCCCCCAAAAAAAAATTTGCATTCCAAATGTGGCACTTTTGAGTGAGAGAACTCCGCTTTAATGGGGTAAATCCTTCCGGGGCCAAAGTGATTAAAACAAACATATTATGATAGTACTTGATTTCACACACTACTAAGCACTAAAAATACATTGTGCACATCAGAAGATGAACGTGCTTCATTTGGTGATGTTCAGTATCTACTGAATGTTGAAATGTGCAGAAAAGCACATTAGTGGGGGTGGTTGGAGGAACTGACAATTTAATAACTTCTAGTGATATTTTAGCTGAAAGTCATGTCATTTTAAAGGCTGAGGGAAATTACTATCAATTAAAAATATTTAAAACATAAAAAGCATGATTTCACCCAATTAAAGAGCTCTAATAATTACTGAAATTACCTGTAAATGCTTTATCTATGCAATATGAGAGTTGCTATTAAAGAAGAATGGGCTTAAAAAAAAAACATCCATACTCCACTTCATGCTGAAGCTGTGCCATGCCTACTCTGAGAACTGGGCGGCAATCACATGGCCACTGATGGCACAGTTCTCTGTCTGCTCCAAGTGAAGAATGGTGATTGTCAGTCACCAATTTATGCTTTGGCAGCCCTCACTGAAGGGGCAGGCACTGTTGGCTCTGTCTCTCAGAGCCAGGTTATCAGTAAAGGGGTGGATCCCAATAATATTTTTATATCCCTTTGGAGTCTGGCATGGCCTGGCTACATCAGCCGATAGTTGGAAATAGCTTGCTATAAACTGGCTCTAGGTCACAGGAGAACAGAAGTACATGTAATTCCACAAGAAAAGCTTGGCTAAAAAAAAAAAAACACTTTGGCCATACATATCTATTAACTACTTCAGCCGCAGAAGGATTTGGCCCCTTGATGACCAGGCCATTTTTTTCAATACGGCACTGCGTTGCTTTCAACTGACAATTGCACAGTCGTGTGGCATTGTACTCAAACAAAGTTTACTTTTTTTTCCCCACAAGGAGAGCTTTCTTTTGGTGGTATTTGCTCAAAAAAAAGAAGAGCGACAATTTAAAAAAATAAAAATAAAGAAATAATAAATATGCCCAAAAAAGAATTTAAAAAAATGACATTTCTTCATCAGTTTAGGCCAATGTGTTCTACATATTTTTGGTAAAAAAATAAACGCAATAAGCGTATACTGATTGGTTTGAACAAAAGTTATAGTGTCTACAAAATAGGGAATACATTTATGGCATTTTTTATCATTTATTTTTTACTAGTAATGGCGGCGATCTATGATTTTTAGAGACTGTCATCACGAGGGGGACAGATCGGACAATTGACACTTTTTTTGGAACCATTGACATTTATACAGTGATCAGTGCTATAAAAATGCAGGGATTACTGTGTAAATGTCACTGGCAGGGAGAGGGTTAACACTGGGGGGCGATCAAGGGGTTAAGTGTGTTTCTAACTGTGAAGAGATGGGACCAACTAGAGGAGTCCTTAGTAGGAACAGACCATCTTTCTCTCCTCCCCTGTCAAAACAAGGATTTGTGTTTCCCCCACCGTGCAGCGAACATGCGCGCCTCTGGCAGCGTGCACAAGCTTCCATTCAAAGTACCTGCAGCTACTGAGGCCAGCGAGTGTTTGTTTCAAAGCTTATTTCTTGCTTGTTAAAGCCTCAATCTGGGCACCATATGAATTAACTCTAAACCCTCCCTTTCATCCTCCCGAACCCACTCTGAATGAGTTTCTATCTTTCTTACCTGGTGAAGCAAGATATGTTCATATCTTGCTTCAACAGGTTCACATAAGTCCCCCGTTTGCTATCCCTTGTTGTGGTGAACAACTAACCCAGTGGGGGTGGGGTGGTATGGGGGCTAACATATCCTGGAGAGCGACCAAGTATACGTAAATATTTGAATGCTCATAGCCTTGCCACAATTTTACTTTAATGTAGGATTTCATTATTATTCTACTTAAAAAAAAAAAAAAGATTGCCACGTCCATTTCCTTCAATAGTATATTTTCAATAATATAGTTTAGTCACTTACCTAACAACTCTGGTTCTCATAGTTGTGTTAGAAGTCCACTTTTGTTGAACAGATCTTTGTAAGCACCCATATATATACCTCAAAGTACTGTAAAAAATAAAACAGCAGAAAAGAAAATGTTAGCTAAGAAAATAAATATAATTCAATGGTTCCTAAACAGCGACTAACATGTCCCATATCCATATAATTCTTTAAATGCAGCTTCCATAACTTTTAAAAAGATGCTAAGCATCTAATCTTATATTTCTTACTATAGTCGTCAACATGAAGTATTGACAAGCATTCTTCAAAACATCCTGTTGCTCCCTAATGTCTGGGAGCATATTAATGTACTGAACAGAGTAGCTCAATACATATGAACAACCATAATATTCTCTCCATTTCCACCCCCAATCAGCTATCCCACATGGCAAAGCCCTAATAATGGGACCAGCAGAGGAAACAAAGCAAACCTATGTTTTTCTTAAAGGGGTCTTTAGGGAT
This sequence comes from Lithobates pipiens, assembly GCF_037356315.1. Taxonomy (NCBI): domain Eukaryota; kingdom Metazoa; phylum Chordata; class Amphibia; order Anura; family Ranidae; genus Lithobates; species Lithobates pipiens. Next base: position 158,777,778 of record NW_027507790.1, read on the forward strand.
TGGGTACCACAGCGATGGAACACAGCCCTCCACCTGTATAACACCCTGCAGCTAACTCAATATGCTGCATCAATTTTAAGGTGAGTGCAGATACAGCTCCCAAAATTAACACAAATTCAGATGCACTTCTTCTATTTGTGGTATTAGAAGGTAGTGTGGCGTTGATTGAAAAAATTGAAGATAAAATAATAAAAAGAACTCTTAAAGTGGTTGTAAACCCTTACAAACCACTTTGACCTACAGGTAAGCCTAGATTAAGGCTTACCCGTAGGTCTGAGAAATATGTCCTAAACCTACACGGTTTAGGAGAGATTTCCAAAAAACGCATGCACCGTAGACTGCGGCGCGCAGGCGCACTGGGCATGCCGCTGCTAACGGCGTTATGCCGTTAGTGGCGGCGCCCGTGTGCATGCGCGGGAGTGACATCATTGCTGCTCCGGTGCTGTGAGTGGTCGAAGCAGCGATACCCGGAAGAAGATGGCCACTCCATGCTACAGGGGACAGCGGTGACATCGCTGGCTCCTGTGTCAGGTAAGTGACACATAATGTGCTACTATGCGATGCATAGTAGCCCATTATGCTTTACCTTTGCAGGGAGACAAAGAGGAAGTAAACCCATCAGGGTTTACTTACTCTTTAAGCAAAGAGATTTCTCTGAACAAAATCCATCACCTTATGACATTAGCACAAAACTTCATTGAGTGGGATAGGGTTATAGGGGTCCTCGAAATCTTGTCAGCATCCGTTCACCAGAAAGAAAGAGTCTAACACTGGGTACAAACTGTCTGCAAATCTGCTGGTTCAGGAGGAACCGGACGACTTTTGGTCAGTGTGTACATCAGACTGTCCGACAGAGGTCAGTCTAAAGACCAACTTTTGTCAACGGGACATGCTGGAAAACCAGCATCTGATTAGTGCATTTTGCAGTGTGTACTTAGCTCCAAGCCCAGGGTCTATGAATACGTTGCCTCTGCCCTGTATGATTAAGATATGTCTTTTTAAAACTTTGCAAATTTCTTAGGGAGACTTGGAAAGCCTGGGGAGAATCAAGTGTGACCATACTGAAGCTTTTGTGTTGAAGCAAGCATATCTACATTGGTAAGCATATTGTGTGCAGCCATAGCATCATGTGTATCGGAGGCTGGGGTAAGAAAATCTTCTGCAGCCTCTTCTTTTTTTCAAGTTTCAAGGTTTTCAAGTCTACCTCTTCTAAGGGATGTAGTGCAATTTCCACTTTTAGCCTATAGACCGTAATGGTAAAGGCCAGAACTAAGCCTGAGAAATTCTTCAAAATTTGGGCACCATAGAAATGGACCACAGCTCTGGACCTGTATAGCAGCCTGTGGCTAACAAAATGCACTGAGAAACTAAAGTCTCACAAAGTGGGGTAGAGTTATAGGGGTATGCCCAAAAAGGGCATGTCCAATCACCTGAAAGTAGCAGTCTATAATCCAGGGTCTATGAATATTCTCCTTGTGTCCTGTACTGTACAATTTTTTAATAAGATGTAACTGAACATATGCACACAAATAATGGTGACTTACGGTGGAAGGATTTCGGCTGCCATAAAAATCTTCTCCACCAATTCAGAAAGTAAGCCTAGGAGGTGTGCCAAGTTAGTGTGCACATCTTCATTTTTTTCCAACTTTGAGGGATTTAACTGTAAAAGATTTGAAAATAGCCATATAAACACCATACAAAGCTTTAATAATATATTCTAGCAATATTGATTTTGCAGAGTGTAAATGAAAATTGTGGTAACACCGCCTAACTAAATACTGTAAACAAAAATGGTGTAACTATATTTAGTGTCAGCACTGGGGTTCATGTACATAAACTGGAGTAAAGCAACCTAGGACAAAAGAAAAGATGTCGCCAGTAAGAATTAAGGTTTGATATTACATAGGCTGAATTGGCACGCTTTCCAGGAATATTTACAAGGGCAAAACAATGGTATGACACCAACCCATCGAAATAATGTGATTTTTGCACTCACCGTAAAATCCTTTTTTCTTGACGGACACAGTTCATTGATGGACACAGCTCCTTTAAATCTTGACCTTAGGGTCATCATGCCACCTTCAGGAGAGGACTAGGCAGAACATGTAACACATGTAAAAACAGCAAGACTGCACAGGGGGCGGTCCCACTGGCTATAACTCCTCATCCTGCTTCCTGCAGCTCAGTTCATCAAAAAGCAGTACAAACAAAACTAGGAGGGGTGGGGGTGCTGTGTCAGTCAATGAACTTTAGAGAAAAGGATTTTACGGTGAGTACAAAAATCCAATTTTCTCTTTCGCTCATTGACTGACACAGCTCCTTTAAATCTTGACCTTAGGGACATCCCCAAGCAGTGTAAAAAAAAAACGAGGGGTGGAAACAGCAAGAAATAACTTCACCCACAAGAGGAACTCCTCAGAGAAATTGCCAACTTAAAACGGCCGCCATCAAAATCTACAGCCAACTTATGCATTTAAAGATGCGTTCACAACAAACTTGTAACTTAATGAAAGTGTGAATTGCAATAAAAGCCCAGGAGATTCCAATTGTCCTGGTGGAATTAGCCGTGACAGGAAAAGGGGGCACCCCTTTAAGGCATAGGCCTGAACCACAATCTGATCCACCGAGAGATGGTGGTCGATGAGACCGCCAGACCTTTCTTCGGACCAACCACGAGACAAACAGAGTCTGACCTCCGGAAAGGAGACGTAGCAGACAGATACCATGTCCAGGGAAGTAAAGCAACTTCTTTCAGATGTGTCAGCTTAGGACATAGGGATGGTAACACAATGTCCTCATTTAGATGAAAGGCCGAAACCACCTTTGGAAGAAAAAAGGGCTGCAGACGGAGCACCGCCTTATCCTTGTGGGGGACCAAGTAGGTACAAAGTAGGGAGACGTGCACGACAAGGCCACCAACTCAGAAACCCTTCTGGCAGATGTAATAGCCACTAGAAAGACTACTTTCTGAGAAAGAGTCAACAAGGGAATCTCCCTAATATTTTCAACCATTTTTACCATGAGGCCCAGGACTCACATGTAGAAGCGCAGCAACGACCACCTGAGGTTCACCAACAACTTCACCGCAGCTTGAAAAGTCTGCAGCTTGTCTGATGGGAGAAAAACTCTTGCTTCTGAGGAGTCCAGCAGTAAGCCCAGGTACTCCAGGCGTTGAGTCAACATTAACACCGACTTTTTTAGGTTCAGTACCCAACCAAACTCCCCGGGAGTCTGTATGGTGATTGCTACATCCTCCCTTAATTCTGAGGCGGAAGCTGCCCTCAGAGGTCGTCTAGGTAACCCACGATTGAGATCCCACGTTGCCTCAACACCAGAACTGGCACCAACACCTTGGTGAAGACTCAGGGTGCTGACGCCAGGCCAAAAGGGAGGGCCACGAATTGGTAGTGCTCTTCCCTGACTGAAAATCTCAGAAACCTGATGCCTGAGGCATATGGGTACATGTAAGCATGCGTCCTTGATATCCAAGGACCCCAGGAAGTCCCCCTGATGGAGTGCAGTGACCACGGAGTGAACTGATTCCATCCTGAACCTTTGCACTTTCACAAAGCTGTTGAGGGCCTTGAGGTCCAGGATTGGACGCACCCTTTACTTCTTTGGGATTACAAACAGATTGGAGTAGAATCCCTGAAACTTTTCCAGTGCCAGTACAGATACTATCACCCCATCAGCAGCAGGTCCTGTACTGCCCTGAACAGGGCTTTCCGATGAGCCTAGAGGCGATTCAGTTCGCATTGTGCGCTATACAAGTATTTCATTCATTCATTCAGATGAAGGTTGGAGGGAAAGAATCTGTCTGACAAGAAAGAAACTAACTTGTATCCCGATGAAACCAGTTTGCAGACCCATTGGTCGGACAGTAGGGAGGTCCACCGAGCTGCAAACTCCGGAACGCGACCCCCCACCTGAGAGTCAGGCGGAGTTAAACCTTCATGCGGTAACATTTTTGCTCGCAGACTTGTTTGGCTTGCGAAACCAGGGGCGCTTTTGTCCTTCAGCTGGCGCCTTGTCGGACTGGGATCTCTTACCTGCCGACCCGGAGGGGGGTGGAAAAGCAGTTTCTGAGTGGAAAAAGAGGGCCCTTGCCTACGGCGTGTCTCCTTACCCTCTCTGGACTGTGGGAGCAACATGCTCTTCCCATCGGTAAGATTTTTAATGAGGTCATCCAGCGAGGCTCCAAATAGCCTATCATCTTGGAAGGGCAAATCCGCCAGTGCTTTTTTAGATGCCTGGTCTGCAGATCAGCAGTTTAGCCAAATCAGGCGCCGTAGCACTACTGCTGATACTGATTCTCTAGAGAGCAGGGGGACCGTATCCAGGGCCGCATCACAGAAACACTTAAGGCCATGCACCTACTGATCTGCCAGTTCTACGCAGACCAGGCAAGTCTATTGCTTCTCCAATTCACGGTGCAACAACTTTGCCCATTCAGTAAGTGTCTGTGACACCAAGGCCGTGGCCAGCACAGGTCGTAAGGCTGATCCCACCACCGTAAACATGGACCGGGCCACTGCTTCGGCCCTCCTGTCGGCAGAGTCCTTGAAGGCAGGAGACCCTTCTACCAGAATCGTGGTTACTTTATTCAACCTGGATACCAGGGGGTCAATGACCGGAGTAGTCGCCCATTTTTTTCAGGAGGCTCTCCTCAAAGGGGTAATGCACCGCCATTCTTCTTGTGATTGAAAAGACCCATTGCGAGCTTCCCCATTCCTTGTAGATGAACTTATCAAAATAAGTCAAATACGTAAACACCTTAGGCGTGCGGGATGGTTTGCGGGACCCAAAAGGGACTGCCACTTATGCAGATGTCCCTGCTGCATCCTGTATCTTCAGGGTATTCCACACTGCTGTGATAAGTGTTCCTACTATCGCTTTTTCCTGCGTTAACCCGGACACAGTCTCACTCACTGTCCAAAAAGTCCTGGTCCACATCCTCTGACATGTCAGAACAGGGGCCACCTGTCACCGTGGGTGGGGGGCAGGGCGCAGTTTTTACCCCCTTGCGCCCGCATGCCGCCTCCACCCTGGCCACAAAGGTCTCCAGGACCACTGACAAAGAGTCCATAGGCACCGCATTTTGTGCGGGTGAGCCGGTTGCAATAGCAGGGATGTCTGGGGAAGAAGTGCCGGCTTTTGACACCATGCTGACCCTCGCTCGCTTGCCACAACTCAGGAACTTAAGGTAAGGTACACATAATCCCACCCTTCTAGCTGCTTTTTAGACTGAGACCGCCCCCCCCCCCCCCCCCCGCAGGGCTCACCACCCTGACCGAGTACTGCACGGTCCTGCCGCCGTACCCAGAGTAAAAGTCACGCTGTTCTATAAGTATACAGACACCAACACTAGAGGTAAACCACGCTGAGGCTACAAGAAAATGGCCGCCGGTCGTTATAGCAAAAAAAAAATCACCAAGAAAATGGCTGCTGAACCTTCTAGAAAATGGCTGGCAGCATATATATATATATATATATATATATATATATATATATATATTTTGCATAAGGCTACAGGAAAATGGCCGCGGCCTCAGCAAAATGGTGACGGCCTCCCCTCATGGCGAACAGCTTGAATACCAAACTGACAGGAAAAAAGCAGGCAAAGAAAGAGCGGACCCTGACAGCCAGTGCAGCCCCCCTGCCAGGTACATGCACCACACCTCATGCACAGTCACACAGTGGCCCCAGCAGGGGGAGGAGGGAATGAGGGACAGGGAGAGAGGAAAGGGAGAGTGAGAGACCCCCAGTCGACCTCCCAGGGAATGCCCAGCTGCTCCATACTGCCGAGGCAGGGTGAGCCGTACTTATCCCTCCTGTCGGGACTGCTGGACGCATTCCACCACAGACCCATCACCCGAGCAGTACGGAGTGGCTGTCGGCCATTTCACACTGTGACACGGACAGCAGTAGCCCAGTCATATGTGTGCCCGGAGCATATAGCCCACCGGCCGCCCCTGGATTAGAAGGGGTATATCGTGGCCGACCCAGCGTGTAGCTAAGGTCTGATCACACTAGATGGCCAGGCTGGGGAGACTACTTCAAGGATCTATATTATCCAGCCTGTCACCCAGCCCAGCTGTTGATTGTAGATCACAGGATCAAAATTGCAGAAAAAAAATGAAAAATTCCCAAGACCAATGGTCCCCTCAGGGAGCCAGGTCCTTCTCCTACACTAGGCAGAAAAAAACTGAGCTGCAGGAAGCAGGGTGAGGGGTTATAACTATAATATGTCTGCTGTGTCGGTCGGTGAATATAAGAGAAAGCGGTGCTTTTTTATAAAAAAAAAAGTGATCAAACTCCAGGGAAATTAAGTAGTAATTTTGAAGGAGTTGCCCTACAGCCTTTACACTTAAAACGAGCTGACACCACCAGGAGTCCACCTGCTTAGCAGGGAATTTTTCCGCCGATTTCTGCTGAGCAGGCAGATGGCTGATTCGTGTCTGCTCTGCTTATGCAGAGTGGACACAGACACAGCTCGCTCTCCTCTATGGACAGTCAGTTGTAAAACGGAACATGTTTACACCTGACAGCCATCCGATGCAATAGACACCTGGGGAACAAATCTTCTTCCCTCTGTTCTTAGCATATCGGATGTCGGAGGGTGTCAAGACATATGTCCATTGACACCCGCCACTCTATAGAGGGCAATGGATGGCCTGATCAGGTCTGCCTAGAAAACTGACAGGCAGACCAGATCGGTCCGGCCGTGTGAAAGGGGCCTAAAATGCACATCTAGTCTGGTTGAATTACAGCGTCTAATATTAAATCAAATTATGTTTTTCTTTACTGAGTTTTCATGGCATTCTCACAGCATTGGAAACCTTGCTTCTAAAATCTTAATTCATAAATACAAACCTAGTTTTCAAGAGCAGCTTGTTATTAAAGGATAACAAGACCAAACAATTAGCTATATAAAAGCGATTAATAGTATTTAGAAGGATATGCAAGGTTTCAGGCACTTACCAGTACAAAAAACATTTGCCAATAATTCATATCTTACTACACACAGACTTCCAGTGAAGAATGCCAATTTATTTGATACAGACATTTTGCAGGGTATACAGACTGTCTACATCAGTTCCTACAACCTAATCTGTTAGGCAGGCCATACATGTTGCAAATTTTTTTCCTACAATCACGGTTGCAGGAAAGAAATATACACGATTCCTCCAACATCAAAAGTGCCGACTCCTGCCGAGCAATCGTCTGCGGAAGCCATCCCCGTCAGAAAAAGACAGTGATTATCGCTAGCGGCTATAACAGAAGCTAGCAATAATCGCAAAAGAATCCAGCAGGCTGGTTGTACCCAAGTTGATCAATCAACTTGGTACATTCAGCCTGCCCATTAACGGTTTGAATCTCGGCTGCTTCCTGCTCAACTGTGAGACTGGAAGCGTGCAAGGCCAGCCTTACACGTAGAAAAAATCCACTGCAGACTGGTCAGCAGAGAGATGGTACAGGCCATTTAATTATTTGACTGTCATGACATTTTTTAGATGCCTTTTTAACAGCAGACAGCTGCTGGGCTGTGACATAGCCTGCAACTGAAGCTTTGTTTATCTGTGCCTAACACCAAACTGTTTCTCATTTGTTCACATTTACTTACCTCACAAGACTGTTTGCTTTCCATTATTTTCAAAATTGTGTCTTTGAGAGCATGATGAACAAATGGAGTTGCAGTAGCTTTCATGTATTGCTCCATGAGTGTGCTTGCCAAAGTTGTGGCACGGAACAGAGTTGTAGCTTCATCTAAAATTATAAAGAACCCAAATCATACATTGAGGACATATTTCTCACACTGAACTATAACAATGCTAGGTTAAAACTGATATCAGGTCCCAAAAGGCTACGGGACCATTCCCAAAGCACAGCATGGCCCGCGCAGTGGGAAGCCAAATGTGAATTTGCAAGGAGTTACAGCAGGCTTCCCTTAGTCTCTTTTCACACTGGGGTGTAAAACGCCACAATTTTTAGCGGCGCTTTACCGGCAATTTTGCTGCACTATTCGGCTGCTAGCGTTCAAAAAAGGGTTAAAACCAACACAAAGCACTGCTGCAGTAGCACTATGCCGGCGTACTAGCCGCACTGCCCCATTGATTTCAATGGGCAGGAGCGGTGTATACACCGCTCCTTCCCTGCTTCAACGATACTGCTGAGCAGGACTTTTTTTTTTTTTACCGGCCTGCCAGCACACTGCTCCAGTGTGAAAGGAGACACAGCAGTGGCTCTTTCAGGGCACTTTGCAGGCACTATTTTTAGTGCTGTAGCGCCTGCAAAGCTCCCCAGTGTGAAAGGGGTTTTAGTAAATATGTTGGGACTAGGGGCCCGAAGGCTAGAGAACTGGCTGGGGCGAGAACAGCACTCGATCCCTGGATAGGCAAGGCCTTTTATTGGAATTCAGAAGCTAAAGTATGACCCTTTTTCCTTGTGGTTCATGGTTTGCTACAAAAACTAAAGCCTTGCCAAGCTGGGAGGGTTTTATGCCAAGGAGGGTCTTTTTGCCAGTGTCCCATCACCTAAAGGTGGTAGCAAAACCCTATCATCATGGCTATGATGATGCTCGGTGTTCTGTGATGTACAGTAAAATAACAGGAACATCAAAAACCCAATTTTTGTTATAATCAAACTGAGATTTTAATGGAATTTTGTTTGACACCTAAAAAGTCTCACTATTGTTGTGGATTTTTTTTTGCATTGTTATAGGTCACAGTAGTATACAGTATACACACGGGATGTGGTTCCACTAAATGAGTACCACTACTAGTTATTCCCTCGTTCAGAACAAGTAAATACTTTGCATAGCCTGGTCTATACTCGACTATGCGATTCAGATAAACTGTAAACCTTACACATTCTGCCAACTTATGAGCACAGCTATATTTGTTACACTTGTATACTTACTGCCAAGCACATCATAGCAGATATTTGGTAATAAAGATCTGTATAGCAAGTACCTTCCGCACTAATCTCTCGGTCATTTAGTGTTCGCAGAAGTAATGACTCCACTTTTTCGTGTAGAAAAATCCTTAATAAAATGCTAGCTAGTAGTGTACGATCTTGTCCACACACATGTGATAATGCTGTGACTACATGAAGCTCTTTTTGAAGAATTAGCTACAAAGAGAAGAAAGGCAATCATAATCAAGAAATCAAATACACATTATACTGTGGTTCTACAATACTATGCAGAAGTCAAAATGTAAATTGTTCATCCTGACATTTAACCTAGCCCCTTAGCTTAGGGCCCCTTCAGACTGGTGAACTTTTGCAATGCTAGAACAGACCTTACCAGCGCGACAAAAGTGGACGAAAAGGATTCCCCTCTAAATCCTATGGAACTGTGCAGCGTTATGAAATCACCTGGAATGAGGGATCTTTTGTACACTATTCAAAAATTCACCAAAAATACACCTTCTATTGGAAATATATCAAAAGTGCACAGCATCTGTGTTTTTGGTTAATTATTTGAGTTACATGTTTCACAGGTGCATGCTGGGAGTCAGGAAGCCAGAAACACACCAAAATTGTGGTAAAAGCGTGTTATGCATTTTTGAAAAAAAAAAGCATACCATGTTTAAAGCGCACCGGTGTGAAAGCACCCTTAATCTTAAAGTGATTGTAAATGATCACAGTGTAAAACAACTCATTCAGATTAACCACTTCAGCTCCAGAAGGTTTTACCCCCTTCCTGACCGGGCCATTTTTTGCGATACAGCACTATGTTATTTTAACTGACAATTGCATGGTCGTGCGACTCTAAACCCAAATAAAATTGATGTCCTTTTTCCCCCACATACAGAGCTTTATTTTGGTGGTATTTGATCACCCCTGTGGTTTTTTTTTATTTTTATTTATAGCGCAAAAATAAGACCGACAATTTTGAAAAAAACAAACAAACAAAAAAAAAACCTGTCTTACTGCTATAAAAAATTCCCAATAAAAAAAAAAAAAGTGTAAATCAAAATTTCTTCATCAATTTAGGTCAATATGTATTCTGCTACATATTTTTGGTAAAAAAAAAATCCCTAAAAGTGTATATTGATTGGTTTGCGCAAAAGTTATAGCGTCTACAAAGGATGGTAAGATTTATAGAATTTTTTTTAAATTGTAATGGCAGCGGTCAGCAATTTTTAGCGGGACTGCAACATTGTGGAAAACAGACACCTGGCACTTTTTGGGACCATTGCCATTATTACAGTGATCAGTGCTAAAAAGAATGCAGAACTAATACTAATAATGTGATAATGACACTGGCAGGGAAGGGGTTAACATCAGGGCTGATAAAAGGGTTAAATTGATTTTAAAGCTTTGTGTTTTATTTCTTTAGTATAACAAACATGTCATACTTCCCTCCACTGTGCAGCTCGTTTTGCACAGAGTGGCCCCTCCTCGCATTAGATAACCCCTAGAAGTGCTCTCCCAAGGGAAGTTACCTTGCGGGCGCACTCCCAAGTCCAGCATTTGCGTGCATATTGGACGTTGGATTTGATTGACAGCAACGGGAGCCAATGGCTGCGCTGCTATCAATCTATCCAATCAAGAGCCGGGACCCAGTGCAGAGGGGGAGATGAGGGTTTGCAACCCCTTTAAGTGTGCTCCTTGTTGTTTACATAGGCAGACTGCTGTTCTGCCTCTCCTCAGAACAATTGGCGTGTCCTGGTGGATATTGTAGTACACAAATAGAAGTACACTGAGCTTGCCAGTGAATGCCTGTGCAGCATGGGCGTGAGGACAAGTCTGATCATTGGAGGAGCGTACACTCACACCTGAAAACAATTTTATTACCAAATAATTAAAGGCCAAGATCTTAAATCACTAAAATTTTGCCACAAAACAAAAAATGACTAGACTGTATAGCCTTGTACACACAATCAGATTGTTGTCAGACTTTTGTCCGAAGGGCCTGTGTCTGGATTTTGTGTTGTATACTAATGGCACACACTTGTCGGCCAACAAACAGGAATGTAGCAACATACTACGTGGAATTTCATCTCTTGAGCACCACCCTTTTGGGCACCTTCTGCAAATGTGGTGTTTCGTGAGCATTGATTCCAAGCATGCGTGTTTGTACTTTGGACATTTGTGTGACGACGGACTTGTGTACACATGATATGAAAATCTGACAACAGACTGTTGTCCGCAGAAAATCTTTTAGCCTGCTATCCAACATTGGCGGAAAGTTGGACAACAATTGTCTGCTGAAGCATACTAACGGTTGGATTTTTAGGCAAACAGTCTATCATCACACAATTCCCTGCCAAAAATCTGATCGTGTGTACGAGGCTCTATACTAGCTCCATGAAATCCTACGTTTTTGGGTACATCACAAAATAAGTCATGTGCTGCTTTCTGATTTTAATTCCCCTTTGCTGTGGTAGAAATGATCATAATAGGATTTGGGCTAAGAAGGGGTCACACACTCCCTTTGCTGGATTATTTATAGCAATCATTTTTTTAATTGCAAGACCAAGAACTAAAGTATAGTTGTAGCCAGTTTAAATTTGTTTTATTCTTGAGGAAGATTAAACAGGTAACAAGATTGTCAAGACTGAATACTCCCATTTTGTTTCCATATTTCTTCTCGCAAATCCCTATAGTCTATTTGCTGCATTGTGATGGCCTAAGGGCCGCATAGCAGTGCATAGACAGGGAGCTCTGGACAAAAAATGTTTTGGGTAGACATAGCAAAACAATACCTCTTTGAACTCGTTGTACTCTTCTTCTGGCATGATTTTCTCCATAGAGTACCTTGCCCGGACACGCAAAGACCCTGGTTCGATACCTTTCAGAGGTATGTGGGAACTCAGCTGAAACCATTCATCTATTGCATGTCCTTTTTGCAATCGGTGTAACTGGCAACGCATAAATACTGCAACAATAGGGAATGACAATTGGTGATAAGGAGAACATTCTAGAAATGCGTCTTCATGGCGGCATATATATAAAATCTAAAACCATACTCACAAATGTCAGGGTCTTTGCTTTTCTTTGTTTTGTTACTGAGGCTAATCTCAAATCTGTTTATGTCAGGCGATAAATCACTAGGAAAAGAATACATATTTGCACTGAATAATTTAATGAAAACATATAAATCATTAGGGAATGTTTTAGCAGATTACCACGTATTTATTATAAGTATACAAGTTACTCAAAAAAAGGATAATGAAAGTTTTCATCACAGTAAAAGAATTGCACAAGTTATTGAGTTTACCACACGATCACTGTGGTACAGCAGACTTAGTCGTTACCAAATAACAGTTATTCACATCATCATCATGCATGTGGCCCCAGTAAACATAGCTGAAAACTCATACTTGCTGATTAGCAGGAAACATTCAAACCTTCATGTTCTGGCATACTAATCTGTATTGAAGTACTGCTGCCCATTCAAACGAATAGGCTGTCAATGAAAAAAAAAAAAATAGATCTGCCTCATTTTCTCCAAGTGCAGTGTATGACACTATACTGAGCAACCACAGGCTAACACATGTAACAATGTTACCACAATTGAGGGGTATGAATGAGTCCTAAAGGAAACTAATGGTTTTAGGTGATCTTTATTTTTTAGGTTATTTTTTTTCCAACTGTTTTATGGCAGATATTCACCATCTAGGGACATTTATTTTTCAAAAAATAAAGTTTTGATGCATGGAAAAAGGTTTCCAGGGCACTATAGGTCATCTAAATAGCAGCTAGTTTTTCCCTTTATCTGACATATAAAGTGGGTAGTCTGGGAAGATTCACTGCTCTGAAGAACTAGCATTCCACAGAATGAACTGACAAGACCAAACAGAAAATAGCTAACAGGAGCAGTAATGTTTGTATCGCCCTTCAAAGAAACCTGTACTGCCAGAACATTTGGGCTGCTATTGCTGACCTCTTTCTGAATATGCCATTTGCCTGGCTCTCTTGCTCATTCAGTGACTTCAATACTTTCTGAGGCACTAAAAGGGATGTATGCATATCAACAGTTCTAAAATTACTTTGACTTCCTTTTCTGTATGCTTATCCTGTGATAATGACTCAGTGTACTAAAGCTAGTGAAAGCCAAACAATTATTTTTAAGAGGTCAGCAGTGACAGCCCTCCTATTTCTTTCTCTAAAGCAAGGATAGGCAACCAGTAGCCCTCCAGCTGCTGTGGAACTACATTTCCCATGAGGCATTACAAGGCTGGCAATTACAATTACTCCCAGAGGCATGATGGGACTTGTAGTTCTGTTACAGCTGGAGGGCCCCAGAATGCCTACCCCTGCTATAAAGGCATAACGATAGTTGCGCTTTAACTCTCTTTCTTTAGACCCCTTTCTCACTGGGGCGGGAGGCGTTCACAGTAAAAACGACGCTAGTTTTAGCGGCGCTTTACCGCTGTTTTAGCGCCACTATTCGGTCACTAGAGGGCCATTTTTGAGCCCTACTAGCAGCAGAGGAAAGGGTTAATAGTGCCAAAAAGTGCCACTGCCGAAACGCTTTGCAGGCGCTCCAGCAGCGGTGCCCATTCATGTCAATGGACAGGAGCGTTGCACTGCATACACTGCTCCTTCACCACCTCTAAAGATGCTGTTTGCAGGACATTTTCTAACGTCCTGCAATCGCACTGTCCCAGTGTGAAAGCACTCAGGCTCCCACACTGGGGCTGCAGGGGAGGCATTTTTTAGGTGCTTTACAGATGCCATTTTTGTCCCAAAAGCGCCTGAAAAAACTCCTCCATGTGAAAGGGGTCTTACTATTAAGTATACATATCAGAGTGGAAAGGACAGTTTTTAAATGAGACATACTTGGTAAAAAATAAGAACGGCATAAATAAGGATTGAAAAAGACATATACAGAGTTTTACACAAAATATATTCAGGTCATAAAACTTACTCAAAGAAAAACTCTTCTGACCAAACAGGATTTTGGCCATCACGAGCATGTGTCTTGGCTACCTGAACACTATTCAGGTAAATATTGCAGTACGGACTAGTGAAGTGTTTGACTGGGAGCTTGTGTGCTTCTTCTATGTGCAAGTGGAGACTGCTGACCTGGAAAGAGGAATGAAATGCTTGATTAGACTGTAGCACAAATGTTCACTCAATAAGAACACTGTTTCAATCTAAGAAACCTAGGCAGAATTAGTGCTGGCACTGCTTTGAATACTCACCTCAGTACGGTCTCCTTCTACAACACTTCCTGTCAGAGAGCTATCCTGTGCTAGGTCAAAACTCACCCAGCTCTGTCCTGTGAACAGAGTCTAGAGGATGATTTTACTTTAAGGGAGTGGCATTTGACAGTGAAAGTAGCAAAAAAAGTGGTAAATGTTTACACTCTTCTTTTGTGGTGATAGCTTTGTTCTTTTTATATTTAACTGAAATTATTGCTTTAACAACACACATGCACAACTGCTTCCAACTGAATATTTATATACTTAAAGAGGAACTGTCTGCTCACATAATTTGTAATAAAAACCCCTTTGCCATTCCGAAGCTTCCCTCCAACCACTTTGCATATTTTATATATACTGTGATCCTGTACTTGCCAAATATGTTGCAGAAATCTCCCTCCACTGAGCTGGCTGCAGCCATTTTAACTGTGGGCAGCTGAAGCTGCTGCCTGTTCACTTCCTTGGTTTAAACAGACACACACCTTTAGCTCTGCAGCTTTCATCACCCCTCCCTTGCTGGCAAACTAACAAGAGAGAGAGCTGTGCATGATGTCATAAGCCTAGGATTTTTACCAGACAAGAAACAGGAAGTGGACTGTATAAGGCAGTGATGGCGAACCTTGGCACTCCAGATGTTTTGGAACTACTTTTCCCATGATGCTCATGCACTCTGCAGTGTAGCCGAGCATCATGGGAAATGTAGTTCCAAAACACCTGGGGTGCCAAGGTTCGCCATCACTGGTATAAGGTATTTACTGGCAGAAAAAAAAAAAAAAAGTTTTACTATCCAAAGTTGAAACAACAAGGGCAGAAGATTAAATAGATGGAAATTTGAAAAAAAATTATTGAAGGTACGCTTTAAGTGATAGTATTAATGCAGTACTGGGAGAGGGAGGGGCGGCAGTAGGAGTCAAACCATGCTGCATGTCCATGTGTGGACAATGAATATTATGAGTAACATTAGAGAGCACAGAAAGCAGAGCTAATGACCTATCCGTGTGCTG
Organism: Lithobates pipiens; assembly: GCF_037356315.1. Classification (NCBI taxonomy): domain Eukaryota; kingdom Metazoa; phylum Chordata; class Amphibia; order Anura; family Ranidae; genus Lithobates; species Lithobates pipiens. The sequence goes on from NW_027507790.1 coordinate 158,792,941, forward strand.
GCTGCTCCTTCACATCTAATCAGTAAGCAGTGGTTGGGGAGCTGAAAACACTATTAATCAATAGGAATGGGCTCGGGCGTGTTTGGATCGAACCCACCAGGAAGCCAGCACTGCACACCTCCAATCATAGGCAGCATGTGTATGTGCAGCTGCCGGTTGGGAAATGCCTCACTGCCTATGATTTGCGGTGTGCAGTGAGGACTTCCTGGTGGGTTCCACCTGAATACGCCCGAGCCCATCACTATTCCTTAACTCACCCAACAGAAAAAGTGGAATCACTTTCCTGGTTGCGCTGTCAAAAGTGACTGTTTATACATGGGCATTCCAGCTGGATAGTAAAGTATAAATAAGGGATTTTTTTTTTTCGATTTGGATACAGTAGGGGCATGTTATAACCCTTGTCTGTTTGTCATCTGTATCTCATTGGGGAGATTTCCTGTCACTACCATTGTTATAGCCAAAACAGGAAATTACTCAAAATTCCTTCAAAGTGAGGCAATTATTGGCTGTGACCAGAACCAACGACCCCAATGGAAGATTTCCCCTCTGGTTCTGTTCTGGTGACAACCCAAAATTTGTGAATTTCTTTCACTTGCACACTCGGATAATAGTAAAAAGGACAAATAGAGAGGTTGAATCTGTCTAAAGAGGACACAGACAACAAATAAAACCCTGACAGGTATTTGAATCCCTCTCCACCCTAATTAAAAAAAAAAAAAAATTACTTTAACAGTTTGCCTGGAGTTCAGTTTTTAATATAAGCCATGAAGTGTTTGTTGCTTTCACACAATAGCTTTACAATATTCACTTAAATACAAACCTGTCGAAGACGCTTATTGGATGTGGCTTGCGTAGTCTTCCGTAAGCTACAAAATGCCTGAAGACTTTTCATCCAATCCTAGTATAGGAAAAATAGAAGTTAAAGCGCAATAAAAGAAAGCCATTTATAGCTACTCTTTTGAAGATGACAGTTTGAAACCAAGGTAGAAACCCTATCTTAACAGACTGAATAAATGTGATGCATCAAGGGAGAACAGGGTGTTGGTTATGTATAGAACGATACAAAACATGTTCTATCCCAATGCCAGAATCAAGGGCTCTCGTTATAAAGACTAGGAGTGTTTAGGCATAGTGTGCCATCTGAATCAATATTCAGTATTTATTAATATAGTTAGAAAATGCTGCAGGTACTGAATGCACATCAAACAATTAAGCAACAAATGTAGAAAAAAAAAAAAGCTGTTCTCAAAGGAATAACTGCTTTCATCAGTTTGATACCAAATGTTGACAGGTAAAAAATTGTGTCGCAATTGCATATCACCTTATAAAACACAGGGAACGGTACAGAAAACGTCACATAAAAACAAAGAACCAATTTAGATGTTGAAAAATGGCTGAAAATATATGGTAAACTGATGGTGACAGATGTTTGTCCTTTTACAAACAGACTAATAATGTTGGTTGTTTTGTATTTGGACCCAACGTCATGCATAGCAATGAGCAGGAAAATTAACTGGATTCTTCCCATCTGGGCTACACATTTCTAACCCTAAAAACTAATATCTTCCCCTATTACTAAACAAACTCTTACATGTACATCTAAAGACTCCTCTATGATCATCTAAGAGGGTAATAATTGTATTACTTGTTGATCTTATGAGTATGTTATTTTTATCAGTTTTTTTTCCACTTCTCTATAGAAGATCAAGCTAGTTGTCTAGCAAAACTAGCAGTTACAGGACTGGGGGAAAGCATATTACACTGAAGCAGGGATTGATTCTTAAGACTGAATTATATGCCAAATTTAAGGCACTGGGGAAAAGCTTTGCTGGGACTGTGCCCAAAATGTACCCATATAACCCTGCTCACATCATGAGGGCCTTTTTTTCTTTTTTAATCATGCAATAAGGAGATCACAGAGAAAAGAGGGGAGAGACTTGTGCTGTAAACAAAGAGGTAACACTTATAGGGAAAGCCAAAATACTGATTATGCGAACTGTATAGTACAGGACACAAATTGATTCTTAGATCAAGGGACATGACAAGCAATAATTCAAGCGACGAGCAACAAACCAGCCAAAACATGAACAAGTCACAGGAAAAAAACAAGAAGGGTCAACAAACTAACAGACTGCTGAGAGCAGAAGCGCTTTGCATGCGAAGAATGGATCAGCAGAGGTTTAAATAGCCACCCATCAAAAGCAATTTTGAAAACAAAGAAGGAAACGGGTGGTGGCCATGCAACTTGTGAGAAAAGCAAATGCTAGATGCTGTAAAAAGCCCAAGAACCCAGATAATCTTTGTGAGAATGGGCTCAGGTATGTTAATAGGCACTCACTCCCTGAGTTGAAAAACCATTAAAAAAAACCTATTCAGTGGAGTGCAAGAGATAAGAATCCCATAAGGGGAATGTCCTGTGAGGAAACAAGTAGCAAGTTCCCAAGTGAAGGTGAGGCAGGCAGCCACACCCCTAAGGCCGCGTACACACGGGCGGACTGTTCGCCCAACTTTGTCCGCTGAACAGTGTTTGGGCGGACAGTCCGCTCGTGTGTGGGCTTTCAGCGGACAGTTTCAGCGGACAGTTTGACGAACAAGGTTTTTCGGAAATTCCGTAAAACTGTCCGCTGAAACCTTGTTTGAGCGAACAGTCCGCCCGTGTGTAGGCTTGTTCGTCAAACTAAGTTCCGCGCATGCTCAGAAAGGATTTACACGCCGAAAGTTGTAATGCAGTGTATAGGACGTCGTATTTTTCGTCCCGTCGTACGTGCCGTTCACGTCATCGCGCACGGTTTCAGCAAACTGTTCGTTCGTCGTGTGTGGCCATGTCCGTCCATGCTAATTTTGAGCGGACTGTTTGCCGAAACTGTTTGACGGACAAAGTTGGGCGAACAGTCCGCCCGTGTGTACGCGGCCTTAGGTGAAGTGTTTGACAAGCCTTCAAAGCAGGACATGGGAGGGAGAATTACATTTCCAAAGATAAGAGCCCCAGGGAAGCAAGAACTGACTTCGAGGATAATTTGTTCCCATGTCATGTAAGAACAAGCAGGGGCTCCCAAGAAGGAGGAGGGGAAGCTAAGGCAGAACTACAGCTGCCAGCACAATGGAGAGAATAAGGCTCTGTTTTTGGAGAGGACCTACCAAGCCAAACCATTTGAATATAGAGGAGGGCTCTACACGGGTAACATAACCTGAGGAAGATTCCAGAGGGACAAAGAGTTGCAACAGGCACCAAGGAAGCAACTTCTTGAAAAAAAAAAAAAATAAAGAGTGCACAAGACTTGCAAAAGTCAAGGTGTTAGGAAGAGGATATACAAGTCCAAACCAAGACCAGAAAAGGTACAAAGGTTGCAGGATGAGTAATAGGAAAATAAAGCGTAATGGGAAATTTGCATGCCTGAATGGAAGAGGGGCACCCAACCAAGTGGTTGGAATGTGCCTAACTCATGAACATCAGTGAATTTCAGATGATGGGAGATCTCTGGGTGAAAGTCTGTATAGCAGTTCTACAACCGAAGATGTTTGGTGAGCAAGGAAAGCAAGTGCCACAACATCTACAGAAAGCATGTAATGGGGTCTATTTAATAGAGATAAATAACCTCCCCACGTAGGAAGGAGCATCTCAGTGACCTTGCATGGAGACACCCAGAAACTGTCAGTCTCTAAGGAGTCTGCCAGTATACCTTGAGAGAAAATCTGAAGGAGCAATTGAGTAGTGTCAATGGGATTACATTCCTGAACGTGAGATCAGCCAGGAACAAGAAAGCCAAGCTGAAGGAAAGGAAAGTGGTGATTTTTCAGCAATGTAAGGACTTTAACAATGTGTAGGTAGATTGGCAAAATAACCCATCAATGCGACTGAATCAACAATCTTGGTGAATTACCTATAAATTACCTATAAATGTTAATAACCAGTTATATTATTTTGTATATTGAGTAAAGCAACCAGACTTTCTTTATAAAAACATATGGAGCTGGCCACAAGTTGGAGGGAGTCTACTCCACATTTTTACAGCTCTTACTGTTAAGAAGCCCTTATGTATGTGGAGTTTAAATCTATTTTAATCCAGATGTAAATAGTGCTCCCTTTTCCTTTGTGATTACCTTAAAATTAATAATTTTACACCAAATTTCACTATATGCACCACTTATGTATTTATACATGGTGATAGTATCCCCTTAATCACCTCTTCCAATGACAGAATAAATTCAGTTCAACTCATTTTTGCTCATAGCCAAGGTTCTCCATGCCTCTCAGTTTGGTTGCCTGACTTTCTCCAGTTCCCAAATAAATTTTTTTGAAAAATTGTGCCAAAAACTTAAACCTCATTTCCAGAGGTCTTAATGATGCTTTGTAAAGGGGCAAAATGTCTCTCTCTCTGGAGTCCATAACTCCCTATACAAGAAATTATTTTTCTTGCTTTAGAAACTGCAGCTTGGAATTGTTAAAAAGTGGTATTAAACCCCCAAAAAACCTAATAAATAGCAACTCAAAAATACTTAGATGTAGTGCTTGCGTTCTTGCAGAGCAACTGCAGTCAGAAGGTGGCAGCGAATATCTTACTACATCTTGAATTTCAGATTAATTTTAGCAATAAAGTGAGTGTGAGTATATATATATATATATATATATATATATATATATATATATATATATATATATATATATATATATATATATACATACATACATACATACATACACACACACACACACAGACATCTGTGATGCTGTTTGGATGTTACATTTTGAAAGAAGCTGGACGTCAGCAGTAGGAAGGTGGTGGAGGCCATGTTGGTACACCCCGCCCTGCTCAGCGCTAAACCTTTAGGCTTTTAAAATTAAACATACAAACAGCATCACAGATGGCAATATACTGAATTTATTTATATACGCTCACTTTATTGCTAAAATTACTATTAAATTCAAGACATAGGTGCTGGGTGTAGTAAGATGTTCACTGCCGCCTTCTGACTGCAGGTTTTATGTCAGATTAGCAAACCTGGTAGCGGTGAAACACATGTGCAGCTGACAGAATGTCACTTCTGTTACCTAAACTGATGCCCCCCCCCTCATTTTCACCTTGTAATCCAGCCCCTAATCGTTATTTTCAACTTCCAAGCTGTCCAGACAAAATAACAGATGAGACAATTTAGTACTGACAGGGGTGTTTACAATAGTCAGCTTTTATTCATGTAGAGCCTTCAAAAGGGAAAAAAAAACAGTTTGTTGTACCTGCATAAAAAGTGTTAGCTGGAGTTAAGCTTCAGTTTGTTAGTAAAGTTCATGTGCTGGTCTAACACTACCTTCCGCCTAGACTGGCAATGCTGCTGTCCAAAAGTGTCTGCTTTGCCACTTCATCCAGATACCCAAGGGAATGAAGTATGTTTACTAGCAGGATAACCAGGTGAAATAAAGGGGGAAAAAAGCCTAAAAAAGGAATGTGCCCACCACATATAAGGATTGGTAAGCTGCAACATATTAAATTTGGGTTTATTACCACTTAAGTCTATAACCTATGAGAACATCCAGATTGTTCTAGACTATTGACTCTCCTAGTTGTAATTATGCTAGAATATATGATGTATGCCTGTTTTTAATCTCCAAGAACATTAAACCCAATTTACCACATTGTGGCCCAATTAAACAAATATATTAAAGCGGAGGTCCACCCTAAAGTGGACCTTCCGCTCATTGGAATCCTCCCCCCCTCAGGCGCCACAATTGGCACCTTTCAGGGGGGAGGGGGTGCAGGTACCTGTACAGTACAGGTATCTGCACCCATTTCCGGGATAGCTCTCTGCGGAAAGGGGCGTAGATTACGCCCCTTTCCGAAAGTCCCCCGCTGCCTGCTGGGAAACACACAGATCCCAGAGGCAGCGGGTCCATCCTTATTGCGCAGCGCGACTCGCGCATGCGCAGTAGGGAACAGAGAAATGAAGCCGAAAGGCTCCACTTCCTGATTCCCATACCCAAGATGGCGGCGGCAGCACCCGAGAGACGATCGAGAGATCGGCTTCGGGTGCCAACATCGCGGGCGCGCTGGACAGGTAAGTGTCACTATTTTAAAAGTCAGCAGCTGCAGTATTTGTAGCTGCTGGCTTTAAAAAAAAAAAAAAAAAAAAAAAAAAACATGGACTCCCGGCGGACTCCCGCTTTAAGATAGTAGTTTTAAGGCTCCTAACTGCACTCTTCCAGCCACCATTATGCAGTTGCAGCATGGTGGTGTAGGTATTAATGGGTTAAAACAGGCATAGAGGCAGGCCACATAACATTGTCTCAGCACATGATAAACACTCTGCAGAGCAAACCACCACAGATCACTCTTCAGAAGGCTAATGCTAGTGTAAACTGCCCCTAAATCAGGTTCTAAGGCTATACATACATGACCTAACAAAGAGGACACAAAGAAAAGCTTCATTCAGCTGATGTCAGGCTCATGCATAGCTTTTCTGCAATGCTCTACAAGTATAAAAATTACAAAGCTTCGTAGTGCAGTCTCCGTCACTCAGCTCTTCATGAGCCCCTTCCAAGCCAGACCACCAGGTTTGTACCACAGCCCAACCTGTAACACAATACATTTCTCCATGACCCATCCAAATTGGCTTCATGTGTTGGGTATGCAGCATGTGCTTTGTCTGATGCTGGACTGCAATGTAAAGTGGAGAAACCAATTCCAGAAGTCTACAGAGAAAAAATATTTCATGTGTTCGTTACCTCCGCTTGTTCAGGCGTTTCACCGGCAAAATAGAAAATGTAATGCTCCTCACTAAAGTGCTGAACTACAATCTGGAAACAGTTTGGCCTAAAATAAAAAGAGGGGACAAACCCAGACAGTAGGTTATTTTTCCCCCATTTAAAGCCAATACATTTTTAGTTTATAAATACAATGGGGACAGAAAGTATTCAGACCCCCTTAAATTTTTTACTCCGTTATATTGCAGCCATTTGCTAAAATCATTTAAGTACATTTTTTCCCTCACTAATGTACACACAGCACCCATATTGACAGAAAAACACAGAATTGTTGTCATTTTTGCAGATTACAAAAGAAAAACTTAAATATCACATGGTCCCAAGTATTCAGACCCTGTGCTCAGTATTTAGTAGAAGCACCCTTTTGATCTAATACAGCCATGAGTCTTTTTGGGAAAGATGCAACAAGTTTTTCACACCTGGATTTGGGGATCCTCTGCCATTCCTCCTTGCAGATCCTCTCCGGTTCTGTCAGGTTGGATGGTAAACATTGGTGGACAGCCATTTTTAGGTTTCTCCAGAGATGCTCAATTGGGTTAAAGTCAGGGGTCTGGCTGGGCCATTTAAGAACAGTCACGGAGTTGTTGTGAAGCCACTTTTTCATTATTTTAGCTGTGTGTTTAGGGTCATTGTCTTGTTGGAAAGTAAACCTTCGGGCCAGTCTGAGGTCCTGAGCACTCTGCAGGAGGTTTTCGTTCAGGATATCCCTGTACTTGGCCGCATTCATCTTTCCCTCGATAGCAACCAGTCGTCCTGTCCCTGCAGCTGAAAAACACCCCCACAGCATGATGCTGCCACCACCATGCTTCAATGTTGGGACTGTATTGGACAGGTGACAAGCAGTGCCTGTTTTTCTCCATCCAATCCGCTTAGAATTAAAGCCAAAAAGTTCTATCTTGATCTCATCAGACCAGAGAATCTTATTTCCCACCATCTTGGAGTCCTTCAGGTGTTTTTTTTTTTTAGCAAACTCCATGCAGGCTTTCATGTGTCTTACACTGAGGAGAGGCTTCCATCCGGCCACTCTGTCATAAAGCCCCAACTGGTGGAGGGCTGCAGTGATGGTTGACTTTCTACAACTTTCTCCCATCTCCCGACTGCATCTCTGGAGCTCAGCCACAGTGATTTTGGGTTCTTCTTTACCTCTCTCACCAAGGCTCTTCTTCCCCAATAGCTCAGTTTGGCCAGACGGCCAGCTCTAGGAATGGTTCTGGTCGTCCCAAACGTCTTCCATTTAAGGATTATGGAGGCCACTGTGCTCTTAGAAACCTTAAGTGCGGCAGAATTTTTTTTTTTTGTAACCTTAGCCAGATCTGTGCTTTGCCACAATTCTGTCACTGAGCTCTTCAGGCAGTTCCTTTGACCTCTCATTCTCATTGGCTCTGACATGCACTGTGAGCTGTAAGGTCTTATATAGACAGGTGTGTGGCTTTCCTAATCAAGTCCAATCAGTATAATCAAACACAGCTGGTCTCAAAGTTGTAGAACCATCTCAAAGATGATCAGAAGAAATGAGTTAAATATAGGAGTGTCACAGCAAAGGGTCTGAATTCTTAGGACCATGTGATATTTCAGTTTTTCTTTTTTAATAAATCTACAAAAATGTCAACACGGGGTGCTGTGTTTATATTAAGGAGGAAAATGTTTTACTTAAAATGATATTAGCAAATGGCTTCAATATAAAAATTAGTGAAAAATGTAAGGGGGTCTGAATACTTTCCGTCCCCACTGCATGTCATAATTTTAACATCAAATAGAAAAACACATTTCTATTAACCAATAATTCAGTAAAACAAAATTATACTATATGGAAGCTGTAAAATCATTTGTTGTAATGTAAATTGAATTGTAGTGAAATAGCATTTAAAAGAGAAGAATGGCCAAAGTCAAGAGTCAGTGATTGACAGTCACTGATCTCTGCTCAGTGATGACAGAGAACTGAGCTATCAGTGGTTATGTGATTACTCGGTTCTCGTTCTTACAGCCGGCGATGAACAGTTACAGCATTGCACCGATGCTGCAGCCACATAAGCAAGTACATATATTCTATTTTTTGTTGTGTGCCATCAAAATCCCAACCAGTTGAAAAAAGTTTTTCTGATATGCATTAGGAATGGGGGCACTTTACAATTGCATCAGACCTAATTGACAGGCAAGTATGTAAGTTTTTTTTTTTTTTTTTTTTTTTTTTTTTACATCGTGCACTTCTCTTTTAAAGAAGAAGTCCAGGCAAAACCTAACTAATTCTAAACCTGCTCTGTGCCACATTCTAAACCTAATCTATCTAACCCTGTAAACAAAAATCACTGTACTCGCCTATCCTGCAGCCGGTCCGGTCCCAACATCAGCTGTCAGTCACGGCTTTGCTGTGTAGGTGGCTGGAGTAGAGGCATCAGACATACTATGGGGCTTCCGTTGTCTATGGGTGACGTCACTTCCTATTCATTTCACAGCCGTTGTAAGTCCTCTCCTGCACACAGAATCCACCGATAGAGACCGTCCCGTACTGGGTGCAGAATAGGCAAGTACAGCGTGTGTTTTGCTTTACAGGGTTAGAGAGGTTAGGCTTAGAATGTGGCACAAAGCAGGTTTAACGTTAGTTAGGTTTTGTTTGGACTTATCCTTTAACTTTAATATTATGTTTTCAATTCAGAGCACAGTAAAGGCTCTGTCACAATATGGGCAGTGACCCGTTTTTTTCTGCATTGGAAAAATGCAGATCACCACAAAGGCCACATGTTTTTATGTGCCCTGTTCAGACAACACTGGTGTGATGTGCAGGGCAGTGCAGGAAATATTGCAGTATGTGAAACTCATATGGAGCATACACCAAAAGCACAACAGTACCTTTTACTGTGAAAATCATACTAAACATCTCACAACTTACAAAAGCACGCCAAAAATAAAGCCCAAAATACAGAAAATGGAAACATTAGTAGTCAATTATACGAGAAAAGTTTATATTTATATATATATATATACACACACACACACACACACACACACACACACACACACACACACACACACATATATATATATATATATATATATATATATATATACATACATACATACACACACACACACATAAATATATACACACTATATATGTATTTTACATGCAAAATTGTATTCTTTATGAATACCCAGGGGAACTCTTATGCATGCAGAACTTGGTCTTGTTCGATCTGCACTGTGATTGTTGAGCTAGTGTAATTGACAGCGCATCTTCCCTCTCCCACTACTGTCTGAGCACAATGCTCAAAAGGAGAGAAATACTTGCCAGTTCTGACCAACAGCACAGGAGGGGGCGTGGCAGAACATACAGTACATATAGGAAGGTCTGCACAACCCACACCCCCTGTAACCTGCCAGGATCAAACATCTGTAGTCCTCCAATCTTAGAGCCCTGTTTCACCCTAAGCACAACCCATAACACACACTTGTAACTGCTCCAGTCTCTTTCAGGGAACAGAGCCCAGACCCAAACACCTGCTATTCTGGAGAGAGAGCCTACAATGGGGTAACAGGTTTCTTGTTGAGGACTTGTTTTTTTAATTCGGCTCAGTCATTCACAACAAGACAAGCTGTGCTAGCTAGTACGCTAGTTTCTCTCCTCCGAATTGCTGGCAGGTTGTTTTTGGCCTTAGTACTGCTGGGTTTTTCAGTGTGAGGAAGAGGGCGGAGGGTTACAGCAGAAGAGGCACAGGGCTGCAAGATTAGGCGGGATGGCTGCAGAATGAGTGGCATCAACTGGCTGGCTGTAGTTGTACCATAAAACACCAAAAAGTTAAGCTTAAACCTGGGTTGGCACTACATCCGGTATAAAAACAGAAAAAATATACTTTGATAACCAACTGCACAGATCTAAACAGGACCAAGCATTGTGCATTGGGTCGCACAGAGGATTCAAGAAGAATGTTAAACATTTAGTGAAGCTCCTTTAATGGTTTCAATTCACTAAACAATTTTCTAAGAACAGCATGAAAAACATAAAATACACATCTACAATCTTCTATCTTGACTAAAGTGGTGGAAAAGATAAACCTTAAATCATTAATAAGATTTTAAAAATTGAAACCCCAGTGCACAACATGAAAACACCATGGACACACAAAAGATGCAACTAGAAAATATATTTTTTTGTATGTAACACTTTATGGATAGTTTTTAGCTTTTATCCAACTATATTGCAAGTTCAATTCCCCTTACACTACATACAATATGCACCATTTCAATATTGTGTCCATTTAAAAATATTAAACATATTGTAACAAAGCCAGCTTAAAACCTGCATCTTATCCGGATATTAATCAGCCTCCTGTAATCAAAAGTATAATTCACCCGAGGGGGTCAGCACTTTTGACCGATTAGGCTTAGTACCAAAGCTGCTAGCCGAATTTTGGCCAAGGTTTCCAAACAGCATGAAGATTTCATCTGGGCGCTAGTTCTTATGCTTTGCCAGATTGGCTGCTAGGTGTTTATTTACTTTTATTTGGGACCTCCGTTTACCTCCTGTGACATGGGAATCCAAAAGGAGAGTGATCTATAGAGGGTGCCAAGGAAAATATCTTGGATGATTGGTTGTCAGAGCACTTTTTTTTCCTTATTTACACTTATACAGTGCATCCGGAAAGTATTCACAGCACTTCTTTTTCCACATTTTATTTTATTACAGCCTTATTCCAAAATGGATTCAACTATTTTCCTCAAAATTTTACAAACAACACCCCATAATGACAACATGAAAGAAGTTTGTTTGAAATCTTTGCAAATGTATTAAATAAAAAAAAAAAACGAAAAAAAATAAATCCCATGTACATAAGTATTCAAACTTTGCTCAATACTTAGTTGAAGCACTTTTGGCATTAATCGCAGCCTCAAGTCTTTTTGTTGTATGATGCTACAAGCTTGACGCACCTATTTTTTGGCCAATTCCTCACATTCTTTGCTAAATCTTTCAAGCTCCATCGGGTTGGATGGGGAGCGTTGGTACGCAGCCATTTTCAGATATCTCCAGAGATGTTCAATCGGGTTCAAGTCTGAGCCACTCAAGGACATTCAGAGTTGTCCCATAGCCACTCCTTTGTTATCATGGCTCTGTACTTAGGGTTGTTGTCCTGTTGGAAGATAAACCTTCGCCACAGTCTGAGGTCTATAGCGCACTGGAGCAGGTTTTCATCAAGGATGTCTCTGTACATTGCTGCATTCATCTTTACCTCGATCCTGACTAGTCTCCTAGTTCCTGCCACTGAAAAACATCCCCACAGCATGATGCTGCCACCACCAAGCTTCAATGTAGGGATGGTATTGGCCAGGTGATGAGCAGTGCCTGGTTTCCCCAGACATGACATTTGCCATTCAGGCCAAAGAATTCAATCTTTGTTTCATCAGACAAGAGAATTTTGTTTCTCATGGTCTGAGAGTCCTTCAGGTGCCTTTTGGCAAACTCCAGGTGGGCTGTCATGTACCTCTCTTACAGAGGAGTGGCTTCCATCTGGCCACTTTACCATCCAAGCCTGACTGGTGGAGTGCTGCAGAGATGGTTGTTCTGGAAGGTTCTCCCCTCTCCATAGAGATAGCTGGAGCTCTGTCAGAATGACCATCGGGTTCTTGGTCACCTCCCTGACTATGGCCCTTCTCACCGATCGCTCAGCTTGGTCGGGCGGCCCCGCTCTAGGAGTCCTGGTGGTTCCAAACCTCTTCCATTCACGAATGATGGAGGCCATGTGCTCATGGGGACCTCTAATGCTACATACATTTTCTGTACCCTTCCCCAGATATGTGCTTCCATACAATCCTGTCACGAAGGTCTACAGGCAATTCCTTGGACTTCATGGCTTGGTTTGTACTCTGACTGTTAACTGTAGGACCTTACTTAGACAGGTGTGTGCCTTTCTAAATCATGTTTAATCAACTGAATTTACCACAGGTGGACACCAATCAAGTTGTAGAAGGATAATCAGTGGAAACAGGATGCACCTGCACTCCGTTTGTCATGGCAACATTTCAAAACACACTTCCTTCACGTTGTCATTATGGGGTATGGTTTGTAGATATTTGAGGAAAATAATGAGTTTTGGAATAAGGCTGTAACATAACGAAATATGGGAAAAGTGAAGCGCTATGAATACTTGCCAGATACACTATAGGTCATGGAATTAGATGACCTGCACTCTAACATGTGGTGGAGGTTTACGAACAATTGTGCAGTAGGATTTCCACTTATGGGTGGAGGTGAACACATTGTGGTGCAGGAAGATAGCCATAACCGATTGATGTGCAAATGTAAATTTCTTTTTACCAGACTATGTTATTTTAAGTGTATTTGATACTTTTGTGTGGTTTAAAAGTGCTTTCTGCCATGGTTACCTAGATCATAATATTGCCGAACCCAATTATAAATCTTTGGACTGAGAATTTTGCGCTATATTGTGCGCATTTGTGTAGGCAAGCTATGGGGGTACGCAAATTGACACAGCTGCAATTCTCCAGTCCTGATTCACCATCTTCCACTTATGCAGTAAAGGGTGCTATTACTATGCTAACTAAATCCTTTACGATTTGATACAGCAGAGGCATTTCAAATTTGTGCGGTAAAGAAAAAGAAAAACAATTGGTAGTGACAAAACTGTGAAACTCTCAGAACATGTTAACAGAGGATTTGGAACCTCTCACCTGCCAAACAGACTGTCATGGACTACATAGACAGAACATACACTTAAATCAATTAATCCTTTGGGCTTTGTGGCACGTTTTTCACTTTCAAAATAAATAAGTTGGGCATCATTACCCTCTAATATAAAATACAAGTTCTTCCACCGTTTGCCTTTACCTATGGGGGAAAAAAAAAACAACACACAAAAAAGCAATACATTAGCCTTTGTTATAAGCTAAAATCACAACCATAGTGACCTAAAATACAGCTGACAGATCATCTGGGGTTATTTATGAATATATATTATTTAATATCCCCTTAGAAGTCGTCTGGGTTTCATAGGGATGACAAAGACCCTGGACCCGCATAGCACCCTGCAACTAACCACATGAGTTGCATCAAGTGCCGAGGTAAGCACCGAAAACAGGATCAAGTCCCAGAAGCAACTTTACAAGCCGCCTCCATAATATACATTCTGGGTACCACTCCCAAGGTTTTATAAAAGTTACACTGATCTGGATGTGCTGCTTCTTTTATGCTATAAGACAGTGAACTGTTGATTGAAATGTTGTTGACAGTGAAGAGCTGATTGAAGAATCAAAAGTAAGATAATAAACTAGTTAAGCCAAGATTATCTGTAAGGGGGGAAAAGCTTCATCATCTTAGGACTGTAGCAAAAAAATGAGGGTTCACACAGTGGGATTGAGTTAAAAGGGGTATGGGGGAGCGTAGTTGTCAAGATTGAGCCTTGTTGTTATGGGGCAAGTTGTGGGTGTGTTGCAACCCGCCCTTAGACACAGGCAAATCCTGCCATTCAACACACCAAACCCATCCTGCAACGCAGACAAAACCCACCCTTCAGCTCACAGAAAACCCGCCCCACAACAGCGAGGCACAATCTGACAAGTACGTTCTCCATCCGCTGTTTGCGTAGCATTGAATACTGCCTGTCAAATACCGTCTCCCGTCGAAAAATGCCTCAGACAATCTGCGCATGCGATACGTTTACATCACCCCAGCTGAACAACATATCACCTGGAGTAACGTTTGTTACTGTGCAAGCGCAGATCCATCGTGGGCATTTTTCAACGGGAGGCATTTCTTGATAGAACACTGGCTCACCTGTCCTCCTGCGCTGTCAGCATGAGGTGAGGAATGCCTATAACTGGCATTTTCTGTTTATTCTGTGATAGAGCTGCACTATTTTGGCTAAAAAATTGCATTTTTAATTTGTTAAAGTGTATTTTTTTTTTAAATGCATTCGAAGACCGCTGCAAAAATGCTGTGCGACATAAAATATTGCAACCACCACCATTTATTCTCTGGGGTCTCTCCTAAAAAACTATTATATATATATATCACATTTGGCTATTCCAAGTAGAAAATAATGATTTTTACTTGTAAGCAACAAATGTCAGAAAAGGTTTGGTCTTTAAATGGTTAAATTCTCACTCATTTACATCAGTTCTTTCCTTTGATGAAAGAACAAAAAGATACTTTTGTTTCTATTTATTCCCAGTGTTGTGCTAAAACTTGGCAGGCTGCCTGTTTTTTTTTTTTGTTTTCCAGCTGTGAAAACTCTCTGCACTTGTTAAAAAAAAATATTGACATGCTGTTTTGAAAATCAGGAAGGGAAAAAGATTGCGATATAGATTCTTAACAATTAAAGTGGTTGTAAACCCTTACAACACACTTTGACCTACAGGTAAGCCTAGATTAAGGCTTACCTGTAGGTCCAAGAAATATCTCCTAAACCTAGATATTTGCCGAAAGACGGGCACCGCTGTCTACGGCGCACTGAGTGCCCCGCGGTCAACAGCGATATGCCGCGAGTGGCGGCTCCCGTGCGAATGCGAATGACAGCGGCGGAGCAGCGAGACCCACAGAGAAGATGGATGCGCCGGACTACAGGGGACAGCGGTGACTTCACTGGCTCCTGTGTCAGGTAAGTGACACATAATGGACAATTGTGTGATGCATAGTAGTCCATTATGCTTTACCTTTGCAGGGAATAAAAGAGGAAGTAAACCCATCAGGGTTTACTTCCTCTTTAATCATGCAGCTCTACTCTGTGACATGGTAAAGAGCCTATTGTCACAGGATCTTTACCGTGATAGCCAAAGCATTGTGTCTGAGGGGGGAAGAATGAGAGGACGTCATATGACATCCTCCCAGAACGAGACTGCTTCCCACCCGCCGTATAGTGAAATGACAGGCGGGCAGGAAGCAGGTAAGATACAGTGGTGTGAAAAAGTGTTTGCCCCCTTCCTCATTTCCTGTTCCTTTGCATGTTTGTCACACTTAAGTGTTTCGGAACATCAAACCAATTTAAACAATAGTCAAGGACAACACAAGTAAACACAAAATGCAATTTGTAAATGAAGGTGTTTATTATTAAAGGTGAAAAAAAATCCAAACCATCATGGCCCTGTGTGAAAAAGTGATTGCCCCCCCCTTGTTAAAACATACTATAACTGTGGTTGTCCACACCTGAGTTCAATTTCTCTAGCCACACCCAGGCCTGATTATTGCAACACCTGTTCACAATCAAGGCATCACTTAAATAGGAGCTGCTTGACACAGTAAGGTCCACCAGAAGATCCTTAAAAGCTACACATCATGCCGAGACCCAAAGAAATTCAGGAACAATTGAGAAAGAAAGTAATTGAGATCCATCAGTCTGGAAAGGGTTATAAAGCCATTTCCAAAGCTTTGGGAATCCAGCGAACCACAGTGAGAGCCATTATCCACAAATGGCGAAGACATGGAACAGTGGTGAACCTTCCCAGGAGTGTCCGGCCGCCCAAAATTAAGCAAGAGAGGACAATTCTGCAAAGATGAGTGGGCCAAAATTCCTCCAGGACGCTGTAAAAGCCTCATTGCACGTTATCGCAAACGCTTGGTTGCAGTTGTTGCTGCTAAGGGTGGCCCAACCAGTTATTAGGTTTAGGGGGCAATCACTTTTTCACACAGGGCCATGATGGTTTGGATTTTTTTTCACCTTTAATAATAAACACCTTCATTTACAAATTGCATTTTGTGTTTACTTGTGTTGTCCTTGACTATTGTTTAAATTGGTTTGATGTTCCGAAACACTTAAGTGTGACAAACATGCAAAGGAACAGGAAATGAGGAAGGGGGCAAACACTTTTTCACACCACTGTAATATATTACCAGGCACATAAACAATATATAAATTCAGTGCCAACAGCGGGGTGAAATGAAAAAGAAGAGTGAAAGGCACTGGGCTGCTGAATTGTACAGAAATATCTGTGCCTTAGGTCCACTAGTTTTATGGGCTGCATAAATTTAACAGAAAACCGTCTATTTATTCTGCTGGATGTTAACAGAATCTGCACATTCTTGATTTTCACATTTCTTTCAAAGGAATCAGTTCTATAGCAATGCATGTGCTTAAACGTCATCAATAGTGAATGTAGAAATCATAACATAAGTTGCCCGGTGGAATGTTTCGGTCACATCTTGGAGGCCTTTTCTGCTAATGCGAACATCAAAATAAACCAAATACCATGTCCCCCAAAAATAAGCCCGGGTCTTAAATTAATTTTGCCAACAAAATACACAGTAGGGCTTATTTCCGGGGTAGGTCTTACCATGCAATGTCTTCTCTTCCCCTCTCCCTCCATGCCTGACAAGAATCCCCAGTGTAAACTGAGACACACCATGAACCTGTGTAATCTGATGCTGTACTTTTCTTGCAATTAGTACCATGCTTCCCCGAAAAAAAGGCCTAGCGTTATTTTCCAGGAAGGCTGCAATATATGTCCTACCACAAAAATAAGTCCTAGTTTAAAATTGGTACTTTGATGGGCACTGACAGGCATTTCTGATGGGGTACTGACTGGCAGCTGATGGCCACTGATTGGTGGTACATCTGATGGGGGCTGTGCTGATTATCAGCACAAACCCCCACTCTGACAGGGAGAGCCATGATTGGCTCTCCCTGTCAGCACGAACCAAGTAAAGCCATTTACCAGGTCACTTCCTGGTTCACACTGATCAGCTGCGATGGTCACAGCTGATCAAGTGGTAAGGAGCCTCCTTCAGAGGCTCCTTACCACGATCGGAGATGCAGTGTGTCAGAGTGAGGGCTCGCGCCGGCATGTTAACCTGCTGGACATCATGACGTCCAGTCAGGATAACTGAACCACCGCCCAGTCATCATACAGCTATAGGCCGGCGGGAAGTGGTTAAGTAAATCAGCCCTGATTCTGTGTTTTTCCATATTTAGGTTTCTATGCATTACTGGGCCATTATAATTTTTTTACATTCCTGGCCCAACATAGCAATCTTAGGATAAAATCTACTTCTTCTGCCTTTATGTACTAGTTTCTATAAAGGTATAAAGGGGATGGCAGCCTAAATCATACTGGGTAGAGCCTACACCTCAGATTTAGATATTGAGGCCCATGAGCAAAATTAATCCCAAACAGGAACCGAAAAAAAACTGGATAAGGCAGTTAACAGCCGTCACCAAATTTCATTTTATATAGTCAAACTGAAGGACAGGTTCACTTTAAAGCCATTGTCAAAGCGGAGTTCCAGTCCGCCAAACATTTTTTTTTTAGGACTGCTCTGTAACGGTCTCAACCTGTAAATGAACATTTCTAACATGTCATATTTTTTGCGCTATTACCTTCTTTAAAAATAGTTGCTTACTGATCTCGAAAGCAGGCAGGTTCCATAATTTTATAATATATATATATATATTTATTAATTTTTGGATATACTGTGGCTGATTCTCCCAGGGCTTTTCTGGGGCACATCTTTGCCCCATTTTCTTTATTACTCAATAGTGCCTTTTTTGCTCTGAAGATATCCCATCTAATACATGACGAATCAGTAATCCTCCCTTTTTTCAAATTTTATTAAGCTCCTCAACAACAGCAAATTGGATTCATGTCAGTTTTCATTTTTTACTTGTCTTGTAATGTAACTGCATGCAGGGAGAGAGCAGAGCTGTCAGAATTCATCGGTGATGTCGGAGGTGGGTGGGACCAAGCAGCTATTGAACACTAGCCAATTACTGGGCTTCTTAAGAAAGGGGGCAGAGCCGCATACATGTAGCGACCCGTCCTTACGCCATCCTATTGGCTCGTGTTCGATAGCTGCTCGGTCCCACCCACCCCCAACATCACAGATGAATTCTGACAGCTACGCTCTCTCCCTGCATAGTTACATTACAAGACAAAGTCACACACATCGGTGATGGGGATGGGCGGGACTGAGCAGCTATCAAACATCAGCCAATAGGATGGGGTCAGGGAGGGCCGCTATGTGTATTTATATCATAAATCATCAAAACAACAGAGAAGAGGAATATAGGATCCATTTTAGATGTTTTGCCTATCGGCCCATAGGATATAGTCCAAACCTATAAAAGGTAGAAGTAAACAAATATCCAAAAGGGGAAAATACGTAAATATCCGGTGTATAGCAATATACGCCGATTAATGCGCATCTCAATATCTATTAAAGACAGAGGGGATAAATCCAAAATACCAAGAAAACCAGGCATCACAGTGACAATCACATATGCTGGTATTGTGGCAAGTACATATCCACCTCTCCTCTGGCAAACTGGATACGTACTTACAATGCCAGCATATGTGATCGCCACAGAGATGCCTGGTTTTCTTGGTATTTTGGATTTATCCCCTCTGTCTTAAATAGATATTGAGATGTACATGGTTCGGAGCATATTGCTATACAACAGATATTTATTTTCCCCCCTTGGACATTTATTTTTACTTCTACCTTTATAGGTCCGGACTATATCCTATGGGCCAATATGCAAACCATCTAAGACAGCTCATATAGTCCTATCCTCTGTTTTTGATGATTTATGATATTCAGTAACAAACTCTGTATACAAACACACTTGCAATATATGTATGGCCCTGAAAAAGTTGGGGATCCCAGGTAACACGTAGACCAGTTACCAGAACATGTATCTTTCAGATATACATATTTCTCTATTTATTGCAAAGTTTCTCTATGCATATCTAAGTTTTTAATATTGTGTCTATGATAATTTTTATGTGTAATAAAATGTATCTAGATTTTTAAATTGGTTCTGTTCTCTTTTGGCATATTTAAAGTCCCACTACTGTTCTGTTTAAAAAATACCATATTTACTTATGCGATGATGCCAACCTGAACTTGAGATTGGATTTTATGACATTTCCTTTACCATAAAACTTTCTTTGTACTGATCTTTCCTGTGAACGGCTATGCAGGGGGATCATGTCAGCACATGTTTTTGCCACTAGTGGAAAGGCAGGCTTTTCTGCCAGCACAGCCAGAAACCCGATCACACTGGGCTGAATATGCTCTAATGCCTAGTGTTGTCAAATTGAAATAAGAAAACAGGGAGACTGGCAGGATCAGCAGGAATTGGGTAAGCTGCCAAAGGATCGGAATGATCTGACATGCAAATCGCTTAGGTACACAGACTACTCACTCTTCTTCCAAAGATATCCTTTCTTCACAATGTTTTTGTAAAATGCATCCTTTGTTTTGCGTTTGATTGTATTATAGATTTCTCTGCCATCAACTACATCATTAAGCACTTGCTCTTGATGCTGAAAAAAAATAAAATAAATAAGGGAAAAACACACACACTATTTTTTATATATATATATATATATATATATATATACACATACATATATATATATATATATATACATATATACACATACATATATATACATATATACATATATATATATATATATATACATACATACACAGACACACACACACACACACAGTGCTTTGCCAATTCCCCCCTGGGCATTTTTCATGCTTTGTTGCCTCACAACCTGGAATTAACATGGATTGTTTGAGGATTTGCATAATTTAATTTACAGACCATGCCCATAACTTTGAAGACTTTTTTTTTTTATTGTGAAACAACAAATAAGACAAAATAACAGAAAAAGTCAATGTGCATAACTATTCACCCCTCTAAAGTCAATACTTTGTAGAGCCACCTTTTTCAGCTATCACAGCTCCAAGTCGCTTTGGATAAGTCTCTATGAGCTTGCCACATCTTACCACTGGGATTTTTGCCCAAGAATATCCCTGCATTTAACACCACCTATCTTTCCCTCAACTCGGACCAGTTTTCTAGTCCTGACTGCTGAAAAACATTCCCATAGCATGATTCTGCCACCACCATGTTTCACTGTGGGGATGGTGTTCTTTGGGTGATGTCATCTGTTGGGTTTGCGCCAGACATAGCGTTTTCTTTGATGACCAAAAAGTTAAATTTCAGTCTCATCAGACCAAATCACCTTCCTCCATACATATTGGGAGCCTCTCAAAAAAAAAAAAAAAAAAAAAAAACACCTTGCAAGGTAAAGGCATAATGAGCTAGTATGCATAGCATACTAGCCCATTATGAATTACTTACCCGAGAACAAAGCCCCCGCCGCCGTCGTCCTCCTCCTCTCCCCCTCCAGCCGGCGACATCTATCCCAGAGGTTACTTCTGGGTATTGCGGCTCCGGCGCTGTGATTGGCCAGAGCCGCATTGATGTCACTCCCATGCGGGAGCCGCCGGGAACGGCACAGTACAACTGAAGCAAAGACACGTACGTACCATTGCTTCAGTTGGCTTAAGTGCGCATGTGCCGCATGACATCAGCACATGCAAATACAGGGATATCTCCTAAAACCTGCAGGTTTAGGAGATATCCAGTGCAGCTACAAGTAAGCCTAATTATAGGCTTGCCTGTAGTTTAAAGTGGTTGTAAAGGGTTTACAACCACTTTAATGCCCTCCTTGCCCGGTCCGTGAGTTTTGGTATGCAGCCTTCTCTTGGCAGGTTTTGCTGTTGTGCCATGTTCTTTCCATTTGGTTATTGATGGTGTGCCTAGGGATCATCAAAGATTTGGATATTTTTTTTATAACCTAACCCTGACTTGTACTTCTCAACAACATTGTCCCTTACTTGTTTGGAGAGTCTCTTGGTCTTCATGGCAGTGTTTGGTTAGTGGTACCTCTTGCTTAGATGTTGCAGCCTCTGGGGCCTTTCAAAAAGGTGTGTATATGTAATGACAGGTCATGTGACACTTACAGGTGGATATCATTTCACTAATTATGACTTCTGAAGGTAATTGGTTGCACCAGAGCTTTTTATGGGCTTCATAACAAAGGGGTGAATACATACGCACATGCCAATTATCAGTTTATTTCTGAAAAATAGTTTTATGTATATATTTTTCCAATTTTACTTCACCATGGTGAAGGTTTAGTTCATGGTGTTCTGATCCATCTGATTGAACTAAAGGCTGTAAAATAACATAATGGGTAAAAAGCCAAGGGAGGTGAATACTTCTGTAAGGCAGAGTGAGTGTGTGTATATATATATATATATATATATATATATACACACACACACACACACACACACACATACATACATATATATATATATATATATATATATACACATATACACACACACACACACACACACATACACACATACACCTTCTTGGAAAACAAGCGATTTTGAAAATACTCAAATGGACCCGATACAGTTAAGAGTTCCTTTTAGCAAAGTCCGCTGCTCCATCTAGTGGCAATTATTATACAATTATACGAATATGGAATCTTGACTTGTACAGCAAATTTACTACAAAATTTGACACTTCTGAGTATTCTGGTCTAAAGCCCTATGCTTTATAATGTCTCTCTGTTGTCATCTAATGCCCCCTAATAGAGTAGAGTAATCTGACAGTTGTAGTGAGGAGTATTCATTTTGCCCTTTTACAGAATGCATTTGTATTATGTGAACCATTCACAGAATACAAAGAGTTCTGTGAATGGGCAAGGGGTGAGGAGGGGCAGACAAATAACAGTGTGGCTTCTCTGTATAAGAAAGCCCATCTTTCAACTTTGCAGAGCTGAAACTATGTTGAGAACTATACTATCCAGCCTCATGGAAAGTTTAAATATTACAGAAAGTAGAACGACACTTAATGGCTAATTCCACCATTAAAGCGGAGTTCACCCAAAAAAATGGAACTTACACTTTAAGGGAGGTGACCCCTTGAAATGTGACGTTTGGCATGTCATTTTCTTGGGTGGTGGGCCGTACCCTCTTTTCAGAGGGTCCAATCTACCACTTCCTCCCGGCTCCCCCCTGCCTCTCGGCAATGACCTGGCACAGGTCCCAGATGATTGCCCGGCCAGTCGCGGCACGCCTCGCGCATGCGCAGTGGGTGCCCAGCTGCGAAGCCACAACCGGGCGCCCATACTTACAATGCCAGCACCGCAGAGAGGAGGGGGAGACGAGCGGAGCTTCACTCCCCCGCATCGCTGGACCCTGGGACAGGTAAGTGTCGGATTATTAAAAGTCAGCAGCTGCAGTATTTGTAGCTGCTGACTTTTTTTTTTTTTAGCAGAACTCCGTTTTAAGGCCATGTAATACCCATTTACCACCCGCCCCCGCCAGACACTGCCCAAACAGCCATGTCATTTATTCAGAGAAATCTGTGAATTAAAAAAAACTGTCTGAGACCACGACAGATGGACTTGTAGTCCTAAATGAAACACAAGTGCAGCTAGTACCGCACCCATAATCCATTGAGGCTTCCTCCAGCTCTCTAGCTGAAAGTCCATCTTGGTATGGACACAGAGCTGAAGGAAGAGACTGCAGGAGCTTACAATTAATGCACATTTTAGTTTGCAAAAATATTTGCAATTACTATCTTTTTTGCAAAAGGTGGATTTTGCCTTTAAAAGTGACATACATCTCTTGCAGATAAAAAAAATAAATGCTGCTTTACATACAAGATTTAAAGTAGAATCAAAGTTTTCTTACTTGTACAGGAACAGGGTCTTTCAAGTAATAGCCTTCAACTATTTGCTCTTTCCTATAGTGTTCTATAATATCATCAATTCTGTTTTTAAACAAAAATAAATTAAAAAAATAAAATAATTATATATATTCACTAATTACACTACACAGCAAATACCTATATGCTTGTTTCAGAAGAATGAAAAAAGTACAGTACAATGAAATTACATAGTTAACCACTTCAGTACTAGGCCATAGACATATGACATCCGCAGATGGGATATCCCATCCTGGATGGGTGTCATATGATGTCGTCGGCGCTCATGTGGGCCCCAGCCCATCAGAGTAACCGAGTACCTGTGACCAGCCCATCAGAGTACCAAAGTACTTATCTGCAGCCCATCAGAGTGCCTATCTGCAGGCCCATGCCTCATAGAATATACGTTGGGGTGTTTGCTTTCCAAAATGGGGTCATTTTGTGAGAAATTCCTGGTGCTCTAGGACCTTCAAAAGCGTGATAGGAAGGAATAAAATGAGATGTGTAATTTATGCTCCTAGAATGCCTGGATGTACTACTTTAATGTTGTACCTCTGTAGGTGGCCAGGCTGTGTAAAAGTCTCACACGTGGTATTGTCATACTCAGGACAAGTAGCAGAATATATTTTGGGGTGTAATTTTTGCTATATACATGCTATGTGTTAGAAATATTTTATAAATTGACAACTTTGTGTAAAAAAAAAAAGAAGAGAAAAAAAAGTGTTTTATTTCCACAATTTTCGCGCTTTGCTCACTTATATCTCAAAAAATAAAAAACCCAGTGGTGATTAAATACCACCAAATGAAAGCTCTATTTGTATGAACAAAAATGAGAAAAATTGTTTGGGTACAGTGTTGCAGTATTTGGTATTCAAAATGTGAGAGCACTGAAAGCTGAAAATTGGTCTGGGCAGGAAGGGTCTACAAGTGCCCTGTATTGAAGTGGTTAAATATTTGGACAAAAACTGTTCTCTGTATAGACAATAAACCAAAAACAGAATAAAGGAAATTTACAGGACGACTGTAAACACATTGTTTGAACGCCTTTAACAACTTAATGACCAGCCACCGCAGATATACTGCAGCAGGGAGGCCGCTCTGTGCCGGATCACGTACCTAGTACGTGATCCGCTCGCTGGGGTAGAGAGTGCGTCCCCACTCCCCTGGGTGTGCTGCAATTGGCTCTGGAGACTGTGTAGGTAGGTAAACAAACACAGGGCTCTCTTCTGAGAGCAGCAATATGCTGTTTTTTTCTTAGTAAAATCAGCACACACAGTAAAAAATGTTAAGCATACATTTTACCCCTTGATCACCCTAGATGTTAACCCCTTCCCTGTCAATGTCATTAGTGCAGTGACAGTGCATGTTTTTTTTGTTTTGTTTTTTAGCACTGATCACTGAATTGGTATCACTGGTTCCCAAAAAAAAAAAAGTGTCCGATTTGTCCACCGCAATCCCACTATAAGTCACTGATCGCCGATATTACTAGTAAAAAATAAATAAAAATTCCATAAATCTATTCCATGCTACATTTTTTGTACAAACCAATCAATACATGCTTAGTGGGATTTTTTTTTTTTTTTTTTTTACCAAAAATATGTAGCAGAATACATTTTGGCCTAAATCGATGAAGAAATTTACATTTTGTTTATAGCAGAAATTAAAACTGTTTTTTTCTAAATTATCACTTTGTTTATAGTTCAAAAAATAAAAACCTTACCGGTGATCAAATACCACCAAAAGAAAGCTCTATTTGTGGGGGGGGGGGGGGGGGGGGGGGGGGGAAAGAACATCGATTTTATTTGGGTACAGCATCGCACAATGGCGCAATTGTCAATTAAAGTAATGCAATGCCGTATCGCTAAGAATGGCCTGGTCATGAAGGGGGAAAACCTTCCGGAGCTGAAGTGGTTAATCTTGCAATAACCACATTATTATGGGACAAATTTTCAGATGTAGCACCACCTGCTGGTAAACTCTTGTATTCTTTTCTAAAAATCGTAGCTAAATGTGCTATGATGTTTATTCATCTTGTATTACAGTTTATATGGATCAGTAGGAAAGCTCAGTCCTTAATACCACCTTTAAGACAAATACAAATTGATACCTTTACCTGAAACAAAATGTACTGTAAAGAAAAAAAACTAAAAACAACAACATAACCTCTATATTAAACACACATTATGACAAACTATTTCCACCAGTGTTACCTGTTATAGTACCGACCTCCCATCATGAACTGATTGTTTGATGTTGGGCAGATCTTAAACCGCTGAATGTTTTCATTGGTCCGAAAATATAGTGAATAATCACCAGGAGTATTGTCAGAAGGCCTCACCAGGAAACTGCTGATCTGGCCAACTATGAACAGTAGAGAAGTGGAATCAGATAAAAAATGAAATGGATAAAACACTACATAATAAAACTACCATATAATTTTCAGTAAGAAACTCAATAAGGTAATGTTTATCCAGATTAGAAGATTAAACCAAAGGACAAAATTTCAAGAAAATGGTAAATAGTAGCAAAGAAAAACAGTCCCAGGCTCATCAAGATAATTGCACACATGTTCAGTTGATATTCCGGATTATGATAACGACACACAACAATCTGATTGTTCAATTTCCTTCACATCTACAGACAATTGTGGTAAATTAATTCAGCTTTGTACTACACAGCTGTTGGTTAATTTAAAGCTGTACTATTGGACTGTAATGTGTGGCCAAAATTAAGCAACTTGGGACCAAAATATGCATACTATTACTGGCCACAAAATGTATTATGAAGTCTCATTTGCCAACAGCAAGATGTGTGTGTGTATGGCAAGCAAGGTACAACCAATCAAAGCTCTGACTGATCTGCATAACAGGGTACACATAGGAATGAGTGCAAGAACCTGGAGGTCTCTGGTGCCAGTATAGTATGGCACAAGTAGCTTCAAGCAAATTCCTAGCAGGTACACTCCACTGCTGTTTCATTCATTGGAGAAAGCCCAATAAAATACTGGGTACTTCTGTCTATAGAAAAGAATGTGACAGCACTATTACAATCAGCGCTGTCACATGGGATGTCCATAAACCTAGCCTGCAATGACTTTTAGCTTAACAGATCTTTCCTTTCAACACTCTGCAGCTTAAAGCAGAACTATACTCACCTTGGATACAGTGTTCTGGAGTTCCCCGCTAGCTGCTGATATCGTCGGGTGGTCGGATTTTGGGTCTTTATCACCAGCTGCTTTCATTGGCCAGGCAGGGTTGACATCACTTCCACGCATGCAGGGGAGTGTAGTCAGCATTGCCAAATTTCTACAGTGAGGCATGTGGACAGTTCACTATACAGGGCGGACAGGCAGATAAGTAACTTTAATGAAGAAACAAAGCGTGTCTCTTTTACATTAAAAATCTTGTCTGGGGGTGTGGTTTGGCTATGGTGGTATGAGGACGCTTGTTCTGGGAGCTTTGCATGGACCAGGACTTACTTTCAGCTGACAAGCCTCTCTTTACAGCCACCTTCACATGTCTGGTGACTGAAGACAACAGCTGCATCCAGGACACCCGAGAGGAGCAGACTATTTTCTCAGCAAACACACCGCCCGTTCTTCTCCCGTGGCCCCTGCCAAGATGGCGCCGACATGCGGCGGCCCCGCTTCTAGTAAAGACACTGCAACCTTCAGTGTCTGTTGTAAGGGAGGATGCAGCAGCTCTACCGTGCCCTTCCTCTCCCATAATGTCCCCAGAGCTCCCATAGGCAGACTCCCCAGCCTACTCCAGGCAGACACAGGAGCTGGATGCTCATGCAGGGAACTCCTGGCAGACATCTCCACTAAGCAGGACCTACAGGCAATGGTCACTTCAATAGTCAATGCTCTCTCCCATAAACTGGTGGATTCAGTGGAGGAATGGGTAACTGATCTAGAGGCCTCTGCAAACTCTGACAGCAGGCTCACTGCACTAGAGGCTGACCAGAGCAGGCATTTCGCTGCCACCTCGTTGATGTGCAACTACGGTGAGAACCGTAATAGGCCAAACAACCTACACCCCTTAGGGGGATTCCGGAAGCCATTATGGGCACAGATTTGCATGCTACAGTGTCAGCGATCCTCAACCAGCTGCTGGGCAAACCACCTACTGCATAGCTGGAACTAGACTAGCACCGGGTCCAGCGAGTGCAAAAGCCCTGTCCATCACCCTTAACTTCAGCAGCCTCTGCAGTTCCTCTGAGAGACTCCCTTTGCCGGGTCCATTTTTAACACCATCAAAGAAGAAATATTACGTCTAAAGGCTCTATTGACTTTGACGGTGCCACAATTAGAGTGTATCCTGATGTCTTCCAGGCAGACCCGAGCAATGCGGGGGATGCTGCATCCCCTGTTGGAAGTTATCCGGGAGACAAAGGCGACCTACAGATGGGGCCACCCGTTCCATCTTATTGTCCGTAAACAGGGAGTGCAGTTTTCTATGCTCCCATGAGCAGTTGCCAGCGCTGTTTGACTTCTTGGACAAGCCCATTGTCGAGGTCCCGAACTGGTTGGACTTCTTGTTGAATACAGGGGCTTCCTACTCATCTTTGCCAAGATCACAGCGGACCAGGTGATCTCGTTCCAGAGACTCCAGTCGAGTCCTCCACATGCTGCCTCGGAAGACGGATTCAAGTTCATCCACTTCATTAGGCTCTATCACTGTAGGCCTGGTTTCTCCCTCCTGAAGAACACTTTCTGGATCATTCACTTCATAGTTGATCTTATATACATATATACACACACACACACGCGTCACCAATGCATATCTCTGCTATATTTGGCTTTCCTCCCCTGTATGTTGCCTTTGGACCCCCACCCCGAGCCTCCTCATACCAGCCCCACCTTGCACGCATTTGGCTTAGACAGCCACTAATCTCTAGAATAGTCTCTAGAGACCAGGGGCCTTGGAGCACCCACACGGTTCGGGATATACATGTGTCTCAATGGCCAATACCCAATCGGTGGTTTCCCTGGTCACGGCCGATTGCTGCTCCCTCCCTTTCTTTTTTTTCTGGGGGGCGGTGAGTCGGTCGCCCAAAGAGATTACTGCTGCTATGCAGATGGACCTCCTTCTCCTTAGTTTTTTTTCACATAGGACATGGATCGGCTGCTGATCAACAGCCCCACCATTGTTCACCTAGAGAAAGAGTTTTGCAGTTTTAAATTTTTTCACTCCTCCCATTCCAATGTGGGCATTGCCTGTTTTCGTGGGGCTATGGGGTCCATCTCGCAGCAGAGTACTTTATGAATATCTTCATTATGGGTTCTAGACTTATGCTCACATTATACTAGTTGACATAGGGCAGGGTTTTAGATATCTTACACATTGTGCCATCAGGCCAGGGATTAGTTTCGCCCCTGTGTTTCCCACCTCGATTTTCCCCTCCTCTCCCCCCCTCCCCTCTGTCGCTCTTTTATCTACCATCTCCTCTCTCCCGTGATCTTCCTTCTCTTGGGTTCCGCTGTCGCTCGTCCAGGGCTACCCTGTGGGTTTTTCTCCCTTAACCTCCCTGTCCGTGGACTTTCCATGGGCGTACCACAGTCCCTCGCCTATGTCTAAATCGAAAGGAGTCAGTATACTGGTCGCTAAGTCAGTACTGTGGACTCTGGATGAGGTGCAGATAGACACCCAAGGTCACTTCCTCCTACTGAAGGGGAAGTTTAGGATGTTCAGATCACCTTTGCCAATGTCTATTTTGTGGATCATCCCCAATTCCTCCAGGACCTTCTTCCTGTTCTTTTGGAATTTTCTGAAGGACTCTTATGCCGCATACACACGATCGGAATTTCGGCCAGCAAAAGACCGATAAGAGCTTTTCATCGGAAAATGTGACCGTGTGTATGCTCCATCGGAATTTAACTGGCTAAATTCCCACCAACAAAAATTTGAGAGCATGTTCTCAATTTTTCCGACGGAAATTCCGATCGTGTGTATGCAATTCTTGATGGTGGGAATTTGGTGTGACCGTGTGTATGCAAGACAGCTTGAGCGAAATTCCATCGGGAAAACCATCAGAGCTTTTTCAGACCAAAATTCCCATCGCGTGTACACAGCAGTCTTTGGGGGAGATCTTAATCTCGCTATGGATCCCCTATTGGACGTGTCGCGGGGTTCCCCTCACCTTTCTTATTCTCGCCTCAAACGTTTGAAGGCAGATCTGCAGCTCTTGCATCTGGTGGACCCTTGGCGTTTTTTGAACCCTCAGGAGTGGGATTACTCTTTTCTCTTCCGTCCACCACACATACGCGACTTGATTATCTCATCAGGCTTTACCTAGAGTTCCGGCTGCAAGCATTGATGTTATTTCCCTCTCTGACCATGCTCCTGTCCATGCAACCGGGTGCCGTCTCACACAGTCCCCCTTCGTGGAGACTGAATAAGTCAGTAATACAGTCCCCAGAGAACCATTTTACACTGCAGATAACCTTGACGGAGTGCTTTTGCATTAACCGCGAGTCGGTGGATAATCCGTTGGGTGGTTAGGGAGGCACATAAGCCGGTTGGGCAAAATGCACCAATTAGGAACGGTGGTCGCATTAAAAGGGAACGCACCTGCCGCGCGGAAGAACGTCTCGCAGAGTTGCGCAGATTGGAATGCTCCCACAAAGCGACTCTTGCACGCTCCGCTTACCAGGATCTTCTTAAAGTGTGGGAGGAGTTGGCGGTCTCTTATCTACTATAAGACGAAGCAAAAATTAGCGTGGGCCCATCTCACTATATATGAATTTTCCAAAAAAACAGGTACGTTACTGGCTCTGACCTTACCTGGTCCGCGTACCAAAACTTTTATTCCATACATTAAGGACCCCTCTGGACAGAAACTGGCCACCTCTAAGTTGATGGCGTCCGCCTTTAAAACTTTTTATCATGACTTGTATAACCTTGGTGGCTCTGCCCGATCAGCCTCCCCCTTGGTGGAAGCCTCCAGGATACAGCCCTACCTAATGTCTTCGGGAATGCTGTCCATGCCTCCCGAGATTCAGGAGGAATTGGAGGAGCCAATCACAATGTCAGAGTTGGAGAACTTCCCTCAGGTCTGGATGGCCTTACTCCAGCTTATTACAAAGCTTTCTTTGAGGTATTGGCCCCTCATTTGACTTCTGCGCTTAACTTCATAACAGATGGGAAGAACATGCCCCTGGACAGTCTGAGAGCTTACATCACATTGATCCCAAAGGAGGGGAAGGACCTCTCTCATTATGAGAATTAC
Organism: Lithobates pipiens; assembly: GCF_037356315.1. Lineage (NCBI taxonomy): Eukaryota > Metazoa > Chordata > Amphibia > Anura > Ranidae > Lithobates > Lithobates pipiens. The sequence goes on from NW_027507790.1 coordinate 158,823,457, forward strand.
CGCCTGATCACCCTTCTAAATTCAGATCTGAAACGGTTTGCCAAAATCCTGGCCAACCGGTTACCTTTCCCATGTCCCTCGTCTCATCCACAGGGATAAGACGGGCTTTGTGCCTCTCCGTGAACCCAGGGATAACACAATCCGAGTCCTCAATTTGATCCCGCCATCTCTTCCTCCTGCGGTCTATGGATGCGGAGAAGGTTTTTGATAGGGTAAACTGGCAGTTTATGCAAGCCACTCTGGAACATATTGGTCTGGGGTCCTCTATGTTAAGCTGGATCCTCTCCCTATATTCTTGTCTCTCAGCTGCAGTTAAAGTTAGTGAAACAAGGTCTAATTTCTTTGCAATCATGAATGGTATTCAGGGATGCCCGCTCTCGCCCCTGATCTTCAATCTTACTCTGGAACCCTTTCTATGCACAGTGAGACTTGATTCTAGCATTGTGGGCCTCTGGAAAACCTCAGGCCTTCACAGATGATTTGATTTTCTGACGGATCCACTGACATCCTTGCCAAATCTACTACACTCAATCCATGAGTATGGCACCCTGTCATACTTCCAAATCAATTTATCCAAATCCTCTGCTCTCAACTTTATAGTGAAGCAGGCTGTAATCAGATGTCTCCGTCCCTCTTTTCCCTTTTCACTGGGCAACTGACTTTGTTCGTTATTTGGAAATGTCACGCCAGACCTTGCTACTCTTTAGTCTGCAAATTTTGAGCCACTTCTTTTAAACATGAGAGCTGACTTTGCTGGCATTCACTCATGTTGACCTGGTTTGGCCATTGCAATGCCCTCAAGATGACATTATTGCCAAAAGGTACTTTATCTTCTACAAGCTCTCCTCATCAGATTACCTCCCTGTTTTTCAAGCGAATGAACTCTCTTCCGGGAATTTGCGTGGTTCCATCGGAAATCCCATCTCCAACGCCAACTTCTCCATCACCCTCAACAGGGTGGAGTTGGCCTCCCAGATGTGCGGGCTTACTTTAGGGCGACTCACCTCACCAGGTTGGTGGACTGGCATTGCCATGCTGAGACAAAACTCTAGGTGGCTATGGAGCTGGAGGTCTCCGGTGACACGGCAAAGAGCTGGCCCTGGATCACCTCCCAACTGCCAAAAGACCTAAATACCCATCCTACTCTAGGTAACACTTTGATGGTTACGAGGGACACCTTTCTGAGCTCTTCACTTTCACCATTGCCATCACCCATGATACCTATTCCAAGGGAATCCGGGGTTCCAGCCATGCCCCCACAACCCAGTTCCAAAGTTTAGCAAGCTTTCCTCCACTGCCCTTACGAACACCTCGGTTCCCCCAATAGACATTTGGGGTAGCTTCCAGCTCAGGCATTTCCTTGGCCAGTGTGCTTGTTCTCTGGGCGTTTCCCCCCATCAACTTACAGAAACAGAGAGGGAACCAATTCACCACTGCCTTTCCAGTATCTATGCTGCCTTGATCCAACCAAAAGAAGATTTTACCAAGGTGTTCCTTTCTAAGTGGGAATCAGATCTTCCTATGTATTTCACTGATCAATAAAAGGAGAAAATTCTTCATTTTGCTCAGAAATCTTTAATTGCCACTAAGGTCTAAGAATCCAGCTACAAGATTTTGACTAGGTGGCATAGGGTTCCCGTGACTCTACGCTGCATTTTTCCACAGGTACCAGATAGACGCTGATGCAACCTGACCGAGGCACAATGTTCCACATTTTCTGGGACTGCCCAAAAATTAAACCATTCTGGCAGGGGGTGGATGACCTCCACCATCTGACCAATGTTGATCTAGCAGGAAACCCGGTGGCGTGTCTGCTGCAGCTCAAAACACGGGCATTAAAAAAAATAAGGCCTCTCTCACGATCCAGTTGTTGAATGTTGCAAAGGCTTGTATTTGACTGTGCTGGAGATCTGTGATTCCACCCTCGAGGTCTCTTTGGTACTCCAAAATGAATGAGCTTAGGGACATGGAGGATCTTGCGCGACCTTATACAAATCGGGAGACCTTTCGGGACACTTGGAGGCCATGGCAACATTTTGTATACATGGACGCCTATTTACGATATATTTCGGAACCCGTGTGAATTCCTGGGTTATGTCCGATTTTGGCCTTGGCCGGGCAACCCGATCTTACTTCTCTGGTCATAAGTCTCTTCACCCCCTCCACCCTTCATCATTTTACCTTCTTTACCCACTCCTCTCTTCCCCCTTTTGGAGCCAAGTGCCCAAAAACATGTTTTCAAGGCCCCTGGGGCCCCCTAAGTGACCCAAGGATTTTATTACATTACTTAGAGATGATATCTGTTGCCTCTAGCTAAGCCAGTAGTTCTGTTGGCTGATAACCGATTTAAAGTTTGTTTGATCTCTAAGCTCTGATGGCTGCGATCCGTTTTGCCATTTGTTTTACTCTATTATGTTTATTATAGCTGAGCAGTCCATATTATGCACAATTTATACTCCATGTTGGCCATCTGTGTACCCCTTTATGCTCTTTCCTGTTTGGTTTAAAAGAATTACAAAAAAATAATAATAATCTTGTCTGCCCGCCTATCTATATATATTATATATATATATATATATATATATATATATATATATATATATATATATATATATATATATACACGTTCCACTCTGACAGAGCAGACTGGGAGTAAAAAATATAAATATATGCCATTGGGCAGGACTAAATATAGTGAACCTGCATGGGCAAAGCATTTATTCACAAAGCTGTGTTTGCTGTAATACACATTAAAGGGACCATTATTTACAATTGGATAACAAGGCAGAACAACATGCTAAACTACACAAATGCATTTTAGAAATAATATACCCGTCATAAGATGATTATATGCCTCCTGTTTGTTGATTTTCCCATGGAACCACCTTTTGAAGTTAAAGGGGGAAAAAAAAAAAGGATTAGAGAAAAAATAAACAAACAACACACAGGTTTTGCTTTGTGTTTACAATATGATCATGGTGTCATTTTGTTTTCTCAATACTGCATACCAAATTAAACCATGGCCCCCCCACCCCAAAGCACCTTGCCCCCATGTTGATGAGGACAAGGGCCTCTTTCCGACAACCCTGGCCGTTGGTTGTCGGGGTCTGCGGGCGGGGTTTTATCGGAATCCGTGAGCCCCCTTTAATAAGGGGGCCCCCGGATCCCAGCCCCCACCCTATGTGAATGAGTATGGGGTACAATGTACCCCTACCCATTCACCTGTGAAAAAAAAAGTAAAAAAATAAAAAAAAAAACACAGGTGAATGGGTAGGGGTACATTGTACCCCATACTCCTTCACATAGGGTGGGGGGCTGGGATCCGGGGGCCCCCTTATTAAAGGGGGCTCACGGATTCTGATAAGCCCCCCGCTCGCAGACCCTGGCCGTTGGTTGTCGGGAAGAGGCCCTTGTCCTCATCAACATGGGGACAAGGTGCTTTGGGGTGGGCGCGCGGCCCCCCTTTCCCCAAGGCACCCCCCCATGTTGAGGGCACGCGACCTGGTACGGCTCAGGAGGGGGAGCTCACTCGTCCCCACCCCCTTTCCTGGCCGGCCGGGTAGCGTGCTCGGATAAGAGTCTGGTATGGATCTGGGGGGGGGACCCCCATGCCATTTTTTCGGCGTAGGGGGGTTCCCCTTTAAATCCATACCAGACCTAAGGGCCTGGTATGCTCTCGGAGGGGGAACCCATGCCGTTTTATTTTTTTAAATTTGGCGTGGAGTTCCCCCCCTTCAGAGCTCATTCTCTGATTGGCCACTGCAAAAGTTGCCTGGCCTGGAGCGACTTAAAGTCGTGTTGTAAGTCACCCCAAGTCGTGTCCAAGTTGCCTCCAAAAGTCGTGTTGAAAGTCGTGTTGCCCCTGTGTGACCCAACCCTAATTTTCCACTTCTTAATAAGTCATTAAACAGTACTGGACTAGCATAGTCAAGGCTTTGGATATCCTTTTTATACGCTTTTACATCTTTGTAAAGTTTCATTACCTTGTTACTCTGCTCTTATGACTGTTCTTTTCTACCTCCCCATGTGGCTTAGTATCAAGCCTGCTTAGTGCATCCATGTGAGAGCTAACAAACTCATTGACTATTTTTGCACAGACACCAATAGTGATTTAAATGTGGGAAATTAACCTTTAATTGCCATTTTAACCTGTGTGTGGCGCCTTTGTGTCTGTACCAAGGCCAAACATTCCAGGGTATGTAAACTTTTTATGAGAGCCATTTGGGTGATTTCTGTTATGATTTAACCACTTCAGCCTCGGACCATTTTGCTGGTCAAAGACCAGACCACTTTTTGCGATTCGGCACTGCGCCGCTTTAACTGACAATTGCGCGGTCATGCGATGTGGCTCCCAAACAAAATTGACGTCCTTTTTTTCCCACAAATAGAGATTTCTTTTAGTGGTATTTGATCACCACTGCGTTTTTTATTTTTTGCGCTATAAACAAAAATAGAGCGACAATTTTGAAAAAAAACTCATTTTTTTTTTACTTTTTGTTATAATAAATATCCCCCAAAAATATATAAAAACAATTTTTTTCCCTCAGTTTAGGCCGATATGTATTCTTCTACATATATTTGGTATAAAAAAAATAAAATAAATCGCAATAAGCGATTATTGATTGGTTTGCGCAAAAGTTATAGCGTTTACAAAATAGGGGATAGTTTTATGGCATTTTTATTTTATTTTTTTTTACTAGTAATGGCGGTGATCAGCAATTTTTATTGTGACTGCGACATTATGGCGGACACATCAGACATTTTTGACACATTTTTGGGACCATTGTCATTTATACAGCAATCACTGCTATACAAATGCAGTGATTCCTGTGTAAATGACACTGGCAGTTAAGGGGTTAACTAGTGGGTGGCAGTGTAGGGGTTAAGTGTTCCTAGGGGTGTGTTACTAACTGTTGAGGGCTGGGCTTTCATTTAGTGAACACTGATCTCTGCTCCAATCACATGGAGCAGAGATCAGCGTCACTAGTTGCTAGGCAGAACAGGGAGATGCTGTTTATAACGGCATCTCTCCGTTCAGCCGCCCCGTGAGACGATCGCGGGTAAGCCCGCGGCGATCGAGTCGGCGGGACCTGCGACCAGACACACGGGGGTCCCGACCAGAGCGCGGCAGCGCGCTCGCGATGGTAGGGCGCGACGTACATCGGCGTGCGCTGGTCGGGAATCAGTTAAAAAGGATCCAAAAAACTATGTGATAATAAATGGCATCATGTGATTGCTATCCTTAAAAAGAGACGTATGTTTTTTTTTTATTCATACTTAACTCAGTGGATGGAGCATCAGACGAATGCTGCAGCTGTCCCCCGCCATCTCTGCACTGAGAACCAAGCCACCGGACATCGCCGATGGCTCTGTTCTCACAGATCCCCCAGAGGAAAGCTGCTGTCACAGTCAGTGTCTCTCCTCTCTGATCCTCCACACTCACTGGTTTGCCGAGTTGTGGAGGGGCGGGGAGATGCTGTCTTGGCAGCTCGTTGAGCCACTGAGACTGCCATCAATCAAGGCAACTGGTGGAACCAGACTTGGGAAGTTGGGATGATGCGCTGCCTCAACTGAAAGTGGAATTCAGACCACTCTTCGCAGACCATTCCTGTGACCCATAGGAGAAGTCCAGCTTAAAAAGCTCAGGCAGGACTTTAAATAAAAGACAATTTTTTTGGCATGATCAGCCATATTGTCAATATTAACCACTTCAGCCCCAGAAGATTTTACCCCCATCCTGACCAGAGCACGTTTTAGAATTTGGCACTGCGTTGCTTTAACTGACAATTGCACGGTCATGCAATGCTGTACCCAAACAAAATTTACGTTCTTTTTTTACCCACGAATAGAGCTTTTTTATGGTGGTACTTGGTCACCTCTGTGGTTTTTATTTTTTGCGCTATAAACAAAAAAAGCGTAAATTTTTTTTTTTTTTTTTACTTTTTTGCTATAATAAATATATAAATATCCCCCAATTTAAAAAAATAAAATAAAAAATTTCATTTCATTCAATCAGTGTACTCTTCTACAGATTTTTGGTCAGAATAAATATCGCAATAAGCGTATATTTTGATTGGCTTGCACAAAAGTTATAGTGTCTACAAACTATGGGAAAGATTTATGCCATTTTTATTATTATTGTTTTTTTTACTAGTAATGGCGGTGATCTGCAATTTTTTGCGGTATTGCGACGGACAGATCGGACATTTTTGACACATTTTCAGGACCACTGACAATTCTACAGTGATCAGTGCTCTAAAAATGCACAGATTACTGTGTAAATGTCACTGGCAGGTAAGGGGTTAACACTAGGGGGCGATCAACGTGTGTTCCCTTAGTGTGTTCTAGCTGTATGGGGATAGAACTGAGTAGGAGGAGACATATCGCTGTTCCTACTTAGTAGGAAAAAACGGCATGTCTCCTCTCCTCTGACAGCACAGACAAATCCCTATGCTGGCGCTCATGCACACGATCGCATGTGGCCAGAAAGGGGAAGGACCTACCCATACGGGGTTTCGCCCAGGAGAGCCGTTCTGCCGCAGTATATCTGCGTGAGCCGGTTAAATCGGATTTCCGGACACATTATTTTTATTTTTTTTCTTCAGGAATCCGAGTATAGTGCATTATTAACATAAAGAACAATATTATATGTTTGCGAGTGGATGTCGATAATATATTTATTTTATACTCACAACTTAGTAAATCCTCTTCTGGTCTTTGCCATGATGATTGTGGGCATGTGAAGCCCAATCGCAATAATTTCCTTGATCACCGATGGAGAAGTGCATGCTGGGTAACCAGCATGCACCTCTCGATATCGTGCATGTGTGATGCTCCGGCGGCCGTAGCGCCATTTAGAAAGTTGACATAACAATTGTCTTGCTCCGTGGTTATGGCAACAGCCTTAAATTGCATAATTTCCTGCTGGAAAATAGCACAATTTTTGCTCACGGTACTGCCCACAGAGTCTCGGAAATGATGACTCACATTTCTCAGGAGCACAGGCAGGGGAGGAAGTGGCGAGGTGCTCCACGGACCAGGAAGTGTCAGATTAGGAGCATTACATAGCAACAGGGCATTTATGGCAAGTATTTAAAAAAAAAAATTCCCCCAAATGTTTCTTTAGGATTAAAGGTCTGTGATTATGTAAAACTATTTTCAGGGTAGAACTCCTCTTTAATACCAAAATTTCACATTTTCTGCCAGGGTATGCTAACTTTTGAGCACAACTGTATGTGGAAAAAACTTCAGTAATAATGCAACTGATATCATTTTTCTTGTGCTATACTTACAGCTTGCCTTCATGTGGATCTTCTTCCCTCCCCTTAAAAAATAAATAAAAATAAAATAGACATTTGTCAAAATCCTTTTTTTATTTTCCATGATACACATCACTCATTTCTTTTGCTTTATGATCCTCTTATAGTACCGCTAGATTACCACCACCTAGAAGGCCCTAACAGGATCCTCTCATTCCAAACTTAAAAGCCAATGCAATATGGCAATCTGGAGGCGCTCTGTACAGAGCATCCCCCCAGAAATGCAAGTTCCTCCTTGTGTGATTGGCTCACTGATTTTCCCAGTAGTCTGCACTAAGATACAAATTAGATTTTGGGAATCCAACAAAAATTGCATTTTTGGTGAGCTACTTCCAAAGGGAAATCCCATCTAAAGGGATTCAGACCCTGCTAGTTTCCTCATTAGAACAGCCGCAGATGATTGATAAAGTCACTCCTATTGACACAAACAGCTATTTCCTCAAAATAAAAAGGTAGGAATCTGCAACAAAATTTGTTTAAATCCCTGCAATGTACGTAGATCACACAGAGGGGGATTTCTTTTATTTCTCAGCAAATGGAGTTAAGAGTGGTGCAAATTGCCTCAAAGGGAACTTTTTAGGTACCTTCAGGTTAAACAATTTTACAATATGCTGACAACATTCTCTGGACCAGCTCACTAACTTTGAACGCACATGCACCGAGAATGCCCACTCAACTAATTTGTAGGCTCTATCAGCATGTAGATAAATGGAAATCAGACCCCAGTGTCAATTTGGAACTAGAAGACATGCTCAGCACTTGGGTAGCAACTAAATCTTGCTCACGAAATGTGGCTGCTCTGGAAACTATCGACAAAGTTCTCTCAAGATGGTACCTAGTCCCACAAAGGATAGCCACATTTTTTCCAAATTATCCACTGTTCTTTTTTACAAGCTGGAAAGACAGGGCTACCTATCCACATATCTGGTGAGGAGATAAAGCTAAGCAACTCCAGGTAAGAACAATCTTTCTATCCAACCTTCCAGTGCAAGTCCAGCACGCGATCTGGATGAGAAGTCAATAGAACAGGAAAAGGTTGACTGCAGTCGCAGGTGTGAAGCAATAGTGATAACTTTGAGATTAACGCATTTCACAAACCAAAATTTGCTTAATCATGATTAAGCGAATTTTGATTTGTGAAATGTGTCATTCTCTGCCAGGTCTGCATTGATGTTTTATGATTTCATATGAAGTCGCTTTGATGGATTTTTATCTTCAATGAAGTTATCAATATTGCTTCACACCTGCGAGTGCAATCAACCTTTTCCTGTTCTATTGACTACTTATCCACATGTCTGGTGGTCCTGCCCTATGTTCAGAAACTTTTGGACTGAAATCTTCAACATCCCCTGCCATATTGAAAAAACTCAAAATGACTAGACCGGTTGATCCTGCTACTCAATCAGCATTTCCCAGCCATTACCAGATCATAATCCAACTTCAAACTAGTGGGCACAAATTACCAATAGTTTAAATATAATGGCAGATAAAAGTATCATGAAATATTGATCATAACAAGTATAAAAACATGCAGACACAAGCCAACTTTCTCTGAAGGACCCTCAGGGCCAGACGTAGTTTCCCTAGTAATCAGTGAGGTTATGAACACGTTGGTCTATTTTTTAAAAGACATAAAAACCTACCCACTGGGTGAGAGTTACAAAAAGGAATGGACAAGAGCAAGTATAAACCAATAAAGTTTCTTGATTACGCCTTCCCTTTCATCGAGAGATGTTATATCTAGTAGTCTGAGGGCTTGACATACATGCCACTCCTGAAGATGTCCATTGGATGAAACATGCTGACTGGGAAGTGCTACATCAGATGATACCAGGAAGTTTGGTCACAATAGCCATTGCCAGAGGGGGGCAGCATTTTTATATGTTCCCACTCAACTGCTGTAACACCATCTTCTTACATACACACTGAACCAAAGCGTGTTTATATGAAGCAGGATTAAAATGGAGCGCTTCTGACCTTAATAGTAAAAGGTATCACTTGGCTCTGGTGAGTGAGCTGTATCTGATATATGCACAAAAAGCCATTTCAAATTTGAAGAGAGATTGAACACAAAAAGCAGCAATATGTTACATCACAACAGAGTGGACTTTTTACTTTCACATTGAACTCTGTTTTGCTGAAATTGTATGGGAGCATACTAGTATTCATATAGGTTTGTTTAATAAGCATACATTTATTCATTAATCTAATCAAACCCAGGTTTTACGCATAATTTACTTTTTAATTATATTTATTCAGTGCAGGGCACATTTAAGGTATTATAGAAGTAAAAAATGCCACATCAACCAGGGTTAACATAAACCAAGACTTGACCACAATTGCTGGGATTAGGGACTTGCAAATATAAAAAACAAGGTGCATAAAAAGTGTAAGCACTTATTAATGCCCCTACATGTTCCAAGCTTTCTTTTAAGTCGCTTGTCTCCACAAATGACTCAACATCAAGAACTATTAAAATATGTAAGCAAATGTACATCTAAACCAAGAAGAAACCACACAGACTAACCACTTCTTTCACCAAATCTTCAACTATAAGCCCCTGCTCGTTTGTACGAAGATTGGTAACCCACATCCATCCGTCTTCTAACTCATTGTGGACAATAAACATATCACCTTTCAAGAAACTGCAAAAAAAAAAAAAAAAAAAAAAGACAATTAGTATATATATACATACTCCATGCCACAAGCCTCAAATAGAGTTTGTACCTTAGACACGGTAAGTACGAGCCTGTGACAAAGCACAGAATTATATTTGCACAGGTTCTATACAGTGACAGTCGTTTTAAAGATAAAACTAGACAAAATTGTTTTCTTGCATCTCTGTATTTAAAGGAGAAGTTCACCTTTGTAAAAAAAAAAAATCTATATATATTAAATGCAATCTTTTTTCCGGTAAAAAAAATAGATTTTTTTTTTTTTTTTTTAAACTAGGAGACTGCAAAGCATTGCAGATCACAGGTGCAATGCAGGGCTCCTGCAGATTTTCAGTGTAAGCCGTCTGCTCCAACATCACATGAGCAGGCAGTTACACAATGACAGGTTCATCACTGAACTAGTTCATTGAGAACTACGATCCGACAAGTGCCTGTTGGTACTTGTAGTTCTCTCATTCTCAGAACTCTGAATGAATGACGCAGCCAGGTGGGCGGAGCCTTGCATGGTCGCTTTCTTTTTTAATTGTGACAGAAGGTGCAGGGAGAAGATCTGCAGCACACTGTCACAATGGAGGGGGGGGGGGGCATTATGTTACTGCTTGTGATACTGTAGTACATGGTTTGTGACCAAACAATATGATCATAGCTGAAATGTAAACTGGTCATATCACTGGTCCTTATCAGATATACAGCGTTTAAATCTTTTTTTTAATCTGAGAAACCAGAAAATATAGCTAGAATATGTCAACCTCCTAAATAATTTACCTTATTTCATCTGTGTCTGGGACTTTAGTGTATGGAAGAATGGCACGCACTCGCCGTCTGTCTTCAACTGGCTGCAAATAGAGTATAAGGCTCAAAATAATTTTCTGTACATAATATGAACATTTGTTAACTACCTTTTCTCAATAGTTTGCTAATAAAATTATTATAAAACTTCTTATGATTCACAATAGAAAAAGTATAACAAATATACAAAAAAATCAAGACCCCAGCAACCAGAAAAACTCTGCAAATAGCCATCTACAGGAAACATCTTTATTGAAATAAACCTATTAGAGAATAGGTGTGACAACCACCCAATGTCTTGCTAATCTGAGCACAGGACAATGTAAATTTCCAGGCTGTGCTGGCCAACCTCATACATTCTCCAGTGATCCACAGGAGCCAAACAATGGCACTACCACATGCTTTTCTTTAGGTACAGTGCCTTGAAAAAGTATTCACACCCATTGAAATTTCCCACATTTTGTCATTTTACAGCCAAAAAAAAATGTAAATGTATTTTATAGAGATTTTATGTGATAGACCAACACAACGTGGCACATAATTGTGAAGTGGAAGGAAAACGATAAATTGTTTTCAACATTTTTTTTACATAGCAGAAAAGTATGGTGTGCATTTGAATTCAGCCCCCCCCCCCCAAGTCAATACTTTGTAGAACCAGCCTTCGTGACAATTACAGCTGCAAGTCTTTTTGGGGATGTCTCCTCCAGTTTTGTACAACTAGAGTGAAATTGTTGCCCGTTCTTCTTTGCAAAATAGTAGCTCAAGCTCTGTCAGATTGGTTGGAGAGCATCTGTGAACAGCAATTTTAAAATCTTGACACAAATTCTCAATTGGATTTAGGTCTGGACTTTGACTGGGCCATTCTAACACATGGATATGCTTTGATCTAAACCATTCCATTTTAGCGCTGGCTGTATGTTTAGGGTGGTTTTCCTGCGGGAAGGTGAACCCCCGCCCCAGCCTTAAGTCTTTTGTAGACTCTAAAGCCCCATACACACTATCAGATTTTCTGCCGATTTACCAAAACCATGTAGTAGAAGGGCCTGCCTGATTGTATATAAATTTAAACTCCTAAGGTTTGACCTAATATTATATGGTTTTGGTAAATCTGAAAGAAAAAAAAAAAAAAATCAGCAAAAGATCTGATGGGCTTTACAGGTTTTCTTCTAACATTGACCTGTATTTGGCTCCATCCATCTTTCCATCAACTGACCAGCTTCCCTGTCCCTGCTGAAGAAAAGCATTCCCACAACATGAGGCTGTCGCCACTGTTTTTCACAGTGGGGATGATGTGTTCAGGGTGACATGCAGAGTTACTTTTCCACCACACATACAGTGGGGCAAAAAAGTATTTAGTCAGCCACCAATTGTGCAAGTTCTCCCACTTAAAAAGATGAGAGGCCTGTAATTGTCATCATAGGTATACCTCAACTATGAGAGACAAAATGTGGAAACAAATCCAGACAATCACATTGTCTGATTTTTGAAAGAATTTATTTGCAAATTATGGTGGAAAATAAGTATTTGGTCACCTACAAACGAGCAACATTTCTGGCTCTCACAGACCTGTATCTTCTTCTTTAAGAGGCTCCTCTGTCCTCCACTCATTACCTGTAATAATGGCACCTGTTTGAACTTGTTATCAGTATAAAAGACACAAGTCCACAAACCTCAAAACAGTCACACTCCAAACTCCACTATGGTGAAGACCAAAGAGCTGTTGAAGGACACCAGAAACAAAATTGTAGACCTGCACCAGGCTGGGGAGACTGAATCTGCACTAGGCAAGCAGCTTGGTGTGAAGAAATCAACTGTGGGAGCAATAATTAGAAAATGGAAAACATACAAGACCACTGATAATCTCCCTAGATCTGGGGCTCCACGCAAGATCTCCCCCCGTGGGGTCAAAATGATGACAAGAACAGTGAGAAAAAATCCCAGAACCACACGGGGGGGACCTAGTGAATGACCTGCAGAGAGCTGGGACCAACGTAATAAAGGCTACCATCAGTAACACACTATGCCTCCAGGGACTCAGATCCTGCAGTGCCAGACGTGTCCCCCTGCTTAAGCCAGTACACGTCTGAGCCCATCTGAGGTTTGCTAGAGAGCATTTGGATGATCCAGAAGAGGAGTGGGAGAATGTCATATGGTCAGATGAAACTAAAGTAAAACTGTTTGGTAGAAACACAAATCGGCGTGTTTGGAGGAGAGTGAATGCAGAGTTGCAACCAAAGAACACCATACCTACGTTAAAGCATGGGGGTGGCAACATCATGCTTTGGGGCTGTTTCTCTGCAAAAGAAATAGGACAACTGATCAGTGTACATGAAGGAATGAATGGGGCCATGTATCGTGAGATTTTGAGTGCAAACCTCCTCCCATCAGCAAGGGCATTGAAGATGAAATGTGGCTGGGTCTTTTAGCATGACAATGATCCCAAACGCACCACCCGGGCAACGAAGGAGTGGCTTCGTAAGAAGTATTTCAAGGTCCTGGAGTGGCCTAGCCAGTCTCCAGTTCTCAACCCCATAGAAAACCTTTGGAGGGAGTTAAAGTCCATGTTGCCCAGCGACAGCCCCAAAACATCACTGTTCTAGAGGAGATCTGCATGGAGGAATGGGCCAACATACCACCAGCAAGTGTGTGACAACCTTGTGAAGACTTATGCCGCGTACACACGAGCGGACTTTTCAACATCCAAAGTCCGAAGGACCGAGTCCGTCAGACTATCCGATCGTGTGTGGGCTGCAACGGACTTTTGATTCACCAAAGTCTGACGGACTTTAGAATATGGAACATGCTTCAAATTTTCCAGAAGGAACTCCGCCGGACCCGGTCCCCTTCGAAAACTCCGCTCGTGTGTATGCTACTCCGACGGACTAAAACCGACGCTAGGGCAGCTATTGGCTACTGGCTATGAACTTCCTTATTCGAGTCGGGTCGTACGTCATCACGTTCGAATCCGTCGGAGTTTAGTGTGATCGTGTGTGGCCAAGTCCGTTCGGCCGAAAAGTCTGTCAGAACTCCGTCGGAACTCCGGCGGAACTCCTTTGGAAGTCTGTCGGACATAAGTCCTCTCGTGTGTACGGGGCATTACAGAAAAAGTTTGACCTCTGTCACTGCCAAAGGATATATAACAAAGTATCGAGATGAACTTTTGATATTGACCAAATACTTATTTTCCACCATCATTTGCAAATAAATTCTTTCCAAATCAGACAATGTGATTGTCTGGATTTGTTTCCACATTTTGTCTCTCATAGTTGAGATATACCTATGATGAAAATTACAGGCCTCTCATCTTTTTAAGTGGGACTTTATAGGCATAATATGTGACACATATTTTGCCTATAAAGTCCCACCTGACAAGGGGAAATTTTTGTATATTCAAGATCGGGATGTTGGCTGTTAATTAGCAGAATTTGGTACAAACCTCCATATTTTTTGATATTCATCTTTTTAAGTGGGAGAACTTGCACAATTGGTGGCTGACTTTTTTGCCCCACTGTAGCATTTTGATTTTTGGCCAAAAAGTTCAATTTTGGTCTCATCTGAGCAGATCACCTTCTTCCACATGTTTGCTGTGCCCCCCACATGGTTTCTCCCAAACAGGACTTCTTATAGTTTTCTTTCAGCAATGGCATTTTTGCATTCCATTAAGGCCAGATTTGTGGAGTGCATGACTAATAGTTGTCCTGTGGACAGACTCTCCCACCTGAGCTACGGCTCTCTGCAGCTCCTCCAGAGTTACCATGGGCCTCTTGACTGCTTCTCTGATTAATGCTCTCCTTGCCTGGCCTGTCAGTTTATGTAGATGGCCATGTCTTGGAAGGTTTGCAGTTGTGTCACACTTATGCCATTTTCGGATGATGGATTGAACACCGCTCCATGAGATGTTCAAAGCTTGGGATATTTTATTATAACCTAACCCCGCTTTGAACTTCTCCACAACTTTATCCCTGACCTGTCTGGTGTGTTCATTGGCCTTCATGATGGTGTTTGTTCACCAAGGTTCTAAACAGCTGTATTTATACCAAGATTAAATTACACACAGTAGGGACTCTGTGTACTAATTAGGTGACTTCATTAAGGCAACTGGTTCCGCTAGATTTTAGTTTGGGACATCACAGTAAAAGGGGGCTGAATCCAAATGCGCTCCACACTTTTCACATTTGTAAAAGAAATTGAAAACCATTAATCATTTTACTTTCACTTCACAATTATGTGCCACTTTGTGTTGGTCATAAAATTCCAATAAAACACATTTACATTTTTGGTTGTAACAAGCCAAAATGTGAAAAATGTAAAAGGGGTATGAATATACCAGATGCTTTATTTTTTTCTTTTATCCCGTTTTGTTTTTTTCCTTCACTGTACTGGGGTCCAGTGCATTTTTGTTGAGTTCCAGCACAGTCTAGTGCGGAAAAAATGCAGCATGTTCTACTTTTTTCTCTGGAACTGGAACACCCTGGAACTGACCGCACTGGTGTGAACTATGCCATTGGAAACCATATAACCTACTTTCCATGTTTTTTTGATGCAGAAAAAAGATGCACTGGACTGCATGTGGTGTGAACTGGCCCTGAGAAGAATTTTGAAAATTAAGATCATTAGGGGCCGGTTCTAACTAGATGCAGCGAGCTGAGAAATTGTGGTACTAGCCCTGAGTCCCTGATCTTTTGTGAGACTTTTTTTGTTCGAAGGTTCTTCTTTCCTAATTGGTACTAAAATTCTGAATCATCCACCTAGAAAAGAGTCAGTGCTATTCAATGAATCTTTAAAAAGCAATTCCCCCATTATCTTAGTGTCGGAAACAAAACTGGAAAAAAACATCCTCTTAGGAGTTGCAGCTTTATTTTCTTCCATATGACATCTAGCACTGGATTGTATGTAGATACTTACACTGCCATAGCCATTCATTTATTTTATTGTAGAACATTCCCTATGATTTTCAGTACAGCATTTACCGTATATACTCGAGTATAGGCCGACCCGAATATAAGCCGAGGCCCCCAATTTACCCCCAAAAAAACTGGCAAACTTATTGACTCGTGTATAAGCCGAGGGTAAGACATGCCTGTCCATCCCTGTGTGTGTGTCCGTCCATCCCTGTGTGTCCGTCCATCCCTGTGTGTCCGTCCATCCCTGTGTGTCCGTCCATCCATCCCTGTGTGTGTGTGTCTCCATCCATCCATCCATCCCTGTGTGTGTGTGTATCCGTGTGTGTGTGTGTGTGTGTGTGTGTGTGTGTGTGTGTGTGTGTGTGTCCAGCCTACCTGTGTCCTGAGCCTTTGTCCCGAGCCTCCGTCCCGTGCCGAGCCTCCTTGCCTCCGTGCCTCGCCGCCGTGCCTCGCCGCCGTGCCTCGCCGCCGTGCCTCGCCGCCATGCCTTGCCTCCGGTCCCGTCCCGTCCCGTCCCGTGCCGTGCCGTCCTGTGCCTTGCCTCCGTCCCGTGCCCTCTTCGTTCGTCGGCGGCCATTGTAAAATTCAAAAGCTGCGCCGCCGCCTTCGCCTGTGATAGGCGGAACACTGAATTTCCCAGCAGCCTGTGTTCCGCCTATCACAGACGTCGTATCATCCTCGTCCGTAGTACGAGGATGATACGAAGTCCGTGATAGGCGGAACACAGGCTGCTGGGAAATTCAGTGTTCCGCCTATCACAGGCGAAGGGGGAGCCGGAGGCGCGGCTTTTGAATCAGAATGGCCGCTGTCTGTCTGCTCGACACGCTGATCGAGCGGGCAGACAGCGATGACTCGAGTATAAGCCGAGGGGGCACTTTCAGCCTCAAAAAAGAGGCTGAAAATCTCGGCTTATACTCGAGTATATACGGTAAGTTTGCATCAATGGTCTCCATCGGACTGTTTCCGTCGGAGTATCCAAAGGACCAAGTTTTCCAACTTGTCCGTAAAATTTTCCGACAAAATGCTCCGATCGGACATACTCCGACGGACAAAGTGCCACGCATGCTCAGATCAAATTCCTAGACCAAAGCTATTGGCTACTAGCCTGAACATAGTCCCGTCGTAACGAAATAACGTCATCACGTTATGTACAATCAGATTTTCCGACAAATTTGTCCGACCGTGTGTATGCAACAGTTTCGGACAAAATCCGTTGGACAAAATCCAACGGATTTGGTTGTCAGAATGTCGACCGTGTGTACAAGGGCTTACAAAGTGGAATTAACATGGATTGTTTGAGGATTTGCATCATTTAGTTTACAGCCCACAACTTTGCATCACAATAAAAAGAAAAAAAAAAAATCTTCAAACAACAAATAGGACAAAATAACAGAAAAAATTTCAATGTGCAAAACTATTCACCCCCCTAAAGTCAATACTTTGTAAATCCACCTTTTGTGACTATCACAGCTCCAAGTCGCTTTGGATAAGTCTCCATGAGCTTGCCATATGTTACCACTGGGATTTTTGCCCATTCCTCCTTGTAAAACTGCTCCAGCTCCTTCAAGTTGGATGGTTTGTGCTTGTGAACAGCAATCTTGAAGTCTGACCACAGATTTTTCTATTGGATTGAGGTCTGGGCTTTGACTACGCCATTCCAACACATTTACACGTTACCTCTTAAACCACTCAAGTGTTGCTTTAGCAGTGTGTTTGGGGTCATTGTCCTGCACGAAGGTGAACCTCCGTCCTAGCCTCAAATCACACACAGAGTGGTACAGGTTTTGCTCAAGAATATCCCTGCATTTAGCACCATCCATCTTTCCCTCAACTCTGACCAGTTTCCCAGTCCCGACTGCTGAAAAACATCCCCCCAGCATGATGCTGCCACCACCCTGTTTCACTGTGGGGATGGTGTTCTTTGGGTGATATGAGGTGTTGGGTTTGCGCCAGACATAGCGTTTTCTTTGATGGCCAAAAAGTTAAGTTTCAGACCAGAGCACCTTCCTCCATACATATTAGGAGTCTCCCACGTGCCTTTTTCGCAAATGCAAAATGTGCTATTTTGTTTTTTGCTGAAAGCAATGTCTTTCTGAAGATAATTGGATGCACCAGAGCTTTTTATGAGCTTTATAACAAAGGGGGTGAATACATACACACATGCCAATTTTATCAGTTTTTTTATTTTTAAATATATACATAAAACAATTTTTTCGAATTTTACTTCACCAACTTAGACAATTGTGTTCTGATCCATCACATATAAAAAAAATATATGAATATATATATATATGAAAAAAAAAAACAGAACTAAAGGCAGTAATGTAACAAAATAGGTAAAAAGGCAAGGAGGGTGAATACTTTTGCAAGGTACTGTATAACCTTTTTTATAGAACAATTCTGATAACAGTCTGAGATAGCTAGTTCTGCCTTTTGGGTCAGGGCATATTCAGGGGTAGAGTGCTACATTTAGTCCATGTGGTATTCTGAGGATGATAGCTGGCACTGTGGAGATAACTGCATTGGACAGTTTGTTTACTGTATGCCGAGGGGTGCAGTGAGAATACTGTGGCGTTCAGCAATTTTACTGAGGTGAATACACACCAATCAGCCATAAGATCAAAGACAGGCAAAGTGAATAACATAAAAGATCTCCAGTGTCCCTCAATGGACAGGAAAGGATTATATGGTGTACAATGTTAAGGTATCTGTATTCCAAGTCTGCCTTCAACAAGTTACCAAATTTTACCCCCCATCTTACTTCCCAAACTAAAGTAAATGTCATCAAGGGGCCATTTACACTAGTGCAATGACGAGCGTTGTTTTCTGTCTGTCCTATTCACACTGCAAAGTAGCCCGGAGGTGCACAGCAATGATCTAAAATGTTGGATTTTAGTGCACTGGACAGGATCGCAATGCGCTGCTGTACATCGACATGAAGTGTCTTTTGTTCACTTCAAATTGTTTTTTCTTCAAACAAAAAGGTAGCTGTGTGATGCGCTGAATCACACATACCACACTGCCGCTACAGCTGGTTCACTGAAGCTAGAACGGACAAATGTCACATCGTAAACTGGTTTACTGTGCAGCAGCTACCCCTTTGTTTGTAAAGGGGCCCTAAGAGTTGGAAAGTTATGCATTTGTATAACTAGGATGAGCAGTGTATGAGCACCGTTCAGTGAGGATGATTCCCATTTTTGTTAAGGATGTTACTATACAGATATTCTAAATCCATAGTCACTAGCAATGCATTTTGTTATAAATGCTGTATACTGTGACATTTGTTCAGGAAATCAGTAGCAGCATTTGTGGAAAATGGGTATACACTGCACTTACCTCTGGTGGTGCCACAGGAAACAAGAGCTTCTCTTCTTTCAATAAACAGGACACATGACTGTAATATCCTATAAGATCTGAAAGTGAAGAAAACCGTCTGCCTCCAATGTAGAAGTCACCACACATTGCTATAATCCTAAAAATAAATAAAAAAGTAAAAGTAAATTAAATATATTTGGGAATATGCTCTTCCTTATCCGGCATAACCATGCACCTAATGCTAAAGTATTAAACTGCATCCACCACTGACAAAAAACTGCATTCTTTAAGCAGGCGGCACAATATTTACATAATTTCCTTCTGTTTAACTTTTTTTTAAAAAGTAAGATCTCTCTGGACCTAGATTGGTAGAGCTAGTCACTATGGCAACTAAGAGCTACACCAGTGATGACATTTTAGTGAATTGGCTTGCATAAGTGAAACTTTTTTCTCAGGAAATCTAGCAAAATTAGGTAAATGGGTTACATATAGCCTGTAGCACCAACACATTCTGCAAGTCGACTGGTTGCTATGGACAACATCAGCACGGTTTTCATACATCAAGCCCTATATAGCAAAAGGAAACACTCTTCCTTTAGAAAGTTAAAAAAAAAAAAAAAGCAAAAGAAGCAAATCCCAGAGATATACATGTAGCGTTTTTATTTAACCTGTTGATTATGGATAACAGTAGTTGACCTTCTTCTGAGGCACAATATATGTGCCACTCTATGCATGTCCCCAGCAGGGAGACCAAGCAGTTACAGACACATCTGTAACATACTAATGATCAGGATGACTGTACCCAATCACAATTGCTGTGATAGGTTACCACAGTGATAGCTTTGTGAAACCCACCCATGTATTGGCTTTCTTCTCTGAATTATACAATGAAGGGAATTACTAGAGGGACTGGAGCAGCTATGCATGGCAACCAACTTCTAGCTTTCGTTTTCAAAGCTCAACTGAACAAGCTAAAACTAATTGGTTGCCATGCATAGATTCTTCAGACTCTGGCTGCTCCAGTTTTATTTGTAATTTTCCCCAGAGAAGTAGAAAATAGGATTTTTATAACGGCTTACCTGTAAAATCCTTTTCTTTTGAAGTACATCTTGGGACACAGAGCAATAAATAATTACCATGTGGCTTATAGTCCACCATAGCTCCATTTTTTTTTTTTTATTTCTTTTATTTTTTTGATTCTCAAAAGAAAAATTGACCCAAAATAGTGAAAAAGAAACAAATTTCTTTTAAGACCCCTTTCACATTGAGCCTAGGGCAGCATTAGTTTTAGTGCCAATTTTACCGCTGTTTTAGCAGCACTCTTTCGGCTGAAGAAAGGTTTAAATGTGCCGTGTATCGTCGGCCCTGGCATTAAACTTGATCAAGTGCAAATCTAGCTGTTTTATGTTTGGCTTTTTATATACTTTTTCTTTAATCGTACATCACGGGACACAGAGCAAAAGTAATTACTATGTGGGCTATAGCCCACCTTCAGGTGCTGGACACTGGCACACCCTAAACAGGAAGTTGCCTCCCTATATAACCCCCTCCCATACTGGGAGCATCTCAGTTTTGTAGCAAAGCAATACACGTGTATACTAGAAAGATGTACTTCAAAAGAAAAGGATTTTATAGGTAAGCTGTTATAAAAATCCTATTTTCTTTAATTGTACATCACGGGGCACAGAACCATAGTAATTACTGTGTGGGATGTCCCAGAGCAATGCCAACTGAGGGGAGGGAGACAAAACAAAAAGTAGGGCACCATGAGATCAGAGGACTTATACTGCTGCCAGCAGTACACTGTGCCCAAAGACAACATCCTCATGTATTTTTACATCCACGTGATAGAATCTCGTAAATGTATGGATTGAAGACCAAGTTGCGGCCTTTGAGCCATGGAGGCTTGGTGATGCACTGCCCACGAAGCACTAACAGCCCTAGAGGAGTGTGTTTTGATTTGAGAGGGTAGAAAACTACCTGTTTAAAGTGGTTGTAAACCCTTACAGACCACTTTCACCTACAGGTAAGCCTAGATTAAGGCTTACCTGTAGGACCATGAAATATCACCTAAACCTACAAGGTTTAGTAGATATTTGCAAAAAGACAGGCACCGCTGTCTACGACGCATGCGCCGTAGACAGCGGTGTGCAGGCACACTCAGCATGCCGCTGCTAACGGCGACAGTTGCCCATTATGCTTTACCGTTGCAGGGAGGCAAAGAGGAAGTAAACCCATCAAGGTTTACTTCCTCTTTAAACCATCAGCTAGAACGATTACTTGTCAAATCCATTTAGAATAGTAGATTCCCATGCTGCCTGTCCTCTTTCAGGACCTTCAGGCAATATGAACAAAACTATTTTCTGATTC
The DNA here is from genome assembly GCF_037356315.1 of Lithobates pipiens. NCBI lineage: Eukaryota > Metazoa > Chordata > Amphibia > Anura > Ranidae > Lithobates > Lithobates pipiens. The sequence goes on from NW_027507790.1 coordinate 158,844,829, forward strand.
TGAGCAGTAGTCTCTAAGTAGACTGCTCTCACCACATCAAGAGAATGTAGTGATTTTTCTTCCATAGAACAGGGTTCTGGAAAAAAATTAAGATAGAACAATATTCTGGTTTAGATGAAAACCTGATATTACCGTCAGTAAAAAGTTAGGCTGGGGACGCCATACTACCTTATTCTTGTCAACAATAATAGTATGGCTCTTTACAAGAAAAAGCAGTCAATTTTGAAACCCTTCTTGCAGCAGATATGGTTACCAGAAAAAATAGTTTCCTTGTCAAAAAAAGGACCAAGGGAATATGTTGTATTGGTCCAAAAAAAAAAAAAAAGGCTGTTTTGTAATGCCGCCAAAAACTAAATTCAAGTCTCAAGGATTCAGGGGTGACCTAACCGGGGAATAAAGTTACGAACCAAAGAAAGCGAAGCAAGTGGTCATTGAAATAATACCAATAAGTCCAAGACCTGTCCTTAGAAAGCATTCAAGGCCAGCTTTATTTCTCATCCCATCTGCAGAAAGTCAAGGATTCTACCTTTGACTTATTTCCTGGGGTGCAACCTCTGATTTCACACCAGGAGACATATGCTTCCCAGACTCCATAATATACAATTATGGAGGCCGGCTCCCTTGCATTAACCAAGATGGAAACCACTGAACCTGATAGCCCATGTTTCTTCAGCGTGTGGGTCTCAATAGCCAAACTGTTAAATTTATCTTATAAAGTAAAATAATAAAAATAGTGTAGCGCTTCAATAATAAGTGTAATCAACACAAATTATATAAAAATAGTAATAGCAAAACAGAAATCGCACAGAACCAAATGCCTAGAAATAAAAGTCCAACTTAAGGCACTCATTCAACTATGTTGATGGCGTAGGGGTGACCAAACCGTCACATAGAAGGAAAATGGTGTACTGGACGAATGTGTTCATGCGGGTAAACTTGATTGTAAGCATCAAAATGAAAAGTGGATAAATACTTCTTACCGGAGCAGTTGGACTCACACAGTCATATGACGGTAGAGTCTAGAAGGCTTGGGGTCACACTCTGGGACCAAAGACTGTAAGGAGAGAGGTCAGTTGAGCTGGTGGAGGAGATCCAGGCGGTTGTAGGCTCAATGGTGGATCCTTTCAGATGAAACATCAAAGGTCAAGGTAATCAAGCTCAGACGCAGCCCGTTGTACCAATACTCCAGCCTCCCCCGAATGGGGAGGGGGGTGTTTGTGAAGTTTTACACCAAAGCAATGGAGAGAAGAAAAAAGAAAAAAAGGCTCCACATGGTGCGGGTCAAACAATATAAAAACGTTGGTTTATTAAAGTCAAAAGGTAATAAATGACTTGGTGATCACATAAAAAACAAAATGAACTAAAAGCAATGTGGGGTACCAACAGCTCGCCCGACGCGTTTCGACATATGTGTCTTCAACTGATGCCCCAGTTGAAGACACATATGTCGAAACGCGTCGGGCGAGCTGTTGGTACCCCACATTGCTTTTAGTTCATTTTGTTTTTTATGTGATCACCAAGTCATTTATTACCTTTTGACTTTAATAAACCAACGTTTTTATATTGTTTGACCCGCACCATGTGGAGCCTTTTTTTCTTTTTTCTTCTCTCCATTGCTTTGGTGTAAAACTTCACAAACACCCCCCTCCCCATTCGGGGGAGGCTGGAGTATTGGTACAACGGGCTGCGTCTGAGCTTGATTACCTTGACCTTTGATGTTTCATCTGAAAGGATCCACCATTGAGCCTACAACCGCCTGGATCTCCTCCACCAGCTCAACTGACCTCTCTCCTTACAGTCTTTGGTCCCAGAGTGTGACCCCAAGCCTTCTAGACTCTACCGTCATATGACTGTGTGAGTCCAACTGCTCCGGTAAGAAGTATTTATCCACTTTTCATTTTGATGCTTACAATCAAGTTTACCCGCATGAACACATTCGTCCAGTACACCATTTTCCTTCTATGTGACGGTTTGGTCACCCCTACGCCATCAACATAGTTGAATGAGTGCCTTAAGTTGGACTTTTATTTCTAGGCATTTGGTTCTGTGCGATTTCTGTTTTGCTATTACTATTTTTATATAATTTGTGTTGATTACACTTATTATTGAAGCGCTACACTATTTTTATTATTTTATCTGTTGAACTTTGTTTGTTTTTGGTGTTGGCTGCTGTTGTGGCCGTTGTGGCCATCTTTTCATAAACTATAGCGCAGTGTTTTCCCTTTTTATATTTATCTTATAAAGTAGGATGGAATACCGGACCTTGCGAAAGAAGGTCTGGCCGCGGCAGTAGGGACCACAGGTCCTCTGCTGTCATCTTTAAGATCTCTGCATACCGAGATTTCCTGTCCCCGCTGGAGGACACAAGAATAACCAACTTCCCTTCCTGCTTGATCCTGCGAAATAGTAGTGGACGCAGGCAGAATAAGAGGGAATGCCTAAATCAGTGAGAAACGATTCCACAGAAATAGCAAAGCATCTGTTCCGCATGCTAGCGGATCCTTTGTTTTTGACACAAAGTTGTCTATTTCTTTGTTGGACCTGGACGTAAACAGATCTATGTCTGGGATCCTCCATCTTTGACATATTGACAGGAAGATATCACGTGAAGGAACAATTATCCCGGGAACAACTGCTGGCGATTCAAGTAGCCTGTCTGCCAATTTTCTATTCCTAGAATGAAGACCAACGATAGGCAAAGTACATTGTTTTCTGCCCAAGATAGGATATGACTCACCTTTCTCTAGGCTGCACAACTTCTTGTGCTCCCTTGGTTATTAATATAGGCCACTGCTGTGGCATAGACAGATTTAATCCTGGCAAGACAATACCTTAACTGAACTCAGAATTGCTCTGCCTAGTTTTTTTAGTATGATAATGGGCAAGGTCATTTCTGATATGGGCCACTTCCATGGTAACTAAAGGAAGTATTTTCCTCTTTGCAGATTTTTGGATATTAACCATAAACTAAGGCTCGGCATACCCAGCCTACAGTACCTGGTATTTCCAGGTGGTCCATCCGAGTGCTAACCAGGCCCGAACCTGCTTAGTCTTCAAGATCAGACACTTTCAGGGTGATGTGGCCATAAGATCTGGAGTCAGACACATTGGCAATCTAGAGCTTGAACCCTTTGTTCCAAGCCGATAGGATAATGTTTTGCGGCAGTCTCGAATGAAACGGAGCATAAGGAATGGCCTCGAATGAAGCCACCATCTTTCCCAACAACCTCATGAAAAGTTGAATGAAGAATTCATCTTGCTTCGACCACCTAAATCAGTTCCTTTATGGCGCTTATCTTTACCTGGGGCAAGAATACCCTTATCTGGGTGTAACAATGATCAGAACCAAGTATCTTAGCCCTTTTCATGCTTTTAATTTCTCCTAGGCTGAGAAACCAATCTAGATATTCCAGGTAGTTGAATGTGATGACCAAACTTTGGTCTAAACGGCTACTGACTGGTCTATCAAGAACAGATCGTCCAGGTAAACCATAATCATTATACCTTGGGCCCTTAATCTGGCTAGAAGAGGGGTCAGAACCTTTGTAAACACTCAAGGTGCAGTATCTAGACCGGAAAGCAGAGCTACACACTGAAAATGAAAATTTTCCACCTTGAAAAGTAGATATATTACTAGTGAGTGAGGAAATGGGCATATGGAGATATGCATCTTTGACGTTGACTGACGCCAGAAGTTTGCCTCCTTGTAGGATGGAGATAACGGATTGGATTGATTCCATGCAAAAAAATAAATAAAAAATTGTGGCTATATTCAGGAAGTGAATTTAGATTTTTGAGATCCAGAATGTCCATTTGGTTTTAACCAAACCTCTGTTCTTACTTGGGGGCCACCATGATCACTTTTTGGCAAAAGATAGTCCAATGCTTGAAAGACTTATTTTTCTCTGGATCCTTAGGAATGTATATTCTGAGAAAACGAGGAGAGGGGAACTCTTGGAACTCTAGTTTGTACCTTGGAGCTATTGAGGAAGTCCTCCATTCGTCTTGACACTCTTCCTGCCAGATCCTTGAGAACGGCAGAAGAATACCCCCCATAGAGAGCAGGGGTGCCTCTTCATAAGGAGGCTTCAGTATCTTGTAGATTTCCTACCCAGGACCTCTTTTATCCCTGGGGTTATCCCTGAGGATTACCTTTTGAACCTGATGGCGAAAACTGTCGTGACTGCCTGGGGGCTGATGCCCCTGGCACAGAAGGAGCTTTAAAAACTAAAAAATAAATTTACTCCTTTTCTTCAATGGCAAAAGGGGTACTTTTTCCACTAGAATATCTTTGGATGTATTATCCAAAACATAAATAGCTGTTTCACCGCAAAAAGGAAGACTAGCCAGGAGCTTCTGCATAATGCTTAGCGAAGGGCACAAGGCCTGAAGGGTAGAATCTCTCATAGCAACTATTGCAAACATAAATCTGGCAGATCCTGGGCCTGCTGAGCAGGATAACCTTGAACACCTGTTTAAACTGGTCTTTCAATGATTAAGCAATTACTGTCAGCGCAGTCAATGTGCCAGAGAAAAAAAGTGTTTTTTTTTTTTTTTTTTAATAGGAATTCCAACTTTTTATCCCTTGGCTCCCTAAGCATTTGAGCATTTTCGACAAGGCAAACTCTTATTCACAAGGGATAACACAGCGTTAATTGCTGGTATACCCTACTTAGTGAATTTCCTCCACCATAGGATAAAGTGTGAAAACTTTTTAGGAGGAAAAATAATGTTCATCTGGGTGATCCTCTCAGATACGAAAAAAGCTTTTCCAACAAGGAATGGACAGGAAAAGGCATGCACAGCTTGAGGAGGCTTTAGAGAACCCAAACACTCAGTTAAGGGTACATAAATGTGGAGGGGACCATTCAGCAAGAAATTGCACCAGCAATCTCAAGATTGAAACAGCTCATTCTCCCGCATTTGACACCCCAGAAGAGGAGTCGTCAGCCTCACCACAGTCCCCTGAGGGAATTCGTCTTCTCCCACCCCTAGTTCCTCAGTTTGAGGGTCCTGAGCAATGGAAGAGAACCTTTCGCATTTTTACCCACTGGGATGCAATTAAAGTCACTAAACTTTTCTCTCTCTTTTTTTTTTTTTTAAACCTATCCTGACCTTAGACCGATGCACAAAGCAGAGGTACTACCAGAAGAAATTGCATCCACTGCTTGAGCAATAGCTCAGCCACTGCCGCTGCTATTAATGCTCAGCCTGATGCAAATAGTAAATGTGTCAAATAGGAAATGCCTGTGCCACCAAAACCTCACTCATGCTCTTATGTCTCTCTGACAATTTTGCAGCCAGCGCAAATGGAGTTTTTTTTAATTTATTTTTTTTAAACACACTCGTGCGTTGGAGGATGCCAATGCAGTGCTAAGCCGGCCCCCAGCTTGCATCGAGCCCCCCTCTCTTTCAAAAATAGTTTTTATGAGACTGCTTATAAGGGAGAAATGAAGAGGGTAAGAATTCAGCCCAGGTGGGGGTGTCTGGAGGAAACAAACCCCCAAAACTTACTGGAGGTCTGCCTGCTAGCCAGATGAAAAAAAAAAAAAAAAGTGTCTGCTGCTTCTGACACAGAGTGATCTCCGAGCAAAGCATGATAAAGTACGTGCTCCATACAGCCCCCAGTGGTGACACTTAGGCATGACAACATTTACTTTAAAGGAGACATGTCAAAAAAAATCCTTAGAAAACGCCACTTACCTTTCCCGCCGCAGGGTTTTCTGTGGTAAAAACCAACAGACCCAATCTTTACCCTTCACGGTGGGTTCCGTTAAAAACCTTCAGGAACTGGGGACCCTTGGGGAACCCACAATTCTGGACCTGTAATAGCACCCAGCCAGTAAATCTTTATGGCCTTAATACCAAAAGTACTGGCTCCTGGGGTCCAGCTCTCTAAAAAGAAAAAGGTTTACAAGCAAAACTTTGTTTCTTCAGATACGAGGCCTGAGCACCATTCAATTTGGCCTAAAAGACGCTTTGAATGGATCCAGCTACAAAGCTAGCCAAAGCAAGGATTGCTCCAGTGGAGCACAGCACAGCACAGCACATGTTCACTCGATACTAACACCTTAGACACTGGCGAAAAATCTGAAATGCTCCCGGTATGGGAAGGGTTATATAGGGAGGCAACTTCCTGTTTAGGGTGTGCCAGTGTCCAGCACCTGAAGGTGGGCTATAGCCCACATAGTAATTACTATGGCCCTGTGTCCCGTGATGTACGATTAAAGAAAAAGTATATAAAAAGCAAAACATAAAACAGCTAGATTTGCACTTGATCAAGTTTAATGCCAGGGCCGACGATACACAGACGCATTTAACCCTTTCTTCGGCCGAAAGAGTGCTGCTAAAACAGCGGTAAAATCGGCACTAAAACTAAAGCTGCCCTAGGCTCAATGTGAAAGGGGTCTTAAAAGAAATTTGTTTTTTTTTCACTATTTTGGGTCAGTTTTCTTTTGAGAATGAGAATCAAAAAAAATAAATTTTAAAAAATTTTAAAAAGAAAAGAAATAAAAAAAATGGAGCTATCCATTTACCACCAAATAAAGATCCAATTTGTCTAACAAAACCAGATATAATTTACATTGATATATACAGTTTTACCAACAGGCACCAAAGTTGCAAACTGCATTCAGGCATCAAGGGAATGGGTTAATCAGAACACTGACTCAAATAATCAAAAAGTTTCCTAAATAATTATTGTACAACATTTAAATATTTAACAGCTGCAGAAAAAAATATATATTTTACAGATCGACATTAAAAGTGGAAATATAGGCAAACCTTTTTTTCCCGATTTTGGTGGAAGGGAGGGATAACCCTTGAAGGTCTATTTTTGCTATCTGTGTCTCATTGGGGAGATTTACCTTCACTTCCTGTCCCATAGCCAAAAAGGAAGAGAGGAAATTCCAGCAAACTAAGGGAATCTCTTGGGGACCCCCAGGTTACCAGAACTAGTGACCCCCATTGGAAGATTTCCCCTCTATTACTTTTCTGGGGACAACCCAAAATTTTGAATTTTCTTTTACTTTCACTGATAATAGTAAACAAGACAAATAGAGAGGGGGAATCTCCTTAACGGGGGCACAGACAGCAATAACCTGATAGATGTTCTAATCAATCTCCACTATCCAAAACAAAGAATGTTGGCTTTAGTTATACTTTAAGCAAAAAAAAAAAAAAAAAAAAGAAAAAAGAAAAGAAAACCTACTATGAGATTACAGTTTTATACAATTACCCATTGCAACTGTCACAGCCTGAAACAGGCAAAATTTGCATCTTTTTTTTTTTTTAGCTAGCCAATTAGGGGAGAAAGAGGGAGCAGCCAGGTCGGTGCTGTGTGTCTGAACGGACACACGGAGCTGTGACTTGGCTCGGGTGTCCCCATAGCAAGCTGCTTGCTGTGGGGGGGGGGGGGGGGGGGGGTGAAGAGGGAGGGGCCAGAATCACAGGAGAGGGACCCGAGAAGAGGAGGATCCGGGCTGCTCTGTGCCAATCCACTGCAACAGAGTAGGTAAGTATAACATGGTTATTATTTTTATAGGGAAAAAAAAAATTTGACTTTACACTCACTTCAAACTCTATAACAAAATAGGTCTTATCCATTCATTTCACAGCTGAATATGGAAAAAAGAAAGCAGCAGCCAAAAACATGATAAAAGCATTTGTCTATTAAGGATTAATATATGACTTACCTAAAATGTGTGACAACATTTGTTTTACTAAGAAAGGAAAGCACAAAAGATCCCGGCCTACGATCACTCTCCCTGATCAGATAGCTTCCAGTCCTTCCAGCTTGATGCAGTCTCTCCTCTGCAATCATTCTATCCAGTTTGCCATGATACCATCTGAAACAAAGCAGAGGGGATATGTTATTTATATTGAAAAGTTAAAACAGAAAAAATAAATCAAACTTGTGCACCCTCATTCTCTATTGTCAGTTGTCACATGATGTCACCCATGCCTTGAATGAACCGGAAAGGGGGCTGACAAGGGCCAGAGCACTGCATATGGGGGGAAAACCAACTCAAACTTGCCCGAACGCTTTCAAAGCCGACAGTAAATCCTAGGCAGCAGAGGCATTCCCTACTGCTTCCCAGCTTGAGAGCTCAGGCAATAAAACGCCTGAGCTCATCAATTCTGTGCTCTGTGACTCGGGGGGACTAAGCACTTGAGGGTCAGCAGGGCCGAGGGTGCGATCTACCTACCACCTGCTGGTGGTCAACAGGTAGATCACGATTGACGGGTCCAGTAACATGAGTAAGCATAATTTAAAATCTGATTGGTTGAGGCCACACAAAACTTTTAATTATCCTACAAAAATTGTCTGGAAGAAAATTTTAAATCACAAGATTGTTCAATGTGCTACACACACCTAAAGTAATACTAAAGTTATACACTTAGTACCGCTTTCCTAATTGATATACAGCTGTCACATGACCCAGATCTTTTCCAGCCTGTCTGCAGGGAAACATAAGCAGTAGGAGCGTCTAGTCCTCTGCTGCTGGTCACATATTTATATAAAAAAAAAGCCTTTGGAATACAGAGTAAAAATAAATATTATCAATAAACAGTTTTAAAATACAAATATATACTTGAAATCAAATCTTTATTATTTGGAAATCACATGTTGTGGGCGGATTTCTGTCAGTCACAGGCTGTCACTCCCCTTCACCCTTTGTCTTAGAATAAGAGGGAGGTGAATCCTCCATCTACATGTAACATCCAGCCCCTATTGTGTTTAGCTGGTTAGTGGGTATGGAGGAGGGAGGGAGTGGCCTGTCATTTATCACATTGTATATACCCACGTGACTCTATAGTCACATGGGCTGCTCACATGTGATAGGGAGTAAATGCTCAGCATAGAAATTCACAGAAAAATTAACATGCGATACAGGTACCTTAACGACTACAACACTTCCCCCAAATCAGCGGCAATGCTGAGCTGTGAGGCGGAGGTAGCTCAGGTATTCCCAGCAGAGGATTGGAGGGCTATGGTTGAAAATATGCATAACTGACTTTCCGGACGTCGACCTGGTGGACAAAATCCTACATGGCCTTAATACCGTCTACAAGTTGGCCCCTAACGAAACCCAATTGAAAATTGTACATCGGGCCCATATCCCCTTCCGGCCCATATCCCCTTCCTCTCCATGCCTCAGATGAAAACAGCTTCGACGTGTCCTCTCTGCCAACACCCCAAGCCCTCTATGACGCATCGTTTCTGGACCTGCTCTTTTATCTCAACCTTCTGGGACCAAATACTAGCCTATATCTTCGAGATAACTTTGCTGAAACTACCTAAAGATCCTCTGCTCCTTATCTTTGGGCACTGGGACCCCCAACTGCTCCCCTGGTCACTTACCCTCACACCTCCTGGCAAGGACTGGTCTTTGATATGCCTCCTGCTCGCTAGGAGAGCCATCCTAACTAACTGGATCTCCAACTCAAAGCCAACCATTCCTCAAGTCAAAAGAGACCTTCTACAGCTCCTATTTATAGACAAACTCAACACATCTGTCACATGACAAAGCTAAAAAGCGCTTCTACCACAGATGGGAACTCTTTCTGGCCTCAACACTCAGTCCACTGGAACAAGCACAGCTCGAAGAGCATTCATTCTTGTACCACGGACCCTCGCCTACTTTACCTACATCGCAAGCACAACAGTCCTCTGAACCACAGGCTCCTGCATGAGCTCAACTCTCTCAAACTGAACTCCTCCCTCTAGCTCACTGACTATAATCGGCTACCCTCTTGTCTCTTCCCAACTCAGAGCTCAGGTTACATCCTGTTTACCAACTCATATGCACTGCATTGTGTTTGTTATGTAATTGACTACTCTCTTTGAATTTACTTCACTTATACGAAAAACTCTGTTATTGTTGCAAACTTACTCTCTGTCTGTGGTATCTTTCAATAAAATCTTATAAAAAACAAAAAAAACACACCTTTACAAATCACTTGAGCATTCCCACCTTATGGCTTTAAGAAACAAAATAAAAATAAAAAAAAAAGTACAAAAACAGTAGTCAATTGCAACTGTTTTTGCAGATCAAGCAGAGGAAAAAATATGGAATCTGAGGAATGCATGGAATCGTAAAAAAAAAAAAAAAAAAAAAAACAAACAAACAAGAAAAACAAAAAAATAAAAAACAAACACTACAGTGCACCACCTCTGCCTTTTATAACAGCTTGAGATAGATATAGAGATATATATTCGGATGGAGTAAGGGAGGGTATAATGTGTATTTGTGATCCATTGGTAAGATTTACCTTCACTTGCTGCCCTATAGTCAAAACAGGAAGTGAGAGGAAATCCCTACAAATTCAGGATATCCCCTGGGACCCCCAGGTCACCAGAAATTGGGGTCCCATTTAAAGATTCCCCCTCTATTACTGTTCTAGGGATAACCCAAAATTTGGAATTTTCTTTTACTTCTACTTTTGATGAGAAAGGTAAACATGAAAAATAGAGGGGGTGAATCTTCCTAATGGGGGCACGGACAGCAATAAAAACCTTCTAATCTCTCTCCACTCTGTCCAAAATGTAAAAATGTTTTGTATTTAGTTATATTTTAAATTGATAGTTAACCACTTCATTACCCGCCCATAGTCATATGACGTCCGCAGGAGGGATCTCCCATCCTGGGCAGACGTCATATGACGTCCTCGGCTTCCCGGCCGTCTAGGGGGCGCACTCCTGCCACAAAGCTCGGGACCCAATGCACGTGCCCGGCAGCCGCGATGTCCGCCGGGCACCCGTGATTGCCCGTGAACACAGCAGGACCATGGTTCTGTGTGTGTAAACACACATATCCACGTCCGGTCAGGTGAGAGGAAACTGATGGCGTGTTCTCAGTACAGAGGAACACCGATCGGTTTCCTCCCCTTGTGAGTCCCCGCCCCCTACAGTTATAGTCACTCCCTAGGAAACATAATTAACCCCTCGATCACCCCCTAGTGTTAACCTCTTCCCTGCCAGTCACATTTACACAGTAATCAGTGCAATTATATAGCACTGATCGCTGTACAAATGTGAATGGTCCCATAAAATGCGTCAAAAGTGTCCGATATGTCCGTCGCAACATCAGTCACGAAAGAAAAATTGCAGATTGCTGCCATTACTGGTAAAAAAAAAAAAATGCCATAAATCTATCCCATATTTTGTAGACGCTATAATTTTTGCGCAAACCAATCAATATACGCTTATTGCTATTTTTTTACCAAACATGTAGAAGAAAACAAAAAATAAAAATTGGGATATTATAGCAAAAAGTGCGAAAAGCGAAAAAAAAACATAAAAATTTCAATTGGGTACAGTGTTGCATGACCGCACAATTGTCATTCAAAGTGCAACAGCGCTGAAAACTAAAAATTGTTCTGGGCAGGAAGGGGTGAAAATGCCTGGAATTGAAGTGGTTAAATACCCCTTTTATTCAGTGGAAGTGGTTGAGTGGTCATGTGACTTTGTCCTTACCGCAGTTCAACTGGGAGTGGGGCAAAGCTGGAGTGGGTCACATGTCCTGTGACATTGCTTTTTCAGGCCCTCCTCTCAGACCAGGTGAAGAAGAGTGAAGCTGTCAGTCACGGATCTGATCCGCATGCCAATGCTTTTGGGCTGATCAGATCCTTGACAGACAGTTCCAATCTACTTTGCATGGTCCACAGGGAGGGAGTGAAATAGCGATGTCACAGGGCATGTGACCCAAACCAGCTTAACACCACCCCCTATCTCGGTTGCAGTAATCAGGGAATAAGGAGTGTTTAGACATGGCTTACTTACATAGCAGAAGTGGAGCATGTGCAGTGGCTCTATGAGCCCGCTGATCATTGCCACCACACTATTGGTGCTGCATGCTGTACTAGAGCTGGGCAATTTTTCTTTTTTTGATGGACACCGCGCCGGTCCTGAGGAGCTTCTGGCAGGGGTTTTTAAGCAAGGCCGCGGCTTCGGTCTAGTCCGCTGTGTCCGGCCTTGGGTTTCCTGAAATTTTAAATCGATTTGACCTCTCAACTCGATTCAGGATTTAAATCTATTTTTTCCCCCAGCCCTAGGTTGTACAAGAAAAATAGTTCTAACTCAAGCTGTTCGAGCTAAACAAAGGGCATAGATATATTATAATAAGAACTGGGAAGGATTTTTTTTTTGTTTTGACTTTAGTGGTACTTTAAGTGGATTGCTTAGGTAGAGGTCTGCTGCATAGATTTCGTATAGAGAGATAGAGATACAAATATACACACACTGCTGCAGGAGAGCAACCATAAATGCACATTACATATTGATTCTTTAGTGGCATTCATAATTTAAAGTGGTTATCTGGGACCTGTTAATTCAGTAGAACAGTTTAGGATAAACTACAATTTAAGTGGATCTTCAGCAAACTTGTTTTTCCAGCGTAGGGAAGGGTTGGTACTTCTGTCATGCTTATGTGGATTTCTAGGTCCCATTGAATAGATTTCCCTCACTTCCTGTCCCAGGACACAACAGACATACACTATGAAGGAAGTCTCCCGAGTGGCACAGAAAAAACTTTGGCTTTCTTCACCTGAACTTATGTTTGTATTGGAAGATTTCTCCTTACTTCTGATCCAGTTCTTGTTCATACTTCAGCGTTTTGTAGCTTGAAGCTCAAAGGGCACTCAACAAGCAAAAAACTATTGTTTTCAATAGCCCTTGTTCATACCTGAGCATCCTCTTGTTTGTAGCAAAAGGTCTGTTGCTCAAGAAAGCTACTTTTTAGGCAGATTTTCAGTTTTTTTTCTGGAAAGGCCTGAAAAGCGCAACATGAGATTTCTTTTGAGTAAATTTTTAAGTGTTTTGTTGCTAATTTTTTATTCAAACAGCAGCTCTCTGCCTTTTTCAGCAGCACTCCACAACTCCACACTTAACGCCTGACAAAAGCCACAAAAATGCACATTCTGCTCCAAAAAATGCTCAAACAGGCTTGAAAATGTGATGCTTAGATGTGAACGCAGCCAGTGACACTTAAAACATTGGGAATCCCTTCCATCCCGAATGGCGATGGTCACCACGACAGAAGGTGAAAGTTAATACTGCAAATGGGATGACCGACAGCGGAAAAAAAAAAGCTTATGTTTCACATTTCTTATGTATCCAAAATAAATAACCCTTAGAAGAGAGATTCAGTCCAAAACATGTCGGGTTGCAACGTGGGACCCCTATAGCTAGATCACGGTCAGGCTGCTATTTTGATCCCACAGTTCTGGGTACCCTTGCTTTGTACATGTATATACAAGTTTCCACTATGTAATGTACTATGTTTTATAGACTATGTTTGATTTTATGATCATACACCAATAAAATTGTCACTAGCCTTTTAACTTTACTACTTGCCTCCTAACTGCCTTAAAGTCCCGGGGGGGGGGGTGACAAGTCCATGTCCACCCTGCATATGCAGAGCGGACACAGACATAGCTTTCTCTACTCTATGGGCCCTCTGATCTGATCTGCCATGATGGAATGGGACGGATCCCCCTTCTGGTTTTTTTAGTGGACCGGATTGGAGGTAGGTGGGTGTATACGGCCACAAATCTGTTTACATCTGCGGCTCAATAGAGGTGAACGGAGGGCCCGATTGGGTTGGACTGATCATGCCAAAGGGGCCTAATGCAGCTTTCACACTGACATGCTGTGGATTACCTGTACTGCAGGTGCAGCGCAGTACACCTGTAGCTTTCCTGCGGGTTAGCTGCACTTAGACATCTATTATATCATGCAGGTGTGGTGCACTTTCTGAAAGCTCACCACACCTGCAGGTAAATAACAGAAGTCTATGGCTCAATGCAGGTAACCCACCAGTGTTTTGCGCTGCACCTTTGAATCAGTTTGAAAGCAGCCCAGTAACCACTGTAGAAGAGAGATGTCCATATATACACTGTGGTTTTAGTAATAAACGTATCTTTAATAAGTCTTCCTTTCAGGTATCGCTGTTGCTGTCCCAGGCAGAGTACATTTGGTATCACTCCACCTATGACAGGAGGCAGCGCTATACAGGGAGCATCGGTTTATGCAGCTCTGTAGCCACTTGCTTTCTCTACCGCCGGCTTTATTAACAACACTGATGCTCTGGGATGACGGGTCCACAACCCACAATCTGGGCTTGCCAACCCACCATCCCAGAGCAGGAGGTTGCGGGCCACATCAGAGGGCTCCGCGGGCCACATGTGGCCCCTGGGCCACTGGTTGGGCACCCCTGCACTAGAGGAAGAACCTACAGCCCAATTAGTTTTGCAGTCCTGTGACACTTCAGCCCGTTCTCTGCTGATGTCAGTCCAGTCACTGCATCATCCTGACTCCAGGAATCTGGATCCGTCAGGTGCCTGGACTAATAGCTGTCTCAGCGAGCCACTAAGGCGGGTGCTCCCTGCCCCCGATTGACAACGGCTCTCTCTGCTCGGGGAGATTGGTTTGCAAAAAAGTTATAGCGTCTACAAAATAGGGGATAGATTTATGGCATTTTTTAAACTAGTAAATGGTGGCGATTTTTATTGGGACTGCGACATTTACACACACACACACACACACACACACACACACAACCTCCCTGCCCTTAATCAGTACACTGTTTAGCCGTGTAGATGTCCCCTTTTACACAAGCTGGTTACTGGCTTTTCTTGTGCAGTCACAAGAAAGGAAATGAATGCCGATAACCGGCAAGTGGGTTTAGATTAGGGCTGCAACTAACGATTATTTTCATAATCGATTAGTTGGCCGATTATTGTTTCGATTAATCGGTTAATAAACTTAAAAAAAAAAAAAAAGAAGAAGTGGGTCAAATTGACATTCATTTTCAACCACAATGACGGGAAAATTTGTAAATAATAGAAAACCTCTTGGTCAAAGGAATTTTCAGACAGTGTATGTGGTTTTTGTTCAGAAATGAAGTGAAAGTTTCAAACAAAATTCTTTCATTCAGCGAATGTACAAAGATTTTTCATCTTAATATTCTCACCTGAAAATTGATCCGTGATGCCAGCATAAGGCTCGGTACACACCTATGCAGCTTTTGATTTTTGAATAGTAGTGATGGGCTAATGGCGCTACCTCAAACCTTATATTACCTTTTATCTTCCCTATAGGCTCTGTGCAACCCAATATATGTTTGCTATAATGTCCCAATTTTTTTGTGTTTATGTCCAACAAATTTTTTCTGTTAACCCAAATTCAAGCACGTGCCACTACAAACCAATTATATTGATTACCCTACGTTGGATAACCTCGAAAAAGGTGGACACGTTCAGTTATTCACCAACGTAGTCAATCAGTCAGAATCCCAAAGGGATAATTAATAAATAAATTAAACCCTAAAGCACCCAAAACCACATATGAAATCCAAGAATCCCAAGCAATGTTCAAAATATTTTTTTTGTGATACTAATTTTTGTGATACTAAAAATATTAGTATACTAAACAAAAACAAACGCACTCCGTGTACAAAGCCCCTTATAGGGGAAAATATAACACCTATAATCGCACTGCGCTTGCGCAGTTCCTGTGCTAATAATTACTTTCACTGTGCACAATTATATTTCCACTATAATACCCCAGTGAGTGAAAAAAGTTATTGCAGTAAAGAAACAAAGACAACCAAAACCATGAAAAATAAAAATAAAAAATGAGATAAAAAATAAAACGAATGTGCGGGGTAATTCTAACCCCCTTACGAATGTAAAAAAAATACAAAAACCTAGAAAAAATGTGAATAAGATCAGAATATCAATAGATATATATATATATATATATAAAGTCCACCCGGGATGAGCATCTTCTGTAGCAAAATAAAGCAGGGATGATTCCATGCTGTCTCATAAACAATCCAGAGGGCAATGTAGAACCTATCTGTAAAGTAAATATTTTTTTTAAAAATCCCCCTTTCTTTGAAATAAAATTAACATAAGTGAAATAGAAATAAAAATTAATATAAACGAGCTACGTGGATACACTAAAGATTCTACAAAAAAAAAACCCTTTTTTGTTCCTGTGTAAGTCCGGTTCTCTTTCTCCTTAAGAGCATTATGTACAAAGTAAGGAGTATTAAGAAGACATTCACCATTATTCTTATATGTTCCCTTATGATAGTAGAAATCATCTTCTTAGTATATAAGCATTAGGAGTATGGTCACAAAAGATTGGCCCGCTTGATATAATGAGGAACGCAATATGTAAACAAACCTGTAGACCCACCCAGACCAGCGATTGGCTGGAGGCTGGGAATGGGCGGTACAGGTACCTTCAAAGACGTGGGTATGGGTGTACGTGATATCGCTGCTGATTGACTACGTTGGTGAATAACTGAACGTGTCCACCTTTTTCGAGGTTATCCAACGTAGGGTAATCAATATAATTGGTTTGTAGTGGCACGTGGTTGAATTTGGGTTAACAGAAAAAATTTGTTGGACATAAACACAAAAAAATTGGGACATTATAGCAAACATATATTGGGTTTCACAGAGCCTATAGGGAAGATAAAAGGTAATATAAGGTTTGAGGTAGCGCCATTAGCCCATCACTACTATTCAATTTTTAAACATAACCTGGTTTGCAGATTGTGTTCTTAGGGAGGCAGCAACCTCATAACGATTAATATAAATAGGTCCAACTTTTACATATGTGTTTTCTACATTGTTATACCTCATAAAAACTGAAACTAGTAATACATTATCAATAGAGCCTGGGGGAGGCACAGGCGTTCACATATATCCCTGTTTGACTGTGACCTACTCCATAAGCGCGGCCTTCCGTGTATAATTAGCTTTTGATTTTTATCTGTTTCTGCAGTGCTTTTTGCTGTACGTTTTGATTTTTGTGCACGTGATTTTACTGCAATTTGCGTTTTTTGCATTTTTTTTGGGGCAGATTAAAAAAAAACACATTTTGCGTTAAAAGTCCCTGACCCTTTCCAAATATGCAGCTGCTGAAAAAAGCACAGATATGAACGTGTCCCATAGGAAACCATGTAAATGAACTGTAGTGCATTTCTGCAAAAATCACCAATAAACATATAGATGTGAACCAGGCCTAAGACGTTTAGTAACATAACGGGGTTAAAAAAACTAAAAATTAGCCCTTTATAGTACAAAAAAAAAGCAGATAATCACTACTGGAAGGGGTTCATTTTTTTTTACTGTAGAACAGTGAAAGTAATATTTGCAGTAGTGATTATATTTTTGTACTATAAAGGGCTCATTTTAGTTTTTTTTTCAACCACATTATGTTCCTGGCCGATCGATTATGAAAATAGTAATCGATTAATTTAATAATCGATTAATCGATTAGTTGTTTCAGCCCTAGTTTACATTGTAATCAGCAGTGATTAGACACAGCGTATCACATGGTAAAGGGCTGCTGTGATTAGCCATTTACCTTGATCCGAGATCAGCTGTGTCCTAAGGACTGGGTGTGGTTCTGGGAGGACGTCAATAGATGCCCTACCAGAACTGGACGACTGAGCAGTAGCCATCATTTGGCTATAGTGTGGTCAGTAAGTGGTTAAAAGAATATCATTCCTGTCTATAGATGCTGAGAAAGCATTTGACAGGGTAGACTGGGGACTCATGATAGAAACGTTGGAAGTCATGGGTATAGGCCCGAGAATGATCCAATGGATCCAGGTACTCTATAACTATCCGCAGGCCTCGGTAAAAATTAATGGAGAATCCTCTTCTCAATTTCAAATGGGAAACGGTACTAGACAGGGGTGCCCACTGTCCCCACTTCTCTTTGCCTTATCTTTGGAGCCGTTACTGACTTTTATCCGAAAAAAACAGGATATAAGGGGGATCGGGTTGGGAAGGGACGAACATAAATTAGCCGCTTACGCGGACGATGTGCTTTTTTTCATTACCAATCCTAGGATTACGATCCCAAACTTGCTGAGGGCGTTGGAAAAATTCGGCAAAATATCGAATTTGAAAATAAACCTCGGCAAGTCCGAAGTTATGAATGTCAATATTAGTAACCAGGAAGAAGAGAAACTCCGGGCAGAATTCCGTTTCCCCTGGCGCAAGGAGATTAGATATTTGGGAGTTTTTCTTTCGGATACCATAAGGAAAATATTTACGAATAATTACATCCCCTTACTCGATGAAATAAAAAGAGAAATAAAAAAAATCTCAACATGCCCCCTCTCCTGGTTAGGACGTATCAATGCAGTTAAAATGATATTGGTCCCGAAGATCATATATAAGTTTCAAATGTTGCCCATTCCGCTCTCTCAGGCCTATTTTAGATTAATGAAAAATATAATTTCGAAGTACATATGGCAACATAAAAAGCCGAGAATTGCCTCGGCTGTGTTAAGCAGGGGGAAAAGACAAGGGGGATTGGCAATCCCGGACTTAAAAAGATATTACAATGCAGTGGTTTTGTCACGCGTAGTGGAATGGGCGAAAGAGGTAAACGAAAAGAGATGGGTGAGTGTAGAGAACGCAATGAGTCAAGCACTTTTAGGACGCACAATATGGAATCCTCCTCAGTTCAGGTCCATCGGACCAAAAGCTCATGAGATAACACGTTTAGCACTAAAGATTTGGGATCGTACACATTCACAAAATAAATGGGGATATAATTCACCCTTGATTTTTCTTAAAGAAAATGATTATTTCACACCTGGTAAACAGGAGGTGGGGGGTAACTGGATAATAAAAGAAAACGCACAATTAAAAGATATACTAGTTAATGGTAAAATAGCCCCATTTCAAGTACTGTGTGCGGACACAGAACTTATGAAGATGGATGTATGGCGGTTCCTCCAGCTAAGTCATTTCATCTCAAACTTACCTCAGCCAATCCGTAGTGAAGAGGAATTGTGACCGCTTGAGCGGCTATGCCTGAGAGAAAAATCAGAAAAAAAACATAACTCTTTTATATAAGATTCTCTCAGAGGGAGATGAGCTGGAGGACCCGCCATACATCCAAAAGTGGGAAAAAGAGTTGGGGTCACTATGTAGCACACAAATCCGCAATAAGATATTTAAATTAATTCACTCGGGGGTAGTAGACAATAAGCTGATAGAAACAAACTACAAGTGCTTAGCAAGGTGGTACGCGACACCCGATAAAATGGCCAAATATGTAGTAGAGCAATCTGCGGATTGTTGGCGTGGGTGTAAAAAAATTGGGACCATGGCCCACATTTGGTGGGACTGCCCCATTATTAAAAATTACTGGAGAAAAATCTTAGAGATAATAAAAGTAGTAACTAAAAAGGAAATTAGAGAAGATCCGTGGACGGTCCTATTTCATGGGACAGACGAACCCATAAAGCAATATAAAACCTCTTTAATACCCATACTGCTAGACACCGCCAAAAATCTAATCCCAAAAAAATGGAGAGAAAGTGTGAGCCCCAAAATATCGGAATGGATTTTCCGTATAAATGAAATACAAAAAATTGAAAATTATAATGAAGGGGACGAAGCCCTAACAGTAGATGAGGGAGGCTTAGATAAATGGGCCTCGTGGGAAGAATTTAAATTGTCTTGGAGATATGTTGAGGAAATTACACAATAAACACAAGAAGAAATCAATACCCGGTTAGAAACAACGGTCATAAATAAGAAACCCATTTGAAACCTGCAAGGAAAGGGGGGGGAGGGTAGGGGTAGGGGGGGGGGGGGGTAGGGGAAAGCAGAGGGGTATTTAATATTAGGATGGTGTAGGTTTTAACCACAAAGAAATTAAGGAATGTTTGTATATATGTGTAAACAAGGTTTTTTCCTTTTTTCTTTTTTTTCCTTTTTCTGGTTTGAAATTGTTCTAAATACACTCTGCTGGAAGAAAAAAAAAAAATAATTTTTTGAGATAAAGAATAAAAAAAAAAAAAAAAAAAGAATATCATTATTCCTTTGTTTTGTGTTTTTTTTTTTTTTTTTTAAGTAGGGTAGCAGAATGGAAGCTGAAAGTGAACACATGCATTTTACTTAGGCCCCTTTCACACTGGGGCGGTTTTCATGCGTTACAGCGCTAAAAATAGCACCTGTGTAGCGCCTGAAAAAAACGGGCCCCTTTCACTTCAGTGTGAAAGCCGGAGGGCTTTCACACTGGAGCGGTGTGCTGGCAGGACAGTGAAAAAAGTCCTGCTAGCCGCATCTTTGGAGCGGTGAAGGAACGGTGTATTCACCGCTCCTACCCATTGAAATCAATGGGACAGCGCAGCAATACCGCCGGCAAAGCGCCGCTGCAGCGGCGCTTTGCGGGCGGTTTTAACCCTTTTTCGGCCGCTAGCGGGGGTTAAAACCACCCCGCTAGCGCCCGCAGACCGCCGCTAAAATGACGCTAAAAATAGCGGCGCTTTACCGCCGACGCCCGCACCGCCCCAGTGTGAAAGGGGCCTTAAGGAAAACTTTAAGGCCTCATGCACACGGGACGTTAAAACAACATTATAAAAACGCCAGTAGCTTTTCAGTGATTTTTTCTATGTTTTTCATCATTTTTGCAATAGCGTTTTTTTCCCAATGGATCAAAAACACCGGTGAGCCACTTTTTTTTACAGCTGAAAAACTCCTCAGAACCCACTAGTTTTGAGTGGGGGTTTTTTTGTTTGTTTTTTAGGCCAAAACACTCCCCAGCCAAAAACTGCTGATAACAGCCTATGTGTGCATGGATACACAAGAGAACATTATGGGGAGTTTGACTGTAGAAAAAACGTCTGAAGCCAAAAACAGCTGCTGTAAAAATGCCCAGTGTGCATGAGGCCTAAATGCTACATTGTGGTGAAGACAGGGGAGGAAAAAAAAATGGTTTCTATAGTATTTATATAAAAAATAAACAATAAAAGGAAAAACAGGAAAGTGCGTTGCAAAATGTAAGCTACTGTATACCAAAACCCATCCAGGGCAGCCGCTACCCGCAGAGAAAAACAGTACAGAACACTTTCCTCTGGGGGTGGTATGAACCCAGCCTAAAAAAGACCCCCAAAACTTTAATAAATTTATATATATTAGAGCTGCGCGATTAATCGTTATAAAACCGCGATCTCGATTCTCTCCTCTGACGATCTCTCCCACTGAGAATAGGCGATTCTTTCATATAAACAAGTGGAGAGATTATCTGCTCACTCAGCTGTCAAAATAAAGCATCCCGGGCAATCTGCCAAGTTTAGAACTTGCATGAAACATTGTAACTAACTTCTTAGTTCAAAAGGCATAGAACTTCTTGTGTAAACAAATAATCTGGACAGTCTGCCAAGCTTTCAACCAGTGTAAATGCAGGAAGTTTAACCACTTAAAGTCAATCTTTTTCTGACACTTCTTTCTTAAGTTAAAATCAATATTTTTTGCTAGAAAATTACTTGGAAGTGGAACCCCAAACATTAATAAATAAATAAGTGTGTGTGTGTGTGTGTGTGTGTGTGTGTGTATGTGTGTATGTGTGTATGTGTGTATGTGTGTATGTGTATATATATATATATATATATATACACATACATATACATATACACACACACACATACATACACACACACACACACCAAAAGGTTATAGGCGAGCGTTTCAGAAAAGACCCATAAACCAAGTTACACGGGTTAGGTTTGTGGAATTCCTCCCTGGAATACAAGTTGGGCAACCAATACCTAAACAAGCAACCAGATGTCTCTGTGGTCTTGTCTGAAGACCCATAAACAAGCATCACCTGCGAGGCCTGAGGATAGGCCTGTGAACCACTTCTTGAGCAGAAAGCATAAGAAGTGCACAGCATAAACATTCGTAATCAATGTGAACTTTCAAACCAAGCAAACATCAAAAAATAAGGAACTAAGCTTTTCTTTTTACTAACATACTTTTGAAGCCACATCCTCAGCAATGCTTCAATTATCTAATTATTTTGAAGCAGCACAAGTTGAATACTGAGATTAAGCAGACCTTTGGTTGATTGGTGACAGTGGTTCATTTGAGCAGCATTCGGCAATTAAAAAGAAAGAAAAGCATGAACTCAATATCCTCAGGAAACCCCTCACTGTACACATTTACAAAAAAAACAGGATATACGTAGTAGTTGAAATTAAGATAGAAACTAGCTTATGGCATTTTATCACCATATGCAAGCAAAACAGAAAATTAGAACTTTTAGCAGCAGCAAAAAGTATGTCTGTGTCTCGGTCCTTCAATATTACAATCATCTGGTTTAGGGAATTATTTTATTTAAATTTTTAACACTTAATTTTCACATTCTATTTAATTTTCAGAAAACTCAAATTAAACCTGAATGTTTGATATTTTATAGATTTTCTTTGTTGAGATCCTGGCATATTTATCATCAAATTCTGTGACACGTATTCACTATGCTGTATTACACTGCTGGTGTTCTAAAATTAAAGCGTAGAATGACCATAGAACTCCTTAAACAAATCGAAAACAAAAACAAAACAAAAAACAGTTCACCAATTTAAAGCAGTACTAGAGGCAAGACTTTTTCTTTTGATTTATACTTAGCGACGTTGCATCTGTCCCCTGGTGCCTCTAACACTGGGACCTGAGCGATCGAACACCGACGATCACTCGGTTCTCAGTTCCCCAAGCAGAGAGCTGCTGTAAGTCATTCACAGGGGGCATGTGATAGCCAAGTCGTGGCACCTCCCTGCATTAAAGCCTAGTTATAGGGCAACTGGGTGGTAGCGTGAATGGATTACAATTCTGAGAAAAGGTTTGTCTCTTTCTCCATGTCAGTCAACCTCTGGAGACTATCACAGCATACATGTGAGGAACCTTGTTGACATACAGTGCGCACACCACCCACAATCCTGCCAGCCAGTGCCTAACTATATTTGTAACTTTTAAAAATAAATTTTTGCCCTAATAAGGCAGACAATACATATAATATAATCAAATGTAGTCTCTCTAAAAAATCCTGTGGATTTTTCAAACGTATTAACTTTCACTTTATTTTTGAACACATTTCTTAAAAAAGAATCTTAGGTTATATTATCTCCTACTGAACAAGGGAAAGAAAAAAAAAGGCCAGATGAGTTTGGTACACTAAAAGCTTGATCCATTAGTTGTGGGTGCAAAGTAAAAAGAAGAGTACATGAAATGACTTTCAGTGGTAATTTGTGGTATAAAACCACATCCTGTCAACAGCAATATGACAACCACATTTACTGCAAAGTACACCATCATAACTAGTATATTAAATGGCATCAAAACGTGAAGCCGTGTTATAAAGAATACATCATACAACGTTGGTCTTAAAAGAACTCGCACATGAAAACGGTTCTAACATTCCAATTTAAAAACAGTTTGCGCTTCATTGCAATGACGTTCATACTTGTTTTTCAAACTGCATTCAACTTCATGAAGGTTTTCAGATGTGCTTGTTCATGTGCTATATAGCTTTTTATGTGCATTTTCAACACACTTTTCAGACACACTAAGTGCCTGGAAAAATGACAGAAAAATGATCATAAATGCTCCTATTGCACATGCGTTTGCATTTATTGTTTTTTATTACAAAACACTCCCCTCTGCTCATTTTTACTATAATCAAATTTACACTTGAAAAAGCCAAATGCATCTAAACACAGCATTTATGTTAAAGCATTTTTTTTTGGCTGAACACTCCTCTTAAAAAAACACGCTTGTGGGTTTTTTTTTATTCAGCCTATAAAAACACCCAAATGTGCATGGATAGTTGCTTCTACAGGCTTAAACGCCAAATGTCTGTATAAGCAGCATTTTTTATGCCCAATGTGCAGGGCTGCTGATAGAAACCATGGGGCCCCGTACAGCCTACCTAATGGGGCCCCCTTCTGCCCCAACCTCAACCCCACCCCTTCATCCAGCGAAAGAGCTGATATGGGTGGGAAGGGGTTAATGATGCCAAGAGGTGCCCATGTCTTTACTTTGTAAACTTACAATCTTTATATATGTGCATTATATTAAAATATGCAGCAAAGTCAGTATAACTGGCAGAAGATGCGGGGGGTAAGTCAGTAGAACAACGGACAGAGTCCCCCATTTCACATCAGAGGCCCCTCCGTCACATCAGAGCCCCCCTCCGTCACATCAGAGCCCCCCTCCGTCACATCAGAGCCCCGCTCCGTCACATCAGAGCCCCGCTCCGTCACATCAGAGCCCCGCCCCATCACATCAGAGCCCCGCTCCATCACATCAGAGCCCGCTCCATCACATCAGAGCCCGCTCCATCACATGAGAACACCTCTCAACATCAGTCCCCATTTCAGGTTGGTGGGGGAGGGGGCCTCTCAGGAGGTGTTAGGATTGTTTACATTATAAAACATTTCTGACTGTTCATGTTGTGTCTGTGCTGGCAGGCCAGATGCAGTGTCAGTGGGCCTGTTTTAATCTGTGCCCACATGAGAGAACTCTCCTGCACAGCAGCGAGTCTCTTACCTAAGAAGCTCCTGTCCCGGGCTGCTAATCCTCAGACTTCTCTCCTCCAACCAATAAGAGCAGCGGAGGGGTGTGGTCTTGGGTCTGGGGAGAAGGCAAACTAGAACCTCTGGACTGGATTACAGAGCTCAGGTGAGGTCCTGGGAGACACAGATTTCTGGATTCTGTTTCCAGGATTTTGTAATGGAAAGATCCAGTGTGTAGTGTACAAGGAGCGCAGGGAGCCACGGGCCCCCTGGGGGTGTAAATTAGAAAGCGTTTTTTGTGTTTTCTCCACTGAACTGTCTTTGAAGCTGCACAGGCCCCCCCTGCTGGTCGGGCCCGGTACAACAGGGCTGGTTGTACTGGATTATCAGCGGCCCTGCCAATGTGAACAAGGCCTTATACAATCCTCTATGCTGCATATTTTAATAGTTCATGACTACACAAAAGGTGAAGCTAAAATGCTGTACACTGTGATACACAGTCTATACTCCATAATGCTGATCACCACCATATGCAATGCTGTATCTTGGCCTAGGCCGACAAGGCCCAGGGCTAGGGTGGCAATTTGCAGGGGGGCAGCACAAAAAGAGATCCCAGCAGCATGCGCTTCACTTTTAGTGTAGCGCCAAGCTTTTCGGATGGACTGGGCAGAAGGCAAATCAGTCTGGCACCCCATTAAGTGGCCGCACTGCTGCCAGTATGTGAACGGTCGGTGTTCCACAACTGGGGGGCCCTACACTTCTAGTTTTCTCACCTGCGTTTTCAGCTACAGAGAGACAGATGCCATGTCAGGAGGCTGAAACTGTCTGGAGGAGAAAGTCAGCTGACAGAGCGGGCCAGTACAGTGAAGAGGAGCAGCTCTCCACTGTGTGAGGAGATCCAATGTTGGGAAAGGTACAGTGGAGACATATGAAGGGAGCCTGGCAGGCTGCAAGTACCCAGGCTGAAAGGAAAACCACACCAGTTGAGTAGAAATTGCAGGACAACTACCTAGCTACCATGTGGCTTCTAATCTGTGTAGTAGGGATGGTGCATTATATAGCATGGGGTACCCAGGGTAGAAGGAAAGCTACACTATTTGGGTGAAACTTGCATGGCACTTAGCTAGCTGCCAAAGGGCTTTTATTCTAGGGATGGTGCAGATACAAGGGACACCGACATGGTTGATCACCTATACCTCACAGGTAGGTAGGACTCTCCTGCAAGTCTTTGCTTGTGTCAGTTGTACATATTAAGGAATCTTACATTTTATTTCTGTTGATTATGAGAAAAACAGATTGATTTATCCTTCCTTTGCTCAATGTCTGGACCACATCCCTTCACCACTGTGATATATGTTTTCTGCTGCACCACTGACATGGTTGATGTTCGTCCTCTTCTCTTCATAAATGTAGCAGAAATTTGTGCTTAACCAGATAACAACTGGTCCATAGCCGAATGACGGCTACAGGGCGGTTGCTTAACTCTGGGAGGGCGTACTATGACGTCATCCCAGAATTCCACTCCCGGGCACGCACTCAAGAACATCCGTGATCAAATGACGGAGCAATCACTTGTAAACAAACCAGTGTCATGTCATGACGCCGGTTCCTCCCTCCCCTCTCTGTACCAATCAATACAGTGTGAGATGGGAGAGATCGGTTACAGAAGCGCTGTGGGCTAGATCTGTAGTGCCCACAGCGCTGCTCACTGACAATTAACCCTGCCAATACCCTGCCCACGCCCAGCCAATACTCAGTGATACCCAGCCATGCGCGGCCATACTCGGCCTCTGTATGTGGCCAGGCTGTGAAAGTCTCACACATGTGGTATCACCGTACTCAGGAGGAGTAGGAGAATCTATTTTGCGGTGTCATTTTTGCTATGTGCATGCTATGTGTTAGAAATATTGTACAAATGGACAACTTTGTGTTAAAATAAAAAATGCATTTTAACCACTTCCCGCCCGCCGGGCGTCATTTGTGCGGTGATATCTGAATGATGCCTGCCGTTACAGGCATCATTCAGATATCAGCTTTTTCAGCCGGCGATTCCCTACACCATAAGAATGATCATAACGGCTGTTCTGCTGCTTGATTGTTCTTACAGGAGGCGAGAGGGGACAACCCCCCCCCCCGCCTCCCGTCAACCTCCGGTGCGTCTACTTACTCAACGCTACAATCGAAGCCAGGATTGTTTTTTTTTTATTTCAGGCTTCCCAGCCTAGTGGTGAAATGTGGGTTCTTATTGACTTATCTCACTGTAAAGAGGACCTGTTTTGCCATATTCCTATTACAAGGGATGTTTACATTCCTTGTAATAGGAATAAAAGTTATAAAAAATTTATTTTTGGGGGAAAACAGTGTCAAACTAAAATAAAGTAAATTGAAAAAAAAAAACAATAAAAATGTAAAGCACCCCTGTCCCCGTGTGCTCGCATGCAGAAGCGAACGCATGCGTAAGTCCCACCCACATATGAAAACGATGTTCAAAGCACACACGTGAGGTATCGCTGTGAACGTTAGAGCGGGAGCAATAATTTTGGCCCTAGACCTCGTCTGTAACTCAAAACATGTAACCAGTAAACATTTTTAAAGCAACGCCTATGGGGATTTTTAAGTAGCTAAGTTAGGGGCCACTACATGAGTGTGTGCAATTTTGAAGGGCAACATGTTGGGTATCTATTTACTCTGCGTAACTTCATCTTTCACATTATGCAAAAACATTGGGCTAACCTTACTGTTTTTTTTTTTTTTAAAGCACAAACCTTTTTTCCAAAAAAAAAAAAACACGTTTCAAAAATTGCTGCGCAAATACTGTGCAAGATAAAAAGTTGCAACGACCGCCATTGTATTCTCTAGGGTCTTTGCTAAAAAATAATATCTAATGTTTTGGGGTTCTATGTAATTTTCAAGCAAATAAATTACGATTTTTACATGTAGGAGAGAAAATGTCAGAATTGGCCTGTGTGCTCCAGAACGCCTGATGGTGCTCCCTGCATGTTGGGCCTCTGTATTAGAGCTGCACAAATCTGGCTAAAATGAGAATCACAATTTTTTTTGCTTAGAAGATAGATCACGATTCTCGCGGCGTAACATCATCTTTCACATTAAAACAAAAAAATTTTGCTAACTTTACTGTTTTTTTTTTAAATTATTATTGAAGTGTATTTTTTCCCAAACAATTGCATTTGAAAGACTGCTGGGCAAACAGTGTGACATAAAATATTGCAGCAATTGCCATTTTACTCCCTAGGGTCTCTGCTAAAATTATATACATTTATATTATATAATTCTTTTTTTTTAAATTTATTAATGTTTGGGGGTTCCAAGTAATTTTCTAGCTAAAAATATTGATTTTAACTTAAGAAAGAAGTGTCAGAAAAAGATTTAGACTAAGTGCATTTACACTGGTTGAAAGCTTGGCAGACTGCCCAGATTATTGAGCTGAGTGAGCAGATAATCTCTCCATTTGTTTATATGAAAGAATCGCCTATTCTCAGTGGGAGAGATCAGAGGAGAGAATCGAGATCGCGTTTTTTTAACGATTAATCGCGCAGCTCTACTCTGTATGTGGCCACACTGTGTAATAGTCTCACACCCGAGGTATCACCATACTCGGGAGTCATAGCAGAATGTGTTTTGGGGTGTAATTTGTGGCATGCATATGCTGTGTGTGAGAAATAACCTGATAATATGACAATTTTGTGAATAAAGGAAAAAAAAAAATCTTGATTTTGCAAAGAATTGTGGGAAAAAAATGACAACTTCAAAAAACTCACCATGCCTCTTACTAAATACCTTGGAATGTCTTCTTTCCAAAAAGGGGTACTGTTCTGGCATGTCAGGGTGTCAAGAAATGAGATAGGCTATCAGTACATCAGGGGTGATCAATTTTCAGATATTGGCACCATAGCTTGTGGACACAAATTTGTACTTATTTTTACCAAAGATATGTAGTAGTATAATTAAAGTACTAATTTGCAAAATTTTATAACAGAAACAAAGACATTTTTTTATTTTACAGAATTTTCTGTCTTTTTTCTTTTATAGCACAAAAAATAACTTTGTACTTAGTTTGTGAATCGGCCTTTAGTGTTTGTCACACTGCAATGCGATTTCCCAAAACTGCTTACAGGGTGTGATATACCACAGTAAAATGTACCCCCAACCACTCAGTTTCCCCAATTGGGGGGAGAGGAAATAAAGAACCCCCTCCAACTGCTAGGACACAGACTGTTGTAGCACAGAATGAAAGGGGATGTGTATTCTTACTCCCTCTAGAGGAGACTTTAAGGCATTAATGTTACATATGGAAGAAAAGGCCTAGGTGGACTTTGCAGTTACTAAGCTTTTCTCTTACCTTTCCCTCACTGCAGGATACTGCTGAAAAGACAGATTCAAACTTCACCCATCATGGCAGGCAGCGTTAGTAAAACCATCGAAGACCGGATCCCTTAATAGGGGTTCCACTCCTTTGGACCTGTATAGCACCCGTCAGGACAACTTTAGGTAATGTAGCAAGACCAAAAAAAGTTCAGATTCCTAGGGTCCAGCCCTCAAAGAGAAGCATTACAGGCAAAACTTGGTTCTTCTATGCGAGGCCCGGGTACCATCCTGTGGCCGCAGTGGCGTGCATGGATGCGGTTGTGGAGGTTTTTAAAATCCAGCACTGATCCCTCCTGGAGGGGTTATATAGGGGAATGAACTTCCTGCATTGGGTATACCAGTATCAACACCTGAAGGTGGCCCATAACCCATTAAGTAATTACATAAGGCGCTGTGTCCCATGATGTACGATAAAGAAAATGCACTGTCACTGTATAAATGACACTGGCCAAGAAGGGGTTAACATCGGGGTGATCCAAGGGTTAAATGTGCACCTAGGGGGTGCTTGCTACCTGTGTGGGGGATAGTTTGACTGGGGAAAGAGAGAGTAGAGGTTGATCAATATATGATGCCGATCTTTGTGGCCGATATTTTAGGCCTATTAAAAACACACGCGCACACACACACACACACACACACACACACACACACACACACACACACACACACACACACACACACCTCACCCACTCCGCTCCTCTCTGCTTGCTCCTGTCACTCTACCATACACTTGATATCCTCTGTACAGATTGCACTGGTTGGCTTAGGCAGGTGGCATTGGCTGGTGCTGACAGGTGGCACAGGCAGATGGCACTAACTGGCACTGGCAGGTGGCACTGGTTTGGAACTGACAGATGGCATTGGTGGGCACTGGTAGGTGGCGCTGGCACTGATTAGCAGTGTCAGGTGGCACTGATTGGCAGTGGCACTGGTTTGGAACTAACAGGTGGCACTATTGGCACTGGCAGCTGGCACTGATTGGCGATGGCAGGTGACAGACAGTTGCCACTGGTTGGCACCGGCAGGTTTCACACTGAGCGGAGTGTAACTGTGTAAAACTGACAAGTAACAGTAGAGAGGAGCTGTCAGAATTGAGCTTAATGTCGGGGGTGGGTAGGACCAGGCCAGGGTGGGCGGGACCCAGCAGCTTTCAAACACCAGCCAATGATTTGGCTGCTTAATGGGTGGGGCCACAGACACACAGCAGTCCACCCAGATCCCATCCCATTGGCTGGTGTTTGATAGCTGCCGGATTCCGCCGACCCCAACATAAAGCTCAATTCTGACAGATCCTGTGTTACCTGTCAGTTTCGCCGCGCTGAGTGTGGAGAAGGGAGGAGGAACGGCAGTAAGTGTTAAATAATAATGTTTTGATAATAATTGGCCGCTGCCGATTTATCAAAAATGACCAAATATCGTCCGGCCAATATATCGGTCGACCTCTAGGAGAGAGAGATCAGTGTTCCTACTTAGCAGAAACAAGATCTCCCTCTTCCCCGCTGACAGACCGCCGTTCTGCCTCTATAAATGATAGTGGGTTCCCGGCGGACATCGTGTCCGCTGTACCTGCTGATTGTTTCCCGCTACGTCCAATCACAGTGGGAGCGTGTCACTGGGGGCACGCTACCCAGACCCGGAAGAAGCCAACAATGTACGTGTAAGTTGTTTCGCGCAGCAGTATATATGCAGTGGGAGGTCCGGAAGCAGTTAAAATTGTTTTTAGGCAAAAGAGAATTTTTAAAGTCAATTCTACCTGGCAAATTTTAAAAATGTAACTCTGTTTTAAAGTGCATTTCCACATTTGTTTTCTGGCGATTTTGTAGGTTTGCCCACTATATTATAGACTCTTCAGTTCTTTGTATCATAGGTGTATTTTAAATGAGAGACAGCACATCAACCAAAAAAAAACAGATAAAAAAAAAACACAAAACAAAAGCCAAAATCGAGTTGCAGTTCAGCGAGTAGAATAAGTATTTGATCCTTAAGTAAAACATGACTTTGTGCTTGCTTACAAGGGTTTCTCCACCAAGTACTGAGGTAAGAGGTTTCTTGTAGTTGGTGACCAGGTTTGCACACATCTTAGGAGGGATTTTGTGCATTCTTTACAGATCTTCTCTAAAGTCTTAGCCCTTGTACACACGGTCGGAGAATCTGTCGGAATGTGTCCTATCGGACCGTGTCTTTGGATAATCCGACTGTGTGTGGTATGCATCGGACTGATTCTTTCGGAATATCCGTCGGACCCAATTTTCCAACATGTTGGAAATATTTCCCGACCAACTGGGCCGATCGGACATACTCCGATCATGTGTAGAGAATTTTGATCGGACCAAGTGCCACGCATGCTCAGATCAAATTCCTACATCAAAGCTATTGGCTACTAGCCTGAATGTAGTCCCATCGTAACGAAATTACGTCATCACATTATGAAAGATCGGATTTTTCGCCAACTTTGTCCGACCGTGTGTATGCAACAGTTTCGGACAAGATCCGACGGGCAAAATCTGACGGATTTCATAGTTTTCATAGTTGCTAAGGTTGAATAAAGACACCAGTCCATCCAGTTCAACCTGAGTGAGTGTCTACAATTGTCCCTATCCCTGTACATTGCACACTCACATCGATCCCTACCCTCAAGGAGCACACAATCCAAGGTTCCCATTCATATATTAGGGCCAATTTTGGGCAGAGGCCAATTAACCTACCTGCATGTCTTTGGATTTGGTTGTGGAAATCTCCGACCGTGTGTACAGGGGCTTAGAGTTTCTTCAAGCAGGGTTTGTACAGCATAGAACAGGACAATTGACATAACAAAAGCACTGGGCTATATCTTGTGCCTTAAAGGACAAGAGCGTTTTTTTTTTTTGTTTTTTTAAGAGTTACAACCACTTCCAGTTATGCTATGTGAATGGGGGCATGTAACAAAAGTAGGAATCACCAATTCTAAATGTGTATACTACGTTTGTTTACTAACACATTCTTCTAATTTTATTTCAGAACTATGCCACAAAGTAGTGCAGCAATACCACAGTTCCCCAGGGTCAACCACAGAACTATTACAGTGAAGAGAAAATCTGTTTTTTGCACATGATGTAACCTGTATTTTTTTTTTGGAACCACACAAACCACAAACCTCTAAACCAGCCCAAAGCTCTCACTGAAGGGACAAGTCAGGGTGGATGTAAATCAAAAAAAAAAAAGTAATCAGATTTTTTTGATTTTTAAATCAAATTTATTTTAACCACTTCCCGTCAGCCATTATATGATGTCCTTGACTTTGTGCGGGTATATCTGAATGAAGCCTGCAGCTACAGGTATTGTCTTTTTCAGCTGGTGATTCCCTATGCGATAAGAACGGTCATAGCAGCTGGTCAGCCTCGTGATCATTCTTACAGGTGGCGAGAGGGACATCCCCACCCCTCTGCCCTCCAGTGCTTCTACCAACTCACCATCTGTCATCGGATCTGCCCCAGATGTTTCCCATAGAGATTTCTGGCAGACCAGATGGTTGCCATATCTCCCTGTAAAGAGGACCAACCATGCCATATTCCTTTGACAAGGGATGTTTACATTCCGTATTATAGGAATAAATACGATTAAAACATCTATTTTTTTTTAAAGTGTAAAAACTAAACATTTTTCAGTAAAAGTAACAAGAAAAAAAAAATGTAAAAAAGCGGAAGCGAACGCATACGCAAGTCCTGCCCACATATGAAAGTGGTCATCAAACCACACATGTGAGGTGTCGCCGCGAACGTCAAAGCCAGAGCAATAATTCTAGCCCTAGACCTCTAATGCAAAACATGTTACCAGTAAAAAAATAAAAATAAATAAATAAAAGCGTTGCCTATGGGGATTTTTAAGTAATTTTGGCCCTAGACCTCCTCACTCAAAACATGTAACCAGTAAATTTTTTTAAAGCATCGCCTATGGGGATTTTTAAATAGCGAAGTTTGGCACCATTCCATGAGCGTGTGCAATTTAGAAGTGTGACATGTGTATCCATTTACTCGGCTTAAATTCATCCTTCACATTATGCAAAAAAATTGGGCTAACTTTACTGTTTTTTTTTCTCTTTTAGGCCGGGTTCACACCGCTGCGATGCGGGAACGCCGCGAATCCGCGGCGTTTTCCCGCATCGCATTACTCCCGCCGGCAGTTCACACTGCCCTATGCGGACGGCTGGGAGTGTCAATGATATGTTAATGACACCCCCAGATCCGTCCGCATATCGCAGTGCGATCTGCCGACTCGCACAGGAATCGGATCGCATGGTGTGAACCCCCATGCGATCCGATTCTGTTGCGGACCAAAAAAAGGGTCCCGTGCGAGTTTGCTGCGGGAGCGATGCGAATTCAGCCATAATATCTGTATGGCTGAACTCGCATCGCTACGGAGATCGGATGTGATTTGCACTGCAGTGCGGGTGCGAATCACATCCGGATCTCCCCCCGCAGCAGTGTGAACCCAGCCTTAAAAGCGTTGAACTGTTTTTTTCATTGATTGCAAATATTAAAGATTCTAACTACCAGCAAGAATATGTCCTTACATTTAACCACCTGCTTACTGGGCACTTAAACACCCTTCCTGCCCAGACCAATTTTCAGCTTTCGGTGCTCTCACACTTTGAATGACAATTACTCAGTCATGCGATACTGTACCCAAATGAATTTTTTGTCCTTTTTTTCCCACAAATAGAGCTTTCTTTTGGTGGTATTTGATCACCTCTGGGGTTTTTATTTTTTGCGCTATAAAAGAAAAAAGACCGAAAATTTTGAAAAAAAAACGCATATTTCTTTGTTTCTGTGACAAAATTATGCAAATTATTAATTTTTCTTCATAAATTTTGGCCACAATTTATACTGCTACATATCTTTGGTAAAAATAACCCAAATTAGTGGATATTTTTTGTTCTTTGTGAAAGTTAGAGAGTCTACAAGCTGTGGTTGCGAATCATACAAAATCGATCACATCTGATGTACTGGTGGCCTATCTCATTTCTTGTGACCCGAACAAGCCAGGAAAGTACAAATACCCCCCAAATGACCCCTTTTTGGAAAGTAGACATTCCAAGGTATTTAGTAAGAGGCATGGTGAGCTTTTTGATGTTGTCATTTTTTTCCCCACAATTCTTTGCAAAATTAAGATTTTTCATTTTTTTATTTTTTCCCACAAATTGTCATTGTAATAGGTTATTTCTCTCACATGGCATGTGTATATCACAAATGACACCCCCCAAAAAAAGTCTGCTACTCCTCCTGAGTATTTCAATACCACATGCGTGGGACTTTTTCACAGCCTGGCCACATAGAGAGGCCCAACATGCAGGGAGCGCCATCAGGTGTTCTAGGAGCATAAATTACACATCTAACTTGTTGACTACCTATTACACTTTTGAAGGCCCTGGAGCACCAAGACAAGGACACGTGACACTGATGACAGATGGCACTGATACGTGGCAATGATGACACTTATACGTGGCACTGATGACAGACGGCACTGATGACAGATGGCACTAATATGTGGCACTGATGACAGATGGCACTAATACATGGCACCGATGACAGATGGCACTAATACGTGGCACCGATGACGCGTGACACTGATGACAGATGGCACTGATAAGTGGCATTGATGACATGTGACACTGACTACAGATTGCCACGTGACACTGACAGGTGGCACTGATGACAAATGGCCCTGATACGTGGCACTGATGACAGGTGGCACTAATATGTGGGGCGCTTCACCCAAGAAATGATCCGGCGTTACGGTCAGCTGCTCCCATAGGAGATCAAAGAGTTAACACTCTAATCGACTCTATGGTCTTTGGAGGACAGGAGCAACGTCACAACGTCCCTTCCAGTCCAGGCTGGAAGAATTTTTTTTTTTTTTTTTTTTTTTTGAGCCTTTGCTATTAAAAAAGTAAATACGAGATTTGGGGTCCGTTTGACCCCAGAACTCTTCATAAAGGAGGACCTGACATCCTTCTTTCTATTACAATGGATGTTTACATTCCCAGTAATAGGAATAAAAGTGCTAAAGAAAAAAAAAATATTAAATTAAAAATGGGACAGTGTAAAAATAAACAACACTTTTTGTATAGTGCCCCCATCCCTTCGCGCTCTCACATGGAGGCAAAACGCATACATAAACGGTATCTGAATCACACGTGAGGTAACGCCGTGAACATTAGAGCAAGAGCAGCAATTCTAGCACAAGACCTCCTCTAACTGTAAACAGGTAACCTGTAAAGGAGTCTAAAGCCCCGACACTCCACGAGTCTGCACAATTTTTTAAAACGTGACATGTTAACCATTTACTCAGTATAACATGATCTTTCACATTATACAAAAAAAACTGGGGTAACTTTTTTTTTACCACTTACCCTCGGGGGTCTTAAACCCCCTTCCTAACCAGGCCAATTTTCAGTTTTCAGAGCTCTAACATTTTGGATGACAATTACTCAGTCATGCAACACTGTACCTATATGAAATTGTTGTCCTTTTTTTCACACAAATAAAGCTTTCTTTTGGTGGTATTTAATCACCACAGTTTTTTGTTTTTTTTTTGCACTAGGAGAAAAAAAAAAAAAAAAAAAGACTAAAAATTCTGTAAAAAAAATGCATTTGTTTTCCTTTGTTATAAAATTTTGCAAATTAGTCATTTTTCTTCATATATTTTGGGCAAAATTTATACTGCTACATATCTTTGGTAAAAATAACACAAATCTGTGTATATTATTTGGTCTTTGTGAAAGTTGTAGAGTCCACAAGCTATGGTGCTAATCTCTGAAAATTGATCACACCTGAAGTACTGACGGCCTATTTCTTGAGACCCTAACAAGCCAGGAAAGTACAAATACCCCCCAAATGACCCATCTTTGGAAAGTAGACATTCCAAGGTATTTAGTAAGAAGCATGGTGAGTTTTTTGAAGTTGTAATTTTTTCCCCACAATTCTTTGTAAGATTTTTTTGTCTTTTTCACAAAATTGTTAATTAGCAGTAGAGCTGCACGATTCTGGCCAAAATGAGAATCACCATTTTTTTGCTTAGAATAATAAGGATCATGATTCTGAGGACGTGAAATCTTTTACATTATAAAAAAAAAAAAAAAAAAAAAGGGCTAACTTTACTGGTTAGTTTTTTGTTTTGTTTTTTAATAATAATAAAAAAAAAATAATAATCACATTTGAAAGACTGCTGCGCAAATACAGTGTGACATAACATATTGCAACAACCACCATTTTATTCTCTAGGGTGTCTACTAAAAAATATATAGAATGTTTGGGGGTTCCAAGTAATTTTCTAGCAAAAAAAAGTGATTTTAACTTGAAACCAACAAATGTCAGAAAAAGGTTTAGTGTTTAAACTTTTTTCACTTGCAAAGTCTATTCCATTGACAAATTGTTACAATGTTTATACTTAAGTTCAACTGATAAAGAATGTTTTGATGCTTGGCAGCCTGCCCGGTTTTTCTTTCTTTTGAGGTCTGTGGCTTCAGAAGGGCAGAGAGAATTCTTTGCATAGAAAGAATTGTGAAACACTTTAGTCAAGATTGCAATAACTATTTATCTATGCAAGAAAGTAAAGTAAGCATAACCTCATAAAACGTTCAGGGTTTGGGTGATTCAAATAAAAGAGCCATGGTCTTGTCAACACAAGAGGGGAGGGGACCTGGATTGTTTCTGCAGGAAACGCATTTAACCCCTGATACGGTGTCACAGCTCACTAGTCGGAAGTTCCAAGCCCAATACCACTCGTTCCACTCCTCCTATTCAAGGGGAGTGAGTATTCTTCTTGGGAGAGGGGTAGCATTCTCCTGTAGATAGACTTGCATCGATGAACAGGGCCAGTGTTCAATCGGAAAACAACTTTATGTACTGGCAAATATTTATATACCCCCCCCCCCCCCGTTAAGCTAGAGGTTTTGTATAAGCTGAGTTTGTAATGGATAAGGCAGGAACCCCGATAACAGCGTTAGGCGATTTTAATGACGTATTGGACAGGAGCTTAGATAGATTCCCGCTGCTTGATAGGTCCAATATAACAGGCGAGAGCTGGCCATCATGATTTTTGACTAAAATAGGACTAAGCGATATATGGCGAAGACACCATTTGCAAGATAGCCAGTACTCTTGCTTTTCAAGCTCCCATCTTACTCTCTCTAGAATTGATATGGTCTTGGGGAATAGGGAGGCAATTCCGCTAGTGAATGATATAGAATATGGCCCAAGAGGAGTCTCGGACCACTCTCCGCTGGTACTTACAATAAGTGCCGGGGGTAGAGTCTGTCCAGGGAATGGAAAATCAATTCTTGCTGGCTGGAACTGATTGACAACCCTAGTGAATTGACCTCTAGGGTAAGTGAATTTATACAAATTAATGTAGATACAGAATTACCTGGGGTGGTCTGGGACTCCTTGAAGGCCTACCTCAGAGGTCTATTGACTCAACAGGTGGCAAGATTTAAGAGGAAGTCAAGGGACTGGGAGAGGGAAATTAGGAATGTGGTAACCCAGGCAGAGAGGCGCTATGTTGAAGGTCCAATCTTGGATAGACAGAGGGAATGGTTGGACAGACAAGCCTATAAAATGGCAATTACTAAGAGGATGGAGAATAGACGAATATTCCAGCACCAGTATTATTTTGGGGAAGGGGAAAGGGTTGGCCGTACCCACTCTCCTTTGGGCTAAATCTAATAATTCCCCTCCTGCGATTTTGGCAATTAGGACGTCAAGTGGGGATCTTACTACTGATCCATTAGAGATAATGTACGCATTCGGCAATTATTATAAGTCCTTGTAGAAATCTACCAGGGGAGTGGGTGGGACAAAAGTGGTTGCTTTTTTGCAGCAAATAATCCCAACCCTGTCAGAAAAAAAGACTAAATGGATATGGAGGCGCCAGTGACCCTAGAAAGGTTAAAACGGGCAGTAGCAGCGATGCCCAATCAAAAATCCCCAGGCCCGGATGGGCTGCCAATAGAAATATACAAGTGTTATGGAGAGGTATTGTTACCAGAAGAACTGTTGGAAACATTGGGATGGGCACTGGATGGTGGTAAATTACCCACCTCATTGTTGGAAGCTATTATCTTAATATTTAAAGAAAGACCAACAGGAAGTGTCCTCGTATTGCCCATATCATCTTATTACTATGCTCCGATGTTAAAATCCTGGCTAAAGTTCTAGCAACCTGGTTAAATAAATGCATATTCAAGCCAATACACCCTGATCAGTCAGGTTTTATTTCCAACAGATCAACTAGCACCAACATTAGAAGAGTTTTTTTAAACATGCAAACCCCAGCTGATAATGTAGGCTCCAAGGCCATTTTGGCCTTGGATGCTGCTAAAGCCTTTGATAGCTTGGAATGGGACTACCTATGGTTGGTGCTAGAGCGATTTGGTTTTTGTCCTCCTTTTATTAAATGGGTGAAATTACTTTATAATGAACCTAGAGCAAAAATTTGTATTGGTAGCGAATACTCTGAGACGTTCCAGTTGGAGAGAGGGACAAAACAGGGATGTCCCCTGTCTCCCTTTCTGTTTGTCCTGGCAATGGAACCCCAGGCGATCATGATGAGATCACGTTCGGATATTCAGGGATTCAAGCTAGAGGTCGACCGATATATCGGGCGATACTTGCCATTTTTAATTAATCGGCATCGGCCGATTGAGCTGATAAAAAGGCCAATTTAGAACTACAGCGCGACTTGCAAATGACTTCTGTAATAGAAGTCAGTGTAAGTTGCCTGAGTCTTCCTAGAAGCGACTTGTTTCCTCTCTGGGCAGTCTGCCAAGAAAAGAGCAAAAAGATACAATGTTTACACTTGAATGAATGAACTCAACTCAACTCAGTGTGTAGAAGTTCTCAGTTTAACCATTTAAAGACTAAATCTTTTCTGACACTTGTTGCTTACAAGTAAAAGTCCTGTATTTTCTGCCACAAAATCACTTAGACCCCCAAAAATTTATATATATTTTTTTAGCAGAGATCCTAGGGAATAAAATAGCAGTTGTTGCAATATTTTATGTCACACGGCATTTGCACAGAGGTCTTTCAAATGCAATTTTTTGGGGGAAAAAATACACTAAAAAACCTAAAACAGTAAAGTTAGCCCAATTTTTTTTTCGTCCAAAAGTTTTGACTACCTGTTTTTATTTTATAGGTTTTTTTTTTTTTTTTTAAGCTAAATCATACATACAAGTAAACTGATTGGAGATTTGTTTTGTTTAATAAATGTTTAAATGTAAGACATTTTCTGTATCACTTATGAATGCTGCTTTGATGGTAAAAAGCGGCAGGCGTTTGATGGAGCGGGCAGGCGTTGATGGTAAAACGCTGCTAGTTTTAGCGGCGCTTTACCATCATTTTAGCGGTGCTATTCGGCTGCTAGTGGCCAGCTAGAGGCCGAAGAAGAGGTTAAATGCGCCTGTGAAGCACCGCTGCCAAATCGCATTGCATGCGCTTCGGCAGTGATGCCCATTAATATCAATGGGCAGGAGTGGCACTCCAAACGTGCTGCTTGCAGGACTTTTTTTTTAACATCCTGCCAGCACATCACCTCAGTGTGAAGGCACTCTTTCTTTCACACAGACTGCAGGGGAGCCGTTTTGCCTGGAATCCCCTCCCTGGATGTAGTGACCAAGTTAAAATATTTGGATGTTTGGATTACTAGTGACATAAACCACTATGTCAAAGATAATTTAGTTCCATTATTGCTGAAACTGAAATAACTTAAGAAAATTCCCCTCTGCCATCGTCTCCTCCACAAATCTCTTCTTTATAGTTTTCTTACCCACACTGTTGATTTTAGAGATGAGTTCTCTCCTTCTCTATCCCCACTTCCCTTTATCATTAATCAATGGGTACCTTGACCTATACAACCTGGGATCTGGAGGTGTGCAGTGGAGGGTTGGGTTTAGGTGGGTTGAGCGGGTAGAAAAGGGAGTATAAAAAAAAACAATAGCTCTTTTCTAATCATTCTCTGCATCTGTTGTATTATATTTTGATAATGTATGTTTTTAAATTTGTCAATATGAACCTCAATAAAAAGTAAAGAATAAAAAAAAAAAAAAAAAGGATTGCGATAATGATTCTTGATGATTAATTGTGCAGCTCTAATTAGCAGGTTATTTCTCACACACAGAATATTCATAGCACAAAACACATTCTACTACTCCTCCCAAGTATAGCGATTCCACGTGTGTGAGACTTTTACACAACGTGGCCACATAAAGAGGCCCAACATGCAGGGAGCACCATCAGGCGCTCTTGGAGCATAAATTACACATATAATTTCTTGACAACCTCTTACATTTTTGAAGGCCCTGGAGCACCAGGATGACAAAAATGCCCCAAAAATGACCCCATTTTGGAAAGAAACCAACCCAATGTATAATCTTTCAGCCATATTGAGTCTTTTGAACATCATTTTTTTTCTACAAGTTTTTGGAAAACATGTAAAGAAAGCAAAAAACGCATATTTTTTTTTTTTTTTTTTACACACAATGTTGTCCATTTACACAATGTTTCCAACACATAGCATGTACATATCAAAAATTGACACCTTAAAATAGATTCTCTTACTCCTCCTGAGTACAGCAATACCACGTGTGAGACTTTCCCATAGCATGGCCACATGCAGAGGACCAACATGCAGGGAGCACCGTCAGGTGTTCTAGGGGTATAATTTTCAAATCTAATTTGACTACCTATTACACTTTTGTGAAGCACTGTAGTGGCATGGATGATAACTGATGTGGCATGGATGAGCACGGATGGGTACGGCTGAGCAGTGATAGGTACTGCTGAGTACGGATGGATATAGATGGGGTGGCTGGATATGGCTAATTATGGATGGGGGTGGATGGGATGGCTGAGCATGGATGGATGAGTACGCTGAGTATGGATGGATATGGCTGAGCACGGATGGGTACGGATAGGTACTGCCAATTATGGATGGGGGTGGATGGGATGACTGAGCATGGATCAGTATTGCTGAGGGTGGATGGATGGCTGAGCATGGATGAGTATGCCGAGCATGGATGGATGAGTATGCAGAGTATGCATGAGGATGGATGGATGGGTATGCTGAGCATGGATGGCTGAGTATGCCGAGTATGGATGGCTGTGTATGGATGAGTAAGTCGAGGATGGATGGATGGATGGATGAGTATGCCGAGTATGGATGGATGAGGCTGTAATGGGCACATACCAGCACTGTGGGCACTACACATCCAGCCCACAGCGCTGCTGCCACGATCTCTCCCCTCGCACTGTACCAATAGGTACGGGGAGGGGAAAGGGATCGGACGTGACACAGGTTTGTTTACTAGTGATTGCTCCGTCATTTGACGTGATTCGCTGGGTCCTCTGGACCCATCGTCACGGATGTTCCCAGGGGAGCACAAGAGCAGGATTCTGGGAGGATGTCAATTTATGCCCTCCCAGAGTTATCCGACCATGCTGCAGCCGTCATTCGGCTATATCGCGGTTGGCAATCGGTTAGTGTATTTTTTCCCAAAAAAGTGTTTGCAAAACCGCTGCGCAAATACCATGCGACATAAAAAATTAACGATTTCCATTTTATTCCCTAGGGTCTCTGTTAAAAATAAATAAATATATAAGTATATTGTTTGGGGGTTACAAGTCATTTTCTAGCAAAAAATACAAAAATGCAAGTGGTTAAATATTGGACGAATATCTGCATATTTGCATGTAGGGCTGCAACTAACAATTATTTTAATAAATCGATTAGTTGGCCGATTGTTTTGATTTTTTGATTAATCGGTTAATAACCTAAAAAAAAATAAAAATAAAAAATATATAAAAAAAAAAAGTGTGGTGTATGATTTAGTTAATATGTAAAGGTTAAAAAAGGCATTTATTCCTAAATATCTCTATAAGCAGGGGTAAATATAAATAACCAACTATATGGTTAGGGAGTAAAATCTTTAATCCACTCTGAGAATAACAGACAGAAGAGATATACTCTATATACTAATAGAAGTTGAATCTGGAAAATATCATTAGACTCGGATCAAATTTTGTTTATTTAAAGACTATTGCAGATTTTCAAACAGAACTGTAATATTACATGCTTTTCTGTAGCTTCTCCATCAAAGTATATTGAACCAAAAAAGCACAGTTTTGCATTGAAAAAGGTCCTTGACCCTTTCCAAATACACAGCAGCTGGAAAAAGCATAGATGTGAATGTTAAATGAACTGTAGTGCATATC
Organism: Lithobates pipiens; assembly: GCF_037356315.1. Classification (NCBI taxonomy): domain Eukaryota; kingdom Metazoa; phylum Chordata; class Amphibia; order Anura; family Ranidae; genus Lithobates; species Lithobates pipiens. The sequence goes on from NW_027507790.1 coordinate 158,886,800, forward strand.
TGCAAAAAGCACCAAAAAACACACGGGTGGGGAACCAAGCCTAAGACATTTAGTAACATAATGGAGTTAAAAATAAATAAATTGGCCCTTCGCTTTTTTACTGTGCAACAGTGAAAGTAATATTTACATTAGAGATTATTTGCTCTTTTTGAACTATAAAATGGCCAATTTTAGTTTATTTTTTTAACCCTATTATGCTACTGGTCGATTAATCGACTATAAAAATAGTAATCAATTTCATAATCGATTAGTTGTCGATTGATTAGTTGTTTCAGGCCTACTTGCATGCATATGAATCATCCTATGACTTTTTCTAATCTGTTAAGAAGAATCACTTACCAAGGGTTGTCATTGTGACAAAGTACAACTGATTCTATATGTACTGCATGACCCTTCATAAAGTGTCTGCATGGTGAAAGGGACCGGTGCAGCTAACATGTAGGTTATGAGACCATATGCTATTAATACAACTGATCTTCTAAATTAATAAAAAGAGGTAGGTTTATTTATTTTTACTACTTTATCTAATGCGGTTAGTGAAAGATTTTTATTCACAGTAAAATATATTTTAAAACAAGTGAACATATAATAATTCCCTTAAGTGTGTTGTCTGCACTCAGTAATGTCGTACCCCATCATAGTGACCCAATCATCAGTTTACAATTCCTCTATGCTCACAGATTCTCTGGACTGACTCTTGCATATGTAGACAGACATGCGTAAAGTAGAATGATCGTCAAAACTTTTTTTTTGGAACACAGTAAAAGGAGGGTTATAACCCGTGTCAGTTTTTTTTGCCATCTGCCTTGCCAATGCTCTGTGTGTCGATTCAGACATGAAGCCATGCTTCAGCCCTGCCCCCCTCTCTCCTCATTGGCTCACTGACATTCAATGACAGCAGCAGGAATCCATGGCGCTTGCTGCTGTGTCTCAGCCAATCAGAAGGGAGAGTCCTGGGCAGCCAAGGTTCTTGTGCAACTTTGCTGGATCGAGATAGGGCTCAGGTGAGTAGTAGGGGGCCCACTGCACACAAAAGGTTTTTTATTTTAACCACTTACGGGCCGCCGCACGCCGATATACGTCCTACGTTTGAAGAGGAATATTGTTGTTATGGCAGCAGCTAGCTGCCATAACCCCGGTATCCTCTTCTTTGGCCCTAGACCTCCTCTGTAACTCAAAACATGCAACCTGTAGAATTTTTTAAGCATCGCCTATTCGAGATTTTTAAGGGTAAAAGTTTGTCGCAATTACACAAGCGGGCACGGTTTTAAATCGCAACATGTTGTTTATCAATTTATTCAGCGTATTACTATCTTTCACAATATATAAAATATAAATAATATAATAAATTTTAAAAAAAATGGGCTAACTTTACTGTTGTATTACTTAATTCAAAAAGGTGTATTTTTTCCAAAAAAGTACGTTTGCAAAACCGCTTCGCAAATGCGGTGTGACAAAGTATTGCAACAACCGCCATTTTATTCTCTAGGGTGTTAGATTTAAAAAAATATATATAATGTTTGGGGGTTCAAAGTAATTTTCTAGCAAAAAAAACTGTTTTTAACTTGTAAACAACATCTCAAAAAGAGGTTTGGTTCTTAAGTGGTTAAAGCATAGAATGCAATAAGATACAAAACCTTCTGCCTTTAAAACCCCTTAATTATGGCAAACATTAAAGCCTAACTAAGCCTTTACTATAAAACAAAACCAAAAAAATAAAAATAAAAAGAATCAGCACAAGGGACACATTACTCTTACAATCAATACCACATACTCCCTGTGCTGTTGTCTCGTGCTTTAGTAGAAATTTTCCTTTTTTGCGCACAATGCCTTGTGAGCTTTGACTAATTGATGAGGCTCCTTCTCTGCGTAACACCACAATATGCGCTTTATATGCATCTTTTTGATTACCTTTGTTTAAATATTCTTAGGCTCAAATCGACCAAACGTATTATCTTGAGATTCCTCTCGATTTCCTACCACCACTTGACAGGCCTTTGTATTTTGTCAAGAAAAAACCTTTAGATGTGTATGATTTGCTATTATGTTACTATAAACCAGGGCTCGACAAAACCCGGTCGCCAGGTCGCATTGGCGACTAGAAATAGCGACCTCGCGCCTGGGGCAGCACAGCTGGGGGTATTCTGTGTCTGTGGACCCCCCCAGCGTGATCGCGTCGGGCCGTTCCGCCGGCGGCTGAAAATTTAGGCCGCGGCTTTGAGGCCTTCTGCGGTCCTATGATTCCTTATGGAATCTGGCGCCCTCTTGTGGTCGCCGTTGGTATGACAAACCAGCAATGTTAATGAAGATTCCTCTGCCTGTATTATATTACCTGCCTCTTCTTCCCTTTATTTAGAACCCCCTAAACATTATATATATTTTTTATTCTAACACCCTAGAGAATAAAATGGTGGTTGTTGCAATACTGTCTGTCACACCGTATTTGTGCAGCGGACTTACAAGCGCACTTTTGTTGGGAAAAATAATTTAGTTAATAAAAAAATAAGACAACAGTAAAGTTAGCCCAATTATTTTTTATATTGTGAAAGATAATGTTACGCCGAGTAAATTGATACCCAACATGTCACGCTTCAAAATTGCACCCGCTCGTGGAATGGCGACAAACTTTTACCCTTTAAAATCTCCATAGGCGACGTTTAAAAAAATTCTACAGGTTGCACGTTTTGAGTTACAGAGGAGGTCTGGGGTAGAATTATTGCTCTCGCTCTACCGATCACGGCGCTACCTCCTATGTGTGGTTCGAACACCGATTTTTATATGCGGGCAATCGTTTAAAAATTATTATTTTTTCTGCTTTATTTTAACTTTTTTTTTTTCCACTGTTCTTTTAAAAAAAATGTTGTGTCACTTTTATTCTTATTACAAGGAATGTAAAAATCCCTTGTAATAGAAAAAGCATGACAGGTCCTCTTAAATATGAGATCTGGGGTCAGAGAGACCTCACATCTCATATTTACACTAAAATGCAATTGAAAAAAAAATTGCCATTTGAAAAAAATAAAATGTCCCTCTAAGAGCTATGGGCAATGACTTGGAGACGGGGGGGCGGCGACGGCGCTGCTATCTTCCCCTCACTCGTCTCCATGTCAGGCCAGGGACAGGTCCGGATCGTCGTCACGGACCTGGCTCCTAACTTTTTAAGCTGGCTCCTAGATTCCAAGCAAATTTGTCAACCCCTGCTATAAACCATCTGAGGAGGTCTATGATAACTGTACCACTAATTTTGTGGACCTGTATCAAGTCCTTTTCAGAACCTTACATAATTTATCTTTACCAGTACTTGCCTCCTACCTGATTGCCACACTCGCCCAGGAGACTGCAATTTTAGCTTCACAGGTCCATGTGTTATTGATGTGGGTCCTATGGTGAGCACAGCTATATCTTGCTTGTGTGACTTTTTGGCATTGGTTGAGGATTTTCAGGGTCTATTTCTGCTTATTTTTATTTTATTTTTGCTCCCTAGTAGTCAGTACAATAAGCATCTGTGCTTCTTGAGCACACACACACATTATATATATCATCTGAAATATGTTTATATGAGTCTTCTATTATTGTTGTTTTGTATTCCTCATGAACAAAACTCCTAAAGAAGCAGTCATCCTGCAAAACATGTAAAGTGTGAGATTGGAACCACGTCTATTGAGGTCCTTCATGACCAGGGGGACACCTTATCCAATGTCAAATCTTTATAAAAGAGGAATATGTGTTTTATTGGAATTTTCTTACAGTCATTAACCACTTCCAAATCGCTGCACGTCGACATACCTCCTAAATTTGAAGAGGGATATCTTTGTTATGGCAGCAGCTAGCGCTTGTAAGATCGCTGCGCAAATACGGTGTGACAGAAAGTACTGCAACCAATCTAGGGCTGCAACGAACGATTATTTTCATAATCGATTAGTTGGCCAATTATTGTTTTTTCGATTAATCGGTTAGTAACCAAAAAAAAGTGGGTCAAATTGACGTTCATTTTCAACCACAGTGACAGGAAAGTTTTGAAATAGAAAACCTCTTGGTCAAAGGAATTTTCAGACAGTGTATGTGATTTTTATTCAGAAATTAAGTGAAAATTTCAAACAAAATTCTTTCATTCAGCGAATGTACAAAGATTTTTCATCTGAATATTCTCACCTGAAAATTGATCCGTGTGACCAGCATAAGGCTCGGTACACATCTATGCAGCTTTTGATCTGTTTCTGCAGTGCTGTTTGCTCACGCGATTCTACTGCAATTTTGCGTTTTTTGGGCAGATTAAAAAACACAAATTGCTGCAAAAATGCATTACATTATTTTCTACAGCTTCTCCATTAAAGTATATTGAACCAAAAAAGCACTGTGTTGCATTAAAAGTCCCTGACCCTTTCCAAATATGCAGCGGCTGAAAAAAAGCACAGATATGAACGTGTCCCATAGGAAACCATGTAAATGAACTGTAGTGTGTTTCTGCAAAAAGCACCAAAAAAAAAACATATAGATGTGAACCAGGCCTAAGACGTTTAGTAACATAATGGGGTTAAAAAGACTAAAATTAGCCCTTTATAGTACAAAAAAAGCAGATAATCACTACTGGAAGGGGTTCATTTTTACAGTAGTGATTATATTTTTGTACTATAAAGGACTCATTTTAGTTTTTTTTTTTTAACCCCATTATGTTACTGCCGATTAATCAATTATGAAAATAGTAATCTATTCATTTCATAATCGATTAGTTGTTTCAGCCCTAGCTTCATTGCTGGGTGCACTTACTACGAATGGTGGCGGCAGCACCCGAGAGCCGATGGAAACTTTGGCTGGGGTGCCGACATCACTGGATTCCAGGACAGGTAAGATTTGTATATATTCAGAAGCTACAGTATGTGTAGCCATTGACTTATTTATTTATTTTTTTGCTTGGGTAGGGGCGGAACTCCTCTTTAACCACTTATAAACAAATATATTTTTAGTGCTGGCATCCCTGGAGTTCAGCTTTAATTTACATCCAGTCAGGTATCTGCTCAGTTTACAGTTACTGGTACACATTGCTGATTAAATAAGTGGTGCACTACCATGATATTACAACTTTGGATTCTTAACACTTCAAAACTGTATTACTTTAAAAATCATAACAATATGACAAGAATGTAAAAACCTTTACGGCTTTCACACAGAGCTGCCCTTAAAAGCAGTTACATTGTTTCCTCCTGTACAAGTTCAGATTTTGACGCTTTGACCCTGTAAATGGTCTAGTTTTCCATTATGACTAACCACAAATTCAATTCAGTACTTAAAGAGTCTGCTGGGTAAAAAAAATAAAAAATAAAAGTCAGCAGCTACAGATAATGAACAAGTCATTTTTTAAGATACGGCACTGCGTTGCTTTAACTGACAATTGCACGGTTGTGTGACGTTGTACCCAAACAAAATTCGTCCTTTTTTCCCCACAAACAGAGCTTTCTTTTGGTGGTATTTGATCACCTCTGCGGTTTTTATTTTTTGCGCTATAAAACAAAAAAAACGCAACAATTTTGAAAAAAATAAAAACAATATTTTTTACTTTTTGCACTATAAACAGAAAAAAAAAAGCAGCAATTAAAAAAAAAAATTTTTTTTAATTTTTCTACAAAAAATAATAAAAAACAAAATTTCTTCATCAGTTTAGGCCAATATGTAATCTACATATTTTTGGTAAAAAAATAAAAATAAGCATACAGTATATTGATAGTGTCTACAAAATGGATAGATTTATAGCACTGATTATTTTTACTAGTAGTGGTGGCAATCTGCAATTTTTAGCGGGGCTACGACATTGCGGTGGACAGATTGGTCACTTCGGACTCTTTTTTGGGACCATTGATATTTATACAGCGATCAGTGCTATAAAAATGCACTGGTTACTGTGCAAATGTCACTGGCAGGGAAGGGGTTATCACTAGGGGGCAAGATCAAGGGGTTAAATGTGTTTCCTCGTGTGTGTTTAACTGTGGAGGGTTGTAACTGACTGGGGGAGGAAAGAGATTGCTAGCAGTTCCTAATTACTAGGAACAGCAGATCCGTCTCTCCTCCCCTGTCACAATGGGGATTTATGTGTTCGCATACAAACATCGTCGCTGCCGGCCACACACCTCGCGTTCCCCGCTGTGCAGGGAGCGCGCGCCTGCTATGGCTCTTAAAAAGCAGCTGACGTACCAATACAGCGGTTCCAGAGAATGAGCCGACCTGCCGCCGTATGACGGCAACTGGTCAGCAATGGTTAAAGTGAAACCACAGTCTGCTCATATAATTTGTAATAAAAACATCTTTGCCATTCTGAAGCTTCCTTCCAACCACTTTACATATTTTATGTATACTGCGATTCTGTACTTGCCAAATATGCTGCAGAAATCTCCCTCTAAGTTTGGCTACAGTCATTTTAACTGTAGGCAGCTGAAGCTGCTGACTGTCCATCTCTAGATTTACACAGAGGCACACCTGCAGCTCTGATTGGCCCTCCTATGACTTGGGGGGGGGGGGGACTATTTAGTATAGTATGTTTTTTAATGTGCCCACCCTTATTTATATTTGTTTCACATATAAAATGACCAAGGCCTCATTCACACGGCTGTAAAAAAATTACCGATCATGAACGCAATGACAGGTAATTTTTTTGCTATTCAGCACTGCGTTACTTTACAATTGCGCAGTCATGCAACACTGTAAACAAACCAAACTTATATCATTTTTTTTCACACAAATAGAGCTTTCGTTTTGATTCATTTTGAGAACCACTGGGTTTTTTATTTTTTGGAAAAAAAATATTTTTTTTTATTTACTTTCTGCTATAAAACATATTAAATCAAAAAATATGTTTAAAAGATAAAGTTTCTTCATGAATTTTGGCCAAAAATGTATTCTGCTACATGTCATTGGTAAAGGTAAAAAAAAAAAAAAAAATAATAATAATAATAATATATCCCAATAAGTTTATATTATATTTGTGTGACAGTTATAGCATCAAACCAGAAATATACAGGACTTTTTATTACATTTTTTACACTACTAATGGCGGTGATCAGAGACTTCTAACAAGGCTGCAATAATGCAGCGAGAAATCTGACATTAACCGACACTGACATTAACCACTTGCCGACCAGCCGCTGCAGTTGTACTGCAGCAACATGGTTCGGCTGCGTGAATCACCGTTAAGTTACGATGCTTCCTTTTTTTTTTTTTTTCGCCTCTAGGGGCGCGCGCCGCCTGCTCACCCATGGAGCTGATGTGAGTGCCAGCGATCGCGATCACTGCCGGGCTCCTGCGATTGCTCAGGGCACACTTGAGAACCAGGATTTGTGTGTGTGTGTGTAAACACACAGTTTCCGGTCTCTGAGGGGAGAAGAGACAGATCGTCCAGAGAACGGGGAAAAGAGACAGATTGTACAGAATATGAACAGCAATCTATCATCTCCCCTACACCGTCCCCTCCCCCTTCAGTTAGAACACACACTGCCAGTGAAATTTTTACAGTAATCAATGCATTTTTATAGCACTGATCGCTGTATAAATGCCAATGGTCCCAAAAATGTGTCAAAATTGTCTGCCATAATGTCGCAGTCCCGATAAAAATAGCAGATCCCTGCCACTATAATAAAAATGTCATAAAACTATCCCCTATTTTGTAGATGCTAAACGTTTGTTTTGCGCAAAACCAATCAATATACGCTTGTGATTTTTTTTTTACCTGACCACCTCCTGTACCATGTGCCCAGTCTCTGACCATCTCCTGTACCATGTGCCCAGTCTCTGACCATCTCCTGTACCATGTGCCCAGTCTCTGACCATCTCCTGTACCATGTGCCCAGTCTCTGACCATCTCCTGTATGTATAAAAATACTTTTTTTTTTTAAAACAGTCATTTTCGGTATCGGTCAGTTTTGGTTTTCGGCCTAGAGTATTTTTAATTTTCGGTGTCGGCACCAAAAAACCCATTTGGTGCACCCCTAGTAACCTACGATTGCGATCTTGCGTTGTCGTAACAATGCCAAAATTGGAGCCAATACCTTGGTAAAGACTCGGGGTGCTGATTCCAAGCCAACAGGGAGAGACACAAACTGGTAGTGGGCTTCCTCAACTGCAAATCGCAGAAACCTCTGATGCTGGAGGAATATGGATATGTGCAGGTACGTATCCAGGCTGTTCAAAGACGCCAGGGAGTCCCCTTGATGGAGTGCAGCGACTACCGAGCGAACTAATTCCATTCTGAACCTCTATACTTTTACAAAGCTATTGAGGGCTTTCAGGTCCAAGATTGGACGTACCCCTTCTTTTTTGGGGACTACAAAAAGATTGGAGTGGAACCCCTGGAACCTGACTCCGGAACAGGCACTATCACCCCGCGGCTTAGCAGGTCCCTTACCACCCCCAATAGGGCATCCCGGCGAGCCGGGATTAAAGGTTTTTTGGAGGGGAAGAATCTGTTTGGTGGCCAAGAGAAGAAGTCCATCTTGTAGCCAGAGGAAATCAGTTTGCAGACCCATTGGTTGGACAGCCAAGAGGCCCACTGGGCTGTAAACTCTCGAAGACGACCCCCCCACCTGAGAGACAGACGGGGCAAATCTTCATGCGGTAGCACTTTTGCTCGCAGGCTTGTTAGGTTTACGGTTCCAGGGATGCTTTTGTCCCTCAGAGGTCGTCCTATCGGACTGGGAACGTTTAGCCAAAGTCCCGGACAGACGAAAAAGCCTTTTTTGAGTGGAAAATGAGGGCTCTTGCCTGTGGTGTGGCTCCTTCGTCTTCCTAGCCTGTGGGAGTAAGGGGAGTCTTCCCACCTGTGACATTCTTAATAATGTCATCCAATGAGGCTCCAAAAAGCCGCTCGCTCACAAAGGAATGGTAGATCCATCAAGGCTTTTTTTTTTTATTTTTTTTTTTAAGATACCTGGTCTGCAGACCAGAATTTTAGCCAAATCAGGCGCCGCAGCACCACTGCTGACACTGAAGCCCTGGAGAGCAAGGGAAAAGTAACCAGGGCCGCATCAAACGTACTTAAGGCCATGCACTAACTAGTCTGCTAGTTCCACGCAGACGGGAGTAGCCTGCTGCTTCTCCAATTCGTGGTGCAAAAGTTTTGCCCATTCAGCAAGTGTCTGCGACCCCACAACCGTAAACAAGGAACGGGCCACTGCCTCGGCCTTCCTGTCAGTAGGGTCCTTAAATGCAGGAGTCCCCTCTACCAGGATCGTGGTTACTTTCTTTAACCTGGATACTGGGGTGTCCGTGACCGGAGGAGCCGACCATTTTTTAAGAAGGCTCTCCTCAAAGGGGTAGCGCACCGCCATTCTTTTAGGGACCAAGAAGGTCCGTTGCAGGCTCTCTCATTCCTTGTATATGAACTTATCAAAATAAGTCAGATACGGAAACAGCTTAGGTATGCTTGCCATTGGAATATATTTACATGCCAAGTGTGTTTGTGTGCATTTTTCTGCTCACAAGCTCCTCTCTGAATATATCTTTAATAGGTTTTTTTGAAAATGTGTGCATGGCTAACAAAGTTCTTTTTACAGGCAAAAAAAATAAACAATTTTGTATAATGGGGCTCATAGTAATGTGTTACACTTTAATTCACTGCATTTACTAGAGATACCTGGTAGATCTTCCTGGCCCCCTTCTTCCCTATTGTAAACTGACAGGGCTTGCTTTACAGAAGTACAGGATGCAGTGCTAATGCACAGAGTTCCTGCATCTTCCTTAAACTCTTTACCTGCCCCTCTAACCCATCCCAGCCTTGAGGATTGGCAGCCAGGTTGGGGCTAGGAGCAACTATTAGCTGCTCAAAGCTAGTAGAGATGCAGCGTTTCCCCATGTGAGCGATAGAAAGATCAGCTTCTTCCCTGCCCTAACTTGTTGATTGACAGAGAGGCTCCAGCTGTCAGCTGCTCAGAGCTAGAAGAGCTCCAGGAGGTTTTCGTGCGAGTGACTTGGAGACGCTGCCCCCACCATACAGAAAAGGGTGGAAAAGAAGGATGTGCAGGCCATGACCGCATCATAAGTCAGACAAAAGTAAAAAAATAAAAAAAAGTTAACAAATTTGCTAGTATGGCCAATATATAATCTTAACGTTGCTACCATGAGCCTATGTCGTTTTATGTTCACATAAAGATTGTTACAGAAGGGACTGAGCAAAAACACAAAATAAAATTGGCCCTGTGCAATGTGATCGCTGTGACCAATCACAGTGATCACAAAGGCTGCGTGCTAAAGTCATCGACTGTTTCCCCTCACACAGACAGCAGTGTAAGAGGAGAGGAGTTCTAAAAAATCAAAAACAAAAAAAAAACATTGCAGCCATCTTCATTGCCCGATTGCAACTACAACAGTGTAATTGACACACAACCATCCATTGTGTCCCCGATTGCAGACACATTTGTCTCAGTGTCCCTAGTGCAGCATCAACATCTGTATCAATGTCACCAGCACATCAGTACCCGATCACCATCAAACCAGTAGTGTCATCAGTGCAGCCATCAACATCAGTAGTAGCATCATAATCATACTTGTACCTGATCACTATCAAAAACGGTAGTGTCACCAGTGCCACTATCAACAACTGTACTCATGTCACCATCACAGCGGTACCTGATCATGGTTTAGCAAGTACAGTGTCACCCATGCAGCCATCAACCTCTGTACCAGCATCACCTTCATACCAGTTCCTGATCATGGTAAAACCAGCAGTGTGTCACCAGAGTCATCTTAACCTAAATGGCATGTCAAAAAAAAAAAAAAGTACAGAAGCAAGGGGGCCTTCCAGAGTCTGAGCATGACAGATGACAGTAGTATAGCTCTCTGTCAGATTTGGATTCTGAATGTGAACTTGTGGAGAGCAGTGGTTTAGTAACCAATTCAGAGGAGGAAAGGGCTCCAATAAAAAGAATCCGGTTTACTGAACAGCAGCAAGCAGGCACTGTACATCCTGGTGATGTGACAAGCACCAGCAGTGCAGCACACCCAGGTGAAAGGCCAAGTACAAGTAGAGAGGTGTCACATCAGCCAGAAGGGGCATTTTCAAATCCTTTATCCTCTAATTCAGCAGCAATTATCTTCCCATTTACAGTGCAACCAGGCATTCAGGCAAAAACTTAAATCAATACGCCAATTCGTTTTTTAATCATTGATTTATTCAATGTGGATTATAATGACCAAATTATGCAATCCTACCCGACAACCAAAAGATCCATTCTTTTTTTTTCCGCATAGGTGTCCATATACTTATTTCCAATTGCCCATTTACAACCCCTACATCCTCTATCACAAGTTCACAGACAGACCTAGCTCCCTCCTAAACTATCAAGAGAAGATTGTAGCAGCCTTATTTACCAGGAAGGCCCAGCACCTAAAAACCCTTTGTCCTGATACAGTCAACAGGCTTCCCAAATATTATCCTCTCACCCAAACAGGTCGAAGACCCCAGAGAAAAAAAAAAAAAAAAAAGTGTATGGATTGAGTGACAGACATTACTTTATATTATCAAAAAGTAAATTAATTTCAGTAATTAAATAAGTGAAACTCATTCTATAGATTCATCACAGAGTGATATATTTCAAGCATTTCTTTCAATTTTGATAAATGTAGCTGTAAGCCATTGAAAACCCCAAAAATTCAGTATCTCAGAAAATTAGAATGTTGCATAAGACCAATAAATATTAATAAAAAAAAAGAAAGAATTATTTTTAATACAGAAATGTTGGCTTACTGAAAAACACAGTATGCACTCAATACTTGGTGAGGGCTCCTTTTGCATGAATTACTGCATTAATGAAGCATGTCATGGAGGTGATTGGGCTATGGCACTGCTGAGGTCTTATGGAAGCCCTGGTTGCTTTGATAGAGGCCTTCAGCTCATCTGCTTTGTTGGGCCTGATATCTCATCTTCCTCTTGACAATACCCCACAGATTCTCTATGGGGTTTAGGTCAGGCGAGTTTGCTGGCAAATCAAGCACAGTTATACCATGATCGTTAAACCAGGTATTGGTACTCTTGGCAGTGTGGGCACGTGCCAAGTCCTGCTGGAAAATTAATTTGGCATCTCCATAAAGCTGCAGTTTCTAAAGGAGATCATGCCGTGACTGGCAGCTCCCGCACGCATGCATGGGAGTGATGTCATCGCGGCTCCGGCCAATCACAGTGTCGGAGCCGCGATACCCAGAAGGAAGAGGGTGAAAGATGGACACTTCGTGGAGGTGAGGAAATTAGGGACATCCCAGGCTTCGGTTTCAGGTAATTGACCTTTGCAGGGAAACAAAGAGGAAGTAAAAGTCATTAGGTTTACTCTTTAACACAGGGCACACTAGCCTCCACTCGTGGTTTGGCTGCTGTAACATACAAAAATTTAGGGAGAATACAAATTTTGAGTTATCTCTTTCAGTCCTTACCTATCCACATCCCTGCGAGTTACTTTAAACAAACACACTCAACATACATAGAATTCATTTGGGCCCACAAACGACCATGTCTAAGCAGGAAAATACTTTCCCTACCTAAACACAGTGGCCTGGTGATGCCACACATCTGCACTTACTACCATGCAAAACATCGTAGGCTAATATAATGGTGCCGACACTGATACTATGGGCTCAATTGGAGCAAGCCCAAAGTGACATATCCCTTATTCCCTATACTGGGAAACCCTCTGTTCGCGTTGGGACTTCATGACACGATTTTTCAAAATTTGATCAGCTCAGGCTTTTTCCAAGCCTCTCATTTCCGAGCCGTAGGAAGACCATTGCGCGATCCCTTTCCACTTAGATTTTTTAAGAGCACTTCAGCTCCGCCATTTCTTACAGTCCGTACCGCCTCCCAATGACCCTAGCCAACCCTCTAACAACCTTAGAAGAATTTTGTAGATGAGACTGGAGTTCTACCAAACACACACACACACTTTCTCTCACCTACAACCTGTTGATTGCGTGCCCAGCGGACTACCAACCCCTGGACCTGACTGGGTGGGAACAGGGTCTAAATCGTCAATTCAACCCCAATTCAAGAAACTAACTACAAAATTATGTCAAGGTGGTACAGAACCCCATCACTACTGCATAAATTCATCCCCTCAACATCAGACTTATGTTGGCGGTGCCAGAGGGACCAAGGAACTCTCCTACATATCTTCTGGTCATGCCCCAAGATTGTAGACATTTGTAGAAATGTCCACCAAATCGTACAGAAATTCACGGAATGTCCTATTCCAGACAACCTTGCCTTTTTTTCTTCTCCATGCTTCCATGATCCTGGAAAACACTTATAAGAGGTCCATAGTCCATCACCTTCTTGACGCTGCCAAAGCATGTATTCCTCTCCACTGGAAATCCCCACATCCACTGACCATCACCCTGTGGCTCAGAAGGGTTGAGGACAGACATCGAGGGGACCAGTACTCCAAAGACGGACAGAAGACCCCCGGAGCTGTGCAATAAACTATTTTAACCCTTGTGTGTTGTTTTTTTTAACAGGTGAATGGGTAGGGGTACATTGTACCCCATACTCATTCATATAGGGTGGGGGGGGTATTCGGGAGCCCCCTTATTAAAGGGGACTCCCGGATTACGATAAGCCCCCCGCCCGCAGACCCCGACAACCAATGGCCAGGGTTGTTGGGAAGAGGCCCTTGTCCTCATCAACATGGGGACAAGGGGCTTTGGGGTGGGGGGGCCGCGCGCCCCCCCTTCCCCAAGGCACCCCCCCATGTTGAGAGCACGCGGCCTGGCACGGCTCAGGAGGGGGGGCGCTCGCTCGTCCCCACCCCCTTTCCTGGCCGGCCGGGTAGCGTGCTCGGACAAGGGTCTGATGTGGACCTGGGGGGGACCCCCACGCCGATTTATCGGCGTAGGAGTTCCCCATTAAGTGCATACCAGGTGACGGGGCCAGCGACGCCTCCTTCGCTGGCCCCGGCTACCTGGAGACGCGCTCAAAATGAGCGGACTTTTCTCAAAAGTCCGTTCATTTCAAAAGTACGGCAGACTGGCACACACACGGCCGGATCGTCTGCCGAAATGCGAGTCCGGCGGAAAGATTGGAGTGCAAAACTACTTTCTAAGTCCGCCGTACTTTTGGGTAAAAAAAGTCCGCCGGAGGCTACACACGGGCGGATTGTCCGGCGGACTTGAGTTTGCCGGACTTTTCCACCGGAATGTTTGATCGTGTGTACGCGGCATAATAATATATATACATATATATGTAGACAGAGAATTTGATATTTAATTCATGTCCCTAATAAGCCTGAAGGTTCTCCTTGGATGTGGGGCCACTCTATGTGGCTAGGCTGTGAAAAAGTCTCACACATGTGGCATCCCCAAACTCAGAAGTAGTACAATGTGCTTTGAGATATAATTCTAAAGTCTGATACACAATGTTAGTTTTTTTTTTTCCAGTCAATCCGGCAGGCTGATTGGGAAAACAAAAACAGACAGATCGCAGTACCAACACAAGCGATGTCTGTGTGGTGATCTCTGTTGTGCCTTTATAGTCTGACAAGGGGAAGTCCGGTCATGGTGGTTGTGGTATGACATTTGGAGGGTTAAAACAGCCAGTGAAGGGGCAACATCTTCTCCTCTTAAACACCCACAAATTCCCATTGAAAAGGAACTTTTTTTTTTCTAAAGCGGAGCTGAAGTTGTAAGAGATAGTGAGCAGGCAGGCTTCTCTGGCACTGTAAACTGAGCTGGGCAGGCCAGATTAGTGCTAGGCTGGTTTCTGAGTGGCAGGATGACTTTCTCCTGCACAGGACTGATGTCATCCCTTGCCAGTCAATGAAGAGGCCTGAAGACTGGAAACCAGAAGAATATGCAAGGGACCGTTGGACAGGTAAGTATTCACCCTTTAGCTCCGCTTTAAAGCAGAACTAAACCCATCGATTTAACAGTTTCAAAAAAACTGTTACTGATAACTGTCACATTTGTTAATGCTCTCAACCAAACTGTCAAACCATTAAATGGCTGGTGTCATAACCGATCATCATGTGCAGCATCATGGCAGTTGTAGATCAAACAGCGGCAGGTGGCAGCTTTCTTGGCTGAAAAGGAAAGCAGCGTTAAGGCCCCTTTCACACTGGGGCGGTTTTCAGGCGCTACAGCGCTAAAAATAGCGCCTGTAAAAACCGGCCTCTTTCACTCCAGTATGAAAGCCCCGGGGGCTTTCACACTGGAGCGGTGTGCTAGCCTCATCTTTGGAGCGGTGTATTCACCGCTCCTAACCATTGAAATCAATGGGACAGCGCAGCTATACTGCTGGCAAAGTGCTGCTGCAGAGGCACTTTGCGGGTGGTTTTAACCCTTTTTCGGCCGCTAGCGGGGGTTAAAACCCCCCGCTAACGTCCGAAGAGCGCCGCTAAAAATAGCGGCGCTTTACCGCTGACGCCCGCACCGCCCCAGTGTGAAAGGGGCCTTAGTTCTGCTTTAGGCTAGGTCCTGAGAGCCGTGATTTGCATAGGCACAGCAACCCATTAAAACAGGGCTGCTGAACCCGTGACGTGTGTGCACAAACATGCACGCGGAACCCGCATATATGCGGAGAGGAGGGTGAGCGGTCACACAGATGGAGAGGTGGGCGTAAAGTAAGTACCTCTCCTTATCCATGCACTCCAAGACAGGACCACACAAGAATGGAGAGACACCTTTCTACACCCCATTTCAATTGCAATGCATCTGACACCTCAAACACAGGTTGCAAACGCACCCATGTGATCCTGTTGTGCATTTAAAAAAAGTAGAGCATGAACTACTTTAGATGTGGTGCATTTTCAGCCCATTCAAAATGAACTGTCCGAAGTTGCGCTGCACATGAATCACGCAGTGTACATTTCACATGCAGTTCCTAGTGTGAATGGGTCTTCAGGCCTCATGCACACTAGGCTCTTCTGAACATTTTTCTCCTGACAGGAGAAAGGCGACCTTAAAAATGCACCTAAAGCCCCGCTTTTCACACAGGTTTAGATGTAGCAAGGCGTTCGGTCATGCATTCTTTAGTTGGCCAGAACAGTTACTTATTCTGCCCATTGAAATGAACGTCCAAGTGCTGCTAAACATGCTTAGCATTTAGGCACATTTAGTCGCGTCAGGCGTTTCTTCTGCTCAAATATTTCTCTCCTGAACGCAAATTTTGGTGAACTTAGATTTCTGCCCCTAGACGCCCCAGCCTCTAAATGCCTGTAAAAAATAATGCCCCGTACACATGATCCAAAAGTCAGACGACAGATCGCCCATTTTTTTTTGCATGCTAGTTGTATATCAAACCTGAAGAATTTACTAAAGTTACGAAAAATTCTCGTACGACAGAATAAAAAAAAATTGGAAGTGATCTCCTGTGTTGTAGTTTAATTGTATTTTCGGATGACAACTGTACTGATTAAGCGAAAATCGCACGAGAACGATTTTCATGCTTGTCCAATAAAATATCAGATGAACTGTCGTGATCTCTGTACTAAATATCCGATTATTGTACGATCATATCAAAAACGGTACAATTGCATCCAATTTTTGGATTCTGCGTATGGCCATAAGGCTCCATGTACACTGGCAGACTCCTAAACTTGAGTTTAGCAGCTATTGGCATTTGGCAAAGCTCCTAAATTCAACTCCATAAAAGCTTGTGTGTCCATGTACACTCGATTTACAAGCAATTTTGCTGCGTTTTCCCGTGGCCAGCAGTCAAAGTAGTTCAAGCGTACATGAAGCCTTAAAGTAATTGTAAATAATCACCAAGTAAAATAACCCATTCAGTTTAAAATAAAAATGAAAGGCAAAACATTGGGGCTGATTTACTAAAGGCAAAACCACTTTGCACTGGAAGTGCAGTCGCTGTAGATCTGAGGGGGAAGCTCTGCTGATTTTATCATCCAATCATGTACAAGCAAACATGCTGTTTATTTTCCTTGCATGTCCCCCTCAGATCTACAGAGACTGCACTTGCAGTGCAAAGTGGTTTTGCCTTCAGTAAATAAACCCCATTGCCTCTGTTCTCAGCTGCATAAGAGCTGGGGGAGGAGAAGCAGCAGCACACTGATCTTGACAGTGAATGGCTGTGCAGCAGGGGCGTGTCAGGAAAAGTCTGACTGACCAAGCTGTGCTCTCCTGCTTAGAGTGGTATTTATTTATTAGGAAAGCAAGGGGACTAGCAAGAACGCTGAGGATTTCACATACAGGAAGCAATACAAAGAGAACAGGATACTTTCTCATACAAGTACACACCGAACAACTGGCTGACAACCAATGGCTGAGAGCGTTGACCGGAGTGTTCTGGTGGGGGGGGGGGGCGCCTCCTCCCCCAGCAGGGGAGATTGATGTACTAACATTGGATTGTTAGTACAGCAGCTTCGGCCTGAGCTGTCAGTATGTAGGAGGCTCTATGTGTGGATGGAGACACAGGATAACATGGGGAGGGGACCAAGGTATGTTTATGTGACATTCCCAGAGGTGATTCTGCCTGGAGATGGGAATGACTTGTCCATAACCTGGCCCAGCAGATCAGCCCCTGTAGTATTGGGGGGGGGGGAGGCACTGCCTGCTGACAGCTGTCCGTGTGGGGACCGGAGGTAGGCTGGGTGTGCCCAGGGTGTGTGTGTGCCCTGTATCACTGGTAGGTTGTGCTGTACTGACTGATAGTCACTGGTTGGGGGGGAGGGGAAGGGGTCAGTAGGTACTCACTGGGTGGAGGGAAAGGGGTCAGTAGGTACTCACTGGTGGGTTGGAGTTAGTAGGTAGTCACTGGTTGGTAGATGTGGGGGGGGGGAGGGGTCAGTAGGTAGTCACTGGTTGGTAGGTGGGGGGGAAGGGGTCAGTAGGTAGTCACTGGTTGGTAGGTGGGGGGGAAGGGGTCAGTAGGTAGTCACTGGTTGGTAGGTGGGGGGGAAGGGGTCAGTAGGTAGTCACTGGTTGGTAGGTGGGGGGGAAGGGGTCAGTAGGTAGTCACTGGTTGGTAGGTGGGGGGGAAGGGGTCAGTAGGTAGTCACTGGTTGGTAGGTGGGGGGAAGGGGTCAGTAGGTAGTCACTGGTTGGTAGGTGGGGGAGGGGGTCAGTAGGTAGTCACTGGTTGGTAGGTGGGGGAGGGGGTCAGTAGGTAGTCACTGGTTGGTAGGTGAGGGAGGGGGGAAGGGGTAGGTAGTCACTGGTTGGTTGGTGGGGAGGCGGTAGGTAGTCACTGGTTGGTGGAGGGGAGGGGTCGGTACTCACTGGTTGGTTGGTAGGTGGGGGGAGGGGCCGGTAGGTAGTCACTGGGTGGTTGGTGGGGGGGGTCAGTAGGTGGGGGGAGGGGTCGGTAGGTACTCACTGGTTGGTTGGTAGGTGGGGGAGGGGTCGGTAGGTACTCACTAGTTGGTACTCACTGGTTAGTAGGTGGGGGGGTCGGTAGGTAGTCACTGGTTGGTTGGTGGGGGGAGGGGTCAGTAGGTGTGGGGAGGGGTCGGTAGGTACTCACTGGTTGGTAGGTGTGGGGGGGAGGGGTCGGTAGGTACTCACTGGTTAGTAGGAGGCGCGCTGAGCGGGATCTCCACCTCCTCCTCCTCATACTCCGGTCCGTCCAGGGAGTCGGCTTCTTCCACTGGGCCCAGCACCAGGCCGTCGAAGGGTAAGGGCAGGGAGGGCAGCGGCGGTAGCGGAGGGAAGGCGTCCGAGGCCTGGTTAGACAGCAGTGAGGCGCTGGTGGCCAGAAGTGCCGCCTCCCCCCCGCCACCTCCTCCTGTCAGCAGCCCGAGAGAGCCGGGAGCCGCCGACATCCCTGAACTGCACACAGGCACGGTCCAGCGGCGGAAAGAAGCGGGTATGTGCGGGTGGCCGGCCGGTGTCGGCTGACTGACGGGGTCGTCTTCTCCCTCTCTCTATCTCTCTCACACACACACCGAGCTGACTGTGGGGAGGGGGCGGGGACCGCACGCGCCTCACACCAGCCCCTCACGCGACGTTCTTTCTCGAGGCCCCGCGCGTCAGGCTCGAGCACGCACCCGCAGACCAGCCCGGGACTTAGCCCGTGCCCACTACTCTGGAGAAGGAGGTTTTTTTTTCCCCTCAATAACTTTATTGAGAGTAAAACTTTTCCAGCAGAGCAGCGTTTATTATCCTCATAGAAGCCCTTCACACAGGGGAAAGTTTTACACCGTTATAAAAAAAGAAGAAAATTCCTTCCAGGACTGTTTGATGTGAATCTGTTCAGGAGCAGTCCTTAAAGTGGAACTTTATCCATAATAACTTGATAAAAAAAACAATGTTCTCTAGCGAGGAACAGGCATTCCCCATTAATACAATATGCTACCAAAATTAGCGTGTGACGTAAATTGCTTCCAGCATTGCTCCTTTATTTTCTTACTGGTGGTGGCCATATTTCTGAAGCCCAGAGCCCCTGAACAGCAGTAAATCCTAAAGCGGAAGTAAATCCATCAATTTAATGGTTTCAGGGCCAATTCACACCATAGAAACACAGTCCAGATGCATTTCTGCATGCACGCATCTACAGATCGTTCACTTCTCTGAGCTGGCCGCTCAGCTGTTGGCAAATTGCCAGCTCCTATCTCTCCACAGTGACTCGCCTGTTGATGATATCCTGCTTGTCAGTCCTGCTATCTTAAGCCGTCCAGTCGATCTCTGCCTTTACCTTAGTCACTTCTCTAGAGATGCTCGCCTGTGTTCCTGTTAAAGACTTACCTGGCTGACATTCCCTCTGGCTCCAGATCCTGCTTGCTGTTCTACTACGCTGTTCTCTGGCTCCCTGATGTTTTAGCTTGTCTGACTATCCCTTCCGGATCCTGAACTCTGGCTATGTTTTGACTACACTGGCCTGTGTAAGGGGTTTGGAAAGACAGAAGGACCTTCTAGCTTCCAGTACTGCCCCTTTAGTTAGGACCTCCCTTGGTTGTGACGTTGTATTAATTTATTTGTCATTGTCATGGCCGGTCTATTGTTGTTGCCTTGTTGGGTTTATTTTGGCAAAACTTATTTACTTTTTCAGCCTTGGTATGTCAGAGTGTGGCATTGTTGGAAGGGTCATTGTCATCCAGAACCAGGGAACCTATACATCAGTGGCTTCTTCAGTGGGTAAGCAATACAGTTTCAGTGGCCCAGCTTGAACCATCCTATTAGTTATACTGATTGGCTCGGCCTTACAGTAGCAGCAGCGGATTTCATATAAACTGTACTAGACGTCACTTGTTGCGCTCTTGTTCCCCTGATGATGCTGTTTGACAGTGAAACATGTTGGTATTAATCTGTGATGTTACTACGCCCACTGGCTGGATGATGGCGAGGCACTACTACTTGTTACATGCTGCATCTGCTTTTACATCTGTAAGTATATGTCTTTTTTTTTAATATGAAATTATTTGGCGGGTTTTACACTATACTCATAAGGGGCCCTTGTTCCCCTCTATGAGTATAGCTGCTATCTGTTCCAATCTTTGAGCCTAAGGCTGGCAGGGGCCTTTCACCATGGATGGATGCCTAGAGAAAAACTCATCCAAGCTCAACGCTATATAGTAAAGTTGGTGTGTCGAGTAGGTGGTGCTCTGGCTCAGTGTTTCTCAACTCCAGTCCTCAAGGTGCCCCAACAGGTCATGGTTTTTAGGCCCTCCATTATTTTGCAGAGGTGATTTGATCAGTTTCACTGCCTTTAGTAATTGCCACAGCTGTTTCATCTGAGGGGAATCCTGAAAACATGACCTGTTGGGGCGCCTTGAGGACTGTAGTTGAGAAACATTGCTCTGGCTAATCAAGCCCACAAAAGATCCATAGAAAGTACAGGCCATCAACTCAACAGCTTCTCCATAGAAATGTTTTAAGCATTGCAGCAATAACATCATCCAAAAATACTGACGCGTTTCGGCCTTAGGCATTGCTTTTGATGAAGGCCTAAGGCCGGAACACGTTGGTATTTTTGGATGATGTTATTGCTGTAATGCTTAAAGGGATTGTAAGGAGAATTTTTTTTTTTTTTTTTTTTTTTTTTAAATAACAAACATGTTATACTTACCTCCACTGTGCAGCTCGTTTTGCACAGAGTGGCCCCGAACCTGCTCTTCTGGGGTCCCTCGGCGGCTGTCTCAGCTTCCTCCCTCAGATGCTTCTCACGTTCATGCGAGCTCCCTCGCATGGTGAGAAGCATCTGCGGGCACGCTCCCGTGATACAGCCGGCGGCTATAACCGCTTGCTGTATCACACGGCCCCGGCGCTCCACGTCAGTGGATGTGATTGACAGCAGCGCGAGCCAATGGCTGCGCTGCTTTCCATTCATCCACTCCAGCCAATCAGCGGCCAGGCTGAAAGGTGGAAATACGTCGAGGGGGACGAGCGTGGGATTTTCGAGGGGTCAGGTAAGTAAAATGGGGGGCTGGGGGGCCGGCACTGTCAGATGTTTTTTCACCTTAATGCATTAAGGTGAAAAAACATTTACCTTTACAACCCCCTTTAACCTCCTCCCGCCCGCCCTATAGCCGAATGACGACCTTAGAGCGGGCGGCTTCCTTCGCCTGGCCGTCCCTGGACGGCCTGGTGTTTACTTCCGCAATGCGCGCCGCCGGGGGCGCGCATCACGGAAGTATTGTATTTGCCGTGTCTCCCGGAGACAGGCAAATACAGATCGCCGTGAACGGCCAATCAAAGCGGCCGTTCACAGCGCGATCGCAGCTGCCAATGGGAGATGATCTCATATGTAAACATATGAGATCATCTCCCATTGCCGTGTCTCTCCCTCCTCACACAGAGACAGCGTGTGAGGAGGGAGAGCGATCTATGTGTCAGCCCCAGTGCCATCTGCCAGTAGTGCCAGTGCCACCTGCCAGCGCCTGCCGTCAGCCCCAGTGCCGCCCGTCAGCCCCAGTGCCGCCCGTCAGCACCAGTGCCAGTGCCGCCAGCGCCAGTGCCGCCAGCGCAAATAGTGCCACCTGCCAGCGCCACCTGCCAGCGCCAGTGCCGTCAGCCCCAGTGCCGCCAGTGCCACCTGCCAGCGCCACCTGCCAGCGCCAGTGCCACCTGCCAGTGCCATCCGTCAGTGCCGCCAGTGCCACCTGCCACCACCAGTGCCGCCAGTGCCAGTGCCGCCAGTGCCACTTGCTAGTGCCACTTGCTAGTGCCACCTGCCAGCCCCAGTGCCGCCAGCCCCAGTGCCGCCAGCCCCAGTGCCAGTGCCACCTGCCAGCGCCAGCGCCACCTGCCAGCGCCATCTGGCAGCCGCAGTGCCATCTGCCAGCCCCATTTGCCAGAGCAATTAGCCAGAGCAAATAGCCAGCACCATCTGCCAGTGCCAGCCCCAGTGCCAGCGCCATCTGCCTCCAGCGCCATCTGCCTCCAGCGCCATCTGCCTCCAGCGCCATCTGCCTCCAGTGCCATCTGTTGTCAGTGCCACGTGGGGTCACTTTGTGGGCATTTCCATTGTCCTGGTGCTCCAGGGCCTTCAAAACTGTAATAGGTGGTTGAGAAATAAGATGTGTAATTTATGCTCCTAGAACGCCTGATGGTGCTATTTCAATATTGGGCCTCTGTATGTGGTCAGGCTGTGTAAAAGTCTCACACATTTGGTATCGTTATACTCAGGAGGAGTAGTAGAACGTATTTTGGGGTGTCATTTTTGCTATGTACATGCTATGTGTTGGAAATATCTTATAAATGGACAACTTTGCGTAAAAAAAATGCGTTTTCATTTTTATTCCACATTTTCCCAAAACTTCTGAAAAAAAAATGAACCATTCAAACGACTCATTATGCCTCATAGATTATACGTTGGGGTGTTAGCTTTCCAAAATGGGGTCACTTTGTGGGCATTTCCATTGTCCTGGTGCTCCAGGGCCTTCAAAACTGTAATAGGGGGTTGAGAAATAAGATGTGTAATTTATGCTCCTAGAACGCCTGATGGTGCTATTTCAATATTGGGCCTCTGTATGTGGCCAGGCTGTGTAAAAGTCTCACACATTTGGTATCGTAATACTCAGAAGGAGTAGCAGAACGTATTTTGGGGTGTCATTTGTGGTATACACATGCCATGTGAGAGAAATAACCTATTACATTGAAAATTTTGTGAGAAAAAAAAATCTTCATTTTGCAAAGAATTGTGGGAAAAAGATGACAACATCAAAAACCTCACCATGCATCTTAGTAAATACCTTGGAATGTCTACTTTCAAAAAAGGGGTCATTTGGGGGGTATTTGTACTTTCCTGACTTGTTCGGGTCGCAAGAAATGAGATAGGCCATCAGTACATCAGATGTGATCAATTTTGTGCGATTCGCACCACAGATTGTAGACTCTCTAACTTTCACAAAGACCAAATAATATCCACTAATTTGGGTTATTTTTTACCAAAGATATGTAGCAGTATAAATTGTGGCCAAAATGTATGAAAAAAAAATTATAATTTGCAAAATTTTATCACAGAAACAAAGAAATATGCGTTTTTTTTTCAAAATTTTCGGTCTTTTTTCATTTATAGCGCAAAAAATAAAAACCCCAGAGGTGATCAAATACCACCAAAAGAAAGCTCTATTTGTGGGAAAAAAAGGACACAATTCATTTGGGTAGTGTCGCATGACTGAGTAATTGTCATTCAAAGTATGAGAGCACCAAAAGCTGAAAATTGGTCTGGTCAGGAAGGGTGTTTAAGTGCCCAGTAAGCAGGTGGTTAAATAAATATTTTCTATGGAGAAGCTGTCAATTTGCCAGTCTGTACTTTCTATGGATCTTTCATGGATGGATGCCTAGATGGTCATTGTTGAATATGTGTGTTTGATCTTTGTTATGGGGATACAGTTAGTTTTTCAGGCCTTTGTCGTCTGTGGTGGAGGGCACAAAGTGGTTGGTTTTTCACGATATCTACACCTGGATCAGTAGATGGTTGATTGTTTCACTGACTCTTTTTGAAATGTATTATTTGAACTCTTTGTTGTTTCATGAACTGTGTGGAAGAGTATCACATCACAGAAATCTGAATGTCTTTTCACATAATCTGTTTTATTGGACTTTATTTGGGTTGATGCACATTTATTATATATATTTAGATCTAACGTCCAATATTCTGATATTTTATAGGTTCAGCTCTGTATGCATATTGTTGCACTAAGCGTACATTTTTTTTTTTCTTTTATTTGTTATGCATATACCATACTTGTGGGATGTCTCTAGAAGCTGGAAATTGCTGTAGTAGACATCGCTACTCCAGTGATCTCCACTAGATTCTGGGTCCTGTGCCAAGCAGATGACTTGCTGAATTCTAAACACAAGAGGTCGCCCAATCGGCAGGGGTACCATTCAGAGAATGGGCAACCACTCGGCACAGGACCCGGAAACTAGTAGATATCTGTGAAGTAGCATGGCCAAGCTGGACCAATGTAACTATGTAATAATGTCATACCTGGACTTCTTTAACCACTTCCCACCCGGCCTATAGCAAAATGACGGCCGGGCAGTGGTTCAGTTATCCTGAGTGGGCGTCATATAACTTCCTTCAGGATAACAGCCGCTGCGCTCCCGTGGGGGCGCGAATCGTGGCGATGTGCGGTGTGTCAGTCTGACACACACACCGCTAAACCGATCTTGGTAAAGAGCCGCCGGAGGCTCTTTACCGCGTGATCCGCCGTGTTCAATCACAGCTGATCAACAGCTTTTCCTCACTTATGTCTGACAGGCTGCTCTCCTGACGGGGGGTCTTGTTTATCAGAGCACCCCCCCCCCTCGGATGCCCACACTAGACCACCAGGGAAGCCGCCAGGACCACCAGGGAAGGGGGGGCAACATGTGGATGGCCAGGTATGTACCCCATGGCCATCCACATGTGCCAATCGGTGCTCCCAAATGGGCACTGACTGGCACTATTATGTAACATCAGTGATGCCCAGCAATGCCACCCATCAGTGCCACTAATCAGTAGAGGTCGACCGATATATCGGCCGATATTTGCCATTTTTTAATTAATCGGCATCGGCCGATTGTGTTGATAAAAAGGCCGATTTAAAACTACAGTGCGACTTGCAAATGACTTCTGTAATAGGCGTCAGTGCAAGTTGCCAGAGTCTTCATAGAAGTGACTTTCCTCCTCTGGGCAGTCTGCCAAGAAAAGAGCAAAGAGATACAATGTTTACACTTGAATGATCTCAACTCGGTGTGTAGCGTTCTCAGTTTAACCATTTAAAGACTAAATCTTTTCTGACACTTGTTGCTTACAAGTAAAAGTCCTGTATTTTCTGCCAGAAAATCACGTAGACCCCCCAAAAATGAGATATATATATATATATATATATATATATAATTTTTTTTATTTTTTTTTTTTTAGCAGAGATCCTAGGGAATTGTATAGCGGTTGTTGCAATATTTTATGTCGCACGGCATTTGCGCAGAGGTTTTTCAAATGCAATTTTTTAGGGAAAAAAATGCACTAATGATTTAAAAAAAAAAAAAGTAAAACAGTAAAGTTAGCCCATTTTTTATTTTTCGTCCAAAAGTTTTGACTACCTGTTTTTATTTAATATATATAGTTCGTTTGTTTTTTTTTGTTTTTTTGTTTTTTTTTATCTAAAGCATACATACAAGTAAACTGATTGGAGGTTTGTTTTGTTTAATAAATGTTTAAATGTAAGAAATTTTCTGTATCACTTATGAAGGCTGCTTTCACACTGGAGCGGGCAGGCGTTGATGGTAAAACGCTGCTAGTTTTAGCGGCGCTTTACCATCATTTTAGCGGTGCTATTCGGCTGCTAGTGGGGCACATATAACCCAGCTAGCGGCCGAGGAAGAGTTTAAATTCACCTTTGAAGCACCGCTGCCAAATCGCATTGCATGCGATTCGGCAGTGGTGCCCATTAATATCAATGGGCAGGAGTGGTGGAGGAGCGGTATACACCACTCCAAATGTGCTGCTTTCAAGACTTTTTATAACATCCTGCCAGCGCATCGCCTCAGTGTGAAAGCACTCTGTCTTTCACACAGACTGCAGGGGAGCCATTTTGCAGGCACTTTACAGGCGCTCTTTTTAGCCCAAAAGCGCCTGAAAAACGCCCTAGTGGGAAAGGTGTCTGTTAGATTTTGAGATGAAAGGGGATTTAAAAAAAAATTAAAAAAAATCGGCCTAACATATCGGCCCAAAAAAAATCGGCATCATCATCGGCCGCCATGATTTCTAAATATCGGCATCGGCCAGAGAAAAACCCATATCGGTTGGCCTCTACTAATCAGTGTCCATCAGTGCCACCTATCAGTGCTGCCATATCAGTGCCCGTCCTTGAAAACGAAAATGTACTTATTTACAAACAATTGTAACAGAAACAAAAAAAAAGTTGTTCTTTTCCTCAAAATTTTTGGTCTTTTTTTATTTGTTGCGCAAAAAATAAAAACGCAGAGGTGATCAAATACCACCAAAAGAAAGCTCTATTTGTGGGAAAAAAATTATAAAAAATTTGTTTGGGTACAATGTTGTCTGACCGCGCAATTGTCATTCAAATTGCAACAGCACTGAAAGCTGGAAATTGGCCTGGGCAGGAAGGTGTCTAACTGCCTGGTATTGAAGTGGTTAAAAAACGATTTCAGGTTCAGCAAGGGTTCTTTCTTATTCCAGCAATCAAGCTCGAGTTTTACACATTGAAAGACCCAGCAATTGCAAAATGACTTGCCTGTTAGTAATGGTGAGATCATCAGTTTATGGATGATTGTCTCGCTTCTTATTCTAGTGATGAGAAAATATGCTAAGTGCCAGATCTTAGGTAATGTTTAGTCAGCAACAGCAATATTTTAAATAAGTGTCCGCTATTGACATATCATATCATTATTATTTAAAATCAAACCGAAGCACCATATCGTCTGTCATTTATATTGCAGCAATACAAACTCTTCCAAAGCCATTTTATGCAACTGGAATGTAGAGAGGAAATTTCTCTTTCTTTCTGTGAAAGCATTTAATTATGAAATGTGTGCATATCTTCTATTCATTGAGGTATCTAACTGTAGTTACGGAATGCTGAGTTTCTGTTTTAGATGTACTCTTCATTTTCTTTTTTTTTTTTGCACCAGTACCATCACAACGTGGTTATGCTTCGGTAAGAATCTATTTATTGTGATTTGCAGTTACAAAGAAACAAATCCCACTGCTCTGCAAATGTAGTCATGCAGATTGAATTCATCATAACATGTTTAAAAAAATAAAAATAAAAATGGATTTTCTATTCCATAATGGAATTTGAATGTTGAAGATTGCTGAAGATTGCATGTGGGCAAACGCATGGTGGTACCTTTTGCGTGGAGCACGCTCATCAATGCCCAGAACTAGGCAGGGACAGCGTTGGGGGGAGGGGGGGGAGGAATCAAACATTATGGTGGTACCCCGGCGTAGAGATGAGCCGTATGCTGTGTGCAGTAATACATGTACAGAGTTCATTGTAAAGTACTGTCCCATGTCGCTACCAACACTTTCCTTCTGTATATTGCACTTAGCAGGGACCCCATGCATGCACTTTCTAACTTCTTCCTTACCATACTATGTGGCCAGGCTTTGGGCAACCGACCACTGGGGAGGGAGCCAGAACACTGACCCCCCTCGCTATCAGAGGACCTGTCACCTACACCAGGTACTATGCTTCACAACTGGTCACGAGGTACCTTGCACTAGTTCTTGGCTACTCGTAGCAACTGCATTCCTCTCTCGACTTGTGCTGCCGAGTTAACCTTGTAGTAGTTGCTTTACTTCATACCCTATATATAGGGGTGCAACGTATCAAAAAACTCACGGATAAGATTGTTCCTCAGATCAGAGTCACGGATCAGATCATTTTTCGGATCAGCAAATAATACTTGAATTTGCAAAAACCTGTGAAAATGCCACCACCATATAGTCCCCACTGCAATATATATCTCCCCCACTGTAATATCCACGTCATCTCCCCAGTCTAATATTGGCAGGGTATTGCAGATTATTGCTGGGTATTGGCAGGGTAAGTATTGGCAGGGTATTGCTGGGATGGCTGTGGCTGCCATCCGATTTCTTCCCTCCACTGTACAGAGAAGGGAGAGAAAAACTGGCGTCATCATGACACCGGTTTGTTTAAAGGTGATCGCTCCGTCACGGAGCGATCACATTGTAAACGCAGATGGGTGTACCAAGATGGTCGCCGCTCCGGAACTAGGCCAAAGCCACGGCCTTTCCTAAGGCCGAGACCGCGGAGCGCTCCGCAGATCGCGGCATGTGCCAATCCAAGCGGGGTGACCCGTTCGGATTGCGGATTGGTGCCGATCTGTTGCACCCCTACCTATATATGCTTTACTGACCCTAGTTCTTTCATACGCCAGGAACCATCATGCACATCTTTAAGTGACTTCAGAACACTTGATGCAATTTTTTACTTAAAAAATCTTGATTATACAGTAGAGTTCAACATGGGCATTAGCAATAGAACATCCCTAACTATCTATATTAGGCTGCCCAGGCATACCTCCACAAGGTAGTAATCCATGCTTGGTCTTCCACAGGAACTGGTGGATTGCCGCACTCTTGGTGCCTTTGAACAGACTGCAAGGGGCAGCAGACCTCCTCCTCCTCACTGCAGTGATCACGGCATTTCTCCTAGAGTGGGACTTTCAGAACCAGGCATTTCTATAATACATGGGTGGATAGGCTGGGCCTAAAAAGTCCGAAGGACATAACATTAACCCTGTCCCCAGCTTGGGTCAGCCACTGGTTAATTATTAAACTGTAGGCATCTTGCCTACACATGTTCTCTGATTAGGTGAGGTGGAGATTGTGCCATCATTGCCCCACCACTCCACCTCATTAAATTAGACTATGCCTTGCATTCATTGCTCGGCACAGGACCAAGATGGCAGCAGAAACTACAGTGATTTACAACTTGCACAGGGATCCCACGTGTAAAGAACATGCATAAAGGCGGTCCCCGGGTTACAAACAAGATAGGGACTGTAGGTTTGTTCTTATGTTGAATCTGTTTGTAAGTCGGAACAGGTAAATTTTTTTTTTAGCGTGTAGCTCCAGCCAAAAAAATCTAGTTTAAAGCTTTTTGGATAGCATAGTGAAGGGTTATCACGCCTGTGTTTTGGTGTCTGTGCCCCTGTTCAGAAGATTTCACCTCACTTTCTGTCCCAATGACAATTGGATTTTGAAAATTTTGAGCTGTTAGGGAAACACGGACTGGTGATAAAGCATCAGTGGAGTCACCTTTTTCCCATATTAACACATACAAGAGTGAATTTCCCTTCCTAGGGGTAGATTTCCTCTCACTTCCTGTTTTCTCCCTCCGTTTGTAAGTAGGAGTCATTTGTAAGTTGGATGTTTGTAAGTAGGGGAACGCCTGTACTTCACTACTTGCCACCCAGGCCAATTCTAACATTTCTCTCCTACATGTAAAAATCATATTTTTATTTTTTTATTTGGTGGAAAATTACATAAAATCCTCAAACATATGTTTTTTTTTTTGTTTTGTTTTTTAGCAAAGACCCTAGAGAATACAATGGTGGTTGTTGTAACTTTCTATCTCACACGGTATTTGGCCAAAAAAATTCCGACCGCTTTTTTGGGGAAAAAAAATGTTTTGTGCTTTAAAAAAAAAAAAAAAAAACCAGTAAAGTCAGCCCAATATTTATGCATATTGTGAAAGATGAAGTTACGCCGAGTAAATGGATACCTAACATGGTCACGCACTTCAAATTGGCACACGCTCATGGAATGGCGCCAACGTTTGCTACTTAAAAATCCCCATAGGCGACGCTTGAAATATGTTTACTGGTTACATGTTTTGAGTTACAGAGGAGGTCTAGAGCCAAAATTATTGCTCTCGCTCCAAAGTTCGCGTCGATACCTCCCAGATGTATGGTTTGAAAACCGGTTTTCATATGTGGGCGGGACTTGCGTATGCATTCGCTTCTGCGTACACACGGGGACAGGGGTGCTTTCAAAAAATATATTTTTTTCTTATTGTTAATTATACTTTATTTTTTTTTTATTTTTTTTTTTTTTTTAGTTTGACACTTTTTTGAAAAAAAATATAAAAATGATCACTTTTATTCCTATTACAATTAATGTAAACATCCCTTGTAATAGGAATATGACATGACGGTCCTCTTTACAATGAGATATGGGGTCAGTAAGACCCCACATCTCATCACTATGCTGGAAAGCCTGAAATAAAATAAATAAACAAATAAACCGATCACGGCTTCCCAGCCAAGGCAGCGCCGTTTTTTTTTTTTTTTTTTTTTTTAAATGCAGAGGCCGGGCGTGACATCATAACATCGTGCCCAGCCTCCAACGATCATAGAGACCATCTGGTCTGCTGGAAATCTCTATGATCAACATCCTGGGCCGTCGGATCCTGTCTCCGACTCACTGATTTTTGTAGCAGTGAGTCGGTAGCAGCACCGGAGGGCGGCGGGAGAGACGTCCCTGTAAGAATGATCAAGCGGTGGAACAGCCACTATGATAATTTGTATGGTGTAGGGAATCGCCGGCTGAAAACTGCAATATCTGAATGAAGTCTGTAGCTACAGACATCATTCAGATATCCCCACTCAAAGTCCATCACGTTATATGACGGTGGGTGGGCGGCAATGGGTAGATAGTACACACTGGCTGAATATCGTTCAACAGAAACCGACCGACATTCAGCCAGTGTGTGCCGCAGCCTGCCCAACAGGAGCTGACCTAACGTCCGGCTTCTGTTGAACAGGCATGCTGGAAAACCAGCAGTTGATCACCATCCGATCAGTGCCGGCAGCCAATGACTGCGAACACTGACTGGTGTGTTCTGACAGGGGGAGGGGGAGTAACCCTGTCAGAACACAATAGCACACAGGGGAGATTGCTGTACTAACATTGCATAGTTAGTATAGCACGCTCTTCAGTTTTGAGCAAAAGAAAAACCTGCCTGTGTGTACTAGGCATTACATTGGACCAAGCTGGAGCAATGTAACCATGAAATCAAATCAACAGCTGGAGTTGGGCTTTAATGAATTTATAATAAAGTGGAGGGCTCATTCACACCATGTTAATATGCACAGATCAACACAGGCTAAATTCAAAGGCATGTAGAAAACATTTATTATACATGCCCTATTCATACTACAACACTTTTTGTTAAGGAAAACAGGGTAAAGACTAAAGCATAGAACAAAATCTTCCTTTACTTGTCTGCAAAGGTTATTGTACAACATAAAATACCTAGTTAAAGAGAATTTTTTTTTTTTTTTTCCAAGAATGACAGGTTCTCCCCTGCTACTTTGTAAAAGCCCGTATTTAAAAACCCGACCTTTCAAAACACAAAATTCAGACACACTCTACTGTGGCCACCATCAGAAAACCCACTCTGAGAAACACTGGGGGAGCAGCGGTGTAATAAAGCGTGAAAAAAAATATGATAATTTCCTCCTTTTGTAACTCTTTAACCACTTGCCAACCGGCTCACGCCGATATATGTGGCACGGGTGCGCTAAATCACGTACCTGTACGTCGCTGCGTCATCTGTGACTAGCGGCCGCGTGCAGCGCGGGAGCGTCCCCATGGGTCCCCGCAGACTCGATGTTCACCGGAGGCCCACGATCATGGCACATTTCCCTGTTCTGCCTAGTAACATGACTGAGGGGACACACTTAACCCCTTGATCGCCCCATAGTGTTTAACCCCTTACCTATCTGTGACATTTTCTACGGTAATCAGTGCATTTTTATAGCACTGATCACTGTATAAATGCCAATGGTCCCAAAATGTTGTCAAGTGTCTGATCTGTCCGCTGCAATGTCGCAGTCATGATAAAAATTGCAGATCACCGCCATTACTATATATTTTTTTTTTTTTTTTTTTTTTTTTACCAAAAATATGTAGAATAATACATCTCGTCCTAAACTGAGGAAGAAATTTGTGTTTTTGATGTATTTTCGAGGGACATTTATTATAGCAAAAAGTAAAAAATATTGCTTTTTTTTTTCCAAAATGTTTTATTTTTTTTGTGCTATAAACAAAAAATAAATAAAAAGCCGCAGAGGTGATCAAATACCACCAGAAGAAAGAAAGCTCTATTTGTAGTGAAAAAAAAGGACATCAATTTTATTAGGGTACAACGTCACAAATCTGCTCAGGTGTCAGTTAAAGACAAAATGCTCTGATTGGACATACTCCAATCATGTGTAGAGAATTCCGATCGGACAAAGTGCCACACATGCTCAGATCAAATTCTTACACCAAAGCTATTGGCTACTAGCGTGAACGTAGTCCCATCGTAACGAAATAACATAATCGCGTTGGATTTTCCGACAACTTTGTCAATCAGACGGATTTGGTTGTCGGAATCTCTGACTTTGTGTACAAGGGCTAAAAAGGGCTTGGTCAGGAAGAAAAATGTTCTTAAAAAAGCAAAACGTATGAATGTCCACATACATGCAGGACTGCACAAATGACTGTTTCTTGAACTTTCACTTCTCATTAAAGCGAAACTTCAGTCATTTTTTTCACCTTTCCATCTATTAACTCTTCTGCCCTTGTTGTTTTAACCACTTCAATACCGGGCACTTAAACACCTTCCTGCCCAGACCAATGTTCAGCTTTCAGCGCTGTCACACTTTGAATGACAATTGCGCGGTCATGCTACACTGTACCCAGATGAAATTTTTATCATATTTTTCCCACAAATAGAGCTTCCTTTTGGTGGTATCTGATCACCTCTATGGTTTTTATTTTTTGCTAAACAAATAAAAAAAAAAAGACCGAACATTTAGAAAAAAATGTTTATTTATTTTTTATTTTTTTTCAGTTTCAAAACGTTATAAATAGTTTTCTCCTTCACTGATGGGCACTGATGAGGCTGCACTGACTGGCACTGATAAGGCAACACGGATGGGCACTGATGGATGGGCATGGATAGGGGGCACTGATAGGTGACACGGATGGGCACTGATAGGCGGCATTGTATTATACTGTACTGATGGATGCCAATCAGTGATGCCTATTGTGGGCACTGACTGGCATCCCTGGTGGTCTAGGGTGGCATACTTGGTGCTGGGCATCTCTAGTGGTGTCCCTGGTGGTCCAGTGTGGGGGGGGGGCTGCGCTAAAAATCAATCAGCACAGACCTCCCCCCCCCGTCAGAGGAGCAGCCGATCGGCTCTCCTCTACTCGCGTCTGATCAGCCGTGATTTTACCACGTGATCAGCCATGTCCAGAGTCTCCGTCTGAGACTCTTTACCGAGATCGTAGTTGCGGGGTGTCAGACCGCGTGCAGCGGCTCAAAATCCTGATCGCGTCATATGACGTCCGGTCAGGATTTTTGAAACCACTATGCCGCCATGTTTCTGCTATCGGGCGGGTGGCAAGTGGTTAACTTTGGATAGTAAAACTTTTTTTTTTTTTTTTTCTGACAGTAAATACCGTATGCAGCCCACTTCCTGTTTCTTGTCTCCTAAAAAAGCCTTGGCTTATGACCTCGTGCACAGGTCTCTTTCTCACTTTCTGAGACTTTGCCAGGAAGGAGGGGGGTGAGTCATACGAGGGAAAATGAGAGTTGCAGAGCTGGAGGTGTGCCTCTGTGTAAATCCAAGAAGTGAACAGGCAGCAGCTTCAGCTGCCCACAGTTAAAATGGTTGCAGCCAGACTCAGTGGAGGGAGATTTCTGCAGCATATTTGGCAAGCAAAGAACAACAGTATATATAAAATATGCAAAGTGGTTGGAGGGAAGCTTCAGAATGGCAAAGCTGTTTTTATTACAAACTATGTGAGCAGACTGCAGTTCCTCTTTAAAGAAGTGGTTTTGAAACATATTTGTGCATAGGTTTTGCTACAGATTAATTCTTACACAATAGTCTGTGCTTTGATATATAATCACAGGTTAATAACTCCTTGCATACCACACCCTTACCTGCATTTACATCCTACATTTAAAAGTGGATTCTTTGCTCATTTTACACTGGGGATGTTATATTTATCTCTGTAAGGAACTGTAACTCCCTCTTACTTCCTGAGAGAAGCCGCTGGTCCTTTATCTTGTCATTTAATTTCTATGCTTGCATTCTTCTTGTGTAGCTGAATATTGCTTATGCTAGGTATGTGCCTATACCGAATGCCATTCTAAATAGAGTACTGTAGTGCTAGCGTGCTGCAACATGCAGGCAAACCACCAAGCCCTTGATTCACTTACTCTTTGTGGGCCTACGGTCATGCAGCCATCATGGCTTTGCCCATTACTGTAGGTAAGTCACATTTCCAGCCTACCATTCGTCAGAGTCCACTGAAAGTAACAGGAGAAAAAGGTGAATTTCCTTGCATTGCCTAGACAGAGCCCAGATATAAACCCCCTGTGGCCTAGACGGAGCCCCACAGATTTAATGTGTTACTAAACCCAGGACCCTGCATTCACTATATCTGGTCTCCCACAATACACAGAATATGGGCATGCAATTATTTTCGAAAATATAAACTGCTAAATACCTTTTCTCATCAGCAGTATATATAGGAGTCTTGTGACATCTATCAATGTCTGGTTTCATTTTCCTCTGAGAATGCAGGGCCCCTGACCCTCTGTCTGGACAGTAATGATTGAGCCTGTGCTGATCACATGCACCCTCCCAAGAAAAAAAAAAAAAACTCTAGCAATACACACCAAACTGAGCATGTGCAGACTGATTCCAAAGGCTCTGTCTTATCAGGAGGTGGATTTGGGAAAGTGAAAGAAGGGGAGGATCAGAGAAGACAGGATTAAACAGCCCTTTTACACAATTCAGAAGAGTAGCACCCCCTAGCTGTGTTTCTAGAGTGCTAGGATTTTTGTTGTTGGAGTAGGTTAATAATTCCGGCCTGCCTGTGTGTTTTTTCTGGGTCAGGGATTGAGTGACTTGGGGAGGGCTGGATGACTCACAGGCAGCATGTCTGTGATCTCCCCCTTCTAAAAACCTACAGAAAATTCTAGAATAATGGGAGAGGAGGAACTGCCTGTCTTCTGAGGGCCCTGACCAATCCCCAACAGATCGGTTGGCAGGTAGCAGGCCCCCCACTGTGCTAGTGGAGTTTGGGGGGAAGCTGAAGATGGAGTGTTAGGCTTGTGGCCATCACAAGGTTGTCGGTGGCTCTTGCAGGTACCCTCTAGACGCGTGCAGAAAGGACCCTCTTCAAAAAACAAGGCACTGAATTGTTCTTTTGACTCAAATGTCCTGTGAAGATGTGGTGTGTCTGTCTATGGGGGGATCCCTTTCTACTTGCGGCTTCTTAGGGGGTGCACTACATAAGCATGCTTTACTGCATATACAGACTGATTTTACTGTCGTGGGCTTAGTAACACTTTAAACAAATCTGTGGAATGACTTGAAGACTGCAGCCCACAAACATTCACCATCAAATGTAACTGAACTTGAGCAGTTTTGCAAATATTGTCGTATAAGTGTAGATGTGTAAAGTTAGTAGAGACATATCCTAATAGATTAACCACTTCCCGACCAGCGCACGACGATGTACGTCGACAGAATGGCACGGGCAGGCATATTGGCGTACAGGTACGTCCAATATTCAATGCCGCCCTGCCATCGGGAACGCGCCGGCGGCGCGCTTCCGCGCTGCTCGGGACCCCCGTGAGTCCGGTCGCGGGACCCGCGGACTCGATCGCCGCGGGCATCCCCGCGATCGTCTCACGGAGCGGCCGAATGGAGGAAATGCCGTGTAAACAGCATTTTTCCATTCTGCCTAGCAACTAGTGACGCTGATCTCTGCTCCATGTGATTGGAGCAGAGATCAGTGTTCACTAAATGAAAGCCCAATCCCCCACAGTTAGTAACACACCCCCTAGGAACACTTAACCCCTACACTGCCACCCACTGGTTAACCCCTTCACTGCCAGAGTCATTTACACATGATTCACTGCATTTATATAGCAGTGATTATTGTATAAATGACAATGGTCCCAAATATGTGTCAAAAATGTCCGATGGGTCCCCCACAATGTCGCAGTCACAATAAAAATCGCTGCTCGCCGCCATTACTAGTAAAAAAAAAAATAATAAAAAATTATTAATAAAAAATGCTATAAAACTATCCCTATTTTGTAAACGCTATAACTTTTGCGCAAACCAATCAATCGCTTATTGCGATTTTTTTTTTTTTTTTTTTTTACCAAAAATATGTAGAAGAATACGTATCGGCCTAAACTGAGGGAAAAAAATGTTTTTTTATATATTTTTGGGGGATATTTATTATAACAAAAAGTAAAAAATAATGCGTTTTTTTCAAAATTGTCGCTCTATTTTTGTTTATAGCGCAAAAAATAAAAACCGTAGGGGTGATCAAATACCACCAAAAGAAAGCTCTATTTGTGGGGAAAAAAGGACGTCAATTTTGTTTGGGAGCCACGTCGCACGACCGCGCAATTGTCAGTTAAAGCGACGCAGTGCCGAATCGCAAAAAGCGGTCTGGTCTTTGACCAGCAAAATGGTCCGGTCTGCAAGTGGTTAAAGAAGAGGCTGGGGGCCAGATGAAGTGTTGGATCATTGCTGCATCCACCTAGGTAAGTATGATGGGTTAAAAAAACAAACAAAAAAAACATCTCTTTTAAAGCAAAAGGTGGTTCATCAAAATACTGACGCAAGGGGTGATCCTTTTTCCAACTCAGTAATTCTATTTTTGATTTTGTTTTTATTTTTTTCTGACATGTTGGTGTTTTTATCTTTCACTTGGATGTTATAAGTTGCACTGAGTAAATACAGCTGGATAAAACAAAAACTGTGTCTGTCTTCATTTCAGGCTGCAAAGCAACAAAATGGGATCATTTTAAATATTCTTCTCTATACCCACTGTATATACAGTTAGGTCCATATATATTTGGCCACAGGCACATTTTCTATGTTTTTGGCTCTGTAAAATAAAATTTAAAAAAGGAAACAATCCAAATGAATTTGAAGTGCAGACTTTCAGCTTTAATTGAAGGGGTAGAACATAAATATCAAGTACAAATTTTAGGAACTGCAGCCATTTTCAGAGGCTCAAATGTAATTGGACAAGTCAATATAATCATACATAAAATGTTAATTTTTAATATTTTGTTGAGAATCCTTTACTGGCAATGACTGCATGAAGTCTGGTAGCCATGGTCTTGTCTTTCCCCAGAAAGGAGAGTTCCAAGCCTGTTCCCTTCTCAGAGGTGGCAGAGCTGGGACCTGGAAATGATCTGCGGCACTTCACCAAAGGGATCTGATCTAGAGAAGGACCGTCTCACTCACTGGACTGTGTCCAGGGGAAAGTGGAAGGTGGCAGCTGTCCTGGGGACATAAGGGATGATCCCAAATTGATTCTTAGTGAATATGTGCTTTTGGGATATAAGTGTGAGATGTTGCTTGGACTGGGACGGCTCTCAAAGTCTCAGATATTGGCCATTCCCCATCCTCAGCAGTGTCCTGGACTTTCTGCTTTGATTAGAGTGCCTTCTTGTTCACTAAAGTGGAAGTTCTGCTTTGTGCCCTCCTCCCCCCTCCTCTTCTATTTTTGAAACTTTTTTTTTTTGGGGGGGGGGGGGGGGGAGTAGGTACCTAGTTCTGACAGGTACCTGCTTCCACTTCCTGTCGGATCACTGCGGTGGATCCACCAGAAGTTCTCCCCCCTCCCTGCCCGCAACTTTCTGGGACAGGTCACGGGTCCCAGAAGGCTGCAGGATCATTAACAAAGCGCAGCATAGCTCACGCATGCTCAGTGGGCAGCCGGCTGTGAAGCTGCAAGGCATCTGCTTCTGGATTGTAAGCTCTAACAAACAGGGCCCTCTGATCCCTCCTGTATTGATTTGTATTGTAAGTGTACTGTCTGCCAAAATGTTGTAAAGCACTGCACAAACTGTTGGCGCTGTATAAAGAAAACACCCAGGCAGTCTGCCAAGTTTTTACCATGAAACATTGTAACTAATCTTCCTTCTTCCATCAAAGGGCTAAACATGTGTGTGAAAAAATAATCCAGGCAGTCTGCCAAGTTTTTTTAAACAACTATACATGCAGGAAGTTTAACCACTTAAAGTCTAAATCTTTTTCTGACACTTGTTTCTTAAGTTAAAATCAATATTTTTTGCTAGAAAATTACTTGGAACCCCCAAACATTCTAAATATGTTAGCAGAGAACCTAGGGAATAAAATGTCAATTGCTGCAATATTTTATATAACGCTGTATTTGCCCAGCGGTCTTTCAAACGCAATCTTTTGGGAAAAAATAGATTTCAATGAATAAAAAAAAAATAAAAAAGACATGGTAAAGTTAGCCCAATTTTTTTGTTTTTAATGTGAAAGATGATGTTACACCGTGAGAATCGTGATCTATCTTCTAAGTAAAATAATCGGGATTCTCATTTTAGCCAGAATCGTGCAGCTCTAGGGGAATCCCTCCCATGGAGCCATTGTGTTCTCCCGGGGGGGGGGGATCTGTCCCCACTGGGAGAACTGTGATTATTGCTAGCAGGTGCTAACAATAATCACATGTAAAATCCAACAGGCTGGTTTTACCCAAATTGATCTATCAATCTGCTTGTGTACATTCAACCTGCCCATACATGGTTTGGATCTCGGAAGGTTTCTGCAAGATTTGAACCATCTATGGCTGATTTTAGAGTAAAATTATGAAAATGTGGTGCTCGTAAATGTTAATAAACATGTGGATGAGTGCAGATGTGAATATACAAAGCAAAACACATGTAAATAAAGTCCAAATGTGCTGAATGTTCTGATCCGCAATGGGGAAAAAACTTTGGAAGTGCAATGTGCCCCCACTCACCAAATGGCGATGACCCTCAGCTTTGCAATCTGGGGGTCACTTCAGGCTTATGTGATGGTATCCAGAGAAGCTCAGGAGTGGTGTTGTGCACATCAGATCAGAGGATTTCTTGTTGGAATTTCTCAACAGAGTCACCAGGCACCAAAAAAGGATAAAAAAAATGGAACTAATAGTGAAAAGTACCGTTTTGAAAAGGGAATTATTCAATATACAAATGGGTACTTACAAAAAAGTTGATAAAAACAGGCATGTGAAGGGATTAGAGATGGATCCAGACGCTGCTCACGGCGCGTGTTCCAGAAACCAGGAAGTGCATTGAAAGGAGCAGGAAATGACATCAGTGCCACCAGAAATGTCCAGTGTGCTAAATGTCCAGAACATTCAGCACATTTATTTGGACTTTATTTACATGTTTTTTGCTTTGTATGTTCACATCTGCACTTATTGGTTACATATGTGTAGCACTAACCCCCGAAGGAGCTGCTGATTAGATTGGGCTTACCCTTACCTTCTTTCTCCTCACTTCACGTCTAGGGCTGTCCCGTGATAGATGGCCCAGTAACTTGAGAGACTGACGATAGATCCACTTAAATGGATTTTATTTGCAAAAACGTAGACAATGAACAGTCTCTTAAAATGGGATCAGAGGGTTGGAAAGAAAGTTCAGGTACTCTTAAGCCCCATACACACTATCAGATTATCTGCTGAGTTTTTCCTTCAGGCCGCGTACACACGCGGGGACTGTTCGCTCAACTTTGTCCGCTGAACAGTGTTTCGGCGGACAGTCCGCTCGTGTGTGGGCTTTCAGCGGACAGTTTCAGCGGACAGTCTGCTGAACAAAGTTTTTCGGAAATTCCGAAAAACTGTCCGCTGAAACTCTGTTTCAGCGAACAGTCCCCTCGTGTGTAGGCTTGTTCGTCAAACTAAGTTCCGCGCATGCTCAGAAAGGATTTACACGCCGAAGTTTGCATTGCAGTGTATAGGACGTAGTATTTTTCGTCCCGTCGTACGTGCCGTTCACGTCTTCGCGCACGGTTTCAGCGGACTGTTCGTTCGCCGTGTGTGGGCAAGTCCGTCCATGCTAATTTTGAGCGGACTGTCCGCTGAAACTGTTTGGCGGACAAAGTTGGGCGAACAGTCCCCGCGTGTGTACGCGGCCTCAGATT
The DNA here is from genome assembly GCF_037356315.1 of Lithobates pipiens. NCBI lineage: Eukaryota > Metazoa > Chordata > Amphibia > Anura > Ranidae > Lithobates > Lithobates pipiens. The sequence continues at coordinate 158,926,673 of NW_027507790.1, forward strand.
TACCAAAACCATGTAGTAGAAGGGCCTGCCTGATTGCATACACATTGAAACTCCTAAGGTTTGTCCTCATATTATATGGTTTTGGTAAATCTGAAGGAAAAACTCAGCAGATAATCTGATAGTGTGTATGGGGCTTTAGTGTAAAAGTCAATGTTGAAGAACTTGCTTACTTTGACCGCATCCAGAGAATAGCCATTTGCAAGTGGATGTTCACTCAAGTTGGACAGTTCCTCTCTCACAAGGCCTAGCAGCCAACAAGGTGCTTACTCAGGAACAAGTCTCTGCCACAGATGTTGATTCTCTTGGGTACTTCAGCCCTTCCAGGCTCTTACTAAGAAACTAACCTGTACGTGGTCTTCTTCTGAAGACTCCTCCCCTGGAATGCTATGAAGTTACTGGGTCTCACCCAAACACCTCAGAATCCCCCTTTAGTTTCCCTGCCTCGGGCTAGCCAGCCCCGAGACAACAAGATCGGGTGGATCCGCATCCATAGCCTTCCTGGGGGCTGTCCAGAGGAACAGGACCATGAAGTCAGTACATCCTTCTGGACCGGAACCCCAAACCACATGACATCTGCATTTTAAATACCCTCTCCCAGAAAGCATAGCAAGAGCACCACTCCCACTGGGTGGGCTCAGAGAGAGAGTAACTTAAGCACCCAACCAGACCATAGTTCCATGCCTGCCAGAAGAGACGGTGCCCCCTGTGGCCAGGCTGAACATCTCATAGTCCAGTCAGACTGATGCTGAAGTCCAAATTTAGACCATTGTACCCAAACCAAACTGTAGTTCAGGCGTAACCTTAAATTTGAAAAACACAGTGCGTGCTCTTCAGGAGCCGCCGCTACACATGTTTATTATCATTTGTGAGCGCCACATTTTCATAATTTTACATTTCTAGTGATTGGCACTTTGTGTGTGGCAGCCAGGGGCGTAACTATAGGGGGTGCAGCAGTCGCGACCGCAACTGGGCCCTGTGCTGCAGGGGCCCCATGCAGCCCCCTCTACATATGGCCGGCAGCAGCATAGGCAGCTAGGGATACCACTACACCATGCACACGAGGTGGAGGGTGACTAGCAGAGCTCCATGCTCGACTATCGCACTGGCTGCTCTTTAGTTGTGCATTCTCCGCATGACCTGTGTCCTCAGCCGGCTCCTCAGAGTACCCCTCTCCTGCTGCATGCATTGCCGCTCAATCCGATGTCTGTTCTCCCCAGCCAGAGTCCCCCCCCCCAAGTCCGGCCCACAATGCACTGCATACTTCTCCCGGGTAAACAAACTTTAAGCACACAGATGCAGTGCAGCCCTATGAGAGCCGGCTCCCCGGAGGACACTGCAGGCTTGTCTGCCAGCCCCCCTCCTCCCCCGTCATACACAGATGATGAAAGGTCTTTCTGGGAGATATGCTGATCACCCGTCCAGCACACTGGATGGAGCCCAGGCCAACATTGATGAGTGTGTGGCCTGCAGCTTGGTCATGGTGAGTGAGAGGTACCCATCCCCCACACACCATTACATACCCCCTCCATCTCCCCCTGGGGACAGGGGCCCCTTCTCATGTGGGAATAGGGACCCCATCTCACCTGGGGGCAGTAACTTCATCTGCCCTGGAGAAAAGGACCTCATCTCTTCTGGGGACGGGGACCCCATCCTGCCTAGGGACAGTCCCCCAATGGGGCACCAAAAAAAAACTACTGATGCCAGTGGTGGAACTACAGGGCTCACAAAGGTCATACCTGTGACCATGCCCTGGAGTTCCACTTCCGGACTCGGAGGGAAGGGCCCTAGCTGGGGTTCAGGGGGGCCCTTCATGGTTTCTTGCATCGGGGCCCTGAAGGTTCTAGTTACGCCACTGGTGGCAGCTGTTGTTTTTTTTGTTTTTTTCAGTTTTTGTTTTTCAATTTTTTTTTCACCATTCAGCGTGAGTTTAAATTTGATATTATTCACTGGTTTTAGAGTAAACCTTTCATGGGAGAAGTATGGGAGTTGACAATGCTGACCTTCTTATGAAAATGCTAGTTGTCTGTTTTGCTGTTCTTATAGTATCAGTACTTTCTAGGGGAGGGACCAGTATGCAGTTTAAGATTTTCAGAGAAAAGACAGACATTCTTGTTTGCACACCAGTTCTTAGTTACATAGTAAGGTTGAATAAAGACACCAGTCCATCCAGTTCAACCTAAATGAGCATCTACAATTGTCCCTGTACATTGCACACTCACATCAGTCCCTACCCTCAAGGAGCCCACTATCCGAGGTCCCCATTCATATACTAGGGCCAATTTTGGACAGAAGCCAATTAACCTACCTGCATGTCTTTGGTGTGTGGGAGGAAACCAGAGTACCCAGTGGAAACCCATGCAGGCACAGGGAGAACATGCAAACTCCAAGCAGGTAGTGTCGTGGTTGGGATTTGAACCAGTGACCCTTTTTACTGCTAGGTGAGAGTGCTAACCACTACAAAACTGTGCCGCCAGTCTGTTCCTCAAAATCCATAAGTGAGAAGGCCAGTAATATAGTCAGGCAACTTTCATTTTTAGAAAGCGGTCAGAAATGGCAGTCTCTATGCTTTTCCAATGTCATGTTGATGTTCAGCATTTTCTGGATGTTAACAATTCACATATTTTAACTGATGCTTAAAATGTTTACAAAAAATGCGGTTTATTTTTTGTAGGACAGCTGCTGGTTGCAAAATGAGTTTATTTATGGAGGTGTATTCTGCCGTAAGTAATGTATAATGCGTGACAACACAAATCTTGTGAACATGATGGTTACATTTTACAGAGGTCACATCTAAAAACCAGAAGAACCAAAACAAAAAAAGAAGCACACAAAGGCGACAGCTGAGTCACCATTTGATGCTTAATTTATTTTCGCTGTCATCTGACAGGAACCTAAACTATAAAGAGTTCTTGTGTGGGCGATAATCAAAAGCTGCGTAGTATCATATGAGTTAGGCCTCATGAGCTGCGGTAGGGCCAAATAGCCCCTTCATAGCTACTGCACCTAGAATGAACACACTGGACACTGTAGCTAATTTCAATTCCACATTCGTGGGAAAAATTATTCCACATACAATTGCTACACAAGTCATATTGTAACTACTGTAAATGTTAAGATGCACTAATATACAAGTCAGATTTTAGGCATTCACTGCAACAAAAATGTCATTTTTGGTTAAAGCAGGGTCCAGGCTTTTTATGTTTATTAAAAGTCAGCAGCTAAAAAAGTGTAGTTGCTGATTTTTAATAAACAGACACTTACCTGTTCCATGGTCCAGCAATGAGGCCGAACAGAGTGTCGCTCCTCTCCCTCTCCTCCCCCACGCGCCTCCATTGCTACTCTGGGCACCCGGCTGTGACAGCTATCGGCTTCATGCCCGGGCACGCGCGGCGCATGCGAGAGTCGCGCTGCGCTCCCGGAGTGGACAGGCGATCTTCTGGGACCTGTCACGTGTCCCAGGAGATTGCCTAAGGCGAAAGGAGGAATCGCCTTGGCAGTCCCTGGGCGGAAGGAGGAAGTAGGACAGGAAGTCCCCCTCCTAACGAAGCCCCCACTCCCCCCCCCCCAAAAAAAAAATTACATGCGAAATGTGGTATGTAAGGGGGCGGGGAGTGTTTAAAGCGGAAGTTACATTTTTTGGGTGGAACTCCGCTTTAAATACTCCCAAAGAGTTAGTCACGTCTATGGCTTGGTTCACACTGGCACAACATGCTTTCCGACTCTGAGAGCACTTGTCCCATTAAGTGCAATGGAACCATTCTAACAGGAGTGACTCGAGTCGCTCCGACTTAGAAAGAGTTACCTACGCTACTTTTGGTCGGACTTTGGCACAACTTGAATTGATTTCTGTTAAAGAAGTCGTATGCAAGTCATGCCGAAGTCATGCTGGGACGTCAGCTTCATAATCGCATTAAGAGACACTCCTGTACCATGTCTGCAGTCTCTTACCATCTCCTGTATCATGTCTGCAGTCTCTGACCATCTCCAGTATCGTGTCTGCAGTCTCTGACCATCTCCTGTACCATGTCTGCAGTCTCTGACCATCTCCTGTACCATGCCTGCAGTCTCTGACCATCTCCTGTACCATGCCTGCAGTCTCTGACCATCTCCTGTACCATGTCTGCAGTCTCTGACCATCTCCTGTACCATGCCTGCAGTCTCTGACCATCTCCTGTACCATGCCTGCAGTCTCTGACCATCTCCTGTACCATGTCTGCAGTCTCTGACCATCTCCTGTACCATGTCTGCAGTCTCTGACCATCTCCTGTATGAAAATATTTTTTAACCACTTGACCACTGGGCACTTAAACACCCTTAATAACCAGACCAATTTTCAGCTTTTGGTGCTCTCACTTTTGAATGACAATTACTCAGTCATGCAACACTGGACCTATATAAAATTTTTGTCCTTTTTTTCACACAAATAGAGCTTTCTTTTGGTGGTATTTAATCACCGTTCGGTTTTTTATTTTTTGTGCTATAAAAGAAAAAAGACCAAAAATTCTGTAAAAAAAATGAATTTTTCTTCGTTTCTGTTATAAAATTTAGCAGATTAGTAATTTTTTTTCATAAATGTTGGCCAAAATTTATAGTACTACATATCTTTGGTAAAAATAAGTACAAATTGGTGGATATTATTTGGTCTTTGTGAAAGTTATAGAGTCCACAAGCTATGGTGCCAATATCTGAAAATTGATCACACCTTTAGTACTGATGGCCTATTTCAATTCTTGAGACCCTAACATGCCAGAAAAGTACAAATACCCCCCAAATGACCCCTTTTTGGAAAGAAGACATTCGAAGGTATTTAGTAAGAGGCATGATGAGTTTTTTGAAGTTGTCATTTTTTCCCACAATTCTTTGCAAAATCAAGATTTTTTTTTTTCCTTTTTTTTTTTTTCACAAAATTGTCATATCAGTTTATTTCTCACACACAGCATATGCATACCACAAATTACACCCCAAAACACATTCTGCTATTACTCCCGAGTACGGCGATACCACATGTGTGAGACTTTTACACAGTGTAGCCACATACAGAGGCCCAACATGCAGGGAGCACCATCAGGCGTTCTGGAGCACCCAGGACAATTCTGACATTTCTCTCCTACATGTAAAAATCATAATTTATTTGCTAGAAAATTACATAGAATCCCAAAATATTATATATGTTTTTTTAGCAAACACCCTGGAGAATACAATGGTTGTCGTTGCAACTTTTGATCTCGCACGGTATTTGCGCAGCAATTTTTCGAATGCTTTTTAAAAAAAACAAAAACAATTTTGTGCTCAAAAACAAAAGAAAAACAGTAAAGTTAGCCCAATGTTTGCATAATGTGAAAGATGAAGTTACGCCGAGTAAATAGATACCTAACATGTCACTCTTCAAAATTGCACATGCTCGTGGAATGGCGCCAAACGTCGCTACTTAAAAATACCCATAGGCGACGCTTTAATAATTTTTTACTGGTTACATGTTTTTAGTTACAGAGGAGGTCTAGGGCTAGAATTATCGCTCTCGCTCAAACGTTCGCAGCGATACCTCACATGTGTGGTTTGAACACCGTTTTCATATGTGGGCGGGACTTACGTATGCTTTCGCTTCTGCATGCGAGCACATGGGGACAGGGGCGCTTTAAAAAAAAAAAAAAATTCTTATTGTTCATTTTACTTTTATTTATTTTAGTTTGACATTTTTTTCACCAAAAATAAATTTTTTGATCACTTTTATTCCTATTACAAGGAATGTAAACATCCCTTGTAATAGGAATATGGCATGACAGGTCCTCTTTACAGTGAGATATGGGGTCAATAAGACCCCACATCTCACCTCTAAGCTGGGAAGCCTAAAATAAAAATAAAAAAAATGTTCTGGCTTTGATCGTATTGGCGAGTCGGTAGAAGCATCGGAGGGCGGCGGGAGGGGAGGTTGTCTATGGCTGGGTATTGCAGGGTATCTCTGAGTATCAGGGAAGTAATTTGTATCAAACTCACCATCTCCCTGCGCAAAGACGCACACAAATTTGCCATGGATTGGTGCTCCGGCGCACGCACATTCGCAGCCCTACTGAGAGGCGTGCACGAGTGCGCTCAAGCACACGCATAACGTGAATTCCCTGACCAGCCTATAAAAGGATCTTTAGCACACAGACAAGTTGCTGGTTTGTCTCAGCTCACCTGTGTTTCCCTGCTTCCTGTTCCTGTTTGCCACTTCCTGTTTGACCCGGATTGCCTGAAGACTATGCTGATTCTCTCCTGACCTGACCCCTGGCTTGTTTAAACGGACTTCCTGCTCTTAGCCTTGCTGCGCACTGGACTGATACTTGTGTTTGACCCTCGGCCTGCCTCTGGATTATTCTCTGTCTGCTGCACTTAGCCTTGCTGGCTCCAGGACTGATCACCTGTGTTTGACCCTCGGCCTGCCTCTGGATTATTCTCTGTCTGCTGCACTTAGCCTTGCTGGCTCCAGGACTGATCACCTGTGTTTGACCCTCGGCCTGTTTTTGCACCTCCTTTACTTGTTTTACAGACCTGCTGGCTGCTTACCTTCTGGTCCGGTCCATCCTGCACAAGCCTTCTTCCAGATCTTCACACAAGTCAGGTATCCCGCTGGAGGCTTGTGCCTCTTGGTGCAACCCATTCCCTGTATCACCTCCAGGGGTGGTGTGCGCTGAGTCGCAACAGCCACCGCTCTCTGCATCTTGGCCTCGTTGAGTACCTCTTTGCTGATACCGAGTATGGCTGGGTATCTCCGGGTATGCAGAGTATTGGCTGGTATTGCAGAGTATTGGCGGGTATTGCAGAGTATTGGCAGGTATTGCAGTCTCTGACCATATCCTGTACCATGTCTGCAGTCTCTGACCATATCCTGTACCATGTCTGCAGTCTCTGACCATCTCCTGTACCATGTCTGCAGTCTCTGACCATCTCCTGTGTAACGGAACTGTGCATTGAATTGCCTGGGCGGCTGCATTAACAATGTCCCGCCTCCTGTAATCACATCAGGCTGATTCAATGTCCCGCCATTGGATCAGTGTGCCATCTGTCACAGGAGGTGGGACACTGTTACTGCAGCCACCCAGGCAATTCAATGCACAGCTCCGTGACACACGGAGATCACCGCTCTGTCGAGCGGGAGGAAAGGAGGAGGGAGGACTGGGGACGAGCCAGGAAAACACCCTGCAATGGGCGGCACCAGCTGGCGGAGGCCCGCCCAGGCCCCACCCCCATTTTCGGCCCCATTATCGGCAAGATTTTCCTTTCGGCAATGTGCCGAAAACACCATTTTCGGCCGATATGTTTTGGCGGCTGAAATTTCGGTGCATCCCTAATATCTAGTGTGGTTTACTGGACACATATATATGATTAGTTTATTTATTTAAAAAACATTTTTGGAGGATCACATCCTTTATTGGATCACTGTGCTATATTAAGGTTGATGGTAGCGCTTTATTATTTATTTTATTTTTTATATTTGCATTGTGTAGTATTGCAGTGCAGTGCATTTTGGGATTTGGCAACCACTTGAGGACCAGAAGGATTTGCCTCCTTAATGACAATTGCATGGTTGTGCTATACTGTACTCAAACATAATTTTGTCCTTTTTTCCCACAAATAGAGCTTTCTTTTGGGGGTATTTGATCACCTCTGCGGTTTTTATTTTTTGCACTATAAACAAAAAAAGATTGACATTTAAAAAAAATATATATTTTTTTATTTTTTGATAAAATCAATATCCCAAAAAAACAAAATTTCTTCATCAGTTTAGGCTGATATATATTCTTCTACATATTTTTGGTAAAAAAAAAAAAAAAAAATCGCAATAAGCGTATATTGATTTGTTTGAGCAAAGGTTAGTGTCTACAAAATAGGGGATAGATTTATTTAATTTTTATTAAAAAAAATTTTCACTAGAAATGGCGGCGATCTGCGACTTTTAGTGGGACTGCGACATTGCGTCAGACAGATCTGACACTTTTGACACTTTTTTTTTTTTTTGGGACCATTGACATTTTGAGAGAAACCATGTAATCAGACCGAGATAGAAGTACAGTTAGATCACATTGTTTGTACTTTTTACTTTTATTATTAAACCAAAGTCAAAACATAGCTGGAGTTTGGTAGATAGTCAGACAAGCCAGAAGTCCAGGATCAAAGCAGTGGAACAGCAAGCAGGATCTGTAGCCAGAAGGGATGTCGGCAAAGCCAGTCTTTAAACGGGACCGCATGAGATAGTTTCTTGTGATGTGACCAGGGCCGTCTTTAATATTGATTGGAACCCCTCCCCCCATGCAATTTCACTCTCCACCTTCCCTGAGTCATACAATAAATAGCAGCTAGACTTAAAATCTGTTTACTGTATCAGATCAGGCAGCGATTGGGATTGGTTGCCAGAGGTTACAGCATATCATTACCGCTTATTGACTGGTTGCTAGAGGTTACAGCACACATTATGGCTCACTGATTAGTTGCTAAAGGTTACAGCACATGATTTCTGCTTGTTGATTGGTTGCTAGAGATTACTGTACAGTAATACTGCTCACTGGTTGCTATAGTTTACAGCACATCTTCTCCTCTCTGTAGGGGGGCATGATATGCATATCAATGCCACCTTTATTTACCTATCAATGCCCCCGGGCACAGATATTTACATATGGATGCTGCTGCTATTTACATACGAATGATGGTTATTTACATGTAAACACAGGGTCTGCAGGTGAGTCATCTTTACACAACAATAGGGCAGATCTGGGCAACATTAGCACAGGTCTAAAACTTCAAGGGACACTGGAATTTAAACTGGAATGGTTGGCAAGTATAAGGCAGCTGCTTTGGGCCCCACAACAATGACAGGGCCCAGGGCAGCTGCCCCTTTTGCCCTGCCTTAAAGACGGCCCTGGATGTGACCAAGGCGAAGGCAGAGCTCCTCTGGACTGGATGGCTTAAGTAGGCAGGACTGACGAGCAGGATCTTCAAAAGCTGAGTAACTGTGGAGAGAGATGGGAGCTGCCAATTAGCCGACAGCTGAGCTGCCAGCTCAGAAAAGGAAGGGCTGAGCCCAACCCTGACACATTTATACAACGATCAGTGCTATAAAAATACACTGATTACTGTGTAACTGTCAGGCAGGGAAGGGGATAACACTAGGGGGTGATCAAGGGGTTACTGTGTTTCTAACTGTGGGGGGATGGGACTGACTGGAGGAGGAGACAGAGCTCTATCCCTAATTACTAGGAACAGCAGATCTGTCTCTCCTCCCCTGTCAAAATGGGGATTTGTGTGTTTACATAAACAGATCCGGGTGGCCGGCAGACATTGCGGCTCCTGGCCACGTGCAGCGGGTCCCCCGCCATGCAGCAGCTGCATGCACTTGCCTGCTATAGCTCTTAAAGGAGCCGACCTACAGGTATGGAAATTTGCAGGAACGAGCCGACCTGCCACCGTATGACGGCGGCTGGTCGGCAAGTGGTTAAATTAGGGCTTATTTTCAGGGAAACACTGTACCTCCTTTTAAAGAGGTCACTGCATGGAGACACCATTACTTTGCTTACTTTATCAAACCCTGTGAGGAAACCCTTTGTACCAGCTGTTTCATGCTGCTGAAATATTACATTTAACGCACTTGCCAGGGCATATAAGGTCATTTTCAAAGAGCTAGCTGAAGACACAAGGCTTCATCTCCAAGAACAACTGAATATTACCTATTACAAGGGACAAGAACTTTCTATGCCTATTCAGGCCTGCAGTAACACTTATACTCGCTAAGGCCCCTTTCCAGGGCCAAAACTAGAGGGGCGTCTGCCCCAGGTGATGCATCTACATGGGCGCTGCCAGGGGTGCTGCCTCCACTCTCACTGGGAACAGCTGCTCTAAGGGTGTCACTGCAGCCGGGTCAAGTGTTATAGATAGGCAGCACCCGCAGCATAGTTTGCCAAATACTAGAGAATCAAATAGGAGGAAGACCGCACAGGTGCACTAGTGCTGAATCACTCTGCTCCACAGTGACACCCTGGAGCAAAGGCACCCGGTGCAAGCGGCACCCAGGGCAGAGTACTGTGGGGTCTCCCTCTTAGTCCTGCTCAGTGCCCAAAGAGTCTATGTCTTTTCTGCGTGCTGCATCACAGAGAAGGGGAGGATTCAAAGGAGGCTCTGGGCTCGGGGGTGCAGAGGAAGCCCTGGACTAGCAAGGCAGTATACAGGAGGCCCTGGACTGGGGGGTGCAGAGGAGGCCCTGCACTGGGGGATGCAGAGGAGAACCTGGACTAGGAGGGGAGTACACTGGAGGCCCTGGACTGGGGGGTGTAGAAGAGGTCCTGGACTTGAAAAGTGGGGTTGATGCAGTAAAGGACATGGATTCAGAGACCAGTGTGCAGAGGAGGCTTTGAACTTGGGATGGGCTGTAGAGAAAGCCTTGGACTAGGAGCAGAGTGCAAGGAGGCCCTGGATCGGGAGGGGGGGTGCAGAGGAGCCCCTGGACTGGGAGGGTGCAGAGGAGGTGCTGGAGTGGGGTGGGTGGGTTGCAAAAAAGGCCCTGAGCTAGAAAAGGGTTGGTGTGACAAAGATCCTGGATTAAGAGAGATGGTGATCAGGGGAGGCCCTGGACTAGGAGGGCGGTGCAAAGGAGGTTCTGGACTAGGAGGGGAGTACACAGAAGGCCCTAGACTAGCGACCCGCCCACATGCCTGGACCGGAACCAAGCTCAGCCTCTCAGCAAGCTGCTGAGAGCCTTAGCCGGCCGCAGAGCAGGGAAACAGAGACTGACAGCAACCAGCTCTCTGTTTAGAGAGCACTGAGAACTGAGTGATCGGTGGTGTTTTGATTACTTGGTTCTCAGCCTTAGAGCTGGCGGGGGGCAGATGCGGTATCTACCTAGGCAAGTATGATAAAATTCCCATACTTATCTTTTAATTATTTGACATCTCCTCTTTCCTGCTCTCTGACCCACGTAACAATTAGGCCTCATTCACATGGAGCATATGCATCCATGCCCTGTGTGATGGCCGTGTAACGCGTGGGGATGCATGAAGTTCTGTGCATCCTTGTGCAGGCAGTCCAGTCAAAATCAATTGGGACATAGTTGAATGTCAAAATTTGACCTGCAGACAGGAAGGAATGCATGTATCCAAATGCACAGTGTCTGCATTCGGATCTGTGGACCCACTTCTATAGGTGAAGCTCTCTGGTGGATGCAGATGCAGCAAAACGTGGCTCGGCATACAGGACCTGTCTCAGTGCCTGTCTGAATGAGCCCTTAGGGGAATTTATCAAAACTAGAGCAGACAGAATTTTGAGCAGCTGCGCATGGCAACCAATCAGCTGATAGCTTTCATTGTTCAAGCTAAACAAGATGAAGATAGAAGATGATTGGATGCCATGCGCAGTTGTTCCAGATTCTGACTGCACCAGCTTTGATAAATTCCCCTCACTGTGTTTTACATTTCTTACTCCTGACTACATTCTAAGTATAGCACATTCTTAAAGTGGTTGTAAAGGCATGCATTCTATACATGAAAGTAACAAACCTGTGTGCAGCAGCCCCCCAGCCCCAACTAATACTTACCTGAGCCCCCCTCTCGATCCAGCGATGTCCACAAGAGCCTTGGTTGTCCGGGGGCTCACACTACTGATTGGCTTTTGGCAAAAGACATTGGCTCACTCTGCTGTCAATCAACGCCAGTGAGTTAATCAAAAGATGGAGGGGGCGGAGTCGAGCCATGGCCCCATGTGTGAATGGACACACAGAGCTGCAGCACGGGAGCGCGCCTGCTTGGGTGCCCCCATAGCAAGCTGCTTGCTGTGGGGACACCCAGGAAGGGGCCAGGGGTGGCGGCCAAGAAGATCCAAGCTGCTCTGTGCAAAACCACTACAGACTGAAGGCCTGATCAGATGTGATCAATTTTCAGTAATTGGCACCATAGTTTGTAGACTCTAAGGCTCGGTTCACACAGGGGCGACTCAGATCCGACTTCAGATCGCCCCTAGTCGCCTCAGGTCGGACAACATTTAAAAATCAATGTAAGTGAATGAGAGCCGTCTTAATGCACGCTACTGAAGTCGCTCCGACTTCAAAAGAAGTTCCTGTACTACTTCAATCCGACTTGTAGGCGACTTGTACCCATTGATTTCAATGGAGGTCGCCTCCAAGTCGGATCTCTGTCTATACGGAGGCGACTTTGACAGAATTATTAGCTCTGAAGGGGGAACTCCACGCCAAATTTCCGAAAAAAAATTGGTGTGGGTTCCCCCTCCGAGAGCATACCAGGCCCTTAGGTCTGGTATGGATTCCAAGGGGAACCCCCTACGCCGAAGAAACAGTGTGGGGGTCCCCCCAGATCCACACCAGACCCTTATCCGAGCACGCTACCCGGCCGGCCAGGAAAGGGGGTGGGGACGAGCGGGCGCCCCCCCTCCTGAGCCGTACCAGGCCGCGTGCCCTCAACATGGGGGGTGCCTTGGGGGAGGGGGGCGTGCGGCACCTTGTCCCCATGTTGATGAGGACAAGGGCCTCTTCCCGACAACCCTGGCCGTTGGTTGTCGGGGTCTGCGGGCGGGGGGCTTATCGGAATCCGGGAGCCCCCGGATACCGGCCCCCCACCCTATGTGAATGAGTATGGGGTACAATGTACCCCTACCCATTCACCTGTGAAAAAAGTAAAAAAAACACAACACAGGGTTAAAATAGTTCATTGCACAGCTCCGGGGGTCTTCCGTCTTCGGGGGTCTTCTCGCCGGACTCCTCCGCTATCTTCTGCTAGCTCTTTTGCTAGCGGAGGAGCCCGGCTTTCTTCCTCGCCGCCGGCCTCTTCTTCCCGACTTCGGGGGTCTTGTCCCCCTCTTCGGTTTTTCTGCCGGGCCACCGCTTCTTCTTATAGCTCTTTTACAGGCGGTGGCCCGGTCTTCTGTCGTCGCCGCCTTCCGTTCTTCTCCTTCTTCTTCTCCTGGAGATGTTGACTCGACGTTCTCTCCGGCCGCAATGCCAGGGACACGCTGCGCGGCGACTTATATAGGGACAAGGGGCGGGGTCATCGGTTGATGTCACATGGGTTGATGTCACATGGTGACAGTCCCAGCATCCTCTGGGACTGTGACATCGTTTAATAAGGGGGGCCCCCTTATTAAAGGGGCTCCCGGATTCCGATAAGCCCCCCGCCCGCAGACCCCGACAATCAATGGCCAGGGTTGTCGGGAAGAGACCCTTGTCCTCATCAACATGGGGACAAGGTGCTTTGGCACCCCCCCATGTTGAGGGCACGCGGCCTGGTACGGCTCAGGAGGGGGGGCGCCCGCTTGTCCCCACCCCCTTTCCTGGCCGGCCGGGTAGCGTGCTTGGATAAGTGTCTGGTGTGGATCTGGGGGGCCCCCACGCCGTTTTTTCGGCGTAGGGGGTTCCCTTTGGAATCCATACCAGACCTAAGGGCCTGGTATGCTCTCGGAGGGGGAACCCACGCCAATTTTTTTTCATAAATTTGGCGTGGAGTTCCCCCTTCAGAGCTCATTCTCTGATTGGCCACGGCAAAAGTCGCCTGGCCTGGGGCGACTTAAAGTTGTGTTGTAAGTCGCCCCAGGTCGTGTCTAAAGCCGCGTACACACGGGCGGACTGTCTGGCCAACTAAGTCCGTCAGACAATCCGACGGACAGTCCGTCCTACTTTTGAATGAACGGACTTGACCACACACGATGAACAGACAGTCCGTTGAAAGCTTGCGCGATGACGTGTACAGCACGTACGACGGGACTAGAAATACGACGTCCAATACACTGCAATGCAACCTTCGGCCGTGTAAATCCTTTCTGAGCATGCGCCATACTTAGTCCGTCCAACTTGCCTACTCACGAGCGGACTGTCCGCTGAAACCAAAGTTGGACGGACAATATTACGGAAATTCCGAAAGACTTAGTCCGCCAGACTGTCCGCTGAAAAAGTCCGCTGAAGCCCACACACGAGCGGACTGTCCGCTGAAATGTGTTTCAGCGGACTAAGTTGGACAGACAGTCCGCCCGTGTGTACGCGGCTTTAGTCGTGTCTCCAAGTTGCCTCACAAAGTCGCCCTGAAGTCGTGTCGCCCCTGTGTGAACCGAGCCTTACTTTCACAAAGACCAAATAATATACACCAGGGATATGCAATTAGCGGACCTCCAGCTGTTGCAAAACTATAAGTCCTATCATGCCTCTGCCTCTGGGTGTCATGCTTGTGGCTATCAGAGTCATGCTATGCCTCATGGGACTTGTAGTTCTGCGACAGCTGGAGGTCTGCTAATTGAATATCCCTGATATACACCAATTTGTACTTATTTTTACCAAAGATATGTAGCAGTATAAATTTTTCCCAAAATGTATCAAGAAAAATTTCTAATTTGCCAAATGTTATATAACAGAAACGAAAAAAATAATAATTTTTTAACAGAATTTTCAGTCTTTGTTTTTCTTTTACAGCGCAAAAAAAAAACAGCAGTGATTAAATACCACCAAAAGAAAGCTCTATTTGTGTGAAAAAAGGACACAAATTTCATATGAGTACAGTGTTGTATGACTGAGTAATTGTCATTCAAAATGTGGGAGCGCTGAAAATTGGTCTGGTTATTAAGGGGGTGTAAGTACCCAGTGGTCAGGTGGTTAATTAGCAAGTTCATTCCAGCAACAGAGTTACTTTATTTTATTATAAATATAGGTTTGAATGTTGTGCAACTACCTACCCTTGTCACCTTATTCTGTGACTTGTGTTACTTTTCAGCTTTTATGTATTCACAATTACAGCAGAGATTTTCCCTTTTTGTCATGGTTTAAATTATGTATGTAAACACACGGTAAGAAAAAAAAAACGGTCCAAAAAAAACCTGCAGTGTTTATGCATCTTTAAATGACAGCAATCTTCTGGCTGACGTGTAGTGCCCTGCGTCTTCTTAGACCTGGTAATGCAGAGTGGACTGTCTGTTTATACAGAATATGAAGCATAGAAAATTATCAGTCAGATGGTATGTATCTCACATGGGAGAAGAGGTAAATAATTCAAAGACCTAACCAATCTGGCAGGAATTCTATTGTTTCAGTGAAAGTAACCCCTGAGCATTGTGAATTAATTTACAAGTACTTACTTTGCATTGTACTCATTAGAATGATAGATACAGTAACTGGCTAGTAAAACATCAGGAATAAATGATGGACCAAGACAAGAGAAAGCGTAACTGGGTCACTCTACTCCACATACAACTGTACTTGTAATCACAAAGCCTGGTATCTTAAAGAGGAACTGCAGTCTGCTCGCATAATTTGTAATAAAAACATCTTTGCCATTCTGAAGCTTCCTTCCAAATACATTGCATATTATTTTATATATACTGTACTTGCCAAATATGCTGCAGAAATTTCCCTCCACTGAGTCAGCATTTTAACCATGGGCAGCTGAAGCTGCTGCCTGTTCACTTCCTGGATTTACACAGACACACCTCCAGCTCTGCAGCTCTGATTGGCCCTCTTATGACTCCCCCCACCCCCTTCCTGGTTGACTCTCACAAGAGTGAGAAAGAGAGCTGTGCTGGTCATGAGCCTAGGCTTTTTACCAGACAAGAACCAGGAAGTGGGCCGTATAAGGTATCTACTGGCAGAAAAAAATGTTTTACTATCCAAAGTTAAAACAAAAGCAGAAGATTTAATAAATGGAAAGTTGAAAAAATGACTGAAGGTCCACTTTAACTGCTAAATTAGGAATCTAAAAGTCCTGGAAAATACCTTACAACATTAGTTATAGATTTTTTTGGATATGGCTAAATTCAAAATGAACTTGATGAAGAAGACGAAACATAGTACTTTAGAACTAGCAAAAAAATAGTACAGTTACCAACGTGTTTCAGAATCTCAGAAGGAAGTAGACTAACCCTTGTATATAATATCAACCCTATTAAAACTTTTTTTTGGTTATGGTTAGTCTGGGGAAATGCTAAAAAAAAACAAATGGCCACTGCTATTACCTATAACTGGCCTTTGCAGCAAGGAACACGTGGAAGGGCAAAGCATGCATTAAGCCCCGTACACACTATCAGATTGTCTGCTGAGTTTTTCCTTCAGATTTACCAAAACCATGTAGTAGAAGGGCCTGCCTGATTGCATACACATTGAAACTCCTAAGGTTTGACCTCATATTATATGGTTTTGGTAAATCTGAAGGAAAAACTCAGCAGACAATCTGATAGTGTGTACGGGGCATAACAAAACCAGAGAAATTCCCTTCTTAACCCACCAACCAGCCTACAAACAACCAAATCATCCTGTCTTAGCCCTTGTACACACGGTCGGACATTCCGACAACAAAATCCGTCAGATTTTGTCCGAAACTTGTGTTGCATACACACAGTCGGACAAAGTTGTCGGAAAATCCGATCGTTCAGAACGTGATGACGTTATTTCGTTATGACAGGACTACATTCAGGCTAGTAGCCAAAAGCTTTGGTCTAGGAATTTGATCTGAGCATGCGTGGCACTTTGTCCGATCGGAATTCTCTACACACAATCGGACAAAGTCCAATCAGATCATGTTGTCGGAAAATTTTATAGCCCAACTCTAAAACTTTGTCTGCTGGATATTCCGAAGGAAACAGTCTGATGGAGCCCACACACAGTCAGATTATCCGACAACACGGTCCGATTGGACATTTTCCGTCGGAATGTCTGACCGTGTGTACAAGGGCTAACAGTATGTGTTAAAAACAGGGGTTTGGTCTGCACACATTTGCAAACACATGAGTAAGCTACAGAGCCTCCTCAAGGCACTCTGGTCTTTTCTGTAGTCCTAACCCGTGTTGGCCACTCCATTAGGGGCACTGCCCCCCCATCCATGTGTCCAGCCCCCTAATCTACATGCAGGACGTCGAATGCATGGATTCCAATTTTTTTTTATTTTGAAGCACATGACTAGAGCCAGAGGCTCAGGCTTCAAAAAAGGGTGGGCTCGGGGTGAGAGCACTGCGTCCTAATCCTACCCAGTTGTGTGACAATAGCAAATTAATATTCAATATTGTCACACTGATTCTCCTCATGGCCAATCAGGAAGCGGATCCTGAGACCCATTTCCCAATTGGTCGAAAGGATAAGCGATCCCATTGGCCTAGGAGGAGATGCTCTCCGGGAACACACGGCTCTCAGCCTCACCGCCTCCTTCTCTCTATCCTAGCGTTCGTATGAGCGGCGCTCCAGGGGGATGATGTGATCGGTAGTGATGGCCGAACGGTTCGCCCGGCGGTCGTTTCGCGGCGAATTTCCGACTTTCGCCGTCCGCGGGTTCGAACGCCTTTTTCCGTCGTTCGCCCCGGCGGACTTACGTGTTTAATGTATACAAGAACTTTAACCTTTCGTGACACGTTTATCATGTGTTACAGGACAACCAATTGAGACATGACAGCTCATGGACACTTGGACATTCCCCCTAACCTATAAATACACCCGATCCGGTGGCCATTTTACATTCTTTCTTCTGTCACTGTAGGGAAAGGATCCTGTGTGGAGTAGGGACAGAGAAAACGCTAGCTATTTGGTACACAAAAGTTCTTTTCAGGACTGGTATAGGTGTTAGGTCAGCAGCCTGAGTTTCTTTTGTCAGTTTAGATAAAGGGACAGAGCGCTGTATGCTGCTATTTTAGGGACAGCTCAGCCAGATTAGTCTTTCTTCATCATCATCATCATCATCATCATTAGCTGTTACTATCAGGTCCACAAAAGAGCTGTTCCAGCTAATCGTTCCAGCCTACTCTTTTTTGCCAATTTGTATAGGGACAGGCAGGAAGCAGTGTGTCAGGCAGTGAGGATAATTTTAAAGACTTGCTGTTACTATTAGTTCCACAAAGGTTCTTTTCAGGACTGGTATCAGTGGTACGGTAATAGGCTTGTACACGTATAATATTCTTTCTTCCAAATATAGAAAGAATATTATACTTGACTGCTGCCCTTCTGCTGCAGTCTGCTAATCATTCACAACTCACTTGTTCCACAAAGCTCTTTATCAGGACTGGTAACTTGGTCTGTCTAGGGTGCTACGGTACATAGGCTTGGGTGCGGTACAGTCTGCTGTTCTGTAAGGACCGCTATCGGTCCACAATACATAGGGTTGCCGTGCACTACTGCTGACCGCTGCCCTATACTGCAGCAGTCCTTCAGCGGTATAGGGACTGACGCACAGTCTGCTAAACACTAATACACAACCTGCTTGGTCCACAAAAGTTCTTATAAGGACTGGTAACTTGGTATAGGGTGCTACGGTACATAGGCCTGAGTGCGTTACAGTCTGCTGTTCTGTAAGGACCGCTATCGGTCCACAATACATAGGGTTGCCGTGCACTACTGCTGACCGCTGCCCTATACTGCAGCAGTCCTTCATTGGTATAGGGACTGACGTACAGTCTGCTAATCACTAACACACAACCTGCTTGGTCCACAAAAGTTCTTATAAGGACTGGTAACTTGGTATAGGGTGCTACGGTACATAGGCCTGAGTGCGTTACAGTCTGCTGTTCTGTAAGGACCGCTATCGGTCCACAATAGATAGGGTTGACGTGCACCACTGCTGACCGCTCACCTATACTGCAGCAGTCCTTCAGCGGTATAGGGACTGACGTACAGTCTGCTAATCACTAACACACAACCTGCTTGTTCCACAAAAGTTCTTATAAGGACTGGTAACTTGGTATAGGGTGCTACGGTACATAGGCCTGAGTGCAGTACAGTCTGCTGTTCTGTAAGGACCGCTATCGGTCCACAATACATAGGGTTGCCGTGCACTACTGCTGACCGCTGCCCTATACTGCAGCAGTCCTTCAGCGGTATAGGGACTGACGTACAGTCTGCTAAACACTAATACACAACCTGCTTGGTCCACAAAAGTTCTTATAAGGACTGGTAACTTGGTATAGGGTGCTACGGTACATAGGCCTGAGTGCGTTACAGTCTGCTGTTCTGTAAGGACCGCTATCGGTCCACAATACATAGGGTTGCCGTGCACTACTGCTGACCGCTGCCCTATACTGCAGCAGTCCTTCATTGGTATAGGGACTGACGTACAGTCTGCTAATCACTAACACACAACCTGCTTGGTCCACAAAAGTTCTTATAAGGACTGGTAACTTGGTATAGGGTGCTACGGTACATAGGCCTGAGTGCGTTACAGTCTGCTGTTCTGTAAGGACCGCTATCGGTCCACAATACATAGGGTTGCCGTGCACTACTGCTGACCGCTGCCCTATACTGCAGCAGTCCTTCATTGGTATAGGGACTGACGTACAGTCTGCTAATCACTAACACACAACCTGCTTGGTCCACAAAAGTTCTTATAAGGACTGGTAACTTGGTATAGGGTGCTACGGTACATAGGCCTGAGTGCGTTACAGTCTGCTGTTCTGTAAGGACCGCTATCGGTCCACAATAGATAGGGTTGACGTGCACCACTGCTGACCGCTCACCTATACTGCAGCAGTCCTTCAGCGGTATAGGGACTGACGTACAGTCTGCTAAACACTAATACACAACCTGCTTGGTCCACAAAAGTTTTTATAAGGACTGGTAACTTGGTATAGGGTGCTACGGTACATAGGCCTGAGTGCAGTACAGTCTGCTGTTCTGTAAGGACCGCTATCGGTCCACAATACATAGGGTTGCCGTGCACTACTGCTGACCGCTGCCCTATACTGCAGCAGTCCTTCAGCGGTATAGGGACTGACGTACAGTCTGCTAAACACTAATACACAACCTGCTTGGTCCACAAAAGTTCTTATAAGGACTGGTAACTTGGTATAGGGTGCTACGGTACATAGGCTTGAGTGCGGTACAGTCTGCTGTTCTGTAAGGACCGCTATCGGTCCACAATACATAGGGTTGCCGTGCACTACTGCTGACCGCTGCCCTATACTGCAGCAGTCCTTCATTGGTATAGGGACTGACGTACAGTCTGCTAATCACTAACACACAACCTGCTTGGTCCACAAAAGTTCTTATAAGGACTGGTAACTTGGTATAGGGTGCTACGGTACATAGGCCTGAGTGCAGTACAGTCTGCTGTTCTGTAAGGACCGCTATCGGTCCACAATACATAGGGTTGCCGTGCACTACTGCTGACCGCTGCCCTATACTGCAGCAGTCCTTCAGCGGTATAGGGACTGACGTACAGTCTGCTAAACACTAATACACAACCTGCTTGGTCCACAAAAGTTCTTATAAGGACTGGTAACTTGGTATAGGGTGCTACGGTACATAGGCTTGAGTGCGGTACAGTCTGCTGTTCTGTAAGGACCGCTATCGGTCCACAATACATAGGGTTGCCGTGCACTACTGCTGACCGCTGCCCTATACTGCAGCAGTCCTTCATTGGTATAGGGACTGACGTACAGTCTGCTAATCACTAACACACAACCTGCTTGGTCCACAAAAGTTCTTATAAGGACTGGTAACTTGGTATAGGGTGCTACGGTACATAGGCCTGAGTGCAGTACAGTCTGCTGTTCTGTAAGGACCGCTATCGGTCCACAATACATAGGGTTGCCGTGCACTACTGCTGACCGCTGCCCTATACTGCAGCAGTCCTTCATTGGTATAGGGACTGACGTACAGTCTGCTAATCACTAACACACAACCTGCTTGGTCCACAAAAGTTCTTATAAGGACTGGTAACTTGGTATAGGGTGCTACGGTACATAGGCCTGAGTGCGTTACAGTCTGCTGTTCTGTAAGGACCGCTATCGGTCCACAATACATAGGGTTGCCGTGCACTACTGCTGAGCGCTGCCCTATACTGCAGCAGTCCTTCAGCGGTATAGGGACTGACGTACAGTCTGCTAAACACTAATACACAACCTGCTTGGTCCACAAAAGTTCTTATAAGGACTGGTA
The DNA here is from genome assembly GCF_037356315.1 of Lithobates pipiens. NCBI lineage: Eukaryota > Metazoa > Chordata > Amphibia > Anura > Ranidae > Lithobates > Lithobates pipiens. Next base: position 158,947,539 of record NW_027507790.1, read on the forward strand.
ACTTGGTATAGGGTGCTACGGTACATAGGCTTGAGTGCGGTACAGTCTGCTGTTCTGTAAGGACCGCTATCGGTCCACAATACATAGGGTTGCCGTGCACTACTGCTGACCGCTGCCCTATACTGCAGCAGTCCTTCATTGGTATAGGGACTGACGTACAGTCTGCTAATCACTAACACACAACCTGCTTGGTCCACAAAAGTTCTTATAAGGACTGGTAACTTGGTATAGGGTGCTACGGTACATAGGCTTGAGTGCGGTACAGTCTGCTGTTCTGTAAGGACCGCTATAGGTCCACAATAGATAGGGTTGACGTGCACCACTGCTGACCGCTCACCTATACTGCAGCAGTCCTTCAGCGGTATAGGGACTAAGAGTTTTGTCACAGGGTCATTTAAAAAATGACATGCAGAGGAAGAGGCAGGCCCTTCCGCAGGGGTGGTAGGGGTAGGGCAGGAGCAACAGGCTTGAGCCAAAGTGGGAAGTTGCAGAAGGTGCGTTCAATTACTTTAAAGGATGCACCAGACTTGGTTGAGTGGCTCGCTCAGCCTTACTCTTCTGCACCCTCCTCATCCTCTCGATCTGCACCCTCTTCTTCACTCTCTGCTATGTGCACCCCCAAAGACACTACCACCAACAACACGACCACCACCACCACCACCACATACCTTCCGCTTGAGTCACTGGAATTATTTTCCGATCCATATCAAGAGGACATTTCTGATGCGCAGCCACTCTTGGTATTGGATCAGGAAGAGGAGGTAGCAACAAGCGCTACTCAGCAGTCTGACGCCAGTACCCAGATCAGCCCAAGGAGGAGGTTGGTCCCCGGTGTTGCTGCCTACTCTACTTATAGCGGTGGGGAAGGTGACGTTGATGATGACGTGTCTAGTGATGTCACGTGGGTGCCCACAAGAGAGGAAGAGGAGGGGAGTTCAGAGGGAGATATGGACCAGCAGATAGGGAGGAGAAGCAGCAATGACTTACATTGCACAGCAGGGACAAAGCAGACTGCAAATGTATCAGGAGCGAGTCATCGACCATGTACGGTCACATCTGGCGCTCCCAGGACACCGGCACATGGCTCCGCAGTGTGGGCTTTTTTTAACGTGTCCGCTGCTGACAATAGCGTTGCCATCTGCAATCTTTGCAGTCAACGCGTTAGTCGCGGTAAGCCCAATACTCACCTAGGGACGACCGCCTTAAGAAGGCACATGAGCAGCCATCACCGAGCCCAGTGGGAGCAACGGAACACACAAAGCCACACTGCAGGCTCTCACCGTCCAGCCTCGTCTTCTACTTCTCCTTCTCCTCTCTCCTCACAATTGTCCTCCACTCCACCTTCCATCACGCCAAGCTCACATTTTTCTGCAAAAAGGCAGGCTTCCGTGGGCCTAATGTTTGAGCGTAAAAAAATGATGACGCCGGATAACCCTCTTGCCCAACGGTTGGCGGCTGGCTTGTCAGAACTCATAGCCCGCCAACTACTGCCATATAAACTGGTGGACTCGGAGGCCTTTCGCAAATTTGTGGCCATTGGAACACCACAATGGAAGGTCCCAGGAAGGAAGTATTTCTCAGAGAAGGGCATCCCAGAGCTATATGGCCATGTTCAGCGGCAAGTGAATGTATCTCTGGCACACAGTGTCGGTGCCAAGATACATCTGACCACAGACACGTGGTCTAGCAAACACGGGCAGGGAAGGTATATCAGTTTTACTGCCCACTGGGTGAACCTTCTGACGGCCGTCAAGCATGTAACCCGTGGCACCCGTGTAGATTTGGTTTTACCGCCACGGATTGCATGCAGGCCTGACTCTTCTTCTCCTCCTCCTACTCCATCCTCCTCCCTCTCCTCCTCAGCTGCCTCCTCCTTTTCCGCTGCTAGCGTCTCTTCCACTGCACCGCCCAAGCTCCCCAGAACCTATTCCACATGCCAGGTGAGACGTTGCCATGCCGTGCTGCGTCTGTTGTGCCTGGAAGCAAAGAGCCACACTGGCCCGGCACTCCTTTCAGCTTTGCGTTCACAGGCAGATGAGTGGCTAACACCGCTCAATTTGACAGTTGGTAAAGTGGTGTGTGACAACGGTGCCAATCTGCTTAGCGCATTGAAACAGGGCAAAATCACGCACGTGCCGTGCATGGCACACGTCTTAAACTTGGTCGTGCAGCGATTCCTTGTCAAATACCCTGGGGTCCAGGACATCTTGCGGCAGGCAAGGAAAATCTCGGCCCATTTCAGAAGATCTTACACGGCCATGGCTCGCCTTGCTGACATTCAGCGGCGACACCATCTGCCGGTCAGACGTCTTATTTGCGATTGCCCGACGCGATGGAACTCAACCTTCTATATGCTTGATAGGCTGCTCCAGCAGAAACGTGCAGTTAACGTCTACCTGTATGAACTCTGCGAAAGAAACGGTTCTGGGGAGCTGGGTTTTTTTTCACCGCGCCAGTGGCTGCTCATGCGCGACACATGCAGACTTCTGCGGCCATTTGAGGAGATCACCAAACTGGTCAGTCGCAGCCATGGCGCCATCAGTGACATGGTACCTTATGCCTTCTTTCTGGAGCGTGCATTGCGTCGTGTCATTGATCAGGCTGTGGAGGAGCAGGAGCGGGAAGATGAGGAAGTCGCAATGCTGGATGAATTCCCAGGGGGGGCTACTCTATCTGAGACAAGTCAACAACAGGAGTCTGATGAGGAGTCAGAGGAGGATGGTGCCGGGGCGGATGAGCAGGAGCAAGAAGAGCATGCTTTAAACCTTTCTGGGATCCCTGTTGTGCGAGGATGGGGAGAGGAGAATGAAGAGGACGACATTATCCTGGATGATGAGCAGGAGCCAGGCCACCACACCGCTTCCACTTTAGTGCAAATGGGGGCCTTCATGCTCCAGTGTTTTAATAGGGACCCCCGTATAAAAAGCATGAGGGTCAAGGACCAGTACTGGGTGGCAACGTACTTAGACCCCCGGTACAAACACAAAATGGCGGAAATGTTACCGCCGTCGCAGAGGGCTGTCAGAATGCAGCACTTCCAGGCCTTGCTTCGAGAAATGCTGCATTCTGCTTTTGCGTGCGCTGGCAGAGGAGCAATTCCCACTCCCAGAGAAGGATTTGCGGGTACCAATCCAACAGCGCCTGCAAGAAGAGGCCGGTTTGAAGATGTGTTGGTGACTTCGGATATGAGGTCATTCTTTCAGCCGACCCATCGACAGGTGTCATCCGGATCCAGCATCAGGGAACGCCTAGACCGTCAGGTGTCCGACTACATTGGGTTAACGGCCGATGTGGACGCTCTGAGGAGTGATGAACCCCTAGACTACTGGGTGGGCAGGCTTGACCTCTGGCCAGAGCTTGCCCAATTTGCAATCGAACTGTTGGCTTGCCCCTCATCCAGTGTCCTGTCCGAAAGGACGTTCAGCGCAGCAGGGGGGATTGTGACCGATAAGCGTACTCGCCTAGCTCACCACAGTGTTAACTACCTCACATTTCTAAAAATGAATGAGGCATGGATCTCGGAGGAATTCAACACATGTGATCAGTAGACCATGTATATGTCTATAAACAATTTTTGGAATCAAGCACACAGACCTTCTTAATTCATTTGGCTCACTTCCCTGACCCAAAAAAGCACACCGTACTATATGCCCCTACCCTCCTCTTTGAAGAGGTTGAGCGGTGTCATATTTCTACTGGGGCTGCTTATTATGAGGGGTTCCCACCATCCCTGTGCTGTGCTGACTTCCTCCTGGGTGTTCTTATTATGAGGGGATCACACCATCCCTGTGCTGTGCTGACTTCCTCCTGGGGGTTCTTATTATGAGGGGATCACACCATCCCTGTGCTGTGCTGACTTCCTCCTGGGGCTGCTTACGGTGCTGCTGTCAGCGCTGTATGTCACGGAGCTGCTGTCAGCGCTGTATGTCACGGAGCTGCTGTCAGCGCTGTATGTCACGGAGCTGCTGTCAGCGCTGTATGTCACGGAGCTGCTGTCAGCGCTGTATGTCACGGAGCTGCTGTCAGCGCTGTATGTCACGGAGCTGCTGTCAGCGCTGTATGTCACGGAGCTGCTGTCAGCGCTGTATGTCACGGAGCTGCTGTCAGCGCTGTATGTCACGGAGCTGCTGTCAGCGCTGTATGTCACGGTGCTGCTGTCAGCGCTGTATGTCACGGAGCTGCTGTCAGCGCTGTATGTCACGGAGCTGCTGTCAGTGCTGTATGTCACGGAGCTGCTGTCAGCGCTGTATGTCACGGAGCTGCTGTCAGCGCTGTATGTCACGGAGCTGCTGTCAGCGCTGTATGTCACGGTGCTGCTGTCAGCGCTGTATGTCACGGAGCTGCTGTCAGCGCTGTATGTCACGGAGCTGCTGTCAGCGCTGTATGTCACGGAGCTGCTGTCAGCGCTGTATGTCACGGAGCTGCTGTCAGCGCTGTATGTCACGGAGCTGCTGTCAGCGCTGTATGTCACGGAGCTGCTGTCAGCGCTGTATGTCACGGAGCTGCTGTCAGCGCTGTATGTCACGGAGCTGCTGTCAGCGCTGTATGTCACGGTGCTGATGTCAGTGCTCTGTATTACGGTGCTGCTGTCAGTGCTCTGTATCTCCTGCACCCTCTTGTTTGCCTACCCTGGTCCCTGACCTTCCCTCTCCTCCATTGCCTTCATTAGCTCCATAGTCCTGAATTGTCAGAACAATTTCCCAAATAAAAAAAAAATGCTTGTAGTTATCGATCCCAAATTCACCTCATACATGTATTATGCTATTGTCCAGGTGGTGGGACTACGTGCTACCCCCTAATAATTACCCCGTGGCCGCAAATTCGACCTAAAGGTTTGCGAAATTCGCCTCCCATTGAAGTCAATGGAGCCCGCGGCGAACGGTCGTTTTCGCGAACGTTTGTGCCCGTTCGCGTTTCGCGTTCGCGAAACGTCCCGTCGGAAGTTCGTCCATCACTAGTGATCGGAAGTGGCAGGAGGCAGAGGATCCCCGCCAGCAGACTACCACAGAGTAGAGGTGAGTCCACACCGTGTGCATGAACACCAGATATCCCCCCCCCCCATCATCAGACTGATCTCTCTCTGAAGGGTTAAGTGAGCCGGTGATGGAGGGGGGGGGGGGTTATTGTGAGCGATGTGGGCTGGAGTGACGGGGGTTTTTTCCGTAGATTGGTCTGTCTGCCGCCCCCCCCCCCCACCGAAGGAGCACCAGCCGCCACTGGTCCTAACTCTAAATTTTGAGAGCCTCCACAGTGGAAGTACATGTATTATAGTGGAGAGGCAGGGGGCAGGGGGCAGGTGAGCCTGGAAGGAGCCCACCCATCCTTAAAGGCACAGGGGCACACTGGACACCCAGTACATAGCACTATGACAGAAAATGTACAAACAAATGGCAACTGCCCTCACCTATAACTGGCCTTTGCAGCAAGGAGCACATGAAAGGTGCAAAGGCCAATTATAGATGAGGGCAGTGGCCATTTTTTTGTACTGTTGAAATATTGGTGAGAGGACGCACTGGACACCTTTGCTGCCATTGTGCTATGTGTCCAGTGTATGCCTGTGCCTTTAAGAAGGGGTGGGCTCCCTCCAGGCTTACCTGCCTTCTGCCTATCAATTATAATGCATGTGCTTCCACTGTGGAGGCTCTCAAAATTTAGAGTTAGGAGGACTACAGAAAATACTGAGTACTTTGACGGGGCTGTGTAGCTTACGTATGTCTTTGAAAATGTGTGCAGAACAAACCCCTGTTTTCAACACATACTGTTAGACAGGATAATCTGGTTGCTTGCAGGCTGGTCAGTAAATTGAGTTGAGAATTGCTCTGGTTTTGTTTTGGAAGTGCTAAAACCCATGTCAGGTTTTGTCTGTGGCTTTGTTGGAGAAATTGACCTTTTTATCCTGTATTGTTGGCAGTGTCCTCACCAGGACCAGAAGTGAGGAGAAATCTCTCTAATGCGATCTATGTATACATGGGCAGAATTTTGAACAAATTTTCTTTTGAAAATCAGAAATTTCATGCATTTGGGATCTGATGGTGCCACCATTGATTTAGAAAATTCGATCGACCAAGCCTTCAATTTCACCTCATGTTGCTACAAAAAAGAAAATGTGAGGCTGGGAATCTTTTTTTCTTTTCTGGTCACAGCTCATGCAAATGTAATTTTTCGATCATATTTCTTGCACGATTCTGCATGTTTGTTAATTTTTCCAAAAATTTCCAACATGCCCGATCACTCAAATTCAATGGCCGCATGGAAATAGGCCATTTCTGTGGCCCACTAATGGTGTGAAATTCGAGCTAAAATTTTTTGTTTGAATTTTCGTAAGAATTTTTGTTCATAATTTGACCCATGTATGGCCTACTTAATGCCCGGTACACACAATGAGATTATCGGACAAACGATCATCCGTTTTTTTTTTTGCTTGCTTGTCTCATATCAAAAATAAAGAGATTACTAAAGTTAGGAAAATTCTCATACCCCAGAATAAAAATTCGGAAGTGATGTCATGTTTCGTAGAATAACTACTGATTAAAGAAGAAGTAAACCCTGATGGGTTTTACTTCCTCTTTATTTCCCTGCAAAGGTAAAGCATAATGGGCTACTATGCACCGCTAACCAGTCACAGCAGGACCCCTGTTAGAAACGACATGATGTGCCCTTTCTAAAGTGTGCATGTGTAAATACCTCCTAAACTGTGAAGGTTTAGGAGATAATTCCAGCACCTACAGGTAAGCCTTAACCCTTTCATGACTAAGCCTATTTTTGGAATTTGGTGTTTACAAGTTAAAATCCATATTTTTTGCTAGAAAATTACTTGGAACCCCCAAACATTATATATATTTTTTTAGCAGAGGCTCTAGAGAATAAAACGGCGATTGTTGCAATATTTTATGTCACACGGTATTTGCGCAGTGGTGTTTTAAACACAACTTTTTGGGAAAAGGGACACTTTCATGAATAAAAAAAAAACAAAACAGTAAAATTAGCCCAATTTTTTTGCGTAATGTGAAAGATAATGTTACGCCGAGTAAATAGATACCAAACATGTCACACTTTATAATTGCGCGCACTTGTAGATTGACGACAAAGTACGGTACCTAAAAATCTCAATAGGCGACGCTTTAAAAAATTTTTACGGTTACCAGGTTAGCGTTACAGAGGAGGTCTACAGCTAGAATTATTGCTCTCGCTCTGACGATCGCGGCGATACCTCACATGTGTGATTTGAACACCGTTTACATACGCGGGCGCGACTTCCGTATGCGTTTTCTTTGCTTCGCGAGCTCGCGGGGACGGCGGGCGCTTTGAAAATTTTTTTTTTATTTTTTTATTTATTTTATTTATTTTAAAACGACTAAATTGTTAAAAAAAATAAATAAAAAATTTGATCACTTTTATTGCTGTCACAAGGAATGTAAACATCCCTTGTGACAGTAATAGGTGGTGACAGGTACTCTTTATGGAGGGATCGGGGGTCTAAAAGACCCCCCACAACTCCTTTACACTTCAATGTATTCAGATCGCCGAAAACGGCGATTCTGAATACCGGATATTTTTTTAAAACCGGCGCCATTGGCAGCCGAGTAAACGGGAAGTGACGTCATGACGTCGCTTCCGTGTTTACGATGAGGAGACTGGAACGAAGCCGATTACGGCTTCGTTCCAGTTCCTCCGCAGCAGCCGGAGGCGTCGGACAGGGAATCGGTGCTCCCGATCGAGCGGGAGCACCGGTAACAGCGGCGAGAGGCGGCGGGAGGGGGGGACGTCCCCTCCCGCTCCTCCGGCATAACAGCCGAGCGGCTTTTAGCCGCATCGGTTGTTATGGCTGGAAAGCCAATCGCCCGCTGTAAAAAACGGTACCGGGATGATGCCTGCAGGTGCGGGCATCATCCCGGTATACCCCCCGGAAGCCGAGTACGCAGATCTGCGTACGCTCGGCGGGAAGGGGTTAATATAGGCTTACCTGCAGGTAAAAGTGGTTGTACAGTGTGTACAATCACTTTAAAGCAGTAGTAAAAAAAATCTGCAAGACAATGACATAATGTGCTAGTATGCATCACATACTAGCATATTATAAGAAAACTTACCTTAGAATGAAGTCCCATCACTGCCGAGAGGGCTGACATGTTCCCCTGGTGTTTCTTCCGGGTTTGGCGGGCTCCGGCGCTGTGAGTGGCCGGAGTCACAATGACGTCACTCCCACACATGCACACAGGAGCCCTCCTTTCTGTCAAGGAGCTTTTGAGACCCTGAGCAGTAGTAAATCTTTAAACTGTCGGCAGATCGGCCTCTATTGGCTCAGGTTTTCGGCACAATGCCAGAAAGGCAGAGAAACTGAGCATGTGCAGAGTAGAGTGAGACCATGTATTACTGAATTGTAAACAGTGTAGGCACTTATTTTTTATGTTTTACTTCATGAAGTGATCTAGCAGGCCTTCATTTTTTTTTTTTACCAAAGTTTCACTTTGTTCAATCCTTTCTACCCCCCTGGTCCAATTTACTTGCACTAACATGCCAGATCCTAGCTTCTTACTTACGTCTGTAGCAAAACCACTTCCTCCAGCGCTGTTCACTTTTTTTTTTTATGGAAATTGCCTTTGGAACTCACTTCCCCACAATACTGTCCTCGTACTAGGCGGTATTTAAAGAACAAATTTTGCTTTAAAAGCCAAATTATATTAATTTGTCCTTAAAGAAAAAACTGTTTTTTTTTTCTCTAAAAATTATTAAACTTAATTGCTACACAAGCCATTTAATGTTTTTAAAATTCCCTTTCCATTTAAAACTGCAACCAACTGTGACTTTCTAAAACTGACAAAAAATGTATGTCACTTCTTGTCTACGATGCCAACTGGGGGTATTCTGCATGCAGAGTAGAGAATGCATGAGGAAATTTAATTTTCTGCTCATGAGACTGGATCACTGCTTTTTCCAGAAGTCTGCACAGAGCTTGTCATTGTACAAACATCACCATCAATGGAAAATTTTATTTTTGGTGAGATAATTTTAGAGATCAATGCACATTAATTGGATACTAGGGTAGAAAACATTCCTATCCTGATACTCAGGAGTCTGTTTACTTCAGTATGTGTTGGGCTGCATTGCCCAACACAGTGCGCATGCAAAAGCAAGGCAATTTGCTTCATGTCCTAATAACTCAGTTCTGCTGTGTTAGCCCTTGTACACACGGTCGGATATTCCGACAGAAAATGTCCGATCGGACCATGTTGTCGGATAATCCGACAGTGTGTGGGCTCCATCGGACTGTTTCTGTTGGAATAGCTGACGGACCAAGTTTGAGAGCTTGGCTATAAAATTTTCTGACAGTATGGTCCGAAAGGACTTTGTCCTATCGTTTGTAGAGAATTCCGATCGGACAAAGTGCCATGCATGCTCAGATCAAATTCCTAGACCAAAGGCATTGGCTACTAGCCTGAACGTAGTCCCGTCATAACAAAATAACGTCATCACGTTCTGAATGATCGGATTTTCTGACAACTTTGTCCGACCGTGTGTATGCAACACAAGTTTCGGACAAAATCCGTCGGACAAAATCTGATGGATTTTGCTGTCGGAATGTCCAACCGTGTGTACAAGGGCTTAGTGTGTGGTTTAAAAAAGTAGGGCATTTTTGTGCAGCATGCTCTAATGAGCTGGAATGCTTTGCAGTGCCATGCGCATTAAACATTGTTAAATGCAATAACACACTTGTTGTGGTGTGAATGAGTCCCATTGAAACACAACTCTATTTAACTGAACTAAGCTGCCCAGACATACTGTACCTTAAAAAGGTGATAGTTCATTGCTGCCATTTTCCAAACCTTGGCAGCTCTCTGGTCTTCTGGAGTCTTCAGACAGACTACTGGGTGTAGCAATTCCTATTAGCCCCTGTACACACGGTCGGACATTCTGCCAACCAAATCCGTTGGATTTTGTCCGACGGATTGTGTCCGAAACTGTTGCATACACACGGTCGGACCAAGTTGTTGGAAAATCCGATCATTCAGAACGTGATGACGTTATTTCGTTACGACGGGACTACGTTCAGGCTAGTAGCCAATAGCTTTGGTGTAGGAATTTGATCTGAGCATGCGTGGCACTTTGTCGGAGTATGTCCGATCGGACCAGTTTGCCGGAAAATATTTCCAACAAGTTGGAAAATTGGGTCCGACGGATATTCAGACGGAATCAGTCCGATGCATACCACACACAGTCGGATTATCCGACAACACGGTCTGATAGGACACATTCCGACGGATTCTCCTATCGTGTGTACAAGGGCTTAGTTTTCCATGTCGGTTATGGCATGTGTGGGAGTAGGCTCCATCACAGATCGGACAGACAGGGCCCATAAAGTCCAGGAAAGGAGTCTAGACCTAATTGGCCCCTTCCCCGAATGGGCATGCTAACTCGTTAACCATAACAAGACCCAATCCTGTAGGCAGTCAGCCTATTGTGGTCACATGATTCAATGAGAGGTATCAACAACCCTAATACACTCCCAGCTGTTGTTGCTTGGAAGGGAGTAGATATTGGCTGGACCACAGAGTTATGAAGGCCCCTTGAACAGCCTTTAGGGAAAAGGAGCCTTGACAGCTGGAAGCAGGGCATCTCTGTGGGTGTGAACCTAAAGGGGAAGCTAAGGAACTCCCTTAGAATTGGCTACAAAGACATGAGGTGACTGGATGGAGTCTCAAATCTAAGAAAAGGCTATGTTGAGGCACATCAACTGCTCTGAGGAGATGCAGCTGTCACAAAAGTTGACTACCGCCCACATCCCCCAAATCCCCCCCCCCCACGCCCGTTGTGATGTTTTGTCAAAGCATTATTGGCGGTTTCGACCTTGCCAGCAATTGATGCTGCTTTATGAGCTATGCCCTCAAGTTAAATTCTGGGGTCTAATGCCTGTCTGGCACTGATGGTAAGGACAGGCCTGTTAGACTATGTGAGTTTATGTTTTATGGGTTCTCATGGTATACTGTGACTGGCATTGTTGTTTGGTACATTCAGAAAGTTATACTTTTGAAAAGTTCAATAAAGTTGTGGCTTTGCCCTATTTCCAACTTAATCAGCTTCCGTGTCTTTTTGGGGGGGTGAGGTATTGGTTTATTAATTGATCATAAATGAGCCTATGCTTCTCGGCAGTCATGTATACTGGAGTATGCAAAACAAGACTAGTACGTGAAAACAAGTTCCTGTAGTAGCAACTATTAATAAAAATATATTTTTTTAGGTGTTAAAAAGAAGTAGAATTGTATTTGATTTTGGCAAGACTGTGCTTTAAAATTACACATTTCCCCAAAATAAAACAAAAACCCTGTTTAGAATTTGTATCTCATGCATAAATTAGATTTATTTTTTCAAGCACTGTTGCTTGCCTGTTAGTTAAGAATCTGTTTTGACATGGTGTTCTTTTCCTCCTCTTCTCACCAATGACATCACATTTTTCATTACTGCTGCAAATGAGGTCAGTGTTGGACAGAGACGCATCTCGCCTAATAAAGAGCTTACTGAGCAATGGGGAACGAGAGTTGATTTGTAGATCATCTTGGTACTTCAAAAACATATAACTGGGTATGAGGAACATTCATCATCAAAATTAATCAATTCAAATAAATCTATTATTACTCTAAAGTGGGGTACACACTATAAGAAAATTGGGCGAACAATTGTCTGATTTTCCTCATTGTTTCACAGCAAATCAGAACCGATGAATGAAAATTCATATGAAAATTCCCATACGATGAAGGCTTTTTTGGTTGTTTGTTTCTCTGATCATGCGCAGTCTTTCTTTTCTGATTTTGCTTCTATGAAAACGGTACACATTAAACAAATATCATTCATTCTGTTCCTGTATGAGAAAAATTTGGGCGTTTGTCCCCATGGGTATTTTTGTACGAAGATTCGGAATTGGCTGTCCAAAGTTGTGTACACTCTATACAAAAAGCGTACGAAAATTCTTTGAACGGAAATAAATTCCTGATTTTCTTATAGTATTTACGAGCCTTTACTCTAGAACTATATTCCTCTTTAATGTAAGAATTTTAGAGTGTATTTCAACAATCTTCCCCAAAGATTGGAAGTGCATTTAAAATTTTTTAGGCATGTTATTTACCTGTTAAATCCTTCCTTGTGTGAATATCTGTTTGCTGACCACAGTTATACGGCAGCAGAGAGGCTCTCCTGTACCTTATACATGATCCGACACTTCCAGGTAAGGGGAGACTGTGCTGTGATTAGACACAGCACAAGCCAATCAGCAGGTGCCGGCCAATGAATGTCTGCTGGCACCCACTGATTGGTAAGGAGAGACACAGAACAAAGCTCTGCCTATGTAAACAAGGCAGAGCTCTGTTCTGTCAGTAGGGATGTGATGGATTTTCTTTCTCTGCAAAGCAGGGAATAAAATCCATCACATCCCTTAGTAAAAACAGCAACACGCCCTAGATGTTTAACCCCTTCTCAGCCAGTGTCATTAATGCAGTGACAGTGCAAAATTTTTAGCACTGATCCCTGTATTAGTGTCACTGGTTCCCACAAAGTGTGAAAAGTGTCGGTTAGTGTAAAGGCCCGTACACACGGTTGGACTTTTTGACAACAAACATGCAAATTAGCTGTTTTGGAGCAACATCCGACCGTGTGTACGCTCCATCGGACAAACTTTTTCTGTTTTCATGGGACTTTTGTTGGCTGTGCGAACGGACAAACTTTTTGACAACATAAGTCCGATGGAGCAAAGTCCGATCGTGTATACGCAAAAGCATCGGACTTTTGTACAAGGTACAAACGCGCGTGCTCAGAACCAATGCAAAAGATTAGACTACAATACAGAAGTTGACCAAAGGTGGCGCTGGAGTCATTGAACGTCCTCTTTTGAAGTGTCGTCAGTACGTTGTGACGTCACTACGTTCGTGTTTGTTGTCAAAAAGTCTGATCGTGTGTATGCAATACAAACTTGTGGACTACGTCCTTTGTACAAAAGTCCACGGGAAAGTTTGTACAAAGTCCGATCGTGTGTATGAGGCTTTAGAATGTCCGCCGCAATATCGAAGTTCTGCTATAAGTCTCTAAATGGCATCATTACTAGCATAAAAAAAAAAATCCAGTGTATGTCCCATAGTTTGTAGATGGTATAACTTTTGTGCAAAACAATCAATATATGCAATTTTTACCAAAAATATGTAGCAGAATACATATTGGCCTAAATTGATGAAGAAATTCGATTTTTTTACTTTTTTTATTGAATATGTATTATAGCAGAAAGTAAAAAAAAAAAAATTTTTTTTCTTCAAAATTGTCAGCCTTTTTTTGTTTATAGTGCAAAAAATAAAAACTAGAGTGGTGATCAAATAACACCAAAAGAAAGCTCTATTTGTGGGAAAAAAATTACATAAATTTTATTTTGGTACAGTGTTGCATGACTGCATGATTGGCAGTTAAAGTAACTCAGTGCTGTGACACAAAAAATGGCCTAGTCATGAAGGAGGGTAAAGTGGGGGTCAAGTGGCTATACAACATCTCTGTGACTGCTGCTGGGTGCAGTCATCTTGGATGTGATATCAGCAGCCTAAACAGACTCTTGGGTATCAGTCAAGTGACACTGTAGTATTCCCCTTTGCTCTTCCCCCTGGCAGCTACATAAAAAAAAGAGAATTGGTGGAAGGGGCAGAGATGCTAATTCAACAGTTATTAGACACTTGCAGAAAATGTCCTAGAAATGTTCAAAGGCTAGGTTAAGATTGTTCCTGATTTCTAGGGACATTCTTCGATTTCCATAAGTTTTACCTGTAAAAAGGTACCATTACCATTTAATAAATAAAGTTCCCAGCCTGGTAATCTACTTGCATGAGTGTGATTTACAGAGCCCAACCTGCACTGCAGTTGTGGTTGTAGCTCCTTCTGTGAAACTTCTGGCAGGCAGGAGTCCAGGACCCAATAAACAAAATAGCAGAGGATTCCACCTTAAAGTGGTTGTAAATCCTATTCATAAAAATTGAACTAAGCACATATATCTGTAGTGTTTACTTATCCCTCTCCAAAGCTCTATGCGTCATTTCTCTCTGGTGCTCCAGTCCTCTGTTATCAGCATGAGTAACTTCTAACAAGTTCTCTGACACATGAGATAACATGAGCTGAAAGTTTGTGTCAAGGCGGGAGCTTAGAGGGAGATAAGCAGTGAGCTTGTCTATTCGGACTACAGCTCTACATGTTCCTTCATTCCTCTGCCTATGTGGAGGGGGGTGTACCTCTTTTCACCAATCAGCTCAAACACAGTGGGGTTTATTTACTAAGGGCAAATTCACTTTGCACTACAAGTGCACTGCAAATGCACTTGGGAGTACAGTCACTGTAGATCTGAGGGGGGCATGCAAGGAAAATAAAAAACAGCATTTTTGCTTGTACATGACTGGATGATAAAATCAGCAGACCTTCCCCTCATTTCAGATCTTCCCCTCAGATCTAAAGCAACTGCCCTCCCAAGTGCACTTTAATTGCATTTGGAAGGGCAGTCACTTTAGATCTAAGGGGAAGCTCTGCTGGTATATGTGAAGATTTACATCCACTTTAAGTCTCCTCCTCTCCAGCAGAAATGCCACCCACTGAAGATATTATGCTAGTAGCGTTCTGCACTGAAGATTCTTTTAATAAATATGATGTGTCATGGGAAGAAATACTAAGTTTCAGTAAAGTGCTGAAAACCACATCTAATTTTTTTTCAAGTGATAGGTAGGGACGCGCTTGATGTTTGAATCAAACATAAGTTCGACTCGAACATTGGGTGTTCGCCCGTTCGCCGAACAGCGAACATTATGGGGAGTTCGCTGAAGATTCAAGCGCTGCAGAATGCCCCATAATGCACTGTGAGATCGCAGTGCATTGCTGTATGATGATTGACCTGACCTGACCCATATATATGTGTAGCAGGCATTTTTGTAATGCAATTTCTCCTTTTGGCAACAAGATGGAGACCGAGAGATGGTGACTTGTCCTTCCAGAAAGCTGGGCGGCACAGTGGTGTAGTGGTTAGCACTCTCGCCTAGCAGTAAAAAGGGTTGCTGGTTCAAATCACAACCACAACTCTACCTGCCCGAAGTTTACATGTTCTCCCTTTGCCTGTGTGGGTTTCCTCCAGGTACTCTGGTTTCCTCCCACACTCCAAAGTGTGAGTGTGCAATATACAGGGATAGATGCAATTGTAGACACTTACTCAGGTTGAACTGGATGGACTGGTGTCTATATTCAACCTTACTGACCATGACTATGAAAGCTGAGAAATAAAAAAGTTCCCTGGAAAAAAGAGTGTCAGGAAGGGATGAGAAGAGCAGAAGAACTGAGGTGAAAGAGAGAGGGCTGACAGGAGACTGAGGAGAGGAGATTTCTTAAAAGAGAGGGAGATACCAATACTCAAAAAGTCCTTTACTGGGACACAGTGACACTTACCAGTGAGGAGAAGGAACTGAGGGTCCAGAGTGAGGAGAGAGACACACACTGACACCAGGGACTATGTGTTCCAACAGAATGGGAGGGATATCCTGAAGCCTGAGAAAAAAGAGTCTGTGAAGAGAATAAGGAGAGCAGTCTGAAGAGAGAGAGAGACTCTGGCAGCATCAGAGGGGGAGAAAGCCAAGCTTTCCCAGAGACTGCCTGGAGACAGAGGAGTGAGGACGCCTGAGGGGAGCCAGGAGCAGAGACAGCCACGTGGTCCACTACTATTTAGTCCAGTGACCCTATTCAGCAGTAAGGATAAGCTCCGGTGTGTTCGCACAGCCCATGTGCAGAGCCCACCAGGAAGTTGGGACTGCGCTGCACTAATCACAGGCAGTGAGACATTTCCCAATTTCTGCAGCCGCACATTGGGAAAATGTCTCACTGCCTATGATTAGTGCACCACACAGCTCAGCATAGATGACCCACACCTTTCAGGGATCAAGATACCCATCTGGGTATCAGGTCGGCCACTGCCTGTTCACCTTGCGATTTTCACTATTAGTCATATCAATATGCCATCAGCAAGAGATCCAGTGCCTTACAACATCGTTAGGAGCATCAGGAGCCTGAACAAGCACCTGGGATTATCGTTGTGTCATGGCACTGAGGATGAGTGAGAGCATGCAAACCCAACATCCTTCTTGACACCATTCTGACACTGCATGCAGACACCAATTTCCCTTTTAAAGTGGTTGTAAATCCTTACAACCAACTTTGACCTACAGGTAAGCCTAGATTAAGGCTTACCTGTAGGTCCAAGAAATATCTCCTAAACCTACACGATTTAGGAGATATTTGGCGAAAGACAGGCACCGATGTCTACGGCGCACTGAGCGCGCCGCGGTCAACGGCGATATGCCGCGAGTGGCGGCTCCCATGCGCATGCGTGGGAGTGACGTCATCGCGGCTTCGCCAAATGACAGCGGTGGAGTGGCGAGACCCACCGAGAACATGGATGCGCCAGACTACAGGGGACAGCGGTGACTTTGCTGGCTCCTGTGTCAGGTGAGTGACACATAATGGACTACTATGCGATGCATAGTAGTCCATTATGCTTTACCTTTGCAGGGAATGAAAGAGGAAGTAAACCCATTAGGGTTTACTTCCTCTTTAAGTGTCACGGGATGCTTGTTTGAAAGCTACCATCTCTAGTAGTTTGCCCTTTTTAATCTCTACATAACAGAACATTATAGGGGATTACTGCTCCATGCAAGCTTGTTTATATCTACAAGGGCTCCACTGTTTGCTAGCCAAAGACACTAGTATTCTTCACCTCAGGACCTGCAACATTACAGAACTGTGTTTACTATACCTGTGTAACTCATTCTTTTCTTTGCATGTTTGCCTCTCATAGGTGTTTGCGGCCCAGACGGAGCTGAGAAGTTGACAAGTGTTCTCTCCTCCCTCTCAGCGCCTGTGTTAAGGGCTTATAGATTACTGTCCTTCCATACCTGCAGTTGCTAATTATTGAAGGTTGTCTCTTCCAAGACATGACACCGGGGAGGGAAAATGGCTAATTGGGAACAATTTGGACATTTTCACTTAGGAGTGTACTCACTTTTGTTGCCAGATTTTTACACATTAATGGCTGTGTGTTGAGTTATTTTGAGGGGACAGCAAATTTACATTGTTATACAAGCTGTACACTCACTACCGTACTTTACATTGTAGCAAAGTGTCATTTCTTCAGTACTGTCACATGAAAAGATAGAATAAAATATTTACTAAAATGTGAGTGTCACTTTTGTGAGATACTGCATATATACAGTCTAGTATATAATTATATACTCTGCATTTAGCATCGACTATATATTCTGTGTTTACTTTTTATTCAGTCAGTGCAGGCGGTGTATTAAAAAAAAAAAAAACTACACACACACACACACACACACACACACACACACACACACACACACACACACACACACACACACACACACACACACACACACACACACACACACACACACACACACACACATATATATATAAATATATATATATATATATATATATATATATATATATATATATATAAATATAAATTTCTTTCTCGTACATTACGGGACACGGAGACTTAATAACTGATGGGCTATAGGGTATCACTAGGTGATTGGACACTGGCACACTCTAGACAGGAAGTTCAATCCCCATATAACCCCTCTCCCTACTGGCGGTACCTCAGTTTTTTCGCCAGTGTCTTAGGTGTTGGTCACAAGTAAAGATGTGCTGTGCTGAGCTCCGCTGGAATATCCTTACTGGACCAGCTATGCAACCGGATCCATTCAAAGTGTCTTTTCCAGACCAAATTAGATGGTATTTACCTGTAATGCTTCTCTTTTTAGAGAGCTGGACCCTGGGACCCAGTATTTGTTTTTTTCAGCCATATTCCTGGCAGGGTGCTTTATGGGCCCAGAACTGTGGATCCCCCTATTCAAGGGGGCCCCAGTCTCTGAAGGTTTTTTTCCTAACAGAGCCCACCGTGAGAGGTGAAGATTGGGTCTGTTATTTAAACCCTGCAGCTGGATAAGGTAAGGGAGACTCCTCAAGAATTTTTCTAATTCTAGTAGGTTTTCTCCTTTTAAGTAAATGTATGCTATGCTTATAGTCGCCACCGGGGTCTGCCAAGAGCACATACCTTTCGTGCCTGATCTGTCTGCTTGGTGTCCACATTCTATGCTCCTCCAGCCATGCTCCAGGAAGGATGAAGGTAAGGGTTTTTTTTCCTTCTGGGATTCTCCATCCATGGATTAGGGGACTGAGACAGCCCTGGGCAGAGAGCAGGTAGCATATCGCACCACCCGCCGCCATCCACCGCCATTCGCCGCCGCCATTACAGCTGCTTCACGTCTACCGGCTCTTCCCTCTCCTCTGCCCCAGCCTCCTGGCTTGTCAGCAGGGTTAGAGCCTCTGCACGTGCGGGAAACACTCATTTTTTTAAAAAAACGAGCGGGGGTCGGAAGTGGTCGGAGGAGGGGGGGGGGTGGAGCACTAGGCTACACAGGCTTTAAAGTGCACTCTTTTTCAGATGCACACAGCCTATGGAGGGACACAGAGCTGACAGGCGCATGTGAGTGTGGAGGACACAGGCATTCCCAGGCAGCATTTACTTAGGCACCAGACTGAGTCATGGTAGTAGCAGCAGTTGCTGAACTACAGTGCTCAGCAGTTGGTGCATTTTTTTTGTGGTACCTCTACCTTTTTGTTGCTTTGCACTATGGGTAGAAGGGGTACAAGTACCCTGAAGAATAGGGGCTCAAAGAGGTCCCCTTCAGGCTCTGAGGACCCCCCTCTACAGCACCTTCCCCCCCTGCAGGACCCGGGGAGGCTGGCCATGGTGAGCCGTCAAGGTCAGGGGATGCAGCTGCTTCTGGCACTTCAGCCCCTGTATACATTACACAGGAGGTTTTTTCCTCAACCATAAACGGTTTCGATGAAAGATTAGTGGCATTAATCGCACGCATCTTCACTCAGTGGAAGAAAACGCACTAGGCCCCTCTCTGTTACCCAGGACCCTCAGAGTGAGGAACTCTGGGATAAAGGAGAGGAATCCCCCTCAGAGGATCGAGAGGAGACAGATGATTCCACTTCTGAGGAATCTAGTGGAGAAGGGCCCTCTCAGCTTCAGGATGAGAAGATGTTGGTGCAAATTCTTGCTGGATTGGTCCGTTCCACATTAAGTTACACGTACCTGAGTCAGTAAAAGAACCCACTTCTTCTCTGGGTTCACTGAAACCTCCTCAAACTACACATGCCTTTCCTGTTCATGGTTTACTGGAAAAGCTTATTTATTCTGAGTGGGATCACCCAGATAAACATTTTTTTCCTCCTAAAAAGTTTTCTACACTTTATCCTATGGAGGGAAAATTTACTAAGATGTGGGGTATACCGGCAGTTGACACCGCCATTTCCTCCGTAAACAAAAGCCTGACTTGTCCTGTTGACAACTCTCAGATGCTTAGGGATCCAACTGATAAGAAAATGGAATTCCTATTAAAAAATGTTTTTTCCTTGGCAGGTTCAGTAGCTCAACCTGCAGTGGCAGCAATTGGAGTCTGTCAATATTTGAGAGACCATGTTAAACAGGTACTTAAAGCTTTACCTGAACAGCAAGCTCGGGGGTTAGCTAACCTACCAGCGGCTTTGTGTTTTGCTGTTGAAGCTATCAGAGATTCTATCCTTCAGACCTCTCGCTTTATGCTTGAGTTGGTACACATGCATAGAATCTTATGGCTGAAAAATTGGTCAGCCGAATCGCTATGTAAGAAACTTCTGGCGAGATTTCCCTTTCGTGGTGCAAAACTGTTTGGAGAGGATTTGGACAATATATCCAAAGGATCTCTAGTCGGAAAAGCACCCTTTTACCAGTCAAGAAAAGGAGTAAATGTCCCTCCTTTAAATGGGCGCTTTGTCCAGTGCCAGGGTCATCAGCTTCCAGGCAGTCACGACGGCCTCCTCCGTCAGGCTCAAAGGTTAAAACTCAGAGTCAACCCCAGGGACAAAAGAAGTCCTGGGGGAGAAGGTCTTCAAGACAAAATGCTAAGACCTCCTTATGAAGGGGCGCTCCCGCTCACTCGAGTGGGGGGAAGACTACTAAAGTTCTCAGGGCTCTGGCAGGAGGAATTTTGGAACAAATGGGTGGTGTTCACAATAACTCTAGGTTACAAACTAGAATTCCGAGAATTCCCTTCTCCTCGTTTCCTCAAATGTACCCAGAGACCCAGAGAAAAAGAAGTCTCTCCTTCTAGCATTGGAGCAACTATTGTCGCAAAAAGTTATCATGGTAGTTCCCATGCAAGAGCAGGGAATGGGGTTTTATTCAAACCTTTTCACGTTACCAAAGCCAAACGGAGATGTCAGACCCATTCTAGATCTCAAAGATCTAAACCGATTTCTAAAGATACAGTACTTTCGCATGGAATCGATCCGATCGCTAGTCTCCATCCTGCAAGGAGGAGAACTTCTGGCGTCAATAGACATCAAGGATGCGTACCTGCATGTACCTATTTTCCCTGCGCATCAAAAATTCCTGCGTTTCAAGGTATAAAAAGGCCACTTTCAGTTTGTAGCTCTGCCTTTCGGGCTAGCTACTGCACCTCGGGTGTTTACAAAGATCTTGGACCCTCCTCTGGCCAGATTAAGGGCCCAAGGTATAACAATAATAGCATACCTAGACGACTTTCTCTTGATAGACCAGTCGGTAGCCTGCCTGGAACAAAATTTGGTCACCACAATCAACTACCTGGAATGCCTAGATTGGGTCCTCAACTTCTTTAAAACCAGTAAGAAGACTAGAGTATTTGGGTCTGGTCATAGATACAGCCCAGCAGAGGGTATTCCTACCCCAAGCAAAGATTAGTGCTATAAGAGAACTGATTCAGGTAGTAAGGGCAAAGGAGGGTGCTTCTATTCGTCTTTGTATGAGGTTGTTGGGGAAGATGGTGGCTTCATTCAAAGCAGTTCCCTATGCTCAGTTTCATTCAAGGCTGCTGCAAAACAGTATCCTATCAGCCTTGAAAAAGATGGTTCAGGCGTTAGATTTTCTGAGGCATCTGTCCCCTACAACACGTCGGAGCCTCGGCTGGTTGTTGATACCCGAAAATCTGCGGAAAGGAAAATCCTTTTTACCAGTTGCCTGGACAGTGGTAACAACAGATGCCAGTCGGGTTGGGGGGCAGTCCTGGAACAGTCGTCTGTCCAAGGGAGATGGTCCAAGATCAAAAGGGCCTTACCCATCAACATTCTGGAGATCCGTGTGGCGTATCTAGCCCTAAAAGCCTGGAAACTCAGGTTGCAGGTTTGCCTTGTCAGGATCCACTCCAACAATGCCACAGCAGTGGCTTATATCAATCACGAAGGTGGCACGAGTCGTGCAGCTCAGAGAGAAGTAAACCAGATCTTACTCTGGGCAGAAAGACATGTGCCATGCATATCGGCAATCTTCATTCCAGGGGTAGAGAACTGGCAGGCGGACTACTTGAGCCGCCAGCAGTTAGTCCCAGGGGAATGGTCTCTTCACCCCGACGTATTCTTGGCCATATGCCCGTGATGGGGGGGGGGTTCTCTTTGTGTCCAGGTTCAACAACAAGGTCAACAACTTTGTGTCAAGAATGAGGGATCCTCTGGCATTCGGGACAGATGCGTTGCTAACTCTGTGGCATCAGTTCTCTCTGATTTATGCATTCCCTCCTTTTCTGCTACTGCCAAGACTTCTTTGCATGATCAGGCAGAAAAAGAAGTCGGTGCTTCTGGTGGCCCCAGCATTGCCCAGAAGAGCTTGGTATGCAGAAATAGTGAAGATGGCGGTAAGTTCTCCTTGGACCCTACCGTCCCGTCCAGACCTGCTATCCCAGAGACCAGTATTCCATCCTATCTTACAAACGCTAAATTTAATGGCTTGGCTATTGAAACCCACATTCTGAAGAATCGTGGGCTTTCGGGCCCTGTGATATCTACCTTGATTAATGCAATAAAGCCAGCTTCCAGAATGATTTATCACAGAGTCTGGAAAGCATATGTCTCCTGGTGTAAATCAAGGGGTTGGCACCCCAGAAAATATGTCATAAGCAGAATCCTCGAATTTCTGCAAAATGGGTTAGAGAGGAAACTGGCCTTGAATACCATCAAGGACCAAGTTTCGACCTTATCGGTTCTGTTTCAACGTCCACTTGTTTTGCATTCTTTGGTCTGAAGCTTTATACAAGGGGTAATGTGCCTTAATCCTCCAGTTAGGGCGATTCTGAACCCCTGGGATTTGAATTTTGTTCTGTCAGCTTTACAGAAGCAGCCTTTTGAACCGATACATTAAATTCCCTTAGTTCTGCTGACAAGGAAATTAAAGAGGAAGTAAACCCTGATGGGTTTACTTCCTCTTTGATTCCCTGCAAAGGCAAAGCATAATGGACTACTATGCATAGCATAGTAGTCCATTATGTGTCACTTACCTGGCACAGGAGCCAGCGAAGTCACCGCTGTCCCCTGTAGTCTGGAGCATCCATCTTCTCAGGGGGTCTCGCTGCTCCGGCGCTGTCATTCGTCGGAGCCGCGATGACGTCACTCCCACACATGCACATGGGAGCCGCCACTCGCGGCAAATCGCCGTTAACTGCGACGCGCTCAGTGCGCCGGCGCATGCGCGCCGTAGACAGTGGTGCCTGTCTTTCGGCAAATATCTCCTAAACCATGTAGGTTTAGGAGATATTACTTGGACCTACAGCTAAGCCTTAATCTAGGCTTACCTGTAGGTCAAAGTGGTTTGTAAGGGTTTACAACCACTTTAATTTTTCTGGTGGCCATTTCTTCTGCCGGAAGAGTATCAGAATTAGAATTAGCGGCCCTCTCTTGTAAAGAACCGTATCTGATAATGCACAAGGATAGAGTGGTGTTACGCCCTCATCCTAGTTTTCTTCCGAAGGTGGTTTCAGGTTTTCATCTAAACCAAGATATTGTTCTGCCTTCCTTTTTTCCAAATCCCTGCTCTATGAAAGAGAAGTCACTACACTCTTTGGATGTAGTGAGAGCAGTCAAAGCCTATCTGGAAGCAACTACTTAGGTTTGCAAAACGGATGTTTTGTTCATATTGCCAGAGGGTCCTAAGAGAGGACAGGCAGCGTTGAAATCTACCATTGCTAAATGGATTCGACAAATAATTGTTCAAGCTCATGGTTTGAAGCAAAAGATTCCACCTTTTCAAATCAAGGTGCACTCCACTAGGGCTATTAGTCCTTCGCGGGCAGTGCATCACCAGGCCTCCATGGCTCAAATCTGCAAGGCCGCAACCTGGTCATCAGTCCATATATTCACCAAATTTTTTCAGGTGGATGTGAGAAGGAATGACGATATCACCTTGGGCATAGTGTGCTGCAAGCAGCGGTACAGGTTCCTTAGGTCTGATTACACCCTATGTTGTGTGGTTCCCCTCCCCTCAGATAGCATTGCCCTGGGACATCCCAAGTGAAAATGTGCAAACTGGGCCCAAAGTGTCAATATTTTGTGTGGCCAACAATATTGCCCAGCACTGCCTTAACCCTCTTGGGCATGGAGTTCACAAGCTCTTCACAGGTTGCCACTGGAGTCCTCTTCCACTCCTCCATGACGACATCACAGATCTGATGGATGTTAAAGACCTTGCGCTCCTCCACCTTCGGTTTGAGAATGCCGCACAGATGCTCAATAGGGTTTAGTTCTGGAGACATGCTTGGCCAGTCCATCACCTTTACCCTCAGCTTTGTTTAGCAGTGGTCATCTTGGAAGTGTGTTTGGGGTGGTTATGTTTGAATACTGCCCTACGGCCCAGTCTCTGAAGGGAGGGGATCATGCTCTGCTTCAGTATGTTACAGTACATTTTGGCATTTATGGTTCCCTCTATGAACTGTAGCTCCCCATTGCCGGCAGCACTCATGCTTGACTGTAGGCAAGACGCACTTGTCTCTGTACTCCTCACCTGGTTGCCGTCACACACGCTTGACACCATCTGAACCAAATAAGTTTTTCTTGGTTTTATCAGACCACAGGACATGGTTCCAGTAATCCATGTCCTTAGTCTGCTTGTCTTCAGCAAACTGCTTTCTTGTGCATCATCTTTAGAAGAGGCTTCCTTCTGGGACAACAGCCATGCAGACCAAATTATGCAGTATGGAGCGTTTGGTCTGACCCCCCACCCTTTCAACCTCTGCAGCAATGCTGGCAGACACATACGTCTATTTGGTAGAAAAAAAAACAAAAGGGTTAATGCTGAGCTAAAACAATATGATAATAATTGACTACAGAATATACAGAAAAAGCAAAAGGCCAATCCCCAGATGAGTTCCTTTCGTGACGAAACGTGTAGGGTGTAGCCAGTGATGCTGATGTCATTACGCTTGTAGGAGATTGATGGATAGCAAAACAACAGCGGGAAGCCTGTGGCGACGCAGCGATCTCCATCTCTGATAATACAACGCTCAAGTTTGATGCTCCTCTTGTAAGTGCATCTTTTACTGCCTAAATAAATACATTGTTTGAACGATTACACTATGGGGGCAATTTCTGTTTTTGTTTCTCGAGCAGTATGCTTGTAGTGCCTGGGAGCTGCCTAAGAAGTCGTTTTAGGTGCTGGGGATACCAGAAATTTCCCTGTGCTTGGTGAGACCACTGCAGTGTGGTCAAGTGGAGTCGGTAAGGGTTATTATCACACACCTGTGGTGGGTCACTGTCTTGGATTCAGTCACTACTTTGGATAGAGGATTTGTTTTTCATCCACCTTCGATTGGACTGTGTTCTTTGCACTTTATATGGACTTTTGCTTCTTTTCCTTTTGTGCACTTTATTATTCCTCACAGAATTGGACTTTTTTATTTTTATATAATTAATTAATATTGTTTAGATGGTGCTCCTGGTGTTCTGGGTTTTTAATTAATATGAATTTTTTATGGTGTCTGTCTTAGTTTTATATAGTGAGTATTTTTTTCACCATTATTTCATATCTGATTATAAATATTCTTTATTATAATTTTTTTTTATATATTATTCAATATCACTGATTTGTTTACTCACAGGAATTGCGGCGAGATAACTTCTTTAGTTTTCCTTTTGAGAATTTATTGGCAATACTTATTAGCGTTGCACTTTTTGCACTTCATAATTTCTGAGTTCTTTTATGGCGTCTGCCTTCGTTTTATATAGTGAGTATTTTTTCACCATTACCTCATATTTGAATTTTTTATAGATTACTCAATATCACCGATTTTTTTACTCACAGGAATTGTGGTGAGATAACTGCCTTGTCAGGGCTGGCTTAGCCCTTCCTCCTCTGGGCTGGCCGCTCAGCTGTCGGCTAATTGCCAGCTCTCTTCTCTTTCCACAGTTACCAGCTGTTCCCGATGATGCTTGTCTGACCTGGCTATTTAAAGCCTTCGCATTGGTCACATCACAGGGAACCATCTCCTGCTGTTTGTTTCAAGACTGGCTTGTTGTCATCCCACCTTGCTTCTTATCCTGCTTGCTGTTGTTCTCCTTGGATCCCTGACTTCCAGGCCTGGCTGATTACCCTATCTGATTAATGAACTTTGGACTGGCTGACTACCGATCTGGCTACAGGACTCTGGCTATGCTTGACTACGCTTTTTCCTATTTACCTTTTTATTTTTATTAATAAACAAGTGTGATTTGACTGTACTGCTGTCTCAGTCTGTTTCATGGTTTCCGACATGCCTCAGTTTTTTTCTTGAGAATTTCTTGGTATTATTAGCACTTTTTTCACTTAACATATGATTATTTCGCAAAGACAACCTCTGGATATGATGCTGAGCATGTGCAATCAACTTCTTTGGTCGATCATGGCGAGGCCTTTTCTTGTTCTGTTAAACCACTGTATGGTCTTGGCCACCATGCTGCAGCTCTGTTTCAGGGTCCTGGCAATCTTCTTATAGACTAGGCCATCTTTATGTAGAGCAACAATCTTCATTTTCAGATCCTCAGAGGGTTCTTTGCCATGAGGTGCGGTGTTGAACTTCCAGTGGCCAGTATGAGAGAGTGAGAGCGATAACACCAAATTTAACACACCTGCTCCCCACTCACACCGAGACCTTGTAACACTAACGAGTCACATGACACCGGGGAGGGAAAAATGCTAATTGGGCCCAACTTGGACATTTTCACTTAGGTGTGTACTCACTTTTGTTGCCAGCGGTTTAGACATTAATGGCTGTGCGCTGAGTTATTCTGAGGGGACAGCAAATTTACACTGTTATACAAGCTGTACACCCACTACTTTACATAGCAAAGTCTACAGTCAACAGTGGTGGTCCTGGACACGGTGCATCCTCTGCAGGTGGCCATGGATCACGCTTGTCCTTTTTTTCTGCTGCTGGCCATGTTATTGAGCCACAACATGCAGAAGAGTTGGTGGAGTGGAAAGCCATCCTCCTCCTCATCCTCTGTCTCCCAGGCTCAGAGTAGTTTTCCTTCCAACGCAGCTGCCAAAGCGGCCTATTCCACTGGCTCCTTGTCCACAGTCACTCCTACCGTATCCCCACCATCATGCACAGAGGAGTTCCCAGAATTATTGGACCACAGTGTCGGTTATATGCTGCTGGAGGATGAGCAGCGATTTGAAGGCTCCAATGTTGGAGTAACATGAGCCTAAAGAGAGGGGGTGCCACAGAAGGACAAGAAACTGACAGTCATGTTCCTCCAGCTGCAGCATACTGCCAAGTTTGCTCCAGTGATGGGGAGGGAAGGGATGATGAGGTCACTGACTGTACTTGGGTGCCTGAGAGAAGAGAGGAGGAAAGTGAGGAGGAGGAGGCACAACTCCAACGAGGCAGGATGTCCTCTAGGGGGCAGCTTAAGGGAAGCCACCCTATTGCATCAAGGGGAATTGCGCTAACCTCTGCAAACTATATGCGAATATAAGTGTGAACCCAAAAAATAACAATCAAGTGTAAATTACAACTGAATATCTCCAGTTGTCACATCAAAAATAAATTGCCTATAAAAATATGTAAATATATATGCATATATGTGCAGACCCAACCAATGACAGTCAAATATGCAACGGAATATCTCCAGTTGTTACACCAAAAATAAATCACACAAAGTGATGAAATAAATACCCATCATGGGTGACAGAAATTGATGACCATCTCATAAAAAATAAATAAATATATAAGTGATAAACTAAATTCAATTGATGCACAAATCAATAATAGTATAAATATTATATAAATAATTAAAAAGGAAATGGAATACCAGATAAATGTGAATAAATTAAATTAATAGTAATGCATAGTGTCCATATGTGAATAAATTAAATTAATAATAGTATATAGTTTCCATATGGTTGACCAGTCACCCGTGATGAAGTTGTAATAGAAGACTGAACTCCAATCAAAAATTCTCCAAGTGCAAATGTGCTCTTGCCACCACCACACATATAAGTTGGCTCCTTACCGACTCAATATGACCCCCCCTGTTACAGAGGGTCACAGCAGGCGAAAATATTTTTTGAATGGACTTTCAGGTTAATAGGCTGTTTGTCCGATCCTATATCTTCCACAAGATGGGGCTTAATAGGACGTGTGCGCCGGCCGGACGCATACAAACAAACCAACCCCTGCTTCCTGGTGATTGCCCCTGGGTGACGTAAGTTATTACGAAAATGCGTAGGGTGGAGCGACACGCCAACGTCACCTCGGTCTTCGTTTGTCAATCACCAGGAAGCATGGGTTGGTTTGTTTGTGTGCGTCTGGCCGGCGCACACTTCCTATTAAGTCTGATGCCAAGTTTTTTCTGTAAGTGCATTATTGTATTTTTTATATGAATTAAAATTGAAGGTTTTACACTATCTGGAGCCTTTATCTTTTATGTGGTACCACGCTGAACAGAGACCGGTGCACGGGAGGGCAGGATCGGTAGAGACTGAACTAGCCCCATCTTGTGGAAGATATAGGATCGGACAAACAGCCTGAAAGATGAGGTCACCTATGACTAAACGTGCGTCGGGTGGCTTAGACATGTTGACGCTATCACGTGACCTGAGCGAATGAGTACTCGTTTGCTGGCCGGCATTTAACGCTGATTTTACTGCATGTTTGAGAGTACCTTAGTTATTTTTTGAATAAAGTGTTGTTCAGTTTTTTACACTATGGGAATCTTTTTTGTCTATACCCTATGAGCGGTCCTCATATTTGAAAGCCTTGGGAGAAGTTTCTGTCCTATTTTGATGGTCCATTTGGGAGATTTAGTGGCATTAAGTGTGAGCTTGCAATCGCTTCTGTTTGGTAAGCGCTAGACATGTGCATTCGTTTTCGTCCGAATGCATTTTTGTCCGAATTTCGGGTATTTTCGTTTTCGTTTTGACAAACGATAACGAAAGCACAGAATCTGAAAAACAAAAGATCCGACATAAATAAATGCTTTATTTTCGTTTTCCTTGTTACAACAATTCGATATAGAATAGGAGATTAGATGTGACTCTGACAATAACAATCTGTGTCTATAGAACCTGTGGTCTACTGTGCCTAACCTTACCTCTATTAGTCCAAGATTATATAGAGAAAATATTCGACAGAGAAAAAAGATTTGACAGAGAGAAAAGATTCTGCAAGTTACTGTTCTAAAAAGTGTTTGGGGACCCGGGTCCTGCCCCAGGGGACATGTATCAATGCAAAAAAAAGTTTTAAAAACGGAAGTTTTTTCGGAGGCAGTGATTTTAATAATGATTAAAGTGAAACAATAAAAGTGTAATATTCCTTTAAATTTCGTAGCTGGGGGGTGTCTATAGTATGCCTGTGAAGGGGCGCATGTTTCTGGTGCTTAGAACTGTCCCTGCACAAAGTGTCATTTATGCAGGAAAAAAAGTCCTTTAAAATCACTCGCAGCTGTTATGAATTGTCGGCTCCGCAATACAGAGAACACTCATTGAAAGTCATTGATAAAATAAATAAATAAATAAAAAAGCGTGGGGGTCCCCAAGTTCAATTACCAGGTCCTTCAGGTCTGGTATGGATATTAAGGGGAACCCTGCATCAAATTAAAAAAAAATTGATGTGGGGGTCCCCCTAAAAATCCATACCAGACCCTTTATCCAAACACGCAACCTGGCAGGCCGCAGGAAAAGAGGGGGGGGGGGGACGAGAGAGCGGCCAAAAATTCCTTTATTAAAAATGATACAATGTATCATTGTGAGGCTGAGCATCTTTTCTATGGTGTGTTTGGAGTTTGAACTGCTCCCTTTCAGTGTAACACCCATCTTCAAGGAGGCAGTGAGAGTGCAAATTTGCAGTGGAGGATTGCTTTTCCTTCTAAAGGTAAATTATAAAGTTATATTGGGGGTACTGAGGGACACAGTGCTGAGTTAACATAGCTGCTTGTAAGCAGGGGTTACTGCCCTGGTTGTTTCTCTGTTACTCACTGAGTGGTATGGGAACCAGGCCTATATATTGGTGGGAAGGAGAGTGAGTGAGTGAGTTAAAAATAGAAGAGAGAGTGTGAATCAAGAGGGGTATGGACCTCTTCAGAGGGGCATGTGACGAGGCCTAGGGCCTGGAAGTAAGGAGACTATAAATCTGGGAAATTATCGCACACAGCGACCCTCCCTTCTGGCACTACATTTGGATGAGACCTGTCAAGAATTCATGAATTGTGAGACGTTGGAATAGCTGTGGATGTTATCCTTACATTTGGGAATAATTCTACCATATATTGAAATTAGGCTATGTTAGTTGGAAGGAGTGTTGCTCAGAACCTATGTGCCTTATTCTTATTGTTATGAAGAATTCTACTGAAGTTAAAGAATTACTGTAGTAATCACATTTTTGTCATGTGATACGGAGTGTGACTAATGGCAATAGAGTGGGTGTACATGCTTAATGACAGTTGGATATAGCAGTAAAGGCATCCATTGGTCCTCTGAAACTTAGGCTTGGTCTACACCTGGGCAATTAAATGAGTAGCCAGCTTGGAGATAGGAGTGATTGTGAGTAATTAGTTGGAAGCGGCGACTGGGTAGGTTCCTCTGGAGGTAATGGCTGAAATATCTTGGCACCTGTGTCTTGCTGGCCCCAGCTGTATTCCTGACCATATGTTAATTCTGATTGGACCATGGTAGTAAATTGGGTATCTGAGTTAAACTGTGAGGTACTCCTATCTAGGCTTATGACCTGCAGGGAGGAAAATGTGACACTGTACTGGTAAGCAAAGAGACATGGGGGTATTGAGCATACCATCCTAGTAAAGCTACTGCTGTAGGGAAGCTTCTGCCTGTAAGTATGGGAAATGGCTTAATAACCCAGACACTAGGGGGCCTTCCCCACATGCTGCTCAGGGGTGCAGAGATTCTGCTGTGCCTCCCAAATAGCTAGGTAAGCTATACATTCACATTGGTGGTGAAGGGCTAAACCGATTCTGGGAAATAATTGGGATTAGAGATTACTAAAGAATGGTTTAAAATACTGAAGAGGAAGAGGGGGCTACTGGGCGATTGTGAATGCTATTTGCCAGTTTGGAATTCAGTTGCTTAGGAAAATATGCTGCTGTAATAAATTATTTGTTTTTGTGATATATAAAACACAGTTGTGGTCTGATCTCTATGCATATTGCACTTGTGATTTGATTTACTTTGATTTGCTGCAAAATAGCTGAAAAGATACAAGTGAAACAATCGCTGGTAGCAAATCACCAGTGACAGGATCACTAGAGAGCAGGGAAGCTACTTAGCTGGTTTTACTCCCTTGCTAACCAATTTATTGAGCCATTGCCCACTGGTGTTCCCTCCCTGGCAACTGGGATTTGCATTTTGGGCAGTGAGGTAAACACTGTAGAAGCAGATAAGTGTTCTGTTTCTTATACCTGTTGCTGACAAGTTGTCACCAGTATTAGGATTGTCCTAGTGGACTTCTCTTCTTATTGTGCATGCACACCACAGTTTCATTCATTCCCTCTTGATGATGGCTCATACTCCACTTGACACTGCCATGAACACCGAGGACCCTTTCACTCTGTTTAACATATCGCTGCCCCCTGCACTTTGTAAATTTCATACTCTTGACCCCTGCACTTTGTATATAACATAGTCCTGACCCCTGCACTCCTTACATAGCACACACCTGATCCCTACACTCTGTACATAACCCACTCCTGATCCCTGCATTTTTTACTCCTTACTTCTTCATTTTGATCGTTATGCACTCCTCTGACCCATGCATCATGCGCTTCTAACCTGCGCACTCTGTGTGTTATGCACTCCTAACTTGGGCAGAGTAGGCTCCGGTTTTATTTAACCATATCCCTTTAAGCCCTGCCACTCTTAACGTAATTTGCCCGCACCCACCATTCAGCATGCTGTACTACTGCTTGCCCCATAATCATTCAAAGTGGCTCAGTAAGGCATAACCTAAATTCATTTTGAATCTAGTCACCTTACCAAAAGGCACATCAAAAATAAATAAAAGTAATTTATGGAAAGGCAAAATACAGCAAGGAAACATTGCATATGCTTTTTTATTTTATTTTACTGCCTTTTTAAGTTGGTGGCATGGTCTCTTTAAGCATTAATTTTACTAAGGATGAAAAGACAGTTGCTGTAATATCATGAAACAGCTATAGGTCACAATTCTTTATTACATTATTCCAATCCCAGGATGATATCATTACTGTAAAAATGAGTAACATGCAAAATATAGCTCCTGATGTAATCTTCTGTGGGAAACAGGAAGATAAAATGCATGTTAATGGCTTTTCTCTGGTACTGATTTGTTTTATATGGAAGAAACTATTTTATTAGGCATAACAAAAAAACAAAAGTAAACCACTAATTACTCTATACTGCCTTGTTCATTTCATAGTTTAATGAAATGGTAGGCAATGAGAAAAAAATGAAGTGCCCTCACAGGATAACCACTTAAGGACCGAGCCTGTTTTTTTAGACTCACTGTTTACACATTAAAAACTATTTTTTTTTGCTAGAAAATTACTTAGAACCCCCAAACATTATACATTTTTCTTTCTAACACTCTATAAAATAAAATGATGGTCATTGCAATACTTTTTGTCACGCCCTATTTGCGCAGCGGTCTTACAAGTGCACTTTTTTGGAAAAAAAATCACTTTTTTGAATTAAAAAATAAGACAACAGTAAAGTTAGCCCAATTTTTTTTTTTTATAATGTTACGTTGAGTAAATTGATACCCAACATGTCACTCTTCCAAATTGCACCTGCTCGTGGAATGGCGTCAAACTTTTACTCTTAAAAATCTCCGTAGGCCACGTTTAAAAAATTCTACAGGTTGCATGTTTTGAGGAAGTGTAGGGCTAGAATTATTGCTCTTGCTCTTGCTCTAATCATCGTGGGGATACCTCACATGTGTGGTTTGAACACCATTTCCATATGCAGGCGCTACTCACGTATGCGTTCACCTCTGCGTGCAAGCTCGTCGGGATGGGGCGCTTTAAAAAAAAAAATCGTATTTATTTTACTTGATTTTATTATTTTTACACTGTTTTTTTTTTTTAATTAAAAAAATCGGGTCACTTTTATTTCTATTACAAGGAATGTAAACGTCCCTTGTAATAGAAAAAAGCATGACAGGGCCTCTTAAATATGAGATCTGGGGTCAAAAATAACTCAGATCTCAAAAAAAAAAAATTTTCATTTGAAAAAATGACAACAAAAAAATGACCCTTTAAGAGGTATGGGCAGAGCTGACGTTTTGACGTTGCTTCCACCCTGCTATGGTATGGAGACAGGTGGGGGCCATGTTGCCCTCACTTGTATCCATACCCAGCCATGGATAGGACCCGATCGCCTCCACCATTACCAATGGATCCGGTAGGGGGGGGGGGGCCTCTCCCACAGCCGATAACGGTGATCTTGTGGTGAAGACCACCATTATCATTAACCGAACCGCAGCTGCTACCATTACCAAGATATCACTCTTCAAAGTCAGGACGTGTATAGTCGCGCGGCGGCCGGTAAGTGGATAAACAAGATACCGTATTTATTGGTGTATAACATGCTCAGGCGTATAACATGCACCCCAATTTTAGGAGGGGAGTTTAAGGAAAAAAAACTTAAATTTTAAATAAAGAACTTTGAAGCAAACCCATCTGCAGCCTCTAAATTGCCCATCAATGCACCCTGCTCAGTGCCCATCTGCAGCCTATAAATTGACCAACAATGCAGCCTGTTCAGTGCCCATCTGCAGCCTCACCTTTCCCATCATTGCAGCCTCGTCAGTGTTGGATTATCCCGGCTGTCTCCAAGGGAAGAGGAGGAGTGAGCGCTGCTGAATTACACAGAGCCGCAATCTCCTGTGTACCTGGCACTCCGTCACTCACAGCCACGCCTCCTGGCCCTGCTCATATGATAGACAGAACAGTGGCCCAATGCGGGGGCCAGGAGGCATGGCTGTGAGTGATGGAGCACCAGGTACACAGGAGATCGCGGCTCTATGTAATTCACCGGTGCTCGCTCCTCTTCCCTCAGAGACAGCAGGGACCGGTGTATAACACACCCATGATTTCCCCCTGATTTTAAGGGGGAAAAAGTGCATGTTATACACCGATAAATACGGTAATTGTTTTATATAAGGAAGTATATTACATGTGTTATACTAAGATATAAAAAAGATGTTGTTAGTGCTTTTGTTTTAAACTGTTACTGCGGGACCTTGCATTCACTAGTTCTGCATTATAGTCCCCCACAGTACATAGAACATGCAATTATTTTAGTAAATATAAATTGCTAAATACCTTTTTCTCAGCAGTATATAGCAATCTTGTGACTTCTATCAGTGTCTAAAGCTTGTAGGAGGAGTTTTTATTCTCATCTGACTGTCCTATGAGACTGCAGGACCCCTGACCCTCTGTCTGGACAGTGCTGATTGGCCTTGTGCTGATCACATGTAACCTCCCAAGAAAATAAATTCTCTAACAACACACACCAAACTGAGCATGTGCAGAGGGACTGTTCTATCAGGAAATGGATTGGGGACAGTACAATAGAAGAGGGTTGGGACTTTAAATGAAGCACCCAAAGGTGACTCCATCCCTGTAATGAATAAAAAAGGAGAAGGAAATTGGGACTTTGAATGAAGCAATTGAATAGTGGAGGTGGGTTACAATATGACGTATTTTATTTATAAATACTCTCAAAGCATTAAATCATTGTTAATATCATATATATATATATATACACATGTAGTGTGCACAAAAACTGAACATAGTAAACAAAGTACATACATACAACACATGATCGGAGTGATGAATATACAGATTAATACAAGAGGGCATGTACATGCCAATAGCACCATGCCCGATGTTGGCATGTACGCCTACATGGTATATGTACATCTGTCAAAAAATATAGAAACATCATAAAGTCTAGTAGTAATGAATAAATAAATATCAGTTTGTATGAGGTGTAACTGCAGCATCAAGTAAAGCTCTATGCGTTTCATGGGTATTCCCAATCGTCAGGAGCAGATGCGGCAGACATTCCTATGGAATATATATAAAAAGGGATGTAAAGAACTGAATTCTAAATAAAAAATACTCAAAATAATTATATAAGTATGAATGGTTGACCAGCAACACTCACCAAACCTGACCACAACCGCAGCTAGGAGTGGCCAGCCAAGGGTCAGGCGAGAATACAAACCCCACCGCGGGAGCTGAGGCGGCATAAAAACAAGAATGCAGCACAGGATGGTATCAGGGCATAAGCAGTATGAATAGAATCTCCATGTGGCAAAGAATTGGGTCTACTGCGTGGAGCAAGGATATCTAAAAACAAAATGTTTAAGGTATATGTGTAATTATAACAGTGACATGTTCTAAATAATAATTTTATATGAGTGAAAGTGTCAGATTGTGAAGGTGTGAGAGTGTGAAAAAAGCCACAAGGGGTTTGGACAATATAAGAGAAGTGCAAGAGGAATGTGAGAGTATCAGTGTGAAAAAGTGATGGACAGGTATGTGAATCAAAAAATAAAAAAAAATAAAAATCTAAAATATCTAAAACAAGTGGGAAGGTGATGGGAAGTAAAAACTTAAAAGTGGATGAGAAAAAGGAGAAGGCAAGAAAAAGTGAATCTGGTCCAAGAGAAAAGCTAACCCTAATGCTGCATAGGAGCACCACCAGCAGCCAACGCAGCCGGTGTGCAGTCCCCCAGCGGCAGACCGGTCAAATGAACAGCCCACTGCACTGGGGGATGTGAATATATGCCGCCAACGCCACATCAGTGGGCCAGTGGGGGAGAACCAACCGCACCTGAACCAAGTAATCACTCAGTGGCAGGCGCGCCAAGCTTCCCTATACAGGAACACAGGATGTTAGGGACAGGCGTCGGCGCAATGGCACCAAAACTGACGTCATGCGCACGGTGCACCCGCCGTTACACCCACAGCATGACAGACTTGGCGCCAATGCTTGGAGGGGCACCCGCCCACCCCTCCCAAATGTAATACGTGTAAGGGGAGGAGAGAGAGGGTCCACTGAGCGCATCTCAGCTCCCGCGGTGAGGAAGGACCACAGGACTGAATCAAGATCAAAAGAATGGAGTTTTCTATCTTTTACTACTGACTGGCTACCGTGATCATCCTACATTGCATTGTCAATACAATCTACCAAAGGTTTTCCATAATACACTATAATAGCAGTTTACATATAATAGCAGTTTACAATAGTTTTATTGTGAGAGCCACATCGTATAGTTTACAAATATGCAGAAACATTTAGGGTCCTTTCAAACCATACTGCTCATAAAAATACACAGAAAACACTTGTGTACTAACGCACATTTGCTTGCATTTGTATAAGTGTTGCATTGCACTTGTATATATTAATGTGTGTTGTAGTGTAAACACCTAGAAAACCATTGTTTTCTATGTGCCTATGCAGTCAGTTGCATTTATCCAGTGAAGGAAAAATGCAGGTCATTGGATTTGGTGTGAAAGAGTCCTTTTTTGGGCATGCTTACAGCTGTCCATGTATCACTGTTCACAGCGACTAGTCAGAATTCTCCAAAGGAGGAAATGAATGATAACCAGTGGCAATGGCCACACTGATCCTAAATGCAGGAATCAGGTGACATAATCAAATAAATATTTCAGAGATGATATAATATGGCTTAATATGCAATAAAGAAACTTATACATAAACAAATAAATCCATTTCCATAAATATGGTGTATATCAAAAAATATCAAGCACTTAACAAAAATATATTAGTGAATGTGGGTGATAATAGACCCACGTGCTGTGGGAAAATAGTACAGTGCTAGTCTCCCAATGTGAAATCACAAGTGAGAGCAGTAAATAAATACAATCAATAATAAAACAAAGCTAAAAATGTAAATAATAATAAAAAATTTTTTTTTTTTAAAACAAAAGAGATTTTAAGTGTCCAAAACTGTTTCCAATAGTATAAATCCTAAAGTGCACAGTGTAGCGATATTCTATATCCGATTCATAAAGTGTTGGTGCTTGTAAACATAATTTGGTGTAAAGTGCTGTAAGAGGTGGGTATCCCATGCAATCCGTCGTGGTAAGTATATGGGTGTCCCCTTACCTTACTGCTGTAAGGTTACAGCGTAAATTTATATATCTTTGGGGTCCTTGGTGGTCGTTCCCTTTAAGGATCCTACTGTGGTAACCCAGGTCCTGGCTGGCATTCCTATCCTGCCTATTTCAAGCAGCGTATGGCCCCTTTAAGGCAGGGGCGGATCCAGAGTCTAATCTCGGGAGGGGCACTGCTATAAAATATGTTTTTTTGGGGGCAATTTATATGGGAAATGGCTGGTATTTGCGCTTCAATCATTACGGCACCATGGTTGTTATGGTGTCAGGATGATTGAAGCGCATTATTTCTATTAATACATTGTAATATAAAATTAAATGGTTCAACTCACCATAATGCAGAATCAGTGGGAACCCTGATTATGTCACTTGCCATGTCGCCTGCCACCAAATGTGGATTGTCACTTGCCACGTCACTTGTCACCAAATGCGGATTGTTACTTGCCACGTCACCTGCCACACATTGCGGATTGTCACTTGCCACGTAGCCTGCCACACATTGCAGATTGTCACTTGCCACGTTGCCTGCCACACATTGCGGATTGTCACTTGCCACGTCGCCTGCCACCAGATGCAGATTGCCACGTAGCCTGCCACACATTGCGGATTGCCACTTGCCACGTCACCTGCCACACATTGCGGATTGTCACTTGCCACGTTGCCTGCCACACATTGCGGATTGCCACTTGCCACGTCACCTGCCACACATTGCGGATTGTCCCTTGCCACGTAGCCTGCCACACATTGCAGATTGCCACGTCACCTGCCACACATTGCGGATTGCCACTTGCCACGTCACCTGCCACACATTGCGGATTGCCACTTGCCACGTCACCTGCCACACATTGCGGATTGTCACTTGCCACGTTGCCTGCCACACATTGCGGATTGTCACTTGCCACGTCGCCTGCCACCAGATGCGGATTGCTACGTAGCCTGACACACATTGCGGATTGCCACTTGCCACGTCACCTGCCACACATTGCGGATTGTCACTTGCCACGTTGCCTGCCACACATTGCGGATTGCCACTTGCCACGTCACCTGCCACACATTGCGGATTGCCACTTGCCACGTCACCTGCCACACATTGCGGATTGTCACTTGCCACGTAGCCTGCCACACATTGTGGATAGCCACTTGCCACGTCACCTGCCACACATTGCGGATTGTCACTTGCCACGTTGCCTGCCACACATTGCGGATTGCCACTTGCCACATAGCCTGCCACACATTGCGGATTGCCACTTGCCACGTCACCTGCCACACATTGTCACCTACTGTGTCACTTTTCTGCAATCTCTCTGCTGCACACAGCTTCCTACACAGTGAGGGCGGAACTGGAGGGATGCAGGGCAGTGAGAGATGATGTCATCTCCCTGCTCCCCTGCCTGCTGGCTTCCTGATTGGCCAGCAGCCCTCCTAAGCCACCCAGCTGCCCCCCCCACCGTCCACTCAGCGCGGGTACCTGCGGAACCGGCCGGGATTGGACCCGCGGAACCGGCCGCGATTGGACCCGCGGAACCGGCCCGCTGGTACCCGCGGAACCGCCCGCGATTGGACCCGCGGAACCGGCCCGCTGGTACCCGCGGAACCGGCCCGCGGGTACCCGCGAAACCAGCCTGCCGGACCGGTATTCTCGGGGGGGGCAATTGACTCGTTGCCCCCCCCTGGATCCGCCCCTGCTTTAAGGGTGGCTTAGGGATGCTCAGGATGGAGTACCATATTTAGAGATTTAAGCAAAGAGGAGGGATGCCTCATAGTGTAGTACTTATAAAGCATTTATTTCAATTAAAACAAGGTAAAGACAGGTACTCACAAAACATATATACATCAATGAGCGGTGTACAAACGAGCGGCGTACTCGATCAGCGTCACTTCCGATGGCAGCCTCTTTTTCAGACTTGCTGTTTACATGTTTAAAATAGTTTTTTTTTGCTAGAAAATTACTTATAACCCCCAAACATTATATATTGTTTTTTTTCTAACACCCTAGAGAATAAGGGTGTCATTGCAATACTTTTTTTCACACCATTTTTGCGCAGCGGTCTTACAAGTACACTTTTTTTTTGGAAGAAATTCCCTTTTTTGATTTAAAAGTAGCCCAATTTTTTTTATATTGTGAAAAATAATGTTAGGCCGAGTAAATTGATACCCAACATGTCACGCTTCAAAATTGCGCCTGCTCGTAGAATGGCGTCAAACTTTTACCCTCAAAAATCTCCATAAGCAACATTTAAAAAATTCTACAGGTTGCATGTTTTGCGTTACAGAGGAGGTCTATGGCTAGAATTATTGTTTTTTTCACTCTACCGATCGCGGTGATACCTCACATGTGTGGTTTGACTACCGTTTTCATATGCGGGCGCTACTCACGTGTGCGTTCACTTCTGCGCGTCAAGTATTTTTCTTGATTTTATTTATTTTTCTGTTTAACTGTTTAAAAAAAAATGGATCACTTTTATTCCTATTACAAGGAATGTAAACATCCCTGTAATAGAAAAACGCATGACAGGTCCTCTTAAATATGAGATCTGGGGTCAAAAAGTCCTCAGATCTCATATTTGGACTTAAATGCAATAATAAAAAAAATGACATTAAAAAATTTTTACTTTAAGAGCTATGGGTGGAAATGGCATTTTGACGTCGCTTCCGCCCTCATATGGTAGAGACGAGTGGGGGCGAGTGGGGGCCATCTTAGCCTCACACCCAGCAACAAGAAGGACCGACGGCTCCGGTAAGCGGTGGAGGGCGCGGGAGGGGGAGTTGCACCTCTCCCGCTGCCGTGGTTAAGAACCACTTCCAGGCCGCCGCGTGCCAATATACGTCCTAAATTTGAAGAGGCATATCTTTACTATGGCAGCAGCTAGCTTCCATAACCCTGGTATACTCTTTTTTAGAAGGCGGTCTGCTTTTTCATATAATAGTGGTCTCTGTGGCGGATTCGCCGCAAGATCACTTTTATCAGCGGCAGGAGAGGGGTCCCCCTGTCGGCTCCGCTTACCGAAGCCGACGGTAGAGGCGGAGGTGATTGGATCCTTCTCCTTCCTTGGTATGGAGACGAGTGAGGGGGGGGGGGGGGGTGGCCCCCTCCCATCCCCATACCATTGCAGGGCGGAAGTGACGTCGACTTCCGCCCATAGCTCTTAAAGGAACATTTTATTTTTTTTCAAATGAAAAAAAAAACATTTTTTATTGCATTTTAATTTAAATATGAGATCTGAGGTCTTTTTGACCCCAGATCTCAAATTTAAAAAGGGTCCTCTCATACTTTTTTACAAGGGATGTTTATATTCCTTGTAATAGGAATAAAAGTGACACCATTTTTTTTAAAAAAAGAACAGTGTAAAAATAAATGGTAAAATAAATAAGAAAAATATATTTTTAAACGCTCCCTGTCCCATCGAGCTTACGTGCAGAAGCGAACGCATATGCGAGTAGCGCCTGCATATGAAAACGGTGTTCAAACCACACATGTGAGGTATCACCGCAATCCGTAAAAGCGAGACCAATAATTCTAGCCCTAGACCTCCTCTGTAACCCAAAACATGCAACCTGGAGAATTTTTTAAACTTGGCCTATGGAGATTTTTAAGGATAAAAGTTTGTCGCCATTCCACGAGCGGGCGCAGTTTGAAAGCATGACATGTTGGGTATCAATTTACTCGGCGTAACATTATCTTTCACAATATAAAAAAAATGGGCTAAGTTTACTGTTTTTACTGTCTTATTGTTTTATTTAACCACTTGCCGCCCGCCCTATAACAAATAGACGGTGGCAAAGTGGTTGCATAATCCTGACCGGACGTCATATGACGTGATCAGGATTATGAGCCACTGCGCGCCCCCGGGGGCGCGCATCTCGGCGATCGTTGTTGCGGGGTGTCAGTCTGACACCCGGCAACTACGATCTCGGTAAAGAGTCTCCGACAGAGACTCTTTACCACGTGATCAGCCATGTCCAATCACGGCTGATCACAGTGTAAATAGGAAAAGCCAGTGATCGGCTTTTCCTCACTCGCGTCTGTCAGACACGAGTAGAGGAGAGCCGATCGGCTGCTCCTCTGACAGGGGGGGTCTGTGCTGATCGATTATCAGCACAGCCCCCCCGAGGATGCCACACTGGACCACCAGGGACGCCACCAGACCACCAGGGATGCCCAGGACAAGGTATGCCACCCTACACCACCAGGGATTCCAGTC
Source organism: Lithobates pipiens (assembly GCF_037356315.1). Classification (NCBI taxonomy): domain Eukaryota; kingdom Metazoa; phylum Chordata; class Amphibia; order Anura; family Ranidae; genus Lithobates; species Lithobates pipiens. The sequence continues at coordinate 158,988,287 of NW_027507790.1, forward strand.
AGTGCCACAATGGATGCCAATCAGTGCCCATAATGGATGCCAATCAGTGCCCACAATGGGCATCACTGATTGGCATGCATTATTGATTGGCACTGATTGGCATCCATTAGTACAATATATTATAATACAATGCCGCCTATCAGTTCCCATCTGTGCCGCCTATCAGTGCCCATCCATGGCACCTATCAGTGCCCATCCATGCCCACCTGTGCCGCCTACCCATGCCCACCTGTGCTGCCTACCCATGCCCACCTGTGCCGCCTACCCATGCCCACCTGTGCCGACTAACCCATGCCCACCTGTGCCACCTATCCATGCCTATCAGTGCCAATTTGTGCCACCTATCAGTGCCCATCCATGTCGCCCATCAGTGCCACCCATCAGTGCCGCCTATCAGTGCCACATATCGGTGTCCATCAATGCAACCTCATCAGTGCCACTTCATTGGTGCCACCTCATCGGTGCCCATCAGTGCCGCCTTATCATTGCCCATCAGTGTAACCCCATCAGTGCCCATCAGTGAAGGAGAAAACTTACTTATTTGCAAAGTTTTGAAACTGAAACAAAAAAAAACATTTTTTTTTTCAAAATTTTCGGTATTTTTTTATTTGTTTAGCAAAAAATAAAAACCGTAGAGGTGATCAAATACCACCAAACGAAAGCTCTATTTGTGGGAAAAAAATGATAAAAATGTCATTTGGGTACAGTGTAGCATGACCGCGCAATTGTCATTCAAAGTGCGACAGCGCTGAAAGCTCAAAATTGGTCTGGGCAGGAAGGTGTTTAAGTGCCTGGTATTGAAGTGGTTAAAAAAGTGCATTTCTTCCAAAAAAAGTGTGCTTATAAGACCGCTGCGCAAATATTGTGTGACAGAAAGTATGGCAGCAACGACCACTATTTTATTCTCTAGGGTGTTAGAAAAAAATATTTACAGTATAATGTTTGGGGGTTCTAAGTAATTTTCTAGTAAAAAAAAATGTTTTTAACTCGGTCCTTAAGTGGTTAAATCATAATCACAACAGAAACTACCCAAATGACCCTGAGCAAAAGTTTACATACTCATGATTTTGGGCTGATAACATGCACAGAAGTTGACACAAAGGGGTTTGAATGGCTTTTAAAGGTAACCATCCTCACCTGTGATCTGTTTGCTTGTAATTACTGTGTGTGTATAAAAGGTCAATGAGTTTCTGGACTCCTAACAGACCCCTGCATCTTTCATCCAGTGCTGCATTGACATTTCTGGATCCTGAGTCATGGGGAAAGCAAAAGAATTGTCAAAGGATCTGCAGGAAAAGGTAGTTGAACTGTATAAATCAGGAAAGAGATATAAAAAGATATCCAAGGAATTGAGAATGCCAATCAGCTGTGTTCAAACTCTAATCAAGAAGTGGCAAATGAGGGGTCTGTTGAAACAAAACCACGGCCAGGTAGACCAACTAAAATTTCAGCACCAACTGCCAAGAAAATTGTTCGGGATGCAAAGAAAAACCCACAAATAACTGCAGGTGAAATACAGGACTCTCTGAAAAACATGTGGTGTCAGATTTTCTGCTGATTTTTTTCCTTCAGATTTACCAAAACCATGAAATATGAGTTCAAACCTTAGGAGTTTCAATTTGTATGCAATCAGGCAGGCCCTTCTACTACATGGTTTTGGTAAAACTGATGGAAAAAAATCATCAGAAAATCTGATAGTGTGTATGGGGCTTAAGGAGTAAGGATGAGCCGAACACCCCCCGGTTTGGTTCGCACCAGAACCTGCGAACAGTCCTAAACTTCGTGTGAACTTTAGAACCCTATTAAAGTCTATGGGACTCGAACTTTCAAAATCAAAAGTGCTAATTTTAAAGGCTAATATGCAAGTTATTGTCATAAACATTGTTTGGGGACTTGGTTCCTGCCCCAGGGGACAATGCAAAAAAAAAGTTTTAAAAAAGGCCGTTATTTTTCGGGAGCAGTGATTTTAATAATGCTTAAAGTGAAACAATAAAAGTGTAATATTCCTTTAAATTTCGTACCTGGGGGTGTGTGTATAGTATGCCTGTAAAGGAGCACATGTTTCCAGTGCTTAGAACTGTCCCTGCACAAAGTGTCATTTCTGCAGGAAAAAAAGTAATTTAAAAGCACTAGTGGCTATAACGAATTGTCTGCTCCCCGTAATACAGAGAACAGTCATTGAAAGTCATTGATAAAAAAAAAAAGCGTGGGGTTCCTCCAAATTCAATTACCAGGCCCTTCAGGTCAGGCCCCGCGTCAAATAAAAAAAAAATGATGTGGGGTTCCTCTCAAATATCCATACCAGACCCTTCAGGTCTGGTATGGATTTTAAGGAGAACTCCACACCAAATAAAAAAAAAAATGGCGTGGAGTTCCCCCCCAAAACTCCATACCAGACCCTTTACCTGAGCACGCAACCTGGCAGGCCACAGGAAAAGAGGGGGGGATGAGAGGGCCACATGCCCTCAACATTGGGAGGATGCTTTCGGGGTCTGTGACCCCTCAAAGCACCATGTCCCCATGTTGATCCCTGAAAACCCTTCTCTTCAGAGAAGCCCACCCTACCCACACCTAACAACAACTCCATCAGCTCACCCCCCACAGTGGTTATCTTTTGTTTCCACTTAACCCTCCTTTCTATATTGTAAGCTCTAACAATCAGGGCCCTCTGATCCCTCCTGTATTGATTTTTATTGTAAGTGTACTGTCTGCCCTCATGTTGTAAATCTCTGCGTAAACTGTTGGCACTATATAAATCCTGTATAATAATAATAATAATAAACTTCCTGCCAGCGCATCAGAACTGGATCGGAACTTTGGTATGGTAACTTTGGTCCGGTAGTTGCAGCTTGCCTCTGCGTCAGCCAGCTCCGTCACTCCGTCCCGTCCCGTCAGGTGGACCTGGTCTTCCGATGCTCAAACGAGTGTCTCTGGATCCTCTCAATCCGATCTCTGAGTCACTGGCACTTCAGGTCACTCACACAACCGAGCAGGGTGGCGCTCCACACAGGCAAGAAGTCGATTCCTCCGGGAGGCCTCTGCACAGGTCCTCACATGCAGGCCATGCGTTCCCAAGAGACCTAAAATGGCCGCTCAGGGTCCTTTTATCTCCTACCCAGCATGCAATGCAAGAGATGGTGTCTATGTGTAGGTCACTCAGCATCCTGCGTAAAAGGGTCAACTCTCCAATTTAAATAACAGTCACTTCCTGTAAATAGTTCATTGCTTGAAAGCCAATTATTTAAGTTCACTGTGGCCGCTAGATGGAGCCAAACACTAAGCCATAGAAACATCCATAGACTTTTGTTATAACATGCTAACATACATTAATAGACAGGAGAGTCAGTGCTACATATATATATAATTGTTTTATATAATTTTCTGTATGGGGGACCTTCTGTCAGGGGGGCCCTGCCCCTTCAGCCCAGTAAATCCTGCCCTTTGTTAATGCCACTCATAGGCTTCAATGGCTTATCCATTGTTGGTGCTCCCCCTGCAGCTGAGTTGGGAGTGGGATCATGTGACTGGACCAGAGCATCCTGAAAATAGGTAAGTATATACAAATTTTTTGTACACAAGTTATTTAGTATAGGTGTTGGGGGGAGGGGTTAAGACTAGTTGACTGTAAGCTGGAATTCCAATTTAACGTTAAACCCACAAGTACCGGTACTTTTACCATGAATTTAATTAACTGGCTTTTGAAAATGACAAAGCTAAAGTTTAGATCAGCCTTTTTCACCTGGGGTGCCATGAGGTTTCTTCAGGGGTGTCTTTGCTAAATGCCTAAAAATTGCCCAAGAATGTATAAAAGTCAGTAGGTGGATCAAGCCTGCCTTTAAGTTACACAAAGCCATGAGTTTTCATTGTGCACCATTTTAACCTTCCAGCCACCGGCATCCTAACAACCAGTGATGTCATCAGTGTTTGATTGCCTGCACAGCATCCTTATTTGACCCTCCCCTGACCCTCTCAATCAGGACTGGGGTCACATTAGCTGAGTGATGGAGAGAGACCGAGGGAGAAGAGAAACGCTGGAATACTAGTCAGTGCCAGTGTGCAAAAGTGCATTTGCTTTGGAAGAATAAATCACCTCTAATGTTGGGTGTCCTGCCGCTTTATGTAAAATGATTACAACTGTTTTTTTACATTTTAGAATGGGGTGCCTTGAGACTGTCCATAATTTTAAAAGGTCTCTTGACTGAAAAAAAAGGTTGAAAACACTGGTTTAGATGTTGGATGAAAGGTCTAGTGTAGAAAAACATTCTTGGCATGTAACTAATACAGTATTTTATTATTTTATTGAGGTCAAACACAAACATCAGAACAAAAAGAAGGACAACTGAAGAGCAAGGAGGGATAGAGGGATTTAGCGTCAAAAGAAGGACAGTCCCTGTGAAGTTGGGAGGCAGGAAGAAGTCATTTTTGATGAAACGACGTAGGGTGAGCGGCGTGCTGACGTCACTGCATTTCCACGTTAACCAGGAAGGGCGGGCAGTGTAAACAGGAGAGAGCCGGCCGGCTCGTGTTTTTTGATATACGCTTATACTCTGCTGGAAATTCGTGAGTTGTTATTTTACCTTATTGTATTTTATTAAAATTTTACGGAGTTATGCTATGGGAGCCTCTCTTTTCTTGTTTTGCTAAATGATTGTGGCGGAACGGGAGACGCTATAAGAAGGGAGCATGAAAGTTGGAGATATCAGCAGAGCCTAATAAGGGGACCAGGAACGTGCTATTTGCAAGCTCGTATGATTTCCTTAAAAAAGAGATCTTGGCAGCTGGTAAGCCTCACTGAATTTGGTGGTGGATAAACCTTTCTCCTCTGGGTGCACCTGCTACATGCGTGAAGGGTGGTTTTGTAGTCACTGAAAAGGGACTGAGATTCATCATTCTATCCATCTTTCATCTTCTTCGGACTGTTTTATATATTTGAAAATTATCGTTTCACTGAACTTTTTTGCACTATTTTGCAACCTTTGAGATTTTTGAAAAAAATAGGAAAGATTATGTCACTTTATAATTCTGTTTTTTTATAAGTTTTAGCGCAGCTGCTTTCTTTAAGATTATTGTATATTGTGTGTGTCTCACATTGGGTTGCAGCAAGAACTTATCATCATTATATATTTTTTTCTTTTGTTTCATTAACACTTGATTATTTCTAATTTCAACACTTTTTTGGCCAGCGCTGTTTTTCAACGGGTTTTTAAGTTGGGAGGCATGCTTGTGTGGTAAACCTGATTATTATTTATTAGTGCTCTCCTTTTTTTCAGTTGGGGAGCTCTCCCCAGTGATCACGCAAGCTCTAAGAGCTGAGCTACCAAAGGGGGATCCACCTCTTCTCTTTCCCCCAAATTGGTCACCAAGGTACAAACCTTAAGAAAGGGTTCCCAGTGACTCTGCTCCAAGTAAGCTCTGCAATAATACACCTGTAGCACCCTCTAGGTAGGTAGGTAGGGGGAGGATAAGATTTTTGAGGACAGGTAAATTTAGGCAGGCCTGGCTGGCAGTCAGGCCTGTTTGTTTTGTTTTATTCTGGGCTGGGAGTGGTTTAGGGCAGCAGCTGGTGACTCACAGGCAGCATCACCAAGACCTCCTTCTTCTTTCCAGAGGATTCTGGAAAGTGTATATACTTGACTGTCTATAGTTGTCCCAAGCAAGTATTTGTAATTTTACTGGGCATCCCATATTTCCCTTACCCCATCCAAGTTCAATTCCCTCAATAAAACAAAAAAAAAAACATAGCATATGGACTGTTCTATGTCTATGAGTGTCTGAGAGGTGAATGCCGTGCTGGGCAGGGAGACAGACAATCCAATGTTTCAGCAGCCCGTACCACTACACATCCCAGAATCTTGGATCTTTCTAGCAGTTTTTACAAACAGTCAATGAGAAATATGCAGTATAAAATTCCGGGGGGCGTTGCTTAGCAATGGCCGAGTGAGGACGTGTTTTTAAGGAGCTCCTGGCCATCCCGTCCCACCCTGCAAAACTGACGGCTTTATGCGGACACTAGAGAGGCATGATAACCCCCAGACGGTACAGGACGAGATCTTCGGAGGGAGGTAACCGTTCTGCTACCCTCCGGAGCGGTACCCAGTTGTATTTTTGAGGCACACAGAGACTATCGCTGGGCGCCATTATAGCATCGCCACGGGCACACCGCGTGGAAGAGGGCACCACGCTGGACTTACCGGCCTCCCCCACTGCAACTGCCACCCTTGACCCCCTCTCTGGGACACCAGCAGCCTTCCACACAGATATGGCTGGCACATCTCCACAGCCCAGCAGCATGCCCGATGATCTCCGTGCTATCCTACAGGCCCTCCCCACCAAATCGGATATGGAGGCCCTCACCCTCCGCATTGAAGAGGAGCATAGCAGGGACATCCAGGAGGTCAGGGCGGAGCTGCATACTCTTATGGCCCGAGTGGATTCAGGGGAGTCATTGCTTGCCTCCATCACACAAAGAGTAATGGCACTATATACAAGCCAGATGAAGGGAATTGGGTTAGGCACACCTACTCACTGTTCAGTTAATGTGAGAGATTCTTAATGTTACAGTTATTGCTATTGTTATGATATATATTCGGTGGTGACTAGGGGTGCTATATATATATATATATATATATATGTGTGTGTGTGTTAGTATTGCATAACAAGGGGCATGTAATGTATCGTCTCATGTTTTTTTTTTTTTTCCCCTTCTCTGATGCCAGCTTAACTGTCTTTGATTGACAGCCGTCAACATTTCTGCTTCCTCATACAGCATCGCACCTGGGATGGGGGAGGGGTGGTCAGCGAGAACCTCGCTGGCTCTTTCTTTCCGCAACCCCACTTAGGCCTGTGCTCATTTACTAGGCTTGCACTAGTGAGCGTCTCAGCACTTCAGTGTTTTTTCTTTAGAACAACTTCCACACCCTTTATGTGTGGTTTAATTCTTTTTATTTTTATCTGCTACCGTCTATCTTCCCTACTGATCTAACCTTCCGACACCCCTCCCTTACCTTCCTTCCTCTCCTTCCCATCCCCTCCTTGAACCCTACCTCCTCCCGTCCCTTTAACCAGGGGCCATGGAGGCAGTGAATGTGCTCTCGCTAAATGCGAGGGGCCTAAATACTCCTGAAAAAAAGGCGCATGCTGCTCCAAGACCTACGCCGTCTTAAGACGGACCTTGCGTTCGTCCAAGAGACACACTTTAAAGGGGGCAATCTTCCCATTTTGAAAAACAAATTCTTCCCGATAGTGTATCATTATACCAACGGGAGCGATAAGTGTCGTGGTGTGTCCACTCTGATTTCCCACAGCGTTCCTTGGATCTGCGAGGATATAAAAATTGACCCAGAGGGACGCTTTTTGTTCCTAAGGGGCGAGATTGGTGGCATCAATGTGACCCTGGCAAACATATATGTCCCTAACAGTCACCAGGACCACTTCATCACCAAAATGATAGACACACTGCTAGAGTACTCTAAGGGCCAACTGCTACTGGGTGGAGATTTCAATATCCCACTGATCCCCATGGAAGATACGTCTTCCGGACATTCCTCAATCACACCTGGTATTAGGAAGTGTATTGCTTGCGCTTTACACAAGGCACAACTGATTGATGCCTGGAGGCTCATTCACCCGACAGAAAGGGGCTACACCTTTTACTCCACGCCACATAAGCAATTTTCAAGGATTGACTACTTTCTAATCCTTCATTCCCAACTACATGCAATTAGGGATACATCAATTGGGTCTATTACATGGTCTGAACATGCCCCTGTTCTATTGTCTTAAGCCCTGACTGATGTTTTCACCTCCAGATTGAGGACCTGGAGATTAAATGAAAGTCTTCTCCAGGACAAATAAGTACTTAAAGATGTAGCCAGGGAACTGGACTGTTACTTTCAGACCAATGACACTCCTAACAGTCACCACGGCATAATATGGGAAGCCCACAAAGCGGTGATCCGCAGGGTACTAATTAAGCATGGATCACACGTTAAGAGGCAGCGCTCTTCACAGATGACATCGCTTCTTAGTGACCTGAACCTTGCTGAGGCCCGACACAAGCATGCCCACACTCCAGCCTTGGAGACGGAAATCCTGCTCTTACGCAAAAAAATTACTGATCTGATGCAATTTTGCGCTAAGGCAGAGATTCAGATTTGTTGACGGGTTTCGTATGAGTCTTGGAATAAATGCGGTAAGCTTCTGGCCAAATCCCTAAGTGACCAGGTGTTAGCAAACTATATACCGCATATTATGGCACCCTCCGGCCAGAAAATCACACTCCCACAAAATGTAGCAAGAGAGTTTAAAGAATTCTATGCATCCCTCTACAACCTTCAGATCCCAGCCCCCCCACAATCCCAGATAGAGGACTATTTGACCAGTTCAGGCATTCCCAGTCTGTCTGCAGAAATAGGCGAGCTGCTAGACGAGCAATCACCATAGAGGAGTTACGCTCAGCAATCGGGGCCACTAAATTAGGGAAAGCACTGGGGCCGGATGGACTGCACAGTACTATAAAACCCTATTGCCATCCCTAGAGAAATGTATGCAGAAACTCTTCAACTTACTGGTCTCAGATATAACATTTCCCTGAGACATGCTATCGGCACATATCGCAGTGATCCCCAAAGAAAGGAAGGATCCTACCACATGCGGGAACTATAGACCAAACTCCCTACTCAACACAGATCTCAAAATTTTCACAAAATTACTGTCTACCAGGATCCAACTTTACTTTCTGTCCCTGAGTCATTTGGACCAGGTTGGATTTGTCCCAACCAGGGAGGCCCGGGACAACACAATTAAAGTCCTCAACCTCCTGCACGTGGTCAATAAGAACAAGACTCCCTGCGCCTTCTTAAGCACGGATGCGGAGAAGGCCTTTGACAGGGTGAACTGGCAATTCATGACCTCCGTTCTAAAACATATAGGTTTGGGCAACACCATGTTACAAAGGATAAACTCAATCTACGATGACTCCTCAGCGCGTGTTCGGGCCAATGGGGTTCTGTCGGACTCCTTTGGGATTAAGAACAGAACACGCCAGGGCTGCCCATTATCTCCGCTCCTTTTCGCCATGTCACTGGAACCGTTTCTGCGTACCGTGCAAACCAACCCGGACATCACTGGGGGGGTTATGGGAGACTCACAGCAGAAGATTGCCGCATATGCGGACGACATGCTGTTCTCACTTACCAATCCAGGGGTCTCTCTTCCAAATCTTCTAAGCAAATTCAGAACTTGTGGTAATCTCTCGAACTTGAAAATGTATTTCAGCAAGTCCGAAGCAATGGGCCTAGGAGTCCCCTTGTGCCTCCTCACAGGCCTCCAATCCAGTTTTAAATTGAAATGTACAAACTTGGCCCTGAAATACCTGGGCACATTTATCCCCCCCAAACTATCTCTGGTATTCCGCCTGAATTTCCCTCCACTGCTGGTTGCTGTTTGAGCCCTGCTTACCAAATGGCACACGGGATTCCATTCTTGGTTTGGCAGATGCAATATCCTTAAAATGTGCATCCTCCCCAAATTTCTATACCTTCTACAAGCCTTTCCGATACAAATACCTTCAAGTTACTTTGAGCAGACCAGAGCTCTGTTTTTCGATTTTATATGGGCACATAGGAGGCCTAGACTCAATAGACGACAGCTCATGTTGCCCAAACAGTTTGGAGGCCTGGCAGTACCAGACCTTCGCAAATATCACCAGGCAACTCATCTGACCCGACTTATCAACTGGAACCATCACCAATCCACTAAACTATGGACCCGACTTGAACAGACCCAGCGTGCAATACCCCTGAACAGGGCCCCTTGGTGTCATAACTCACTACCAAAAGACATGAAGAACCCCTGATAGGTACAACCACGCGAATATGCTCAACTCTCTTTACACGCTCCTGCCTTACGTCACTCGATTCCCCGATACGCTCGATCTTGGGAACCCCGGAGTTTGTCCCGGGATACACAGATCCCATCTTCTGCTCCCTGAGGACGTCTGGATATTTCCAAGCCTCCCATTTCCTCGTAAACAGAAAGTGGGCATCTGTGATTGATCTTATGAGTCCAGGCGGCCCCTTCCTTTTGGACTACTGGAGGGCTCTCCAACTCGGCCACTTTCTTAAATCAATACCCCCATCCAGTAGCTCTGATCAATCTTTAACCACTTTAGAGACCTCTTGCTCAGAGGAGGGTGTTTTGCCACATACCCTATCGGCTACTTATCAATTGTTGATTACGTCACCGGATGACCACCACCTTTGTTGCCTAGATGCGTGGGAGAAGGAGTTGCAGTTCCCCTTTACGACGCGTCAAAAACAAAATATCCTTCACTTCATGTATAGATCCTCCATCTGCACAAAAACGCAAGAGACCAACTTCAAAATAGTTACCAGATGATATAATACCCCTGCAAAATTACAAAAGATCTTCCCTTCCTCCTCAGACCGGTGGTGGAGATGCCAGGAAGAACAAGGGAATGATCCTCCACATCTTCAGGACCTGCCCCATTCTGGAGAGGTTCTGGAAGACTATCCAGCTTATGGTGCAGAGGTTCACTGAACGCCCCTTACCGGCGTTTCCAGCCCTTTTCCTACTTCATGCCTCTAACAGCTCACGTAAAACCTACAAAAAATCTTTGATCCTTCACTTACTAGACGTGGCCAAGGCCTACATTCCCATATACTGGAAGTCCACACAATCTCCAACTATTGGCCTGTGGCTTAGAAAGGTGGAGGAAATAAAAAAAATGGAGGATCTAATCCTCACGGCCTACCATCAAAGCGAACGGTTTACCAAGACATGGTCCATTTGGAACATGTTCATCTTCTCAGTTGAAGGTTGGGTCAATTTGGAGAGTGATACACCAGATTAGAACAATTCTTTAGAGAATGACTGATGTTCGAATAAGATTATGATTGACGGTCGGCGATACCAGCCTATGCTTGTGACTGGGGCTTGGCGCGTTGGCTCCATCCCTGACCCCCTTCCTTCCCCCCCCTCACTTTCCCTCTGGCTTCCTGTCTCCCCCTCACCTCTTGCCTCCCCCCCTTTCCTTTCTCTCTCTGTTTCTTCTCTCTGTCACTAGCAGCTTAGGTATGTGGGGACCTATTGGGTGCCCCATGGGCCTGTGCTGCTCCACTTCTACATGAAAATGGGGAAAAAAGGGACGAGATTCACGGAACCATCATGTGGTCCAAGAGATCCCTCTGCAGTAAGATACCTCTCATTACAGCTAGAGAGATACTTGATGTTCCAGTTGGGTTTGTGTGATGTTTCAAAGACTATTGTTCTTTACTCATAATTGTACATCTCACATATGTCATGTGGGGTTTCTCAGCTCATTGTATACTATGGTATCCTTTGTATATGTTACTTATGGATGTTGTATTTCGTGTGTGGTTGCCCATCATATAAATAAAAGATTTGTAAAAAAAAGAAATATGGTATATAATGTAATACATTGTGCATATTAAAGTGGGAGTTCCGCCATTTTTTTGTTTTTAAAAGTCAGCAGCTACAAATACTGCAGCTGCTGACTTTTAAAATATGGACACTTACCCGCCCAGCGTGCCCGCGATGTCGGCACCCAAAGCCGATCTCTCGATGATCGGCACTTGGGTGCTGCCGCCGCCACCTTCGGTATGGGAATCAGGAAGTGAAGCCTTGCGGCTTCACTTCCCGGTTCCCTACTGCGCATGCACGCGTCGCGATACGCAATAAGGATGGTCCCCGCTGTCTCTGGGATCCGTGTGTTTCCCAGCAGACAGCGGGGGACCCGCAGGAAGTGGCGTAAATACCTGCAGAATCTGCGGCTATCTATGCCGGAAGTGGGTGCAAATACCTGTACTATACAGGTATCTTCAACCCCCTCCCCCCTGAAAGGTGCCAATTGTGGCACCGGAGGGGGGAGGGATCCAATGAGTGGAAGTTCCACTTTAGGGTGGAGCTCCGCTTTAAGAATGACATGGGACACTGCAGATACTGCAGAGCAGGAAAAGCAGAGGATGCTGGGAAGAATGATAAAACTTGTCTAGCAAGCAGTCTGTTTCTCTATGCAAGCTCTTGCTTTGACAGCACGCCCCAAATAGAATTATCCAAGTAGGTAGACAGATGCAGTCTCTAACTGCTCTACCCTTGGGCTGCCTAGTGCATCTTTCTAAAATCGAAAAGCTTTTTATTACATCAGCTCCAAGGTGTAAATCCACTGAGAGTAATGAAAAGAGTATGGCCAAGAAACAGATGACTCCCAAATCAAATGTGTTTAAAGATGAGTTCCAAGTATGGATTTTATAGCATAGTTACATTGGTGTAGTAGTGGTCTCTGTTACCACAGTGATCCTGCTATCTTCAGGGTCCTGTGCTGAGCAGCTGGTCTGCTTCATATAAGCCATGGGGGGTCATACACTTGGAATGGGCACCATTAAGAGAATGCCCAGCATTTTGCTCAATGAATTAAATATATTTTTGTTTGATGAGGTGGAGAGGCTGGTTACAACTCATTCTGGTGTAGTCAAATTCCCTAGCAAGTTCTTACGCACAATGCAAGTAAATGAAAAAAATAAAATGTATGAGAAGGAAAAATGCTGTAAGTAAGCACTTAAAATACTTGATTTTTGTGCTTTTACCTGCATTCTTTTCAAGTTTGTGACAGGCCCTCTTTAAAGACTAAGGGTCCTTTCACATGGGGTGGATCAGTGATGATCCGCCCCATGGATATCCGCTTGCTCAGCGGGGATTGCTCCGTGCGGCCCCATCGCAGTGCATTGCTGGCTCATAATGGGCCAAGTATGCACTGTGACCCCGCATGCTTGACCAATCACGGCGCCGGCAGCAAGGATAGCCATGATTGGCCACAAGCAGGATGCCTGTGGCCAATCATAGCTCAGGCTGTGTAGTACACGCCCCACACTATATAAGGCCGCCAGCGTGGTGGCCTTGTGTAGTGTGTTGGCGTCTGTAGGAGTTAGTGGGTGTTCTCTGTGTACCTTCAACACAGTATACGCTGTTCGTTATCGGCCGATTTTGCGTTCTTGCTCTTCTGTAATTGAGCTGTTAGCAATCTGCAGGAGTTTGTGGGTGTTGTCTGCGTGCCCTGACAGCAGTATACACCATTATATCCACCTATATAGCTAGCTATATTGCTCTTTTGTAATAGAGCTTGCAGTCAGTTGTAGGAGATTGTGCCTGTTGTCTGCGTGCCCTGACTGCAGTATACACCATTATATCCACCTATGTAGCTAGCTATATTGCTCTTCTGTAATAGAGCTTGCAGTCAGTTGTAGGAGATTGTGCGTGTTGTCTGCCTGCCCTAACCACACTATACACCGTTATATCCACCTATATAGCTAGCTATATTGCTCTTCTGTAATAGAGCTTGCAGTCAGTTGTAGGAGATTGTGCGTGTTGTGTACGTGTTGTCTGCATGCCCTGACCGCACTATACACCGTTATATCCACCTATATAGCTAGCTATATTGCTCTTCTGTAATAGAGCTTGCAGTCAGTTATAGGAGATTGTGCGTGTTGTCTGCGTGCCCTTACCGCACTATACACCGTTATATCCACCTATATAGCTAGCTATATTGCTCTTCTGTAATAGAGCTTGCAGTTGGTTGTAGGAGATTGTGCGTGTTGTCTGCGTGCCCTGACCGCACTATACACCGTTATATCCACCTATATAGCTATCTATATTGCCCTTCTGTAATAGAGCTTGCAGTCAGTTGTAGGAGATTGTGTGTGTTGTCTGCGTGCCCTGACCGCACTATACACCATTATATCCACCTATATAGCTCTTCTCTAATTGAGGCATCTGCCATCTGCAGGAGTTAGTGGGTTTTGTGTGCCTCCAGCACAATATACACTACCCAATTGCTGGTTTTCCCATCTCCCTTCAGGCCATTACCATGTCTGGAAGGCCAACAAGGAGAGGCAGACAGGCGCGAGCCGATAAAAGAGGGCAAGAAGGCTCTGTGTCTAGAGACAACAGTGCTGGTCGTGGACGCGGTGCATCGTCATCATCAGCACGTGGCCATGGGGCACGCTTGTCCTTCTTTTTAGCAGCTGGACGTGTTGAGCCGCATCATGCCGAAGACTTGGTAGATTGGATGACCAAGCCCTCTTCATCCTCCTTATCCTCTCTCACCCAGGCTCAGGGTACTAGCAAAGCAGCTGCCAATGCATCGTCTTCCCTCCTCTCAATGTCATCATCAGTGACTCCTTCCCTAGACCCACCACGTCCTCCTGAGGAGTCCCCTGAACTCTTAGAGCACAGGGTTGGGTACATGCTCAGTGTTTTGTAGGCTCTGATGATGATACTTAGCTAGAGGAAGGCAGTAGCATGATCGCAGAGAGAGGGGATGCTCAAGAAGGACAGCAATCTGGCAGTCATGTTCCACAAGCTGCAGCATACTGCCAGGTTTGCTCCAGCGATGAAGAGGGAGGGGATGATGAGGGCATTGACTCCACGTGGGTGCCTGGTAGGAGAGAGGAGGAGGAGGAGGAGGCACATGTCCAACAAGGCAGGATGCCTTCTGGGGGCCAGCTTAGGGGCAGCACACCGACTGAATCACACCGCAGAGCTCCGCCTGTGCAGGGCGCTGCCTCTGCGCGTTACTATAAAAGTTCTTTGGTGTGGCCTTTTTTGAGACGAGTGCATCAGATCGCACCGCTGCTATTTGCAACATATGTCTCAAGTGTATCTCGCGTGGCCAAAACATCAGCCGCTTGGGCACCACATGCTTGACCAGACATATGTTGACCTGCCATGCAGCTCGTTGGCAAGCGTACCTCAAAGACCCACACCAAAGAACAAAGCGGACCTCTCCTTGCTCCTCATCAGCTGGGATCTCCAACCCCACTAGACCTTCAGTCCTCTCTGAAACCTGCTCTGAGAGGAATGAAGGTGTAGAATTAGCTGTGTCACAGCCAAGTGCTTCCGGCTACTCTGCTAGCAGTATACCCACGTCCGATTATAGCAGGCAAATTTCCCTGCCCCAGCTGCTGGACCGTCGAAAAAAATTCACTCCCAGCCATCCACATGCCTAGCGGTTGAAAGCTAGCTTGGCTAAATTGCTAGCACTTCAACTGCTGCCTTTTCAGTTGGTAGACTCTGCCCCCTTCCGTGAGTTTGTACAATGTGCGGTTCCTCAGTGGCAGGTCCCCAAACGCCACTTTTTCTCACGAAAGGCGATTCCGGCTCTCTACCGGCATGTGGAAGGCAATGTCCTTGCCTCGCTGGACAGGGCAGTCAGCGGTAAGGTGCATATTACCGCTGACTCATGGTCCAGCAGGCATGGACAGGGATGTTACCTGTCTTTCACGGCCCATTGGGTCACTCTTCTGGCAGCTGGGAAGGATGCAGGACAAGGTGCAGTAGTGTTGGAGGTTGTTCCGCCACCACGCCTCCAAAATGCTACTTCTGGTTGTGACACACCTCTCTCCTCCACCCCCTCCTCTTCTTCTTCCTCCATGGCCTCTTCCAATGCTCTGTCCTCAGAACCAGCAATGCTCCATAGGCGTTCCAGGGGCTACGCAAGTACGCAGGCAAAACGATGCCATGCCGTGCTTGCGCTGGTTTGTTTGGGGGACAGGAGCCACACTGGAGCAGATATTTTGTCAGCTCTGCAGGGGCAGGCCGAGAGGTGGTTGGCGCCACGCCAGCTTAAGCCAGGAATGGTGGTTTGTGACAATGGCACCAACCTCCTCTCCGCCCTCCGACAGGGACAACTGACCCATGTGCCCTGTGGGGCTTACGTCCTTAACCTGGTGGTGCAGCGGTTCTTGGGCAGGTACCCGGGCTTACAGGATGTCCTGAAGCCGGCCAGGAAAGTCTGTGTGCATTTCCGCCGATCATTTAATGGCTGTGCTGGGCTGGCTGAGCTCCAAAAGGAGTTGAACCTGCCCAAGAACCGTTTGAGGAGGCCACAAGGATGGTGAGCAGTGACAGTGCATGCATCAGTGACACTGTACCTCTTGTCCACCTGTTGGAGCATACGCTGTGTGGAATAATGGACAGGACACTTGAGGCAGAACAGAGGCAGGAAGAGGAGGACTTCCTTGCCTCTCAAGGCCCCCTTTACCTAGACAGTGTTCCTACTGTCCCACCCATCACACAGGAAGAGGACGAGGAGGAGGAGGAGGAGGATGATTGTGTCAGCATGGAGGTGGAGGCTGGCACTCGGCATCAGCAGCAGCAGAAGCAGTCTTGTAGGGATGATTTACAGTCCCAAGAAACCCGTGGACTTGTACGTGGCTGGGAGGAGGTAGCTACGGATCATGTTGTCCTTAGTGACCCAGAGGACTCCGGACCAAATGCCTCAGCTAACCTACGCTGCATGGCCTCCCTGATCCTGCAAAGCCTGCGGAAGGATCCTTGTATTCTTTGGATCAAGGAGAGAGACCATTACTGGCTGGCCACTCTCCTTGATCCACGGTACAAGGGTAAGGTTGCCGACTTTATCTTGCTGTCGCAGAGGGAGCAGAGGATGAGACATCTCCGGGAGGCCTTGCAGAAAGGTCTGTGCAACGCGTTCCCAGAGACTGGGAGGTTACAAACTCCTGGTCCTGGACAACTTGTTGCTGAGGCATCGGTCAGAAGGAGCGGTGGAGAAGGTGGCCGTCTGACCGATGCGTTCAGACAATTTTTTAGTCCGCAGCCCCAAGGTATGATCGGTTCCAGCAACCATTGCCAGCGTCTGATTTACATGGTGCAGGAATACCTAGGGGCAAGGTCAGACTTGGACACCTTTCCCACCGAAAATCCTCTAGCTTACTGGGTCTTGAGGATGGATCACTGGCCAGAGCTTGCACAGTATGCAATTGAGCTACTGGCCTGTCCTGCATCCAGCGTTCTTTCGGAGCGCACCTTCAGTGCTGCTGGTGGCTTTGTTACCGATCACAGGGTACGCCTGTCCACCGACTCAGTTGATCGACTGACCTTCATCAAGATGAATCAGTCTTGGATCACCCACAGCTACCAAGCACCTGAAGCTGATGTAACCGAATATTTTTTTTTTTAAATATCACATCCCTTCAAGACTGCCTATGCTGATGCTGAGTGACTGTCCTGTTATGTTGATTGTCTATCCTCTTCCTCCTCCGCTGATATGTTGGAAGAACATTTTTGGTTCTGGGTGATGCCACCAGCCCAATTTTTCAGCCCCTGTTTAACAGGGGCGTTTAATTACAATTTTTGATGAAATGCTTTGCAGCAGGGCTCATTCCTGCACTACAACTAGAGTATATGGGAGAGGTTTCAGTGTCGTGGCACCAGCACCAGTGCCTAAGGCCCAATTTTTCAGCCCCTGTTTAACAGGGGCATTTAATTACAATTTTTTATGCAATGCTTTGCAGCAGGGCTCATTCCTGCACCACAACTAGAGTATATGGGAGAGGTTGCAGTGATGTGGCACCAGCACCAGTGCCTAAGGCCCAATTTTTCAGCCCCTGTTTAACAGGGGTGTTTAATAACAATTTTTTATGCAATGCTTTGCAGCAGGGCTCATTCCTGCACTACAACTAGAGTATATGAGAGAGGTTGCAGTGTTGTGGCACCAGTGCCTAAGGCCCAATTTTTCTGCCCCTGTTTAACAGGGGCGTTTAATTACAATTTTTGATGCAATGCTTTGCAGCAGGGCTCATTCCTGCACTACAACTAGAGTATATGGGAGAGGTTGCAGTATCGTGGCACCAGTACCAGTGACTAAGGCCCAATTTTTCAGCCCCTGTTTAACAGGGGCATGTAATTACGATTCTTGATATAATATTTCACAGCAGGGCCCATTCCTGTGCCCACCCAGAGTAACTGTGAGGACTTATAGTGTTGTGGCACCAGCACCACAACCACCAAAGGTCAATTTTTCTACCACTGTTCAACAATGGCATGTAATTACAATTCTTGATATAATCGTTCACAGCAGGGCGCTCCAGCACCCACCAAGAGTCACTTTGAGGGCTTACAATGTTGTGGCAACACCAACACCTTGTTCCGGCATTTCTGCAGAGCATATAGGGCAGGCCCCTACTTTCAAACATCCAACTTACAAACTTCTCCTACTTGCAAACGGAAGGAGACAACAGGAAGTGAGATGAAAAAAGATGGACGGCAAAACAAATTATACAGGGGTGATAACCTTCCCTATGTTTTCCAAAAAGCTTAAAAATAGATTTTTTGACTGGAGCTACACTTTAAAAATGTACCAGTTCAAAATTACACACAGATTCTACTTAACACAACAAATCTACACAGTCCCTGTCTTGTTTGCACCTCCTGTATACTGCTGTTCTGAGTATATAGGGCCTGGGGCTTTTTTTAATATGGGTACGGGGTTCCCCTTAATATCCGTACAAGACCCAAAGGGGCTGGTAATGGGCGGGGGGGCTACCCATGCCATTTTTCTCAATGCCATTTTTCTCAATGATTTTCATCCATATTGCCGGAACCAGATATTACATTAACCACTTCAATACAGGGCACTTAAACACCTTCCTGCCCAGACCAATTTTGAGCTTTCAGCGCTGTCGCACTTTGAATGACAATTGCGCAGTCATGCTACACTGTACCCAAATGAAATTTTTATCATTTTTTTCCCACAAATAGAGCTTTCTTTTGGTGGTATTTGATCACCTCTGCGGTTTTTATTTTTTGTGCTACAAATAAAAAAATACCGAAAATTTTGAAAAAAAAAATGTTTTTTTTTTGTTTCAGTTTCAAAACTTTGTAAATAAGTACGTTTTCTCCTTCACGGATGGGCACTGATGGGGCTACACTGATGGGCACTGATAAGGCGGCACTGATGGGCACCAATGAAGTGGCACTGATGAGGTGGCATTGATGGACACTGATAGGCGGCACTGATAGGCGACACTGATAGGCGACACTGATGGGCGACACGGATGGACACAGATAGGTGGCACAAATTGGCACTGATAGCTGGCACGGATTGGCATGGATGGGCGGCACAGATGGGCATGGGTAGGCGGCACAGATGGGCATGGGTAGGCGGCACAGATGGGCATGGGTGGGCACTGATAGGTGGCACAGGTGGGCACTCATTGGCGGCACAGGTGGGCACTCATTGGCGGCACAGGTGGGCACTCATTAGCGGCACAGGTGGGCACTCATTAGCAACACAGGTGTTATACTGTACTAATGGATGCCAATCAGTGCCAAACAATAATGCATGCCAATCAGTGATGCCCATTGTGGGCACTGATTGCCATCCATTATGGGCACTGATTGGCATCCATTGTGCCTGACTGGCATCCCTGGAGGATTACCTCTGCTGGGCATCCCTGGTGGTCTGTTGGCGTCCCTGGTGGTCCAGTGTGGGCATCCTCGGGGGGGCTGTGCTGATAATCGATCAGCACAGACCCCCCCTGTCAGAGGAGCAGCCGATCGGCTCTCCTCTACTCGCGTCTGACAGACGCGAGTGAGGAAAAGCCGATCACCGGCTCTTCCCATTTACACTGTGATCAGCCGTGATTGGACACGGCTGATCACGTGGTAAAGAGTCTCAGTCGGAGACTCTTTACCGAGATCGTAGTTGCCGGGTGTCAGACTAACACCCCGCAACAACGATCGCCGCGATGCGCGCCCCCGGGGGCGCGCAGCGGCTCATAATCCTGATCACGTCATATGACGTCCGGTTAGGATTATGAAACCACTTTGCCGCCGTCTATTTGTAATAGGGCGGGCGGCAAGTGGTTAAAAACGCAAGCAGTTTGAAATGACTTTTTTTCCGTTAAATGTCATTTTGTGCAGGGACTGTTCTAAACACAGGAAACACGTGGCACTTCACAGGCATACTATAGACACCCCCCAGGCACGATATTTAAAGGAATATTTCACTTTTTTTTCCACTTTAAAATCAGTGCTCCCGCCTAAACAGCCATTTTTAAAAACATTTTAGGCATTGACCCATGTCCCCTGGAGCAGGAGCCAGGTCCTCAAACCCTTTTTAGGACAGTGTCTTGCATATTAGCCATTAAAATTTGCACTTTTTATTTCGAACGTTCGAGTCCCATAGACTTCAATGGGGTTCTAACGTTCGTACGAATTTTCGGTCCGTTCGAAAGTTCTGGTGCGAACCGAACCGGGGGGTGTTCGGCTCATCCCTAGTACTGATGCCGAGCCATGTCCCTTCAGGGATAACAGCCACTCTGCAACAATCCTTCCCATTTGTTTGGCATTTTGATTCTATATCCTATTTGGGAATTTAAATCTCTCCGGATGCAAAACGCCTATATGACCTAAATTATAGACCCATGGTGGTATCTATATTAAAGGATTTGCAGAGATGAAAAAGTTATACTCTGAGGGTGGCAGCGACAGCCACCCTGTGTCCAGTGATACAGTCTCCAAAGCGAGAGGTCCCAGCCCTGCCTAGGCCATAGTGCCTGCCAGCAGCACCCCGAAGCAACAGCCTCTGGCTCTTGCAGCTTTGAAGCCCGTGTCCCAAGAGCACAAGCCTGCCCAGAACAGTCCAATTTAGCTGCTTACCCAGAATTCCTTTAGTGTTTCAGCACTCTGGAGTTTGTAGTTTCAAACAGTATCGCATCGCTGCCCCATTGATTTCAATGGGGAGCAGCGGTGGAGGAGCGGTGAGTTCACCACTCCTAAGAAGTTGCTGGCCGGACTTTTTGTGACGCCCTGCCAGTGCACCGCTCCAGTGTGAAAGCCCTCGGTTTTTCACACTGGAGTGAATGGAGCCGCTTTTTTCAGGCGCTATTTTGAAAAAAACGCTAGCAGTGTAAAAGGGGTCTAATAGTTTCTTGAAACTATCAATGCCCCCCCTGAGACCACCGCCTGTGGAAGGGAATTCCATATCCTTGCTGCTCTTACAGTAAAGAACCCTCTACGTAGTTTAAGGTTAAACCTCTTTTCTTTTAATTTTAAAATCTTGTATATAATCCCTTATCATCCCCTCCAAGAGTTTACATACTATTGATGTTAGGCTAACTGGTCTGTAATTCCCAAGGATGTATTTTGGGCCCTTTTTAAATATTGGTGCTACACTGGTTTTTCTCCAATCAGCTGGTACCATTCCAGTCAGTAGACTATCAGTAAAAATTAGGAACACTGGTCTGGCAATTACTTTACGAGTTCCCTAAGTACCCTCGGGTGTAAGCTATCTGGTCCCGGTGATTTATTAATGTTAAGTTTCCCAAGTCTAATTTTAATTCTGTCCTCTGTTAACCACGGAGGTGCTTCCTGCTATGTGTCATGAGGATGCACACTGCAGTTCTGGTTACTGAAGCCCCCCCCGATTCCCTCGTGAAGACTGAGGAGAATAAGAAAAATTAAATACCTTCACCATCTCCCCATCCTTTGTAACCAGATGTCCTTCCTCATTCTTTATGGGGCCAATATGGTCTGTCCTCCCTTTTTTACTGTTTATACCTGACCTATTGGAGGGTCTTTGCTAGTTACACCTTTTGCATCCAACATTTTTAGGCTGTCACTGCCCTGTAATATATATATATAATATATATGGAAATTGTTGGATCAGTTCTAGAGACAGACTGTCATATCCACATCCCTGAAAATGTTATTAAAACAGAATTAGAGAGAGCACCACTCCCCCATGAGGTGATGGGACTTTCACGGATATGTCACTGTCTCTGAGGTAAGCACATACACAATGGATGATAATAAACATTTGAATGCATTACAAAGGTTACACAATATAAAAATGTAATCGATTGGTAACATCAGGCCATATACAAAGCTGACCCAAAATGATACTCAATCCATAAAAGCTTGAGAGATGCTTGTAAGTAAGCTGACGCGTTTTTCAGACTTCTTATCTGCTTTTTCTGGGCAGCTCAACATGCATCTATATCATTATTCAAGTTACAAAAACCTAACATTTGTATCAATCACAATGAATTCATATATATATATTTTGTTTAACAATAATATCATTGCTCACCAAATTCTATGACATTAACTCTGTATCGACTGCATCATCAAAGTAGAGTGAACGGACCCTCATTCGGTAATAGAACAGTGATGTCAGAGTCACCGCAACGGTCTGGTGGGCATCGGATTGTATCCAAGGCAGGGTAGTATTAAACCAATGATTATCTATAGGACCAAACATATATATATTCAGATGCAAGATCCGTCAGATCATCATATATGTAGGGACATATGTTGAATATATCCACATTAGATACTAAGTGACATGAGAAGAGAGAAAGGGAGGGAAAAAAAGAAAAAAGAGAAACAAAGGAAAAGAAAAAAGGGAGAAGAAAAAGCATAAGGAAGAAGAAGAAGAAGAGGAAGGGGAGATAACACAGGAGCGGGGCGATAGGTTAACTATTAAATATCTCCATATATACAGAGCAGAATATCCAGCCACTAGATACACCGAGAGCCACCATAATAGGTGGCTAAAGGTGACTACCCAAAAGCTTGTACACACATCTCTGAGCCACAGGCATAACCATATGGAACTATCAATACATTCTACTACCTACATATCCCACAGAATGCCTAAGCGTTATTATAGGGAGTAGTTATGGTCCAATGCTAGTTACTGGAGTATGGTAGAGAAATGCTGCATATTTTTACATGGATGAAAAATGTCCACAATTTTAGATCCGTGCCTTGCCATCACCACTGTATGCGTCCCGCTGCCTCTGACTGTCACTTCAAATCAAATACCATCAAAGAAAGCTCTATTTGTGGAAAAAAAAGACACAAATATCGTTTGGGTACAACATTGCATGGCCGCGCAATTACCAGTTAAAGCAGCGCCGTGCCAAATTGTAAAAAGTGGTCATTGAGCAGCCTAATCTTCCAGGGCCGAAGTGGTTAATGCGGGGGGGGGGGGTGCAGATAAAAAATCTTCTGCCTTTACAACTCCTTTTTTAAGTCACCTTCACCATGCCTAAACTACTGACTTGTTATGGAGAACAACTATTGTATTAGGGGAACCTCTGTTATTCAAGCACAAACACAAAATGCCTAAATGTAAACGTAAACGTAAAAATGGCCTTAGTTTCCACCTTGTATGTACCTGGCAAGGGTAGTGATATGGTGGAGGAGAAAAGCAATATTTTATGCACTTGGGTGAATTATAATCATTAACCGCTAGCCGACCAGCCACTGCAGCTGTACTGCTGTAGCATGGCTTGGCTGCGCGAATCGCCGTTATGTTACGTCTGTAACATAAACAGCCACTAGGAGGCACTTGTGCGCTGCCAGAGGCGCACACGCGCCCCCCCTCCCTGCTTGCTCCCCGAGCCAATGTGAGTGCCCGACAGTCTCGATCACCGCCGGGCTCCCACAATCACTCGGGGCGCATGGAGAACGGAGAGTTGTGTGTGTAAACACACAGTTTCTGGTTCTCTGCGCAGTGAACTGATAGATCGTCTGTTCATACAGAGTATGAACAGTGATCTGTTAGATTCCTTGCACAGTCCCATCTCCCCTTCAGTTAGAACACTCCCTAGGATACATATTAACCCCTTCAATGCCCTCTAGTGTTAACCCCTTCACTGCCAGTGACATTTTTACAGTAATCAATGCAATTTTAATCACACTGATCGCTATATCAATGCCAATGGTCCCAAAAATGTGTCAAAATTGTCTGTCATGTCTGCCATAATGTCACAGTCATGATAAAAATCGCTGATCGCCACCATTACTAGTAAAAAAAAAATTATTAAGAAAAATGCCATAAAACTATCCCCTATTTTGTAGACGCTATAACTTTTACGTAAACAAAGCAATATATGCTTATTGCAATTTTTTTTTTACCATAAATATGTATAAGAATACGTATCGGCCTAAACTGAGGGAAAAAAAAAATTTTAATATATTTTTTGGGGATATTTATTAGAAAAAAAAATATTTGTTTTTTTTCAAAATTGTCGCAGAGGTGATCAAATACCACCAAAAGAAAGCTCTATTTGTGGGGAAAAAAAGGACATCAATTTTGTTTGGGAGCCACGTCGCATGACCGCGCAATTGTCAGTTAAAGCGATGCAGTGCCGAATCGGAAAAAGTGGTCTGGTCTTTAGCCAGCCAAATGGTCCGGGGCTTAAGTGGTTAAAAAACCATTGCCAGTTGCTCTTGTTCCTTAGGCGCTTCAAAAAAAATCCAAACTGCAAAGAAGTTATCAAAAATGGAGCTGAGTTTTGTCAGAATTAGAGAGAGAGATGAATGAAAAATAGCCTCCCATACCAGTCCAGGCAATTTTGAATATTTGGTGATGTCCTAAGGACTTTGAAATGTGACATTCCAACATTTGTGACATTTACATCTTTAGGAATGTTATTGATCATTTCTTCACTGTATAGGTAGATGTCTTGATCTTTTCTCCTTTTCTTGAGAAAAGAAGGTGAGAGAATATGTGAAGGTGGTCTTTGGTCAGCGTTTCACTGTGAAGCCAGAGCTTGCACTATTAAAAAACCAAGTTAACAATGGCAGGCTCCAGATTTCTCTCAGCACAGAGTTTCTTTAGTTGTGTTTTCAGATCTCTACAGAGGCTGGATGGTGACAGACTTCTATAGACATAGCCGGGTCATGGAAATGGAGCAAAAAATAAATAAAAAATCAATAAATGGAGCAAAAAAAAAAATCAATAAGCTCTCCACTTAAAAGCATAAATTTGGGACTTCTTAAAACAGAATGCATTCACTTTCACCACAAATCCAAAAAACAAGAGGCTTATTCCTTATTTAAACAAAGAATGCAGACCCATACCAATCAGTAAAGTGTCCTGAAAGCAAAATGTACTAAGAGCTTTTCTGCCATAATCATCCCTCTCACTCAGTTTACTAAGTGAAACTGTAGGTTTTCAACTACAGATGCCAAAGAAGTATTTGACAAAGTAAAATATTTATTGACTATCTGTTGTTGAACAGGCTTATCCCTCCTTGCCCCTTTTCCTAGCAGTTGACACTTTGAATGTTCTTTGGCAACAGAATCATTCTAAAAGGTGTCCATTTACTAGCCAGCAATCTGGCCCTCATTTACACATCACAGCTATTTACTGTGTATAAACATTTCATAAGAGAGCATGTTTATAGCCCAACTCCAGGATAAAAGTAAAGTAAACTCTTACGAGATCATGAGCAGAAACATGCCTCAATGAAAATTAAAATTTAAGATGGAAAAAAAAAAATAAAGTTAATAAAATTCCTATTGAAGGGGGACCATGTCAAAAGTTGGTGGTGACCTACAGCGGTGGAATGTTGTCCTCCACTTGTCCAATCCTGCGCTCCGTTTCGGTCAACCTCTCCTGCAGCTTGTGTATGTCTTAGAGGATGAGAGAGATGTCCACTTTAACCTCCTCAATTTTAGATGTGAGGGTCGTCTGGCAGAGAGAGACAGCGTTAAGGATGCGAGTGGTGTCTCCAGAGAGCAGGCCTTCCCCCCCTGAGGTGGATGTGGCGCCATATTCCCCCGCTGGGTCCCACTCCTCATGGTGGACTTTGTCTAGTTTCGCCAGCGCTCCCGGAGCTTGCTTCTGTGAGTGATGTAGGCAGTTTATACCATAATAGAGGGTGATTTGGCTGCACAGGATCAGATTGAATGAGAACATTCAGCCGGAGCTCTCACTCTGCACTCCTTATGCCATGCAGCTTCAAGGCATGCCTTCCTGGTGTTATATCTTTTACTCGGATGTCATATGTTGCACTGAATAAGTACAGCTGTATAAAACAAAAACTGTGTCTGTCTTCATTTCAGGCTGCAAAGCAACAAAATGTGATTATTTTAAAGGGGGCAATTCTTTTCTGTACCCACTGTATTTAGTTCTGCATTGCTGCAGTCAGCCAGTGCCAATTTGTGGTTTGTTCGGCATCCGATATGTTCAGCCTGGCTGTGTCAGCAACCATGAAATCAGACTAAGACAGAAGTACAGTTAAATCACACTTGTTTATTAATAAAAATAAAAATGTAAATAGAGTAAGTGTAGTCAAAGCATATCCAGAGTCCAGTAACCAGAATGGGTAGTCAGCCAAGCCAGAGTTCAGTAGCCAGAGTTCAGTAACCAGATCGGGTAATCAGCCAGACCAGAAGTCAGGGATCCAAGTAGAGGAACAGGAAGCAGGATAAGGAGCAAGAAGGGATGTCAGCAAAGCCAGACTTTAAACAGGAACGCAGGAGATGGTTTCTTGTGATGTGACCAAGGCGAAGGAAAGAATGAAGTGAGCTGGAGATCTTTAAGAAGGCGGGACTGACGAGCAGACCCACAACAGCTTGTTAACTGTGAAGAGATAGGAGCTGGCAAATAGCCAACAGCTGAATGGTCAGCTCTGAGAAGAAAGGGCTGAGCGCAGCCCCGACAGGCTGTCTGTTAATCATTCTATCAGTAGGTGGTACTGTCACCTCTGGTATTAGTGTGAGATCTTACAGTAGGTATGGATTACAAATATTTATCTACTTTCCCAACCCACCACTAGGAGCTTCCTTTGCCGGTGGTGTATTATGGGAAAGAGTAAATATTTGGGGCTGGTGAATGCAGGCTCTTCCTCTCCAGCTCCGGCCTGGGGAGGGTGCACGTGATGGAGCTTCTGATTTAGGTCTGCTTGAGGGGGGCCTGGAGAGTGATCAAGCCTGGACCTGAGGCCTGGTACTGCTGATCTTTGCAGGAGGCAGGATAGGGTCCCATCGAAGCTGGTTGACTCTCCTGCAGAAAATCTGACTCAGGACGGAGACCCAGAGTAGGAATCCCCTGGCGGTTCAGCAGGGCTTGTACCCTAGAACCTCAGGTGTGGGAGCTGGGTGCCTCTCCTGGAGGTAAATTGTTGCTGATCACATGGTTAACAGAAGGAAGGTAACCCACAGGAGTGACAGATTCGACTTAAAGGCCCTTCTTCCTGTTCTGCTTTAAGTCTGAGCATCTGCAACCCTAACCCTCTCTCCCATTGACTGTGAGTATTCAGTAATTTTATGTATTCACCTACAAGTGACTGGTGCCCATCTTCCTACATGTTCCACTATGCCTAAGTATTCTACATCTGACTTAAATGTCAGCCCACCCTATCTCTGGGGATATAGCCATGCTTCCAGAGGGTCAGAGGGTTCTACATACCCCAAGATATTTTTATACTGTATGTATTTTTGATAAATATGGGATTTGTTCCACTTAAAGTTCATGAAATTTTAGCTGGGCACATATATCTGTAGTGTTTTCTTATCTCTCTTCACAGCCCTCAGTCCCGTTTCTTTCTCCTGCTCTTTCTCCTGCTCCAGTCTTCTGTTATCAGCATGATACTTCTGACACATTCTCCGTCAACTCAGATAAATCCAGCCCAAATTTTGTGTCAGGGTGGGTGCTATAGATTAGAGCCTATTTACAGCTCTGCAAGTCTCTGCCTAGGTGGAGGGGGCGTGTCCCTTTCCTCCAATCAGCTGTCTCACAGTGTATGGCAAGAATCCACACCCACAGGTGAATCAGGAAGAGAAAATTCTAACAGGACGTGCACTTTTCGAAACAATATATAAAGCTGAAGAAAGCAGATATACAAGTAAAACTTATGTAGGAGGATTTGTTTAATCTCTGTGTATCATCTGAGGCTTTTCATCATTATATGCCAGGGTTTACATCCTCTTTAAGGGGAAACAACACAATGAACTATATTTCAATCAATTGATGCCCTTCCAACTATTCCAAGATTATGTTATGATTCTGATCATTTGCAAATATCCCCTTAATGTTTTTCAAGTAATTTGTAATAAGCTATTCAGTGACAATACAAGACAAAGGCAATTGCACGATTGAAGATTAATGCATTAATGTATTATGTTATGTTATGTTATGTTATGTTATGTATTATTGTATGTCAGGAAAGGGGAAGCATTATTGTTTGGTTTACAGACCACCAAAAAAACAAAAAAAACTTAGACCCATTACTTGAAAATTATAGTTTTGAGAGGCTTACAAGATAAAGAAAAGATATTAGTGGACTTGAAGAAAAAGGACAAACTATGCTAATTCATTTACCTTGTAAAATAGTATAATATTTATACAAAATGTATTGTTTACAATTTATCTGTTGCAGAGGCTATGCTGTAAAGGGAAAATCTATACCTATCTATCAAGAGTGCATGGGAGAGCAACATTAAAGGGGTTATAAAGCTTTGTTTTTTATTCATAAATAGGTTCCTTTAAGCTAGTGCATTGTTGGTTCACTTACCTTTTCCTTCGATTTCCCTTCTAAATGTTTTTTTTCTTTGTCTGAATTTCTCAAACTTCACACCATCATCCAAGTGGTGTTTAGTCAGCCAGAACAGCTTACTGAAGAGGAACAGGAAGTGAGAAATTCTGACAAAGAAAACATAGATAAAAAGCATTTAGAAGGGAAATCGAAGGAAAAGGTAAGTGAACCAACAATGCACTATAATAAAGGAACCTATTTAGAAAATAAAAAATGAACCTTTACAACCCCTTTAAAGAGAAAGTAAAGGCAAAAAAAAAAAAAACACACCCTGTAAGGCAAAGGCATAATGAGTTAGTATGCATAGCATACTAGCTCATTATGAAGAACTTACCTGAGAACGAAGCCCCCGAAGCTGTCCTCCGTCTTCCTCTTCGCCGATGCCATGTATGCCGGAGCGACTTCCGGGTCTCGCGGCTCCGGCGCTGTGATTCGCCGGAGCCGCGATGATGTCACTCCCGCGCATGCGCATGGGAACCGACACTCGCGGCATATCGCCGCGATCTGCGGCCTGCCCAGTGCGCCTGCGCGCCGCTGTCTACGGCACAAATGCGCCGTAGACAGCGGTGGCTGTCTTCGGGTAAATATCTCCTAAACCGTATAGGTTTAGGAGATATTTCTTGGACCTACAGGTAAGCCTTAATCTAGGCTTACCTGTAGGTCAAAGTTGGTTGTAAGGGTTTACAACCACTTTAACGGGGTGAATGTTGAGAGAATCTCCTTTATAACCTATGTAAATTTGATTGAAATAACAAGCATTGGATTCTTGCGATAGCTAAGAAAAAAAAAGCCAAGAACAATATCTTCTCATTAGTTTCACAGTCAATTCAATTAGTATGTATACGATCCTAAATTATCAGCTTTTGATGCAGCACAATGTGACTATTGGTAATAGCTCTATTATATCAGGCATTTGCATTGTATATTTTTTAGCACCCTTAATGTCTTCTAAACCACGTTGTTAAACATAGAAAGAAGGTCGTAGAAGGTTAGAGGTTTACAATGAGGACAGGACATTCAAGGCAAGGAATGAGTACCGGGGAATATAAAATGCTATGGCAGAAAATGCTCTGTATAATTCATGAGCTTTTTCTCTCTTCCGCTTGTCATCTTGTCATTCCTTCACTGACTTCTTCATAAATTATATAGTTTATGGGAATATGACACACACTACTTCTGTAAAAGAAATGTGATGACTTCACCAACATTAGCCATTTACTTCAAGTTTACTAGTAAGCACCAATAAAAATTGAACTTGATGACCTTTTCTTGGCATAACATAGAGTAGTTAAGGGGAATTTCTATCAAGGACTATATAAAAGCTTTCCTGTTTAAAATGGTTGAGTAAGCAA
This sequence comes from Lithobates pipiens, assembly GCF_037356315.1. NCBI lineage: Eukaryota > Metazoa > Chordata > Amphibia > Anura > Ranidae > Lithobates > Lithobates pipiens. The sequence goes on from NW_027507790.1 coordinate 159,017,814, forward strand.
AATATAGGAACTCTCATTATGATCAGAGATCTGTATAAACGTTTAAACACACACGCATCAGGTGCCGTAATGTGCTTGGCCGGTGGTGCACTGCTCAGAGATTTTCCCTAGATTGAAGTTGCCCTCTTTGTACAGAAGGAAGAAGGCTGCAGATGATGTAGCACACATTGGAGTTGATTTACTAAAGGCAAATAAGCTGTTTTCTTTGCAAGGAATTTTACCCTAGAGCTTAGTGAATTAGGTGAAATTTGACTTTGCAAAGAATACCCAAGTAATAAAATGCCTTTTCACTTGGACATGATTGAATGGTGAAAGTTAGCAGAGCTTTACCTCATTCTCTAAGCTCTATGGAAATTTTGCCTAGCATAGTGAACAGTCTATTTGGCTTAAGCAGATCAATTCCATTGTCGTTTTGGAGAGGTGCTGCATGCAGCAAAGCAGTATTTTGTTGAGAGCCAATGTATATGTCATTTGGTTCAATAAATTCTTTTAGAGAGAGAATGCTCAGTAGGAGTTAGAAATGTGTAGTTAGTTGGTGTGATAGTTGCAAAGTTTACATATCGACCCACACCTGATAGTGTTTGACCTTACATCCTGCAGTGTTTGCCACAGGCAAAGACAGATTGTAGATTAACAAAAAAATAAATAATAAAATAAAAATGTCAACCGTTAGACAGACAGTAATAAAATAACATGCAGAGAACATACAGAGAAAAAGGAGGCTCCAGAAAATATGACAAAGTCAGTGGAGAGAAGAGAGCCAAGCAAAGTGGGTTTAGCAGGGCTTGGACAAGAGAAGGGGGACAGGAGGGGCGGCAGCGCTGGGCACAGGGATAGCAGGTGGGGGGGATGCTCTGTGTGGCTTTGGGCCCCCGGACTGCAACAGTCACCATCTCTCCCCACTGGCTGCCCGTAAAAGTAACAAACTGCAGAGGCAAGGGAAGCTTTCCTTAGTTTCCTCCTCAACTCTGATGTATCAAAATGAGGAGGAGCCTGGGGTAAGGAGCCAAGGACATTGTTTTGCTGCATCTGTGGTCTGTAAGTTTCAGCGAGGGAAAGGGGTATTATACTGGGAACACAATGGGGGATGGAATCGGCAAAGATTGATGGTTTGGTGTTGAGTTATTCACTTTTGGGTCATTACAGAGGAGAAAGGACACTTTTTACATCTGGAGGAAAAGAGAATTAACCTCCACATACAGAAAGGCTTCTTCACAGTAAGAGCTGTGAAAATGTGGAATAGACTCCCATAAAAAGGAGCCTCAGACTCCCCCCCCCCAAAAAAAATTAAAGTCTAAAAATGTTGTAGCTGCTACTTTTAATATAAGGGCACTTACCTGTCCAGGGATCCAGCGATGTCCTTACCCAAGCCGATTTTTCAATTAGCTGTGGGTGCAGGTACTGGCAACTCAAGTAAGGGAAACAGGCAGTGAAGCGGTGCGGCTTCCTACTGTGCATGCATGAGCCATGCTGCACCTTGAAGGAAAGGAGGGGGGGGGCGAAGTTCCGGTGCTTCTGACCGGAAATGGGAGTGGGTACCTGTCAAAGCCACAAAAAGTGTAAAATGTGGCAGTGGAGGGGAGGAGGATGCAAACAAGCAGAACTTCCCCTTTTTGGGTAAAGTTCCACTTTAAGAACTAGTTCTGGCCAGCTCAGTAGATTTTAAACTGTTTTAAAATGAAAAAGAATGAAACCTTATAATTACTAATATTTTAACCGTGTGCTGTGCTGAACGTAAAATCTATACACTTATGATATACCAGGTGTGACACTTATGATATGACATGTGCTCTTAAAAATAAAATATAGCATTACTCATACCCATGCATACAAATTTGTTGTATAGCTAATGTTCATAAAATACTGTAGTGCCAAAAATGTGAACAGTCCCCAATTGTGCAAAATCCTCTTTTAAGCCGTGAGTGTACATGCTCCAGCAAGAAGAAGCTACCACCAGTTGTAAAGGTTGAGACCAGCTCAACCTTTACAACAAAGGGCCATCCCATCCAGAGAAGGTATTACCCTTATAAACCAAGAGATAAAAGGCAAACCATGGTGCTCACCACTATGAGGCCGCGTACACACGCGGGGACTGTTCGCTCAACTTTGTTCGTCAAACAGTTTCAGCGGACAGTCCGCTCAAAATTAGCATGGACGGACTTGGCCACACACGACGAACGAACAGTTCGCTGAAACCGTGCGCGATGACGTATGTCACGTACGACGGGACTAGAAATAGGAGGTCCAAGACACAGCAAAGCACCCTTTGGGCTCCTTCTGCTGACTTTGCGTTAGTAGAAGTTTGGTTAGAGACGATTCGCGCTTTTCAGACTTCAGCTTAATTTGTCCGTTCACTGCGGCGCAGTCTACCTGTGAGGTTTGTATCTGTCTTTCGGTACGCGTGGATCAGTTGTACCTGTTATTAGGCGCTTCTGGTCCGCTCGTTTCTGGGTTTCAGGTCGTTCTTCATAGGTCTGGCTGTTCTTCAGTGCGTTCAGTTGAGCTTGTCTGTCCAGCCGACCGTTTCAAAGCCATGGAGTGTGGACGTACTCGGGAACGAGTTCGTGCTATATGGGGGCTTGGTGTTGGGGTTAATACTTTGACCCGAGCCCAGTCTGTGAACAGGGTGAGGAGGAGTTCATGGACAAAGAATTGGTTGCGCCAGCGTGACCAATTCTCGCATATGTCTTTACTCCGTGAGATCCGTGAGAATAATCCTGATGATTTCAGGAATTATCTCAGGATGACGGACCCCGTTTTTCACCGTCTGCTGGCTTTGCTGACCCCTTATATCAGCAGGCAGGATACCTGCATGCGGCAAGCCATCACTCCGGAGCAGAGGCTCGTCGCCACGTTGCGCTACTTGGCGACAGGGAGAAGCCTTCAGGACCTCAAGTTCTCGACAGGCATCTCCCCCCAGGCTCTGGGGATCATTATTCCAGAGACCTGTTCTGCCATTATTCGGGTCCTGCAGAAGGAATATATGAAGGTAAGTTTGTTCTTTTAATATTGCATTGTATGTTTGTATTAATTTCATCATGACTTTTAATATCCATGACAGGAATATGATGTGAATGTCCCCTTTATATGAATGCATGCATTTTTTTTTTTTGTGTCATTTTTTTTTCTTTAAATGTTTTTTTTTTTTGTGTGTATTTTTTTTTAGCTTTTTACCTTTTTTGTGTATACACCCTGTGTGTGTGGAGAGAGAGAGAGAGAGAGAGAGAGAGAGAGAGAGAGAGAGAGAGAGAGAGAGAGATATATAGAGAGAGATATAGAGAGATAGATATATAGAGAGAGATATATAGATATAGATATATAGAGAGAGATATATAGAGAGAGATATATAGAGATAGATATATAGAGATAGATATATAGAGAGAGATATATAGAGAGAGATATATAGATATAGATATATAGAGAGAGATATATAGAGAGAGATATATAGAGAGAGATATATAGAGAGAGATATATAGAGAGAGATATATAGAGATAGATATATAGAGAGAGATATATAGAGAGAGATATATAGAGAGAGATATATAAATATATAGATAGAGATATGGATTGTCAACTCATTAATTATTCCCCCCACTCAAATTTGTTTCATGTGTTGTATACTTAGTAATTAGTCCCCCACCCCACTCAAATTTGTTTCATGTGTTGTATACTTAGTAATTAGTCCCCCACCCCACTCAAATTTGTTTCATGTGTTGTATACTTAGTAATTAGTCCCCCCTCCCCACCCCACTCAAATTGGTTGTATACTTAGTAATTAGTCCCCCCCCCCCACTTACCCACCTAATTTATGTCCCCTGGTCCATCAGAGGGCTGATTAATCTGTGAATTGGTCTGGTCCGCCTACTTTTTTTTTTTTTTTTTTTTTGGCAGAAAACAAATTTGCAAGATTTCTGTTTAACTGTTGTTCCAAAATGTTTTTGAATTTTATTTGTTATGAATTGTTTTTATTTAATGACTAATTTTTTTTTTGTTTCATGTGTTTGACTCCCCAGCTTCCTTCAACGCCACAGGAATGGCAGACTGTGGCTTCCCAGTTCGCTGCCCGTTGGGACTTCCCCAACTGCGGAGGGGCCATCGACGGGAAACATGTGAGGATTGTGCCCCCACCCCATTCGGGGTCCTACTATTGGAATTATAAGGGGTTCCATAGTGTGGTGCTAATGGCGGTGGTGTCGGCACAATGTGACTTTCTTTATGTGGATGTGGGGAAGAACGGCCGGATGTCTGACGGAGGAGTCTTTAGGCAGACCGAGTTCTGCCACCGTCTTACCACTGGTGGCCTGGACTTGCCACCAGATGCCGAAAATGTGGAGGGGCTCCCGTTTGTTTTTCTGGCTGATGAAGCGTTCGGTCTGAGTGAACATCTCATGAGACCCTTCCCCCAAAGGACCCTCACCCCGGAGAGGAGGATTTTTAATTACCGGCTGGCCAGAGCAAGAAGGGTTGTGGAGAGTGCTTTTGGCATTATGGCCAGCCGGTTCCGTCTGTTACTGACAGCCATCAACCTGGCAGAATATAAACTCAACTATGTTATTCTGTGCTGCTGCATTCTTCACAATTTTCTAAGGAAATTTTCCGGTAACCAGTACCTGCAGCCTATTGGGCCTGAGGCCGGACTCAGGCTTCCAGAACTGACAGGGCTGGATCATGCCCTTCCTGGCTTAGCCCCCCAAACAGCACGTGAGGTGCGTGACCGCTATGTCAGCTATTTTAATGGTAGGGGGGCTATTCCAATGCCAGCTGACCAATAAAAAAATAATTTTCTTGAAATATGTCTTGTCTGTTCAAATTTTGAAGTTTGGTTCTTGTTTGCTTTTCACGTTGCTTGTATCCTACATTCTCCTAATTCAGGGATATGCAATTGGCCAACCTCCGGCTGGTGCAAAACTACAAGTCAATCATGCCTCTGGGTCTCATGCTTGTGGCTGTCAGTCTTGCTATGCTTCATGGGACTTGTAGTTCTGCAACAGCTGGATTTCCACTAATTGCATATTCCTGTGCTAGTGCATTTGTATAGCAAAGTGGTTTTTGACAATAGGAAATAAGGCCCTTTGTGACAGAAAACACAAAATGACTTCCCAAACTGGTATTGTGCATTGAAAGAAGTAGACACACACACATACACCTTTTTTTTTATGATTTTTTAATAGTGCACATTCAAACCAGTGCCTCTTATTTAGATTTTTTTTGGTTTTTGTGTCTTTTTTTTATTTATTTTTTTTATATAAATTCCTTTTTTTTTATTTATTTTTTTGGGAAATTGGGTTTTTAAAAAAAAAAAAATTATATATATATATATTTTTTTTAAAAATTCTTTTTTTTTTTTTTCTTTTTTGGTAAACATAGAAATATATAGATAGATAAAAAATGCAATTATCACAACAATAAAAAAATAAAATCAGATTTTTAACTATTTACATAAAACAAGGGGTAAAGCCAAATTTTGAAGATGCACACCAAAAATTGGTAATGTCAACATGTGCTATGTACCATCATGAGTGATCAATGGACGTGTTTGGTGTGTGCAATCCCTTCCTCTCACATACTAGTTAGAGGAAGGGTTTGCAAACACCAAATGCGTCCATTGCGATCCTCTGATGGCACATAGCACATGTTGACACATCTTCAAAATTTGGCCTCTAAAAACTCTGTTTTTAAAACATTAAAAACGTTTTTACAAGGGAATGAAGAACATGATCAATTGGGTTTTAGGGAAAAGGGGCTTAGATTCTCCCTAAAACATTGATCATGTTCTTCATTCCCTGCCTCATAGTGACCAGTTCTCTTTGAATATTGAGAATCTGGTTCTCCATCCGGTCAATCTGCCCATTCCAGGCCATGATGTCACCAATTAGCCTCTGGGCACTGTCCGCTGAAAATGGCTCCGCGGCTTCTCCAATCACAACCAGATCATCACCTAAAAACATGTGTAGATAAAAAATTGGTTAAAATATACAGCCATTAATTGTTTACCTTAAGCTGGGTTGTCAGACACTCACTTTCACTTTGTGGGGTGTGTAACGCCACCTGTTCTTCCTCCTCCACATCTAGCCCTGGGCTGGGCTCATCCAGTGGAGCTACGGAGCTTGGTCCAGCGGAGGATACCGAGCTTGGCTGCTCCCTCTCCGACACTGGGCTGGGCAGCTCCAATAGCGACGCGGGGCTGGGGCTGGGGCTAATTGCCCAATCAGGCTGGCGAGGTCGGGGGGTCCTGGGCTGCTCCGCCTCTTGTCTGAGTTGTTGTTCCCCTATGAGAATGGAAAAAAAAAAAAAAAAAAATACTTGTAAGCATGGTGATATTTGAGTTCCGAAATTTGAATATGAAACATTGGTTTGAAGTGGTGTAAAATTATTAGCTGGTTATTACAAGATTCTAGTTTAATACATCCTTAAAATGACTTTTTTTTAGTTAGGCTGTGTTCAGACTGCTGCGATGTGTGAACGCTGCAAATCTACTGTGGTTTCACGCATCGCATGCGCAGTTCGCATGCGGAGTACCTGTGTGTGATTATGTCAAAAATGTTCTATGAAGGCCCAAACTACACTTATAAACGTTTCCTAGTCCAGATGTTGAACCAGCATTTTATCTATCTATCTCATTTTTTTAATTGAGTCTACATTGCACTGAATAAATTTATGAAACTTTAGTAAAAATTTATATCCTATAAACTGAGCGTGACAATTCAGTTTATCATGAACAATACAAAAAAAAATAATAACTAATTAAAATCTAATCCAACACCAGATAAATTTACACCATACACAAATTCATGCTATTTACGCCCACATATACGAACAACCATATGCGCCATATTTTCATAAATATCATAAACTACCTACACGAACGATTACGATCTAATCCGCCAGATTTACATACACCGCCCACACGAACGATTTATATAATCCGGCAGATTTACATTCACTATCTACACGAACGATTACGATCAAAATCCGCCAGATTTACATACATTATCTACACGAACGATTACGATCAAATCAAACGATTATGCCCGACAGTCACGAGAAACGCGGAGTTTACTCACTTTTTTTCAGGACCTTTTTGATGCGGTAATATTGGTCCGGCTCCCTGGACTTGATGTCCGACCATCATTTCCGCAGCTGGTCCTTTCCTCTTCGTACCCCAAATTTTGTCTCCAAGGCTGTGACTACCTCGTCCAAGATGGCGCTTTTCCGGACATTAGGTTTTGGGTAAGGGCCATGTTCCCCATCATAATCCTCCCTTTTTAAGATAGCCACCATCTCCACCATCTCTTCGAAGGCCATATTGGTGGCCTTATATCTCCTCCTTGCTCCTGTAGCATGGGGCCCATGGCTTTCCTCCGCGCTGCTCACGCTGCTCCTAGAATTTGCGTCCGCCATTTTCTACTCTCATACACCCACAGCGGAAGGAGGGTAAAAGGGGCGGGGAAACACGGTCGCAAGGAACGTCAGGGGCGGGCGACGCAGGCGGAGCCTGAGCGCATGCGCTGTATATAAAGCGTTACCACGAGGCCGTACGCTTGTCCGAACGGAAGCAGCGAGTGCTACACGCGACGGTAAGATAGTTATCATTTTATTTTTGGTTAATTTAAAGCCTGCGTTAGGGATGTGCATATTGAATTTTATTCTTATTGATGTTTACTTGATTTCTATGTGGGTTGGTGGTTGAGTGGGCTTGGTGTTTTGTGTGGTAGTGTGGGGGTGGGTGTATAGGGGGGTGGGGCTAGTGTGTGTGTGTGTGTGTGTGTGTGTGTGTGTGGGGGGGGGGGGTAGTGTGTGTGTGTGTGTGGGGGGGAGGGGTAGTGTGTGTGTGTGTGTGGGGGGGGGGGGGTACTGTGTGTGTGTGTGTGTGGGGGGGGGTAGTGTGTGTGTGTGTGTGTGTGTGGGGTAGCGTGTGTAGTAGTGTGTGTCTCGTCTACATTGTCACAATATAGTGTGCATTTGGTCTGACTTTTTTTTTTTTTTTGTGGTTTTTTTTTTTTTTTTCAGAAAATGCAAAGGTATACTGCAGACCCCTTTAAGGAGGAGGCCTTCCTATCAACCTTTCTTGATTTAGTGGAGTCGCACAGCAATCTGTGGGATACAAAACACCCCCAATATCCAAGCCGTGCTGCCCGGAAGAAGACACTGGAGACAGTTTTGGCGTTTGTGAAAACCCGAGTCCCCCAGGCAGACAATGACTTTGTGAACGCCAAAATTAAGAACCTGCGTAGCGTGTATAGGCGGGAGCAAAGAAAGATCCTACAGTCCCAAACATCAGGAGCAGCAGCAGGTCAGGTCTATGTACCTAGGATGTGGTATTATGACAGGCTGCGTTTTCTGGATGACACGTCAGAAGCCAGGCCGTCACTTTCGACTCTTCCGTCTACCCATCCCTCCACCCTTCCCTCCACCTCAGGTGAGCCATCCCTGGAAGATCCAGACCCTTCCTTGCTGGACGAAGTTGATGCGCCCAGCTGGAGCCAGGTATATTTTAGTTTCTAACGTTTGGATTGCTCAAATATTAATGATGTCAAGTTCAATGTTTGAATTGCTTCCAAATCTAGGATTTCATCACAAATTAAATTAGATAGAAGGATACAGTAGTTTACACAAATGTGGCTCAAATCTTGGTGAACTGATGGAAAAATGATGGTGTCAAAATGATAGCCTTTTGTATTTCAAGACAAATGTATTTGCAAGTGAGAACTGTAAAATTGTTAGTGATTGATGATTTCTAAATATAGACATATTTTAGTTATTGATTGCTTTGTTTTTTTACACAGGATGAGCTCACCCAGGAGGAGGCCGGGACCAGTGGTATGGAGGAGGAGGCCGGGACCAGCCACACACAAGAGCTAGCTGGGCCCAGCAGGAGCCGGACTGAAAGCCAGGTCCCTCCCCTCCGCCTAGCCAGCAAAAGGCCCAGGAGGATGGGCCGTACAGAGGAGGAGTCCTTGGTGCTGATACGGCAAGCCACACAGATTTTGTCCAAACCCCCCAATCCGGAGGAGGCCTATGCCACTTATCTGGCTAGCAAGCTCCAAGAAATGGACAAACCACAAAGAAACTTGTGTGAGGCAATCTTTTTTGATGCCATCCAACGGGGTCTGAAGGGTGAGCTCACACCCACCACTAAGCTTTACAACACAGACCCTACTGCTCCTCCTCCTCCTCCTCCTCCTCCTACCACAACTCCACCACCAGAGGCACAGCCTCCAGTGGCGCGTGGAGGGAAGGCTAGACGGAAGAGTCGCAAGTGACTGCCTGGCTTCAGTCTGCTCTGAAAGAAGACGCAGGCTGTTGTAGTACCACAGTCTGGGGACATAGATCTCATCTGCTGCTGTTCCTGGTCTTTGGGATTCTAGGACCTGGTTTTGCTCCCTATGTACATGCTACGCAGGTTCGGAATTTTGGTGTCCACTCACTTGATGTGTGCCTGGGGGACAAAAGGCTTCACAAACGTCAAAATTGTCTCCAGTGTTGCCTCCCTCTTGATTTATTTTGGTTCTGAGGAAAAATAAAAATTTATTATTTCCAAAAAATCTTGTATGTTTTTTTTTAATTTATTTTTTCAATATTTTTGTATAATTTTGGGTTAAAAAACAAACTTTATTTGTGAGTAGGCAGATACATGTCAAAAGACTCTGGGGGTTATTTACAAAACACACGTTCATGTAAATATGCTAACTTCAAGTGCAATTTTTAAAGCACTGCAAGTGCACTTGGAAGTGCAGTCGCTGTAAATTTGAGGCTTAACATTTGAAATGAGGGGAAGCTCTGCTGATTTTGAACATGCAATCATGTGTAGGCTAAAATGCTGGTTTGGGTATCTATCTATCTATCTATCTATCTATCTATCTATCTATCTATCTATCTATCTATCTATCTATCTATCTATCTATCTATCTATCTATCTCTACTTGCATAGTCCTGCTTGGCCCAAAAAAATGCAAGTCCATCTTGTTTCAAACCCCCCACCAAAAAAAAAAATGACAATAGTAGTTCCAAAAATATATAGTAATAGATAAATTATTTTTTTTTTCTGAAATAAATAAATAAATATATAATTATTATTATTTTTTTTTTTAAGATAGACACACATATATATATATATATATATATATATATATATATATATATATATATATATATATATATATATATATATATATTTTTTTTTTTTTTCTTTTCTTTTTTTTTTGTTTTTTTTTTAAATTTGGAATATATTTTTTCTATAATTGGAAGATTAATCATAGGATGAGGATGAATAAAAACATGTAGTATAACTCTGTGTGAATATAAGCAGCAAAGCTACTTCACTTTTCTTGCATTACGAAGAAGAAAAGAACGGGCTATATTAAAAAAACACAAAATTAGCAGCATGACGAATATGCTAGCTTCAATACGAACACTAGTTTTACAAGACCGAGCGCTTCCGCCCTGTTAATTCTTTCTGAGTATGCGCGGAACTTAGTTTGACGAACAAGCCTACACACGAGGGGACTGTTCGCTGAAACAAAGTTTCAGCGGACAGTTTTTCGGAAATTCCGAAAAACCTTGTTCAGCAGACTGTTCGCTGAAACTGTCCGCTGAAAGCCCACACACGAGCGGACTGTCCGCTGAAACACTGTTCAGCGGACAAAGTTGAGCGAACAGTCCCCGCGTGTGTACGCGGCCTGATAAAATCTTTATCAAAATACGAAATAAAATGCACTCACATGTGTAGAAAACAAACACAAGTACTTATCTTTAATGTAGAACCTCTATGTATGGCAGAGCTGTTTGGTGGGAGAAAAAATTCCACCACTAGTGTCCCCAGCGGAGTCCCTCTGTACATCAGTTGCCTCCCAGCGGAGTCCCTCCTTACATCAGGTGCCCCCAGCGGAGTCCCTCCTTACATCAGGTGCCCCCAGCGGAGTCCCTCATCACATCAGGTGTCCCCAGCGGAGTCCCTCATCACATCAGGTGTCCCCAGCGGAGTCCCTCCTTACATCTCAGGTGCCTCCAGTAGAGTCCCTTGGCTCTGCCTCTCGTCAGACACAGAACAGCAGCAGGCCACGGGACAGAGGGTTGGAGACAGCTCCATGTGTCTTTGCAGGTCTCTTCCCCGTGTACTCAGTGGAGAGGGGAGGGGCCTCCGATCCATGCAGTTAACAGGCTTCAGTGTACAAAAGAATTGTCTACTTGTACACTGAAGAGAAAAGCCAATTCGCTGCATGGATCGGAGGCCCTTCCCCTCTCCGCTGCTGCGGCCGGTGCCAAAAACCGTCCCAATTCCCAGTACTATTGGCAAGTATGGGAAGGGATTCTGGCAAGCTTAAACATTGGACATTTTTGATACCTCACTCCTCCCTGGGCATGGATGCTGTACACTGAAGGTAATCTGCACATTGACTTACCGTACTTAGTAATTCATTAGCTTTGTAAATGTATGCACTGATTGAGTAATTGTATTTACACTATAAACTTACTATGATGAACTACATATAAAAGTACTATAAATGTGTATCTTTTGTTTATAATGTACTAGTACTTTGCATTGTTTTTCCTTTACTTACTTTTTGGCAAATAGAAGCCCTTTTTTGAGGATTTTAGTACTTGAAAATTTCACTTGATTCTTATTGTAATTCTTAGCCCTTGTACACACGGTAGGAAATTACGACGGAATATGTCCGATCAGACCGTGTTGTCAGATAATCTGACCGTGTGTGGGCTCCATCGGACTTTTTCCGTCGGAATGTCCGACCAACAAAGTTTGAGAGCTGGCTATCAAATTTTCTGACAACATGGTCCGATCGAACTTTGTCCGATCATTTGTAGAGAATTCCAATCAGACAAAGTGCCACGCATACTCAAATCAAATTATGAGACCAAAGCTATTGGCTACTAGCCACAACGTAGTCCCGTCGCAATGAACAAACGTCATCACGTTCTGAACGATTGGATTTTCTGACAACTTTGTCCTACCGTGTGTATGCAACACCGGTTTCTGACAAAATCCATCGGAAAAAATCAGACGGATTTTGTGGTCGGAATGCCCGACCGTGTGTACAAGGGCTTAGAGGTGATGAAACATATTATATTGATCAGGCTGCCCTAGGCTCACTGGCAAATTCAGGATTTGTACACTGCCAGGGGAAGAAAAAGACTTCTAGACAATGCTGCTGGACCAAAGACACCTGTGTAGAGCTACCCCTGTAGGAGCCACTGAAGTTAACTAGTTCTTCCCCAATAGTGTAGACACTGCCTGTACACCTAAGCACAGGTCCACTCAATCTGGCTCTAATAAACAGTCGAGGGGTTTGTAATTTATTGTTTGCATAAATTGTAAAAGGAGAGGGATTGGGGCATGGGATACTCCAAAATGTTCAGTAACATTAGGCAAAGACACTCTTCTCCTTGTGGATATAGCAGTCTAAACCCTCACAGCTGGAGACCATGAGGTAATCTCGGATCAGTCTAAAGCCTCAAAGCTAAGTCCCATACCCACTTAAGGACCACTTCCTGCACATTTATGTTGGCAGAATGCCACGGCTGGGCACATCAACGTACAGGTACGTTGCTCTTTGAGTGCCCAGCCATGGGTCGCGCGCGCGCCCCCGGCGGCGTGCTCGCGACCCGGTCCTGACGTCCGGGACCGTGGCAGCGGGACCCGCGGACCTGATCGCCACACACACACACGTCACACATAATCCCTCTCTGCCCCCTAGTGGTTAACTCCTTCACTGCCAGTGTCATTTACACAGGGATCAGTGCATTTAAATAGCAATGATTGCTGTATAAATGACAATGGTCCCAAAAATGTGTCAAAAATGTCCAATGTGCCCGCCATAATGTAGCAGTCACAATAAAAATCGCTGATCGCCGCCATTACTAGTAAAAAAAAATATTAATAAAAATGCTATAAAACTATCCCCTATTTTGTAAACGCTATAACTTTTGCGCAAACCAATCAATAATTGCTAATTGCATTTTTTTTTTACCAAAAATATGTAGAAGAATACGTATCGGCCTAAACTGAGGAAAAAAAATGTTTTTTTATATATTTTTTGGGGATATTTATTATAGCAAAAGGTAAAGAATATTGAATTTTTTTTTCAAAATTGTCGCTCTATTTTTGTTTATAGCGCAAAAATTAAAAACCGCAAAGGTGATCAAATACCACCAAAAGAAAGCTCTATTTGTGGGGAAAAAAAAGGACGCTAAATTTTGTTTTGGAGCCACGTCACATTACACAGCACCCTGCACCTCTGGACCCCTTACATTACACAGGACCTTGCACCTCACCTCTGGACCCCTTTACATTACACAGCACCCTGCACCTCTGGACCCCTTTACATTAGACAGCACCCTGAACCTCTGGAACCCTTTACATTACACAGCCCTTATACCTCTGGACCCCTTTACATTACACAGCACCCTGCACCCCTTTACATTGCACAGCCCCTCACAGCTCTGGACCCCCTGCCTGTTACACAGACCCCCTACAGTGCAGACCCCCCTCCCTACCGTACAGGCCCCCCATCTACAGTGTAGAACCCCCTACAGTACAGACCCCCCTACAGTACAGAATCCTCCCCTACAGTGCAGACCCTCCTACAGTACAGACCCCTCCACCCTACAGCGCAGACCCCCCTACAGTACAGAATCCTCCCCTACAGTGCAGACCCTCCTACAGTACAGACCCCTCCACCCTACAGCGCAGACCCCCCTACAGTACAGACTTCCCTACAGTACAGACCTCTCCCCCTACAGTGCAAACCCCCCCTACAGTACAGAATCATCCCCTACAGTAAGAACTCCCCTACAGTACAGACCCCCCCTACAGTACAGACCCCCTTACAGTGCAGGCTCCTCCCCTACAGTACAGACCCCCCTGCAGTGCAGAATCCTCCCCTACAGTACAGACCCCTCCCCCTACAGTGCATACCCCCCTACACTGCAGACCCCCCTACAGTGCCAAATCTTCCCCTACTGTACAGACCCCTTCCCCTATAGTGCAGACCCCCCCTACAGTGCATGACCCCCCCCCACAGTGCACAGACCCCCCTACATTAAAGGACCCCCCTACAGTGCCAAATCTTCCCCTACTGTACAGACCCCTCCCCTATAGTGCAGGACTCCCCTACAGTGCAGGACTCCCCTACAGTGCTCAGACCTCCCTACAGTAAAGAAACCCCTAACAATACAGCCCCCCCACAGACCCATAATGTACCTGTACACACATGAAGAGCCCAAGGCAGTGACATTGCAGGGGGTAGGTGCGAGCAGCACCCGAGTGGAGCGACACCTGTCGGCTCATGATCCGGGACCCGGCGCAATAATCCCCTTCTCTCTGTGGTCGCGTGACTCGCGTCGTGCCGTTCTGATCAGTCTCAGCAGCGGCTGTCACTCACAGCCGAGTAGAGTGAAGCCGCCTCCCCCTCCTCCTTTATGCCTACACAGTGCTGTGCATGCAGGAGGAGGGGGAGGCGGCTTCACTCTGCTCGGCTCTGAGTGACAGCCGCTGCCGAGACTGATCAGAATGGCGCGACGTGACCACAGAGAGAAGGGGATTGTTGCGCCGGGTCCCAGATCACTGAGCCAACAGGTATCACTCCACTCGGGTGCTGCTCGCACCTCCCCCCTGCAATGCCGCCCACTACCAGTGCCTCGGGCTCTCTGTGTGGGCTGCGAACCCACGGCGCTGTCTCCTCTTCAGTTGCGGAGGGGGAGGACGCTGGCCTGACACCCCCCCAGTGCGTGGCACCCGGGGCGGCCCGCGCCCCCCCGCCCCCCACTTAGTCCGCCACTGCATCATATTATATGGTTTTGGTAAATCTGAAGACAAAAATCTGCAGAAAATATAATAGTGTGTATGCTCAATCAGGATGTCTTTCTCACAAGTCCCCAGGGAAGCTGCCTCCTTCCTATCTCCTCCAAACACCACCCAGTGTGTGGCACTATCCTTCCAGACCTAATATCCTGATAGAGAAATACTGCATCCAGTTTCAGATTAATTCCAGGTCCCAGCCCTGCAACAACCGAGACCAAGCAAAACAGCAACTCAGTCTAAAAGGTGCTTGAAGGGCAAGCAATCCCCTGAAGCTCTCTGGACCTTCCCTGGTGGGAAAAAAGCACAGTCTCCTCGGGGCTTCAGCCTATTTACCACCTCCCAGACCACTGTATGGGCACATCTCCCCAGGGATGAGCCAGGGCAGAGTAAATATTCAGGCCAGCACTTTGAATTTGCCACGCCATGCTCTGGCAGCTTCTCTCAGAGGCAGGGGGGAAACACAAACTCCCAGCCTGTGAAACCATAAGCAGATCGGAACAAACAATTACTTAATTCCATACAGAAGGAGCCAAGAAGTAGATTTACCTAACATCCTACACTAGGAGGGTGCTACGCCTAGAAACAGTAACAAATCATCTAGGGATCTATCATTAGTTGGTGGTAGCACTACTACCACACGATCACTACTTCTACCACTGTGCAAGTTATACACATTGTTTAAATATTGTGCACTGTTCCTTAAAAAAGGCATAGGGGTTCTTTAAAATGTATAGAAGACCCTTACCCGGGGATGCAGTCTGTGTAGACAATAGGATGGTGTCTTGCAAGGGGGAGAGGGGCAACAAACCCCCTTCCCTTTCCTCTTTGCAAGGCACCTTTTCCTTTGTTGATGGAGACATAGGCCTCATACCCTCATCATGTTCCTCAAAAGGGATGTGAGGTCTCTGGGGGATCTTATTGAAATCTAGAAACCCCTTTTTAAATAATGGGGTCCTCAGATACACTTCTCAGGTAATTGAGTATTGGGTACCCCTTTATACACATGCAAAATGGGAAAGTCCCCCCCCCCCAGGGTTTTTTTAGCAGCAAAGTAATTGGGTTCAAAAATACATTTTTTAATAAAATCTTTTATTGTATCAAAAATGGAATTCCAATTCCTGATTGTGAGTTAAATATGAGCTCTGGTCACAGATACAAAAAAACAGAAAATGTTTCATACTTACCGTAATTTTCTTTTCCTGGTGCCTATCCATGGCAGCATACCTGTGAAAAGCTATGCCTTTGCTCCTCCCTCAGGACCAGTGAATATTGTAAAAGAAAAGTATTAGTGCACTCCCAGCATTCTACGTAATATAGCATACTGACTGTGCGATTGTATGCTGCCGTGGATAGGCACCAGGAAAAGAAAATTACGGTAAGTATGAAACAATTTTCTGTTTTCTTGGTACCTCCATGGCAGCATACCTGTGACAAATAACTACCGTATTTATCGGAGTATAACACGCACTTTTTTCCCCTTAAAATCAGGGGGAAATCGGGGGTGCGTGTTATACGCCAATCCCCCGCTGTTTCTATCCTTTTCTGCCGCTCTCTGTGGCTTCCGGGTATTTTCGGCTATCTTCAGCCATTCTCAGCTATTTTCGCCCGTTCTCTGCTATTTTCGGCAGCCCTTGGCCGTTCTCGGCTATTTTCGGCCACACACGGCTGTTCTCGGCTATTTTCAGCCACACACGGCCGTTCTCCGCTATTTTCAGTCACACACGGCCGTTCTCCTCTATTTTAAGCCACACACGGCCGTTCTCCGCTATTTTCAGCCACACACGGCCGTTCTCGGCTATTTTCAGCCACACACGGCCGTTCTCGGCTATTTTCGGCCACACTTGGCTGTTCTCGGCTATTTTCGGCTGTTCTCAGGCTATTTTCGACCCGAGAATGGCCGAGTGTAGTTGAAAATAGCCAAAAACCGCCGAAAATAGCCGAAAACAGCCGAGTGCAGCCGAAAATACCCGAAGGTCGTCGAGAACGACCGAGAACTATCGAGCGCCGTCGTGATACACAGGATATCCGCTCTGTATCTCGGTGGCATCATTTTTAAACGGCAAACACACTAACAAGACTGCAAATGACTGGCAAGACTGCAATGGAAGGCTGCAAATGACTGACAAGGCTGCAATGCAAGGCTGCAATTGACACTGACAAGGCTGCATTGATGGGCATTTAAATGTAAGTTTTTTTCCTTAAACTTCCCTCCTAAAAGGTTTTTTCTTTTAAATTCCCTCCTAAACTTGGGGTGCGTGTTATACGCCGATAAATACGGTAACTGATGTAGCGGCCACAACCTTTGCTGCGCAGCCTTGAATTAATGGGCTACCTTTACCTACTGGCCTGCTATTCCGTGTCTAGGGGTTCCCAGGGTTGATACCCAACGATTTGTACACTGACACAGATAAAGTCCTTTCCAAAAGTTTTATTTTGCAGTAGAACTTTCACAAAACACAGTCTCTTTGGGAATTGAGGGCAAGGGTGAAGAACTCAGGTACCTTGAACTGCAAGTCTAACAAAGTCTCTATTATCACCCAGAGAGTGGCCACTCTCAGCTGGGTACTTCAAGGCTGAACAGACGTCTAGCCAGAAGTCATGGCAGTCAGCGCGTTGACACAAACTTGAATAATCAACTGAAGATGAACAGGAACCTTTTCCCAACTGTACCTGGAATGTTTCCCGCTTCCTTTGAGGTACTGGAAAAGTGTGGAGTCAATGTCATTCCCAACTCAGTAACAAGACACTTCTCAGGATGCCACTTGTCGGCCCTCCTCCGAAGAGTCCTCCCCCAGTCACTTGCATGAGCTGTGGTGCCCCTCCAAGACGAGAGAACACCCGGACACTCTGAATCCTCCCTCAGTTACAGCGCCTTGGACCAGGCGGTTCCGAGACTCCAGAACAGAGGGATCCCTACCCCAGACCAGTCGGGTCTATCAGGGGCCACTGACAGGAACATGTTGCGGGATTTCAAACACCTCGCGGCTGGGACCCCTCACGGGGCTACCCTGGTCCTGGAACCAGAACAGACCACACGGGCCTCTCGAACAACTCCGGAACACCGAACACGTAAACCACACCTGTTTAAGTACCCTCTCCCAGACTCCTCAGTGGGCCTGGCACTCCTGCTGGTGTTAAGGCTTAACTACACAATTAACCCTCAGTACTGTAAGGTTCTGAGGCAAAAACTAAATTTACAATGCGTGTGACATTTGATCCCAAATGTCATCCGCTACACTGAAATGGGTGGGATGATGCATAGTAAAAGATTTATTTGAAAAATAATTTAAAATAGGCAAGTGCAGGGCTCATAGCCTGTCTGGCAGTTTCTACAGATGAGAAAGCTGCCGGGTCTACTCTGTAATATCACGTAAACGCATGTTGGGATGACCACGATGTTACCCTTTAGATAATTTTGATGGATATGTCTGCTCTGGCCGTCCAAGAAGCAGAAAACAATTGGGTGGCATACAGCTCAACTGAAGAGGGGTTCCAGTCCCCTATTTCTGTACACATTCTTAACCAACTTGATTATCCATGAAACTATTGTACTAGAGGAGGGATCTGCAAACAATGGCTCCCCAGCTGCCTCAGAACCACATGTCCCATGATGTAATGTAAAGCTCTGATATTCACAGACATGACTAGGCATGATGGATACTGCAGTTCCGGAATGGCCGTAGGGTCCCAGATAATGCTTTTTTGCCCCCGTCTTTTTTTTTTGAGTATTACAAATAGGTTAGATGAAAATCTGAAGGGAGTTGTGGCTTGAAGATAGTGTCTTAGTACCAAAGTAATATTGTCTTAGTGAAGAAGGTCAAAATTGGATCTGAAAAGATTGTCAGGGCCCAAGGCTCAGAAATAGTAGAGGAAGAGGTGAACATAGGAATGAATCCAGGGGCGGACTGACCAGTCGGTCACTCGGATGCCGCCCGAGGGCCCGAGGACATTAGGGGCCTGGACTCGGCATATGAGAGGCCACTTGCATCGGCTGAATTACATGCCGCGATGCAGATGCTAACTGTGCACTGATCCCCGCCGGCCCCTCCTTCTCCCCGTCCAGCGCACCATTAGAAGTGTCTCAGGCTCAGCATCCGGTGACTCGGTGAGTGAAGCCGAGACACCAGGGCCACCACACGTGATGTGGGGGGGGGTACAGACAGATGCATGGGCCCCGGGTCTCCCCATCCCACAGTGTCCTCCTGGCTGTGTGCATGTCCCCCTGTGCTGTGTAAGTGTCCTGTGTGCATGTCCCCCTGTGCTGTGTAAGTGTCCTGTGTGCATGTCCCCCTGTGCTGTGTAAGTGTCCTGTGTGCATGTCCCCCTGTGCTGTGTAAGTGTCCTGTGTGCATGTCCTCCTGTGTGCATGTCCCCCTGTGCTGTGTGCGTGTCCCCCTGTGCTGTGTGCGTGTCCCCCTGTGTGCATGTCCCCCTGTGTGCATGCCCCCCTGTGCTGTGTGTGTCCCCCTGTGTGCATGTCCCCCTGTGCTGTGTGCGTGTCCCCCATGTGCATGTGTCCCCCTGTGTGCATGTGTCCCTCCTGTGTGCATGTGTCCCTCCTGTGTACGTGTCCCCCTGTGTGCATGTCCTCCTGTGATGTGTGAGTGTCCCCCTGTGTGCCTGTCCCCCGTGTGCGTGTCCCCCATGTGCATGTCCTCCTGTGCTGTGTGCATGTCCTCCTGTGTGCGCATTCTCCCTCCAGTGTCCCACTGTGTGTGTGCATTCTCCCTCCAGTGTCCAACTGTGTGTGTGCATTCTCCCTCCAATGTCCCCCCATGTGTGCGTTCTCCCTCCAGTGTCCCCCTGTGTGTGTGCTCTCCCTTCAGTGTCCCCGTGTGCTCTCCCTCCAGTGTCCCCCTGTGTGCGCGTGTCCCCCTGTGCTGTGTGCGTGTCCCCCTGTGTGCATGTGTCCTCCTGTGTGCTTGTCCTCCTGTGTGCACATTCTCCCTCCAGTGTCCCACTGTGTGTGTGCGCATTCTGCCTCCAGTGTCCCCCTGTGTGTGTGCATTCTCCCTCCAGTGTCCCCCTGTGTGTGCATTCTCCCTCCAGTGTCCCCGTGTGTGTGTGTGTGCGTTCTCTCTCCAGTTTCCCCCCCTGTGTGTGTGTGTGCCTTCTCCCTCCAGTGTCCCCCTGTGTGTGTGCCTTCTCCCTCCAGTGTCCCCCTGTGTGTGTGCCTTCTCCCTCCAGTGTGTGTGCCTTCTCCCTCCAGTGTCCCCGTGTGTGTGTGCGCGTTCTCCCTCCAGTGTCCCCCCCCGTGTGTGTGTGTTCTCCCTCCAGTGTCCCCTTTTGTGTGTGCGTTCTCCCTCCAGTGTCCCCCTTTGTGTGTGCGTTCTCCCTCCAGTGTCCCCCTGTGTGTGTGTGTGTGTGTGTGCGTGTTCTCCCTCCAGTGTCCCCCTGTGTGTGTGCTCTCCCTCCAGTGTCCCCCTGTGTGTGTGTGTGCGTGTTCTCCCTCCAGTGTCCCCCTGTGTGTGTGCGTTCTCCCTCCAGTGTCCCCCTGTGTGTGTGTGTGTGTGTGTGTGTGCGCGTTCTCCCTCCAGTGTCCCCCTGTGTGTGTGTGTGTGTGCGTTCTCCCTCCAGTGTCCCCCTGTGTGTGTGCGCGTTCTCCCTCCAGTGTCCCCCTGTGTGTGTGCGTTCTCCCTCCAGTGTCCCCGTGTGTGTGTGTGTGTGTGTGTGTGCGTTCTCTCTCCAGTTTCCCCCCCTGTGTGTGTGTGTGCCTTCTCCCTCCAGTGTCCCCCTGTGTGTGTGCCTTCTCCCTCCAGTGTCCCCCCGTGTGTGTGCCTTCTCCCTCCAGTGTGTGTGCCTTCTCCCTCCAGTGTCCCCGTGTGTGTGTGCGCGTTCTCCCTCCAGTGTCCCTCCCCCCGTGTGTGTGCGTTCTCCCTCCAGTGTCCTCCCCTGTGTGTGTGTGCGTTCTCCCTCTAGTGTCCCCCCCGTGTGTGCGTTCTCCTTCCAGTGTCCCCGTGTGTGTGCGTTCTCCCTCCGGTGTCCCCGTGTGTGTGTGTGTGCGTTCTCCCTCTAGTGTCCCCCTGTGTGTATGTTCTCTCTCCAGTGTCTCCCTGTGCAGGTTTGGCTTGAGTGTGGAGACCAAGGGGGCCCCATGATCTTCTATTGCCCGGGGGCCCCATGAGTTGTCAGTCCGCCCCTGAATGAATCTATGTACCATTCCAAGTTCCACTCTATCCAAGTACAAAAAACAATATTATTGTTTTCTGATCCCAGAACCTGAAGTTCTGATACTCCCCAGCCTAATGCCATCGCCACAAAGAAAAATAGTTTCCAAGTGAGATTGCACAAGGATGCTGAATCAGATGGGGCAAAATGCTGTTTGGATAAGGGCTCTAGAGTGATAGAGATCCAGATCCCAAGTGGGAAAGATTTGTTTTAATGGGTGGGCTTATCTTCTTGACTGTCTTGAAGAATTTGATAATTTAAGGATCTTTGGCCCATCTCTTGTTGTCACAGCAGAGATTGCCGCCAGTTGTACCTTTAAATTGCTTAATCCTAATCATAAATCAAGGTCTGTTTGCAGGAAGTCAAGGAGTTTGGAGGAAGAGGGTACATCAGGATTGAAGTTTTGCCATTTGCAACAGATCTAAACTTATTCCAAACCTTGTCACACGTATTGTTCATTGAAGGCTCCTGTGCTTTGAGCAGAGATGAAACAACTCTAAAGGAACATCATAATGATTAAAGCCTCTTTTTTAACATTCTAATGTTAAGGGTCAATCTGTGAAGATTCTGATGGGTGTGATGCCTCGAGCCAGAAGAAAGGGTATCAGCGAAATATTTACCGGAAGCTGGACAAGAAATATGGCCCTGGGGAATCATGGGTCTCCCTGCAAATATGGCAGGAATGTTATCACCGTTTATTGTTGATATTGTAAATCTCAAGAGAATTTTCAAGGTAGGAGGCCTAAATTAGATTGCATGCCCAAGGACTTGACAGTGAATCTATTGCTTCTGCCCAAGGGTGAGGTAGATGTGAAACCTCTGCAGCTTGATATTGCTTTCTGTAGCAAAATGATGCAGTTCAGGAAAGGTCCACTGGCCCACAATCCAACTGAATAACTTTAGTTGTAGGGACCATTTGTTGGGATCCAGGAATCCTTGGGATAGGTGATCAGCATCTATGTTTAAGTGGGCTGGAAAATAGACTACCCTTCAGATTCCCCTCTGCCCAAATGAAGATGGGTTCCACTTCCCTTAGTAAGGAACCGTGGTTGGTTCCGCCTTGGTGATACATGTATGATTTTGCAGCTTTATTGTCTATCCAAATAAGAACTGATTTGTCCTTGATCTGAGAGAACAAATGCTGTCGATGCGAGATAAGCTGCCTGGATTTCCAGGATATTTGTGATGATGTCTGCTGCATTGAACGACATCTCTCTTGAACCAACATCTGGTTGCAATGTGCCTCCTAGCCTATTGCATTGGCGTCTGTGGCAAACTGTGGTCCAGAAATCCTTAATGGATGTCGCTTTACAGACATCTCCCTCTTTGTCCACTAGTGCAGACTCCTGTGCATTAAACTTGTTTGATATATGGACTGGGATAGACAGTTTGCTCCATTGCTTCAGGAATTCTAGCTAAAAGATGCCTGAGGTATCCATGTGTCAAATGGGACCATAAGACAAAAATCCCTATTATATTGAGTTAGCTCAAGGCTGTTATGTAGGATATGTCCTCACCCCCCTTCTTTCTGAATGATCCCCCACACTTTCTGAGATGGCAGGGACACCATCCCTTTTGTGGTGTTGAATAAGGAGACTAAACTGGAGAAAAGATGACTCATTTGATGATTTGCCATCCAACTGTATATTGATAGTGTAGGCCACAGCATCCACCTGTGTTCTCCTAGCTGGGATGGATCTTTTGATAAAAGGAGAATATCATCTGGTTAGTGATAAGAACTGAGACCCAGTTCTCATAAAGAACTTTGGATAGTGATTCAAGCCCTCGTGAGGGCTCTGAGGGAATTTCAGGGGCCGAAGGGGAGACTCTGGAATTGTAAATGGGCCTGGTCAAATGAAAACCTCAGATACTTCTGTAACAGTTGTAGTATGGGTGCGTGCAAGTAAGCATCCCTGAATCCCCGGTACATCTAATTCTGCACTTCTGGAGAATCAAGTTTGACTTTTCTCTTGTGACGTGGGAAATGGCTTTCTGTAACCTTTCTGCATAGAGTAATTTACCATCAAAAAAAGAGTATTCATACTAATTTTGTTTTGACACAGTGTCAGCTGCCCATAGTTCTGACCACAATACCCATATAGCTATTACAAGCAGTGACACCAGTGAAGTCTGCTGAGAGCCATAATTCGTCCAAAGACTTGACTATATATGCCCTGGGAACATTTTGATGAATCACTATTTCCATGTTTTCGGTCCATGCCCACAGGGCTTTGGATACAGATAAGGCATTTGCTGACTTCCAAGCGTTTACCCGCCATTTGGTAAGCTCCTTTAAGTTGGGGTCTATTCATCTGTCTAAAGGATCCTCAATTGTGGCTGAATTATTGATTGGTGAAATGAAATTCTTTGTATGAACCACTGCCTCCAGTAAACTGTCTGGCATTGCAGAATCTTGTTTCGACAGTGGATAAAGTTTTTCTAGGCAATTGAGAGGAAAAAAAACTTTTTTTATTTTTTATTTTTTCCTTTCCTCTTCAACAATGTCTCTGATATCATCAATCAGAGCAAGCCTATGTTTCCACTACTGCGTCCTGAATGTCGCACAATTTTGCCTCAATTTTGCCTGTGTATTCTTGAGGTCTATGGACCTCGGGTCACATTAAAGTGGGACCAAAGTAGTGCAGGGACTACTTTGATGTCACTGCGACTTGAAAATGCACAGATAAACAGTACTCATTGGAAATCATGGGGTACGACTTGTCATACGACTTTGCAGTCCCAAGTTGCATGACAAGTCTCACTAGTAGGGATGAGCTTCGAGTTCGAGTTGAACTCATGTTCGACTCGAACATTGCCTGTTCGCCTGTTCAGCGAACAGTGAACAATTTGGGCTGTTCGCAGCAAATTCAAAAAGCCGGAACACTCTATACAAGTCTATGGGAGAAATCTAAAGTGCTCATTTTAAAGGGTAATATGCAGGTTACTGTCCAATGCAAAAAAAAGTTTTAAAAACGGCCGTTTTTTCAGGAGCAGTGATTTTAATAATGATTAAAGTGAAACAATAAAAGTGTAATATTCCTTTAAATTTCGTAGCTGGGGGGTATCTATAGTATGCCTGTAAAGGAGTGCATGTTTCTGGTGCTTAGAACTGTCCCTGCACAAAGTGTCATTTGTGCAGGAAAAAAAGTCTTTTAAAATCACTTGCGGCTAAATTGTCGGGTCTCCGTAATACAGAGAACACTCAATGAGTGTTCTCTGTATTAGCCGACAATTCCTTCATTCATTGATTAAAAAAAAAAAAAAAAAAAGCGTGGGGGTTCCCCTAAATTCAATTACCAGGCCCTTCAGGTCTGACATGGATATTAAGGGGAACCCCGTGTCAAATTAAAAAAAAAAAATTGATGTGGGGTCCCCCCAAATATCCATACCAGACCCTTCAGGTCTGATATGGATATTAAGGGGAACCCCGCATCAAATTTTTTAAAAAAATTGACGTGGGGGTCCCCCTAAAAATCCATATCAGACCCTTTATCCGAGCACGCAACCTGGCAGGCCACAGGAAAAGAGGGGGGACGAGAGAGCGCCCCCCCTCCCTCCTGAACCGTACCAGGCCACATACCCTCAACATTGGGAGGATGCTTTGGGGGTCTGTGACCCCTCAAAGCACCTTGTCCCCATGTTGATAAGGACAAGGGCCTCATCCTCACAACCCTGGCCGTTGGTTGTGAGGGTCTGCGGGCGGGGGGCTTATCAGAATCTGGAAGCCCCCTTTAACAAGGGGACCCCCAGATCCCGCCCCCCCCCTGTTTGAAATGGTAAGGGGGTACAAAAGTACCCCTACCATTTCACAAAGAAAGTGTCAAAATGGTTAAATAAGACAAACACACTTTTAAAAAATTCCTTTATTAAAAATGAAAAAAAAATTTAAAAAAAGATTCCAGCGGTGCTAATCCACTCTTGCTATCCAGCGACGGATCTCCGGGGTCCAGCGATGGATGATCATATCCAGCGTCGGGGGATCTCTCAGTCCAGCGCTGTCCATACATCCTTCTTCTGTCTCCACTGCGGAGACACTGCAGAGAGCCCAGCGCTGACGTTTCTTATATTAGGAGGGCGGGGCCACCCGTCACCTGACCCCGCCCCCTCTGACGCTGGTGAAGGGAGCCAGGGGTTCCCCAGTGACGTGTGGGTGACCCCAACCCCTCTGATGTAACGGAAACATTCGTTACATCAGAGGGGGCGGGGTCACCCACACGTCACTGGGGAACCCCTGGCTTCCCTCTCCAGCGTCAGAGGGGCGGGGTCAGGTGACGGGTGGCCCCGCCCTCCTAATATAAGAAACGTCAGCACTGGGCTCTCTGCAGTGTCTCCGGAGTGGAGACAGAAGAAGGATGTATGGACAGTGCTGGACTGAGAGATCCCCCGTCGCTGGATATGATCATCCATCGCTGGACCCCGGAGATCCGTCGCTGGATAGCAAGAGTGGATTAGCACCGCTGGAATCTTTTTTTTATTTTTTTCATTTTTAATAAAGGAATTTTTCAAAAGTGTGTTTGTCTTATTTAACCATTTTGACACTTTCTTTGTGAAATGGTAGGGGTACTTTTGTACCCCCTTACCATTTCAAACAGGGGGGGGGGTGGGATCTGGGGGTCCCCTTGTTAAAGGGGGCTTCCAGATTCTGATAAGCCCCCCGCCCGCAGACCCTCCCAACCAACGGCCAGGGTTGTGAGGATGAGGCCCTTGTCCTCATCAACATGGGGACAAGGTGCTTTGAGGGGTCACAGACCCCCAAAGCATCCTCCCAATGTTGAGGGTATGTGGCCTGGTACGGTTCAGGAGGGAGGGGGGGGCGCTCTCTCGTCCCCCCCTCTTTTCCTGCGGCCTGCCAGGTTGCGTGCTCGGATAAAGGGTCTGATATGGATTTTTAGGGGGACCCCCACGTCAATTTTTTTTAAAAATTTGATGCGGGGTTCCCCTTAATATCCATATCAGACCTGAAGGGTCTGGTATGGATATTTAGGGGGACCCCCACATCATTTTTTTTTATTTGACTCGGGGTTCCCCTTAATATCCATGTCAGACCTGAAGGGCCTGGTAATTGAATTTAGGGGAACCCCCACGCTTTTTTTTTTTTTTTTTAATCAATGAATGAATTTAGCCGCAAGTGATTTTAAAAGACTTTTTTTCCTGCACAAATGACACTTTGTGCAGGGACAGTTCTAAGCCCCAGAAACATGCGCCCCTTTACAGGCATACTATAGATACCCCCAGCTACGAAATTTAAAGGAATATTACACTTTTATTGTTTCACTTTAATCATTATTAAAATCACTGCTCCTGAAAAAACGGCCGTTTTTAAAACTTCTTTTTGCATTGATCCATGTCCCCTGGGGCAGGACCCGGGTCCCCAAACACTTTTTAGGACAGTAACCTGCATATTACCCTTTAAAATGAGCACTTTAGATTGTGAACGTTCTAGTCCCATAGACTTTAATAGGGTTCTAAAGTTCACACGAAGTTTAGGTCTGTTCGCAGGTTCTGGTGCGAACCGAACAGGGGGGTGTTCGGCTCATCCCTACTCACTAGTGGAAACAGAGCCGAAAGCAGGAAACCTGCTTCTTTAGGAATGGAAAGTACATCTTTTGACTACTCAGATGCAGTGTCGGCTTTCTCCCAGCCAATAACTGGCTTTACAGCCTGGAAATAGGGCTGAACTAGGAAAAAGTTGAAGTCCGAGCTCTTCTGAGGTATCCTCAGATGGCCCACCATCATCCAGATGTCTGGGACGGATACTTGCTGTGTGGTGAGAGAATTCTCTTGAGGATGGGCCAGGAAGAGTTAACTCCTCTGGAGGAGATTGAGCCAATTGCTGCAATGGAACTGCTGTTGCTCGTTCCACTACGTATCACCTGCCCATCTTTTGAGTAGGAAAGCTTACCTGTTAACCCTCTGACTCTCTGTCTGCTGCATAGACTCTAAAACAGCTTTTGTAGACCAATTGGTTGGTAATGCTCAGCATTTAGGGGTTTGAGAGTTGGCGAATGTGAAGAACTATGTCTTTTCACGGACGAACCCTAGCATGGTATTCTGATCTGGTTGGGGCCTTCATAGGTTTGTTTATGTTGCCTTGATGTCTGCTTGGACTTCTTCTGGTGTACAAGGTTGAAATACATAAACGTACAAGTGCTCTCTTTTTTTTTTTTGTTTTACTCACCTGGCCAAGGGTGCTAGCTTAAATGTTGGAGAGGGTCTTGTTTGAGTGGTATACTGCTTATTTTAGGCAACAGACAGAAAAAGCAGGTAGAGAAATATAAAGGAATTCCTGAGTAAAGAAAAAGAAATAAATTACATTTACCGCAAAAAACAGGGTCCCCTCCAGGAGCTCCCTGCATAGGCAACCTCCTCAGATGACAACAGGCTGCCATGCTGAAAGCCCCCAGTAATAAACAATGGAGAGGAGAGGGACATCTGTGAAAGGTACAACCCTCTAAAAAATGATTTTAACAAACAAGAGCAAAAAATTTAAAATTTGTCCCTATTCAAGATGGCGACCACGACCTCAGGCCAGACTGCGCATGCATGGCCAGCGGCGCTAGGACCTATGTGGCCTGACTGACTCAGCCTGTTCTGTTGAGAATTGCCGGTATAAACTGTGCATGCGCCGTACGGAACAGCACAACAGCTAATTTGCCCATCAGCTGGGCTGACGTAACCAGGGCGCATGCACACATAGTAGGAGGTATCTCTCGATGGGAGATACCATTTCACAGGCACAATTTAAACCTATACAAACAGGGAGACTGTGCATCGCTGCTGCTGGAGGGCGGCTAGTGGCTGTGTTGAAGAGCTGGTTTTGTGTTGCAGTCCACACTTTCACACAGGCAAAACCGCTCATTCAACACAGCAAACCCACCCTGCAACACAGACAAAACCAGACCATCAGAACACTTTAAAGCCACCTCCACAACAGCGAGGCACAATGTGAGAACTACGGTCTCCCTCCACTGTTTGCATAGGTTTCAATTGTGGCCGAGAAATGGTATCTCCCATTGAGAGATGCCTCCTATGGTGCCCTAGCGTCCTGGTTACGTCACTCCAGCTGATCGGTAAATCAGCTGAAGTACAACTCTGTCCTGCGCATGCGTGCGCACTATTCGATTGGGGGCACGTCTCGACAGAACACCAGCTCCTGACGTCTACAAGCCGGTGCGAGGTGCGTGCCGCCCACTAGATTAACCTGGGATGAAGGTAAAATATCACAAGGAGAGGAAGGTGGTGGGGGAGGAAGAAAGCGAAAGAGAGAGAGGAATGCAAGGAAAGGAAAGTGAGAGAGAATGGATGACAGGAGGGAGAAATGGAAGGATAAGGCTAAGTGTAAAACAGATATAGCTGCTTTTTCTGCTGCAGGCTTGAGCAAATGCCAGTATATAAATGCAGATAGGAGCTCTTAGTTAAGAGACAACTGCTCTTCCAAAAGACCCACAGGACTTCCTATCTTATCAGTGCACGTAACTGCCCAAGAATAGGGACTGCACCTGGGAGAGGCTCAAACCCAGCTGGATGCTGCAGACTATAGAGGTAAGGGATGTTGGACCACCATTCACTGACCATGAGGAATGAAGAAAAAAAGGAGAATTCTGGGAGTGCACTAATCCTTTTATTTTATAATATTCACTGGTCCTGAGGGAGGAGCCAAGGCAGAGCTTGTCACAGGTATGCCCCTATGGAGGCACCAGAAAAGAACATATTCCAGCAAAGTGGTAGATATCATACAATGGAACAGATTCTTGGTATTGCATTACAAATATCCATCCATGTAATTATGCCAACACGTTTCGACACATACAATTGTAGTCTTCTTTGGGGGGATTCTTATTCTAGGGAATATATTTAAAAAAAAACTCATAATTTTGACACTTCCTATAATGCAAATATATTCTGTAAGTGCTAATCGGAATTGAAGAGCTGTGACTTATAGCCAGAGTCTTTTTCTAAAATAAATTGGTTTCAATGATCCAGGAACCTTCATGTGTCATCTCCACCTCCTCCAGGCAAGCTCCAGCCCCAGAGGTCTTGCAAAGAGTCACACACTTGGACCTTCAGAGAAAGAAATGAGGAGCAGCACCTGTGATGCATTTCCCAAATAGTCACAATGAATAAGTAAATAGAAAGTATTCAAAGACTAATTTTATACATTTTCAGAAGTGTTAAGCAACCCCAGACCAGTTTATTTTAACCCAAATTTTTAATTATACAAATCACAAATATGTTACCAATATTACAGATGTATTAATTTGTGTCATTAGCTGTCAATTAGTTATTCATAATATATTAATTTATTAATCTAGTACAATATGTAACAATACCATAGCACACCATAATATGGGTGGTGAAAAATATAGAATAAATATGAAATCAAAAAGTGGTCTATAATGTAGTGAAAATGTGAGAATATTAACATGATGATGCATTATTATTAATTAAAAGAAACAACAAACAGTGAATGTATGGGTGTTGATTAGATGTGATTATTGTGTTTGGTAATCAAGTAAAATAAGTGAAAATAGATTAAGTTCCAAACAAAAAAGCATAAAAAAATGATATTGTAAAAATTTGAGCATGTGAAAAAGCATATGAATATTGTGAGTCAGATCATAATAATTTAAAAAAGCAACAAAATGTGTCTCAATGTAAAAACCACTATATCAATCTAAAATTGGGTAAAAATACCTTATAATTGCGCAATTACCTTAACTGGTGAAGTGAATTAATTATGACCAGAAGTTTATGTTATAATGCCATACCGGCCACAATATATGGCTCAGGTGATAATATACCAGGATAAAGACATATCTATATTAAATATAAAAAACAATAATCAAAGTGATGTGTAAAACATCACAATATGATAAATGTAACAGCATTTGGTATAAACAAAATAGTAATAGTTAGAAAAAAAAACTGGTCTGGTATTTACCACTTGCTTCAAATTTCAATGTTTCCTGTGAATATATGCCAGCAGCTCTCCTGAGATCATCTCACGATCCACTGGAGGGTGTGTGCTTAAGTGGTGTCCATACAAATTGGTTGCAGGTGCTGCATATTCCCCCCTACTCCCTGTCCTGGCCGCCCTGATTGCAGCCGCCGCATGGCTCCCTTGGCATTCCGGAAGTCCTGGGACCCGGCCTCTGCTGCCACCTCCATTTCAATTGCTGCATAGTGAAGTCGCACACACACGAGACCTAGTTGCGCATGCGCAAGATGCCGCTAAACCTCCGACAGTGATCAAGGGACGCCGCCAGCATGGTGCTACTCCCCCCAGAGGCCAAAGGTGGACAGCTGGCACTGCTGAGGGAACATATTAAAGTGGACCTTCAGTCTTTTGGATTGTAAAACATTTTTTTTCTGCCAGTAAATACCTTATACAGCCCACTTCCTGTTTTTTTTCTGGTAAAAAGCCTAGGCTTATGACATCATGCACAGCTCTCTCTCTCTCGCTCTCTCACTCTCGTGAGAGTTTGTGAGGAAGGGCGGGCATTAGTCATAAGAGGGCCAATGGAAGCTGCAAAGCTGGAGGTGTGCCTCTGTGTGTCTGTGTAAATTAAGGAAGTGAACAAGCAGCAGCTTCAGCTGCCCACAGTTAAAATGGTTGCAGCCAGACTCAGTAGAGGGAGATTTCTGCAGCATATTTGGCAAGTACAGAATCAAAGTATATATAAAATAATATGCAAAGTGGTTGGAGGGAAGCTTCGGAATGGCAAAGATGTTTTTATTACAAAATATGTGAGCAGACTGCAGTTCCTCTTTAAGAGAGACTTGTGGGGTGGAACCCATGGCTCCCCACCATGCCGGGAAGCCCAGTGAAGGCCATTACCTACCACGGAAGATGCAGAGTAGACCACGAAGATTACCCAGTCACTGAAACATAGAGAAATGATCATTTATAGTACAATACAACATATTTGATGGCTATTATTGTATACAATCTTATATTAATTTATTCAAATAAAAACCTATTTTGAAATGACCTTTTTTAAAGAGCTGTAGGTATGTCAAGATTTCTCTAATCATCTTTCTTTGTTTAAAAATCTTATGAACAAAAGAAGATTAGTCTTATTTTAGTGGGTTTTTCCTGATGCAAATCCTTTCAGAAAAAGAACATATGAGATGGATTCATTCAGTCCAGAAAAAGTGGTAGCCTGTAATCTGAAAATCCATCTTTGCTCATGCTGGAGCAATATTTTGTTCCAATCACCGCCTCGATCTGGAATGTGTATTCGATCGAGAGTGGCGAAGGTTACTTTGGGCATTCTCTTTTTACTCATTGACACAAAAAGTAAATCAGTAAATAAAAAAGAAAGACACCGTGAAAAAAATCCTTTATCCTTTGTGACAGAGCGAGGCTCTGTCCCTATAAAATTGGAGGAAAAAGGGATCTCCAACCCTGTGTCCAGGTCTTGATAACGAGCAGGGTGTGTGCCCAGCTGCACACAGCCTATATAACGAAGGGGCTGTTGGGAGTAGAGGGTGTAGGATGGTGGAGTGTGAGCAGTGGTTTGCCCTGTGGGAGACTGTAGTCCGTGTAAGGGACTGGGAAAGGCTGACAACCTTGAGAGTCAGGAAGACTAAGGAAGTCGGTGAGTCCAGGGGGCTAGAAAGAGTTGACAAATCTGTTGGGAGCAAGCAGAGGAACTGTTAACAATTGAGAGCCAGGTGGCTTGGTATGTTCATTTGTGTGCTGAATGAATTTAAACCCCTGCGTGGGATTACTGGATGAACTAAATATTTTTGTTTTCTTATAATAAACGTGGGCTACCAGGCCCTTAACCATAAAACGCCTGCCTGATGTAGACTAAAACGTGCATCTACCAATTGTGCTTAATCACCCCAACATTACAAGTGGTGGAGAATGCGGGCACAAGACGGTGGAATCCGGGTCCTTGCTCTACAGTAAGTCGCATCAGGAACTACTGCTAACTGTGTGTGGCAGCCAGGCGAACAGCATTGTGCAAAAGGCATTGCGTGTTGCAGGTGGTGTACCTGTGAATGAAAAGGCAAATTTTTTTTTTTTTCTATGAACTGTTTGTGTGCATGAGACAGCACAATCTGTGTGTGCAGCTGAGGAGAGCTTGCACAAGAGAAAAGCAACTTGCTTTAAAGTGACAGTGTTAAATTTTTTGCTGGAAGGCCCAAAAGTCTGGTGGAGAGACTGCAAAGATGAAGCAAGGGTTTGAGCCTGCTGGAGAGTATTGCAGACTGTTTTTTGCTACACCAACCCCAGTTAAAGGGGACGTGCATATTGTTGCCCCTAACAACGCTGGTGCAAGCAGGCCAGCTATCAATGTGCAGAAGCCTAATTTTGAAAGAAGATGCAATTGGGGAAGCCCTGTTAAGGCTCTGAAACAAGAGCGCTGTTTGCGGTGCAGAGAGTGGGGTCATGTTGTCGCCACATGCCCATTGTCTCTGTCTCTGTCTCCAATACAAATTGACACGGCCGGACAAAAGTCTACAACAATGTTTGGGAAGCCTGATTTGTGTTCCAGGAGTGATCAACATGCTGAACGGAAGTTGAAGTATGTGGTTGCCCGTAGCAACCGTGGTAATGTGAAGGCTGCAGACGACCACGTGAGAAAAGTATGGCCTGCAGAGGATGGTGGCAAGGTGAAAGCAACAATGCTTCAAGGAGTGCAAAATCGCTGCATTTGGGAGAGTCAAAGTACAGCTGGAAGAGTGCCATCTCCCTTGGCAACAAGAGATGGGGTGTTAACCGGAAGGAGGAGCTACAGTGGAGATGTGGAGCGGCGTCCCCCTAAAGATACGTACAGAAATGTGCCATGCCTGGAATGTGGTCAACGGAGGCATGGTATTTTTTCTTGTCCCAGGTTATGGAACATGCCTGGAGATGTGGTTACTGGGCAGAAGTCTTTGTCCGCAAGCCCAGATTTTTGTGCAGACATGTTTTCAGTCACCTCTGGCAACAGTGAGGAAGTACCTGTTGTGCTTGCAGGGGGTGCTAAGGAGACAGAAGTGGCTGCTGCAGTTTCGTTCCATGGCCACCAGGGAGAGTTGGCCAGTAAAAGCGCGATAAAGGAGAGACCACGTACTCAAATGAAGCCAGAGTTACCTGCTACAGATTATGGTAAGACTGTTGCAGTTTGTGGGACTGATCCCGGTGAAGTGGGAGTATATCCGGCTGGAAGATCAGCAGAAGGTGTAAAAATGGACTTGCTGCAGTGTGCTACCCTGAGTAGTGGGGAGACACGGGTTGAAGCTCAACCTGCAGCAAGGTTAAGAACTCAAAAAGACTGGACTCTGTGTGTGCCTGGTGTAATCCACCAGAGTCCTGGAAGTGGTAACCTAGGGGTGACCAATACAGTTTGTATGCCAGGTTCCCTAGTGACAGGTGCTACAGAGATGCCCAGGGAAACCTACCAGGAGCCCGCAGTGGTGAGGCGCGTGGTGTCCCAGGACAACTGTGGAGCCGCCCTAATGGGAAAAATAATGCCTTTGGAGAGGAAGGGTGGTGTGCTGAGTGGTACACGGGGTGCTGAGTGTACTGACCAAAAACAGGCTGTTAAAGCTTATAACACTGCTATGTCTATGAATGCTGATGGTAAAGGTATTGCCGATGCTAAATGTACTTATTCTGATTTGTTCAAAAGTAATGAGGAAAGAGTGATGTCTCCCTTGGCAACCAGACGCAGAGCCACAGGGTTGTCCATGGAAGTCTCAGGGGCCCTCCATGCGTTTGAGCCAGAGATTTTCCAGGACAGCACTGAATTTGCTCTGGTGGAACAGACTGGGTCTACACCATGCAGTGATAGTTTGTGTGAGCAGTCTGTTTACCATATGTGTAACCCAGTTGGTAAAGGGTTAAGTCCACTGGCCAAAGCTGAAGGTACACAGCTGAGTGTGCTTGCACCCCAGAAGCAAGGTGGTGATGGTGTATTGCAGCCTGCCTTGTTTGATGAAGCATTAGCAAAGAGTAAAAGCATGTCGTCAAAATGTGATTTATATAGAACTGACAAAGGTACTGATTGTGCTGCAGAATCCCAGGTGCCTCCTAAAGCAGATGATGAGGTACTGCTGAGCCCTCATTATGGAAGCACAATGGATTGGGACAGTTGGGCCAAACAATTACTAGCCATGTTAGACAAGGCTATGTTGAGTGACAGGGGTGTGAATACAACAACTGCTATGCCAGACAGGGAGATTGCAGAGCGACCGATGGTTGAGGGTGCGTTGGTCACTGCAAGGGATGTTTCCCTCCAGTCGGAAGGACCAGATCTGGGCGCATGCATGGCAGATGTGGTGCTCACAACCCAGCCGCTAAATGTCAAGTGTCAAGGTGACACAGTAATAAATTTTGACTTGCAGAGGCTTATTGGTGAGTTAGAGGGGATGAATGAGAGACATGCATCTAACAGTGTTCCAGAGGAGCATCAGGCTGTGATGGATACCTCCAGTGAGGTGGAGGCCCCCTTAAATGTCGTGGCCCCTCACACTGCAGTGAATGAGCCCCTCTATGTCTCTGATAAGGGAAAGGTCCCCAAAAATGTTTTGCATATTGATGTGGAGTGTGTAGAATTTACAGATATGCTAGTAGAACTGTTTGAACTGATGAAAGCACATTCCTTGTACACCTGGGTGCCTCTGTTACAGTCAGATGTGGTAATGCTGCATGGTACCAAAGGATGGAGCCAGGTAATGCAAGCTGTGCTGGGTAACATTAATCGCCAGTGGAACTGGGTGGTATGGTGCTTAATAGTCTGGAAAGTGATGTCACAGTTCCCTGTGAGAGTGCTTCCGGATACGGTTCAGTACGGAAGGCGCTCTAGGGGGCTGCTGGAGACATCAGAGGTCTCTCCGCCTGATGCAGTGATAGACATGTCTGCTGGTGCAGTCCGAGGTGCGGCTGAGCAGGGTATAGTAAATGGTGTGGATACTGCGTCACCCGCTAGACCTCGTAAGAAGGAAGGGCCAGATATGGACACGGCAGAAGCAGAGATTCTGTCTATCACCTGCAGAGAGGTACAAGTTTGGGTACCCGGAGACTCTCTCAAATATAGAATGGAGAGGAACAAAAATTGTGACATGGAAAAGTGTGAGCTGGCAAAGCTTGGTACTGGTGAAAATAGGTCATGCATTGTTCAATGTCAATTGTTAGGACAATTGCCCACACAGATTTGGACAACAGGTGGAGTGAAGCCTTATGAAGATCCCATAGGGGATAGCTGCTCACCTGTGTGTTGTCCCTCCTTGGGCCCGGCCCTAACAAATCCCGAGCAAGAAAGAACTGACAGTATTGGTAATTGGAGAAATGGTGGTGTATTCCTGAATGTTAGTTTAAATAATGGCCTTGATATGAACATGAATAATTTCTTGGAAAATGAGCGTGATACACAGATGTTAAGCTCTGGGGAGTTGGTGGTCAAGGGTAAAGGCAAAAGAGTTGGTAAACCGAAGAGACCTGTTGTGATGGGGAACACAGGTACCAGTGAGGGAAAAGGTAGTTCCTCATCAGTTGTAGTGTCTGAAGCAGGTTCCCTACGGAATCTGGAAACAGAGTTGAAAGGAAGTAGCAGGAAAGGCGGTGGGCCACCAGAAAATAAATGGGAGCTCAGGAACCCCAAGGACAGAGGAAGTAGGCTGCGGATACAGAACTGTAGGACCCCGTTGAGATCCAGGGTAAGGCATGCCTGGAAGCACACCCGGAAAAAAGGTTGGGCCTACGTGGCTGACAGCCAGCACAGAGGTGTCCCAACCATCATGATGGGTGCTGGTGTTCCTCCCTCCGGATCGAAACAAAGGGGGGGGATATGTGACAGAGCGAGGCTCTGTCCCTATAAAATTGGAGGAAAAAGGGATCTCCAACCCTGTGTCCAGGTCTTGATAACGAGCAGGGTGTGTGCCCAGCTGCACACAGCCTATATAACGAAGGGGCTGTTGGGAGTAGAGGGTGTAGGATGGTGGAGTGTGAGCAGTGGTTTGCCCTGTGGGAGACTGTAGTCCGTGTAAGGGACTGGGAAAGGCTGACAACCTTGAGAGTCAGGAAGACTAAGGAAGTCGGTGAGTCCAGGGGGCTGGAAAGAGTTGACAAATCTGTTGGGAGCAAGCAGAGAAACTGTTAACAATTGAGAGCCAGGTGGCTTGGTATGTTCATTTGTGTGCTGAATGAATTTAAACCCCTGCGTGGGATTACTGGATGAACTAAATATTTTTGTTTTCTTATAATAAACGTGGGCTACCAGGCCCTTAACCATAAAACGCCTGCCTGATGTAGACTAAAACGTGCATCTACCAATTGTGCTTAATCACCCCAACATTACACCTTTTAAAAAAAAATAACCAATGTCCCTTGATGTCTGTTCTGCCCTCACTATGTGTTTGAAGTACAAGGCTTGGCAGACGGCTAACAACTTCCCAAAAAAGACTCAGGTGGAAGGGCTACCAGCTGTAATTTTTACTGAGTAGTTTGTAAAACTGCAAAACACAAATTATAAAATATGCTTTAGCGTTTAACATTACATTACAAAATGCAAATAGTGCAGTGTTGCCAACCATCTGTATTTTTACTGGCAGCCAGTAAAAAACAGACACTTTTCTCCTGCCAGTAAATGCCAGTGACAGGAAAAGGTTGGCAGTAAAAAATATGGCTGTGATGCATCCGAGTGCCTGCTACAGTGTGTTTGGGTGGCGCAGGAGGGCATCTGATGGAGGCAGTCCCTTAACGTGTTGTGTTATGTTATGACGCAAAAGGAGTCCGAGAGGAGCATCCAGACCCTCGTGTGTCTATCTGTCAGTGTTGTTTGGACTATTGGGACCACCTGGCAAAGAGAGAGACTATGTTTTTCGTCCTAATATCTACCATAAATCCCACTGATAATTGCATATTGTACTTGTCTGTAGCCTAAATACACTTAAAACTGTCATTTTGTAACTTTTGGAAATGCAGTAAAAACTTGGCTGTGACAGTAAATTTTGGGTGTCATGTCAGAAAAATTAAATCTGGTAGGTTGGCAACACTGAAATAGTGACAGGTAGGGGTTCAACGGATCAAAAAACTCATGAATCAGATCGTTCCTTAGATCAGAGTCACAGATCGGATCATTTTTCGGATCAGCAAATAATAATTGAATTTGCAAAAACCTGTGAAAATGCCACCACCATATAGTCCCCACTGCAATATACATCTCCCCCACTGTAATATCCACGTCATCTCCCACAATGTAATATTGGCTGAGCATGGATGGGTATGGCTGGGTATTGGCAGGGTAAGTATTGGCAGGATGGGTATTGGCAGGGTATTTCAAAGTATTGGCAGGGTATTGGCAGGGTATTGGCAGAGTATTGCTGGGTATTGCAGATTATTGGCAGGGCATTGCAGAGTGCAGCGGTTCTTGGGCAGGTACCCGGGCTTACAGGATGTCCTGAGGCAGGCCAGGAAAGTCTGTGTGCATTTCTGCCGGTCATATAATGCTAGTGCTTGGCTGGCTGACCTCCAAAAGGAATTTAACCTGCCCAAGAACCGCCTAATCTGTGACATGCCCACCAGGTGGAACTCAACGTTGGCCATGCTGCAGCAGCTGCGCACGCAGCAGAGGGTCATCAATGAGTACATGTGCGACTATGGCACCAGGACAGGGTCAGGGGCGCTTGTTTTTTTTCTCCACACCAGTGGGTCATGATTAGGGATACAGGGTGGTGAGCAGTAACAGTGCATGCATCAGTGACACTGTCCCTCTTGTCCACCTGTTGGAGCACACGCTGCGTGGAATAATGGACAGGGCACATGAGGTAGAACAGAGGTAGGAAGAGGAGGACTTCCTTACCTCTCAAGACCCCCTTTTATCCAGAGAATGTTCCTGCTGGCCCGCTGATCACACAGGAAGAGCAGGAGGAGGAGGATTGTGTCTGTATGGAGGTGAAGCCTGACACTCAGCATCAGTAGCAATCTTTAAGGGATCATTTATAGTCCCAAGAAACACATGGACTTGTACGTGGCTGGGAGCAGGTGGCTGTGGATCATGTCATCCTTAATGACCCAGAGGACTGCGGACTGAATGCCTGTCAGAAACCATGAATCAGACTGAGACAGAAGTACAATTAAATCACACTTGTTTATTAATAAAAATAAAAAGGTAAATAGAAAAAGCGTAGTCAAAGCATAGCCAGAGTCCAGTAACCGCATAGACTAGTCAGTCAGGCCAGAGTTCAATAACCAGATCGGGTAGTCAGCGAGGCCAGAAGTCAGGGATCCATGTAGAGCAACAGCAAGCAGGATAAGGAGCCAGAAGGGATGTCAGCAAGCCAGTCTTTAAACAAACCGCAGGAGATGGATCCTTGTGATGTGACCAAGGCGAAGGCAGAGGTGAAGTGAGCTGGATGGCTTTAAGTAGGCAGGTCAGATGAGCATCATCAGGAACAGCTGGTAACTGTGGAGAGAGAAGAGAGCTGGCAATTAGCCGACAGCTGAGCAGCCAGCCCAGAGAAGGAAGGGCTAAGCCAGCCCTGATAGTACCCCCTCCTCAATGACCCCTCTCCCTCGGGCTTGAGGGGAAACCATCTATGGAACTTGTGGAGGAGGACAGGGGTATGTACGTCAGAGGATGAAACCCAGGAGCATTCCTCCGGACCGTACCCCTTCCAATGCACCAGGTACTGTATGCGCCCATGGAACCTACGGGAGTCAACAATGGATTGTACCTCATACTCCTCATGGTTCTCAACCTGAATAGGGTGAGGACATGGCATCGAGGTGGTAAATCGGTTACAGACCAACGGTTTCAATAAGGAGACATGAAACACATTTGAGATGCGCATACTAGGAGGAAGGTCCAACGCGTAAGCCACTGGGTTAATCCTGCGAAGGATATGGAAAGGCCCAATAGGCCGAGGTGCAAAATTCAGTGAGGGAACATGAAGCCAGAGGTTGCGACCCTGTCCCCAACCTGGTAGAAAGGCGCAGGCAGGCGTCTGTGGTCAGCATGGAGTCTGTACCTATCATTAGCATAACGCAAAGCCTCCTGGACTTGTACCCAAGTGGAACGAAGACCACGGAGATGCTCCTCTAACGCAGAAATACTCTGCGGAACAAATGAGTCAGGCAACATGGAAGGTTGGAAACCATAATTCGCCATAAATGGAGACAATCGGGAGGCAAAATTCAAGGCACTGTTGTTAGCAGACTCTGCTCAAGGTAATAGGTCTGACCAGTTGTTATGATGGTCAGAAATATAGCAACGTAGGAATTTCTCCAAGGACTGATTGGCTCATTCTGCGGCCCCATTAGACTGCGGGTGATATGCAGAAGAGAACGCAAGCTGGATTGCCAACTGTGCACAAAAGGCTCGCCAGAACCAGGAGACAAACTGACTGCCCCTATCCGAGACAATCACCTTTGCTAGCCCATGTAAGCGAAAGTTCTCCCGAGCAAAAATGGAAGCCAGTTCCTTAGAGGTGGGTAACTTCTTAAGTGGAATACAATGACACATCTTTGAGAACCGGTCAACCACCATAAGGATAACAGTGTTTCCTTGGGAGTTGGGCAATTCCACAATGAAATCCATAGACAGGTGAGTCCAGGGCCTCTCTCCATTGGGTATGGGTTGTAGGAGGCCCACTGGAAGGTGTCATGGAGTCTTAATCTGAGCACACACGGGACAGGCAGCTACGAAGGCAGTAACATCAGCCCATAGACTAGGCCACCAGAATTGTTGGGAGATGGCCCAAATGAGTTGATTCTTCCCAGGATGGCCAGCTGCCTTGGGAGAATGGTAAGTCTGGAGCACTGCAGTACGGAGACTCTCTGGGACAAAGCAGCGGTCACAAGGTTTATCAGGAGGAGCATGGACCCGAGCAGCAAGAATTTTGTCACCCAAAGGAGAAGTAAGACTGGTGCGAACCGTAGCCAAGATACGATCAGGAGGAATCATTCCTTCCAGTAATAGGAGTATGAGGTACAATCCATTGTTGACTCCCGTAGGTTCCGTGGGTGCATACAGTACCTGGTGCATTGGAAGGTGTACGGTCTAGAGGAACGCTCTTGAGTTTCATCCTCTGACGCACATGCCCCTGTTCTCCTCCGCAAATTCCATAGACGGTTTCTGTCAGGGCTGACTTAGCCCTTCCTCCTCTGGGCTGACCGCTCAGCTGTCGGCTAATTGCCAGCTCTCTTCTCTTTCCACAGTTACCAGCTGTTCCCGATGATGCTCGTCTGACCTTCCTATTTAAAGCCTTCCTGCGCACTTTTTCATTTGCCTTCGCGTTGGTCACATCACAAGGAACCATCTCCTGCTGTTTGTTTCAAGACTGGCTTGCTGACATCCCACCTGGCTTCTTATCCTGCTTGCGGTTGCTCTCCTTGGATCCCTGACTTTCGGCCTGGTTGATTACCCGATCTGGTTAATAAACTTTGGACTGGCTGACTACCCAATCTGGCTACAGGACTCTGGCTATGCTTGACTACGCTTTTTTCTATTTACCTTTTTATTTTTTATTAATAAACAAGTCAGTATGGCACCAGGTTGAAGGTCAATTATGCAATCATAAGGCTGTTGTGGAGGCAAACTACCTGCTTGAACTTTATCAAAGACATCGCTAAAATCGCGGTACTCCTCCGGCAGGGAGGGGAGTGAAGAGGTGCACAGGACCTTAGATACCTTCAGGAAGCATGTCTCACTGCATTGTGGTGACCAGGAGAAAACCTCAGCATAGAGCCAATCAAAAGTGGGGTTGTGCCTCTGTAACCAAGGATAACCAATAACCAGTGAAAACCTGGGTGAGGAAATAACTTGG
The DNA here is from genome assembly GCF_037356315.1 of Lithobates pipiens. Taxonomy (NCBI): domain Eukaryota; kingdom Metazoa; phylum Chordata; class Amphibia; order Anura; family Ranidae; genus Lithobates; species Lithobates pipiens. Next base: position 159,058,561 of record NW_027507790.1, read on the forward strand.
AATTGGATTATCTCATGGTGAAGAGCCCCTACGGCCATGGACAATGGAACCGTCTCATAAGTCACATGGGCAGACTGTAAAGGTCTCCTGTCAAAAGCCTCAATGGCAAGTGGAGTGTCACGGAGCTGCAGTGGAATAGAGTGCTGCGAAACAAATGCAGCATCAATGAACAGGCCTGCAGCCCCAGAGTCGATTTGAGCCCGTATCTCGATGGACGACTCAGCCCAAGAAAGGGTGATCAAAACCAGGGGCTTATCCTTCTGGATAACTGGGGACGAAAAAAATCTGTCCATGACAGGACCTCAAGGTTCGGGCGTTCCCTAGAGGGGTAGGACAAGACTTCAAAAAGTGACCTGCCTGGCCACAATAAAGGCACAATCTCTCCCTTCTCCTAAAGGCTCTCTCATCCGCAGAGAGACACGTGAAGCCCAGGTGCATGGGTTCATCTTCACTGACCGACATGGTACCTTGAGGCATGGGAGGTGAGGGAGGCATGGGTGGGACTACAAAGCTCAGAGGCAAACGTACAGGAGGCTTCCGCAAGTGCATCTTAAGAGAAAGTCTTTTTCTGAGTCTGGAGTCAATGAGGATGGCAAACGAGATCAAGCTCTCCAGCTCAGTGGGTATATCTCGATGTCCTTGATGAAATCCGAGAGACCATGAGAAAAAGCAGCCATGAGGACCTCATTGTTTCAAGCAACCTCTGCTACCAAAGTACAGAATTCAATGGCGTCGTTGGCAACAGTTCTTGTATTCTGTTTTATGGGCATGAAGCACTTGGCAGCAGAAGCGGAGCGTGCGGGAACGTCAAATACCCTTTTAAAGGAGGCCACAAACTGAGGGTAGCTCAAGACAACAGGTTTTTGCGTCTCCCATAGAGGGTTAGCCCAGGCTAAGGTTCTCTCAGAAAAAAAAGATATCATGAAAACCTACTTTGGGTCTGTCCTTGGGAAACGCCTGGGGCAGCAACTCGAAAGTATATCTGAACCTGAATGAGAAACTCTCTGCATTGAACTGGATCGCCCCCAAATCGCTGGGGAAGTGGAGCGGAACCAGACATACCTCTTATAGAGGTAATACTCAATGCGGGTGCCTGCACAGAGACTGATGCAGCAGCAGGGATGGCCTGCGACTCAGGTTGTACCGGAGCAGCCACCGCGGGGGATTCCAGGTGAGCCGTGCGATTCAGGAGCGTTTGTAACGCCACGGCAAACTGATCCATGCGGGGATCTTGCTCATCCAATCTGGAAAAAATATTACCAACAAGTGGATTGACTGTATCTTCTGAATTCATGGCCTTCGTCTACTGTCAGAAACCATGAATCAGACTGAGACAGAAGTGCAATTAAATCACACTTGTTTATTAATAAAAATAAAAAGGTAAATAGAAAAAGCGTAATCAAAGCATAGCCAGAGTCCAGTAACCGGATAGAGTAGTTAGCCAGGCCAGAGTTCAATAACCAGATCGGGTAGTCAGCCAGGCCATTAGTCAGGGATCCAAGTAGAGCAACAGCAAGCAGGATAAGGAGCCAGAAGGGATGTCAGCAAGCCAGTCTTTAAACAAACCGCAGGAGATGGTTTCTTGTGATGTGACCAAGGCGAAGGCAGAGGTGAAGTGAGCTGGATGGCTTTAAGTAGGCAGATCAGACGAGCATCATCAGGAACAACTGGTAACTGTGGAGAGAGAAGAGAGCTGACAATTTCCCGACAGCTGAGCAGCCAGCCCAGAAAAGGAAGGGCTAAGTCAGCCCTGACAATGCCTCAGCAAACCTACACTGCATGGCCTCCCTGATCCTGCAAAGCCTGCGGAAGGATCCTCGTATTCGTCGGATCAAGGAGGGGGATCATTACTGGCTGGCAACCCTCCTTGATCCACATTACAAGGGTAAGGTTGCGGACTTTATCTTGCCATCGCAGAGGGAGCAGAGGATGAAACAACTTTGGGAGGACTTGCAGAAAGGTCTGTACAACACGTTCCCAGAGACTGGGAGGTTACAAATTCCTGTTCCTGCACAGCGTGTTTCTGAGGCTTTGGTAAGTCAAAGGAGCGGTGGAGAAGGTGGCTGTCAGACCGATGCATTCAGAATGTTTTAGTCTGCAGCCCCAAGGTATGATCAGTTCCAGCAACCATCGCCAGTGTCTGTTTAACATGGTGCAAGAATACCTAGGGGCAAGATCAGATTTGGACACCTTTCCCACCGAAAATCCTCTGGGTTACTGGGTCTTGAGGATGGATCACTGGCCAGAGCTTGCACAGTATGCAATTGAGCTACTGGCCTGTCCTGCATCCAGCGTTATTTCCGAACACACATTCAGTGCTGCTGGAGGCTTTGTAACTGATCACAGGGTGCACCTGTCTACCTACTCCGTTGATCGACTGACCTTCATTAAAATGAATCAGTCTTGGATCACGACCAGCTACCAAGCACCTGATGTTGATGTAACTGAATAATTTTTTGGGAAATGTCAGATCCCTTCAAGACTGCCTATGCTGATGCTGAGCGACTATCCTGTTATGCTGAGTGACTATCCTCTTCCTCCTCAATGATCATGCTGATAGCTTATAAGAACATTTTTGGTTCTGGGCACCGCCACCAGTGGCTAAGGCCCAATTTTTCAGCCCCTGTTTAACAGGGGTGTGTAATTACAATTTTTGATGCAATACTTTGCAGCAGGGCTCATTCCTCTGCTCCAACTAGAGTATCTGTAAGGAGTTGCAGTGTTGTGCAAGCAGCACCAGTGCCTAAGGCCCAATTTTTCAGCTCCTGTTTAACAGGGGCGTGTAATTACAATTTTTGATGCAATGCTTTGCAGCAGGGCTCATTTCTGTGCTCTAACTAGAGTTTCTGTGAGGTGGTGTAGTGTTGTTACACCAGTGCCTAAGGCCCTATTTTTCTGCCCCTGTTCAACAGGTGCATGTAATTACAATTCTTGATATAATATTTCACAGCAGGGCCCTTTCCAGCGCCCACCAAGAGTAACTGTGAGGACTTACAGTATTGTGGCACCAGTACCAGCACCACCAAAGGCCCAATTTTTCTACCACTGTTCAACAACGGCCTGCAATTACAATTCTTGATATAATAGTTCTCAGAAGGCGTTCCAGCACCCACCAAGAGTAACTGTGAGGGCTTACAGTGTTGTGGCAACACCAAAACCTTAGGCTCAAATTTCTGCAAAACATATAGGGCAGGCCCATACTTTCAAACATAAAACTTACAAACGACTCCTACTTGTAAACGGAAGGAGACAACAGGAAGTGAGATGAAATCTACCCCTAGGAAGGGAAATTCTCTCCTGTAAGGGTTGATATGGGAAAAACGTGTCTCCTCTCCACCGATGCTTTATCACCAATCCTTGTTTCACTAAAAAACCCAAATTTTCTAAAAACATTTGTCATTGGGACAGAAAGTCAGGTGAAATCTTCTGAAGAGGTGCACAGACAAACAAATGTTACAGGGGTGATAACCTTTCCCTATGTTTTCAAAAAGCTACACTTTAAAAATGTACCAGTTCAAAATTACAAACAGAGTCTACTTAACAACAAACCTACAGTCCCTGTCTTGTTTGCACCACCTGTATACTGCTGTTCAGAGTATATAGGGCCTTTCTTTAATTTGGGTGCAGGGTTCCCCTTTAATATCCATACAAGACCCAAAGGGCCTGGTAATGGATTGGGGGAGGTACCCATGCCGTTTGTCTCACTGATTTTCATCCATATTGCGGGACCAGACATTACATTAAAGCCACAAGCAGTTTTAAATTACTTTTATTTCTTTAAAAATGTAATTTTGTGCAGGGACTGTTCTAAGCATGGGAAACACGTGCCTCTTTACAGGCATACTGTAGACACCCCCCACGTATGATATTTAAAGAAATATTTCACTTTTTTTCACTTTAAGCATCATTAAAATCAGTGCTGACAAAAAAAATTTAGTTTTTAAAACTTTTTTTTGCATTGATACATGTCCCCTGGGACAGGACCCGGGTCCCCAAACCCTTTTTATAACTTGTATATTAGCCTTTAAAATTAGCACTTTTGATTTTGAACGTTCGAGTCTGATAGACTTTAATGGGGTTCTAACGTTCGCATGAACTTTCGGTCCATTCGCAGGTTCTTGTATGAAATGAACAGGGGTTCGGCTCATCCCTAGTGCAGAGATACAAACATAACTGTAGGTGCCCTCCAGTATGATGGACTAGTGAATGTAGCTGTTAGAGATGACGCCATGTTTCAGACTCATACTTCTTAATCAGAAGACAAGTGTAATAAAGTAGTAATTGTAAGTAGTAAGTGTAAGAACGAGCTCACCATGAAAAGGGGTATTCTCAAATCTGTTGGTCCTGTCAGCAAAGCATCAGCAATGTGAGTGCTGCTGCTGACAGGAAGTTTAAATAGCCAGTAAGGCTAATACAAACAGCTGAGCACAGGTTGCATTAAGCACCGACTCAGGTGTGGCCGATGAGGCAGAGTATTGCGCCACAAAGTGGCTGCAACAATCTGCCTCGGAGTACCCTGACGGAACGGTGCCGCGTCACCGGCGCACGTGTAGCCCACCCCTCTGAGCCCCAGGCTGGGACACAAGTTCACCACATGCTCCTCTGGTCATACGATCTGGAAAGACAGGCAGCCACACACAGTTATAACCAGTGTTAATTTTGTCAGCAAATTTCGATTTAGTTTTAGTTTTAGGATTAAATGCCATTTTTGTTTTAGTCCAATTTTAGTCTTCTGGCAGTGTTTTAGTTTTAGTCATAGTCTTTGACTAAAATGCCATTTTATTTTGAGTCCTATTTTAGTCATCGTATTTTAGTCGAAAATGACACAGTTCCACACCCTCTGCACAGTACACAGCCCCGGTGTGTGGCTGCCTGTCTTTCTGGATTGTATGATGAGCTTCTCAGTGTGGAGGATCATGTCTTTATTCAGCCTGCCTGCATACTGCACCGCTATCCAGGGAGAGGAGGTGAGCGCTGTGGGGGGAACAGAGAGGCGGAGGTGCGGGGGGGCGGCATTTCGCTATTGGGAGGGGAAGCAGGTTTCAGAGGATTGGTACCAGCTGTGGCACCCCCCAATACCGCACCCGGGGAACGTCCCCCCCCCTGCCCCCACTATTTTTGGGCCTAGATTGCAGTATGAATGCGATATGGTTTGTGTACACTTGGTTCCCTGTTCTCAGAGGCTCAGCCCATACTAGCAATATCAGCATTGGGCGAATAACTCTCTCACCAGTCTCTGGGATGCTGCAATGACTCTCACTCTTAATCTTCCCCCAAAAACCTCCAGTGATCAGTGGTGGGAAGCAGAGGGTGAGTGGATGCTCCAGTCTCCCTGTGGCAGCGGTGCTGCACTGCTCCCATGTGTCCTTACTCCCAATCTCAGGTTCAAATCTTTAATAATGAATATCCAGACAGAGGTGCTCTTTCACTTCCTTTGTTGACCAGAGCAGAATGGTGCAGAATAACATTATTATCTCAGTAGAGGCAGAGAAGAATAAAAGGCAACGTTTCCTTCTCCACATTGCTGTAGCCTACCATCTGGCTACATTTACAAACAGATGCCAGTGGGGAGTTCATGTACAAACATCAGCCAGGGGTTTGAGCAAGTGAAATGGCCAAATATGGCCAGTTTATTTGCCCGTTTGCTACACTGCGCACAGGTTGAGCTCTGGTTAAACTCAACCCAAACCCGAAGCTCATCCCTAGTTAGAAGGCGCAGCATAGCAAATATATTGCAGAGATAAGTAAATGTAAAATATAATACAAGGGTTGTAATAGACAGAGTGCAGGAGTCTGTGTATCTAATGTAGCCTATAATGTTCTGGAACCAGAGTTATGCACCTTACATTGCTGGTTTGAGGGAGAGCTGGCCAGATGATATCCCTGCCAAAATTGCAAGAGATCATTTTGCCTAACACTGCCCTGTGCTCAACAGTCACTATCACTCTGCTCACAGGAAAGTTCCCATCTCTGGACAAAAATAAAACACACAACATCCATTCAAACCATTCACCTTAAAAAAAAAAAAAACATTTCTAAGTCTTTTTTTTCTTACTAAGAAGACTCCTTTATCAGGCATTCATGGGGATCAGAGCATATCACAATGTTCACTCTCCTGTGCTGTGCGGTAAGTACCGATGTGTTATCAGACTCTTATCTTGATATGTTAGTATGTGTGGATAATGCACACCTTTCTGCCTCCCAAAGACTGGAGAAGTCCAAATGACTTTAAAGCATAGAGGGCGCGTAGGCCTAGCGCATTATCTTCAATACATGTTTTTATCAAATAAAGAAGTGAATATACTCACAAACCACTACTTTTGTCATAGCATTATCATAAAATCATCCGCTTATGTCCATATGTGAAAATTCACAACACTTGTAGTCACATCAGCTAATGCGTTTCAAGGTTTCCCTCTTCTTCACAGCCTTGTTTTGATGTCTCTTATGCTGTGATCGGAGCTTGTTGTCAGAAATTCTGACCATGTGTATGTTTTCATCGGAATGTCCATCACACAAAATTTGATCTGGTTCTCAAATTTTCCGATAACAAAAGCCATTTGCGTAAATTCCGTGTGTACACAATTCCGACGCACAATGTGCCACGCATGCTTATAATAAATTACGAGACAGAAGCGCTCAATCTGGTAAAACTAGCATTTGTAATGGAGATAGCACATTCGTCATGCTGAAAATTCTCTGCTTCTTTATAATGCTAGAAGAATGAAGTTGTTTTGCTGCTCATATTCACACAGAGTTCTCACAAACTGATTTCTTTATTATTTCACGTGATCTCATGAATAATATTTTTTTTGTCAAATCTCTATAATAATGTTTTAATCTTTTTTATCAAGATTTGCATTTTTTTATTGTTCTTGTGCTCTCCATAATATTATTTCTCATTTTGTGTGGCAAGTTACCACAACACCATTATTATCTCATATTTTTTAATACGACAACCTCAAGGAGGTTGGTTTGTGTTGGTGTCCCTTGTTATTTGACCCTGTATTTTTGAAATGTACCTGCCTACTCACAAACAAACTGGCCTTTTTGAAGTAAAAAAATATAGGCAAGTATTTGTGAAAAAGAAATAGCCATTTATTATGGGTCATAACAAAATAAAGAGGAAGGCAACGCTGGAGAAACTGCTGAAATTGGCGAAGCCTTTGTACCCCAGGGCATACATCAACTATTTTACAGACAAAATGGCAGCCAGGAGGTGGCTGGGCCCAGTAGCCTGCCCGAATCGCAGGTCCCTTCCACAAAAAAGTGCCAGGAAGAGGAGTAACCTGAAGGAGGCAGCAATTGGCCTATTTCTGAAAGCTACTGCGGCCCTCAGAAACCCCCCAGTGTTCAAGAGGACTATGCCTACATGACAGCCTGCATTTTTTGCCAGACCAGACTGAATCCAGGCCATCACTCTCTGGTCAACCTTACATGCTTCCTTCCAGGCTGGGGATCTGGTGTTGGAGTTGTGGCAGGAGGTAGAGGAGGAGGACCATGGTTGAGCTCACAAACATGGCTTTGGCTTGTGAGTTCACCTCTCTACCCCTTATTTAGGGCTTGCAAGATCACTTCCTCACAGAAGAGGCGTTGGCCCTCCTCCATTTCCAGGATTTTGCAGGCTGTCATGTAGGCATAGTCCTCTTGAACACTGGGGAGGGGGGGGGGGTTCTGAGGGCCGCAGTAGCCTTCAGAAATAGGCCAATTGCTGCCTCCTTCAGGTTACTCCTCTTCCTGGCACTTTTTTGTGGAAGGGACCTGTGATTCGGGCAGGCAACTGGGCCCAGCCACCTCCTGGCTGCCACTTACCCCCCCCCCACCTCCTGGCTGCCACTTTCCATGGCCTCCTCCTGGCTGAGGCTTTCCTGTGTATGAAAAAGGGACATAATTTTCGTTTTTTGGTTCAATCAATCACACAATTTTTAGCTCATGACTGTTGCAAATTGAATGTTAATCTCCTCTTGAATTTTATTGTATTGTAATGTCTGCCCTAATGTTGTAAAGCGCTGCGTAAACTGTCGGCGCTATATAAATCCTGTATAATAATAATAATATTAATAATAAATAGAAAAGACTATCATTCTGACCCCCGCATTTTTCATTCTTGTCCCAATAATTTGTGGCCACTACTGTCTATTGATATGTAAAACACTTTGTGAAATCAGAAATTAGTTATCAAAACTAACATATATCTAACATCATTAACTGACTCAAGCTGGGCTCCTCCACATGTTGCTGCCTGGATACATAAACATCATCTGCTGCTCCTGATCTCAGGGAACCCTGGACCTTCTTGCGCTCCCTATTATAAGTGCTCCTCATGTCACCAATTAGGGCCTTCAAATAGGGGATGTCTGACGTGTGGGGATTTCCTCTTTGGTTTATTGTTATAAAAGGGGTGGTTTACCTGCCACAGACAGGGCAGCTCCCTGTACATATCAATGAATATGGGGATAAACTCCTCATCATTGAATAGATCCATTTTCTCTGTAAAACACAACACAAGACAAACCCTAATTTCAGGCGAAACTCTCCTAATCTTGACCCAATATAGGCCTCAATCTACAAGCAGTATAGGCCACTGATGCACCAACTTAAAACTGTACCTTCGTTATAATGATTGACGCTTCCATTACTTCGTCATCCGCTCACAGATTGTATGACGTATGCGTGTTCCGCTTTATATACTCTGCGCATGCGTGTAACTTCACCCGCCCCTGACGTTCTTTCTAGTCCATTCCTCGCCCCTTGTTTTTCGGCCTAGCGGGAGAGCACATGGGGAGAGACAACAGGTGCAAAGACAAAAGGCCGGAGCCCCGAACCTCCCGATCCCAGAGGAGATTGAAAGCCTCAATTATGGCCTTTTTTTTAGAGATGGTGGAGACAGTGGACATCTTCAAGAGGGCCGACTATGATGGGAAGTATGGACTGTACCCAAACCCAAATGTGAGGAAGGCCAAGATCATGCCTAAAGTTGTGAAGAGTCTGCACAAGAATTTTGGAGTACGACGATCCAAGTAGAGGAAGATCCAACTGAGGAAACGATGGTCAGACCTCAAATTGAGGGAGCACAATCAGTACAGAAGTAACAAGAGTGTGCTGCAAAAAAGTAAGTATTTTGTCGTGTGTTCCTATTCTTCTTCTTGACGCTCGTGCTGCTCCATGCGCTGTTCTTTACTGTTGTACATTTTAAAATGGCAACTTTCATGTTCATGGGCACAGTAATTGGTCGTAGGAAACATCATTTGTTCGCCCACTTATAAGATGTTTTAGGCAGATACAGGTTCACTACATTTGTTCATGCCTATTTGTATTAAAATAAGTTTGTTGTCTATATCGGTTTGTAACTAGAATGAAATGAAAACTTGATCTAGTGTAAAGAGAGGACACTCAGCTGCTGTTTACACACATGGACGCAGGAGCACTAGTGTGGGACACCATTTTGGGGTGTCCCACACAGGTGGTCCAGTGGATACTATAGGGGTGTCTACATGTGTGATACTTTAAGAAAAAAGGTAAGTATTCCAGCTTTAGAAAGGAAATAAAATGTTCTTCAGCTTGTAACTCTGCTAAAACAGACAATTGTACGACACTTCCAAGCAATGTTTTATATTCCTATTTCTGCCCTCCAATATCTGTGTGCTAAGTATACCTATTTTTTACTCACATAGGGAGAAAAGACTCAGGACATCTGAGGACACCAAAGACCCCCCACCTCCTAAAGAAGGGGAAATCCCCACACCACAAGCAGAGGATGAGGATGGAGAGGTTTTGAAGTGGGCGAAATTGTCACCACAACAGGTGAGTGTCTGCGACCACAGTTTCAGGTAAGATATCTGTTCCTGCATATTTATAATACATGGTGTGCTTTTTTCTTTTATGTGATGTGGATGTTGTGGAAGAAGAATCTAATTTCACCAGTGAAAGTGCCCAGATCCTCATTGGGAAGAGAATGGGGTGCAATCGTAATTTAGAAAATATAAAGGAAAACATCAATGATGTTCAAAAAAAATGAAGAACATCATTGATGTTTTAGGTAGAATATAACACAAATTGTGCAGTTTTCTTGTGTATTTTTGATTTAAAAAAAACCTTTTAAAGTATTTTAAAAGACAAATTTTGAAGATGCACACTGTGTGCCATCACGGGATATCAATGTACGCGTTTTGTGGGTGCAACCTCTTCCTCCCAACTCAATTAGGTGAGAGGAATGGGTTGCACCCCCAAAACACGTCCATTGATCCCCCATGATGGGAGCTAGCACATGTTAACATTAGGCATGGGATCAGGAGGGACCCCCCAGTTTGAATCCCAATTTGTGTGCATCTTCAAAATGTGGCTTTTACAGGGGTGACATCACCCCATCTGATGAAGTCAAGATCAACACAGTTTTAAGCTCGATATTCGGGTTGAACTTAAGTTCGGCTCGAACATCGGGTGTTCTCCCGTTCGCCGAAAATCGAACATTATGGGGCGTTTGTGGAAAATGTGAGCGTCGCTGAACGCCCCATAATGCACTGTGAGATTGCAGTGCATTGCTGTATGATGAAAAAAGAAAAAGGCGGTCTTTTTGCTCCTCATCTGGGATCTCCAACCCTACTATACCTTCAGTCCTCTCAAAAACCTGCACTGAGAGGAATGAAGGTATAGCAATAGGTGTCCCAAGTACTTGCAGCCGTACACCACCATCTAATTTTAGCAGGCAAATTTCCTTACCCCAGTTGATGAACCGTAAAAAAAAATTAGGTCCCAGCCATTCACATGCTCAGCGTCTAAATGATACCTTGGCCAAATTGTTAGCACTGCAACTGCTGCCTTTTCAGCTGGTAGACTCTGCCCCCTTTCGTGAATATGTGGATTGTGCTGTACCTCAGTGTCAGGTTCCAAAACACCATTTCTTTTCATGGAAGACCATTCTGGCTCTCTACTGGCATGTGGAAGGCAATGTTTTAGCTGCGGTGGACAGGGCGGTCAGCAGTAAGGTTCATATTACCTCTGCCTCATGGTCCAGCAGGCATGGGCAGGGACGTTACCTTTCCATCACGGCACACTGGGTAACTCTGCTGGCACCTGGGAAGGATGCAGGACAGGGTTCAGTGTTGTTGGAGCTTGTTCGGCCACCACGCCTCCAAAATGCTAGTGGTGATTCTGACACAGCTCTCTCCTCCACTCCTCCTCTTCTTCTTCCTCGGTGGCCTCTTCTGCAGATTTGTCCTCTGAACCAGCGGTGCTCCGTAAGCATTCATGAGGCTACACAAGCAGTCAGGCTAAAACTTGTCATGCAGTGCTTGAGTTGGTCTGCCTAGGGGACAGGAGCCCCACTGGGGCAGAGATTCTGTCAGCTATGCAGGGGCAGGCTCAGAGGTAGTTGACGCCACTCCAGCTTCAGACAGGAATGGTTGTATGTGACAATAGCACCAACCTTCTCTCCGGCCTCTGGCAGGGACACTTGACCAATGTTCCATGTTTGGCACACATCCTAAATTTGGTGGTGCAGTGGTTCTTGAACAGGTACCCAGGCTTACAGGATCTCCTGAGGCAGGCCAGAAAAGTCTGTGGTCATTTCCACCGGTCATACAATGCCAGTGCTCGGCTGGCTGACATTCAAAGGGAATGTAACCTGCTCACCAACCGCTTCATTTGTGACATGCCCACCAGGTGGAACACAACATTGGCAATGCTGCAGCAGCTGCACACACAGCAGAGGGCCATCAATGAGTACCTGTGCGAGTATGTCACCAGGACAGGGTCAGGGGAGGTTGGCTTATTTTTGCCACACCAGTGGCTACCGATCAAGAATGCATGCACTGTCCTGTCACCATTTGAGGAGGCCACAAGGATGGTGAGCAGCAACAATGCATGCATCAGTGACACTGTCCCTTTAGTCTTCCTGTTGGAACACACGCTTTGTGGAATCATGAACAGGGCACTTGAGGCAGAACAGCGGGAGGAAGAGGAGGATTTCCTTACCTCTCAAGTCCCCCTTTATTCAGATAGCATTCCTGCAGACCCGTCAAACAAACAGGAAGACGAGGAGGAGGAGGATTGTGTCAGCATGGATGTAGAGGATAACACTCAGCAGCAGTCTTCAAGGGCTAGTTTTCAGTCCCCAGAAACCCAAGGAGTTGTACGTGGCTAGTAGGATCGAGTGCCTCTGCAAACTTACGCTGAATGGTCTCCCTGATTCTGCAAAGCCTTCGAAAGGACCCTAGGATCCGTGGTATAAAGGAGAGGGGTCATTACTGGCTGGCAACCATTCTTGATCCAAGTTACAAGGGTAAGGTTGCAGAACTCATCCTGCCTTCACAGAGGGAGCAGAAGATGAAACATCTTCAGGAGGTCTTGAAGAAAGGTTTGTGCAATGCATTTCCAGACCCTGGGAGGCTACAATTTCCTGGTGCTGGAATGTTGCTCAGGCTTTGTTCAGTCAGAGGAAGAGTGGCGGAGAAGGTGGCCGGCTGACCTATGTCTTAAGCAATTTTTCAGTCCTCAGCGCCAAGGTCTGATTGGTTCAAGCAACTATCGCCAGTGTCTGCATTACATGGTGCAGGAATATCTAGTGGCAAGAGCAGCCTTGGAGACCTTTCCAACAGAGCATCCACTAGGTTACTGGGTCTTGATGATGGACCACTGGCCAACACTTGCTCAATATACAATTGAGTTACTGGCCTGTCCTGCATCCAGCGTGCTTTCTGAATGCACATTTAGTGCTGCTGGAGGGTTTGTAACGGATCAAAGAGTACTCCTGTCCACAGACTCTGTTGATAGGCTCACATTCATAAAAATGAATCAGTCTTGGATCAGCAGCTATCAAGCACCTGATGCTAATGTAACTGATTGCATTTGCTATGGATGTGGAATTCCTTAAAGACTGCCTATGCTGACTATCCTATTCCTCCTCAATCTTGACGATGCTTGCTTCCAACAATATTTTTGGTTTAGGGCACCACCACCACCACCCAAGGCCCAATTTTTCTGCCCCTGTTTAACGGGGCACGTCATTAAAATTTTTGATCTAATATTTCACAGCAGGGCCCGTTCCTGCACCCAACAAGAGTATCTGTGAGGGGTTACAGTGTTGTGGCACCACCACCAAAGGCCCAATTTTTCTGCCCTTGTTTAACAGGGGCATGTAATTAAAATTTTTGATCTAATATTTCACAGCAGGGCCCGTTCCTGCACCCAACAAGTGTATCTGTGAGGGGTTACAGTGTTGTGGCACCATTACCACCATCCAAAGCCCAATTTTTGATCTAATATTTCACAGCAGGGCCCGTTCCTGCGCCCAACTAGAGTATCTGTGAAGGGTTACAGTGTTGTGGCACCACCACCAAAGACCCAATTTTTCTGCCCTTGTTTAACAGGGGCGTGTGATTACAATTCTTGATATAATATTTCCCAGCAGGGCCCATCCTGCGCCCAACAAGAGTAACTGTGAGGGCTTACAGTGTTCTGGTACCACCAACACCTAAGGCCCAATTTTCTGCAGAGTATATAGGGCAGGCTGTATAGTATATATACTGCTGTTCAGAGTATATAGTGCCTGGGGGACCCCCACGCCATTTCTAAAGTAAAAATTGGGTGCGGGGTTCCCCTTAATATCCATACCAGACCTGAAGGGCCTGGTATGGATTTTGGGGGTGACATCTACGCCATTTTATTTTATTTTTGTATTTTTGGTATTTGTATCTATATTGCCGGGATCTAATACATTATAGCCGCAAGCAGTTTTAAATTACATTTTTTCCTTTGCAAATGTAATTTTGCTGTGGCACTGTTATAAACATGGGAAAGATGCGCTACTTTACAGGTATACTAAGGACACTCCCCCGGGCATGATATTTAAAGGAATATTTTTATTTTTATTGTTTCACTTTAAGCATTATTAAAATCACAGCTCCCGAAAAGACTGCCATTTTTAAAACTTTTATTCGCATTGATACATGTCCCCTGGGGCAGGACCCGGGTCCTCAAACACTTTTTATGGCAATAACTTGTACATAAGCCTTAAAAATTAGCAATTTAGATTTTTCACGTTCATGTCCCATAGACTTTAACGGTGTTTGAACAAATGTTTTGCCTGTTCGCATGTTCTGCTGTGAACCGAACCGTGGGGTGTTCTGCTCATCTCTAATAAAACCCAGTGCATATGACCAAATGGATGTCATTTTCTTGTAGCTTTTTACTGGCATTTCTCCACAGATCAGCCTTTAGCGGTTCTTCTGTACCTGCCTGTGGACTGGCTGCTTGCAGTGATATGGACTTGTGACCTTGCCTACTCATCTTCCTGACATTTATTAGAAGGGCAGAACAGGGACTCTGAGAGTTAGATAGATAGTCATCTTTTATACCAGTCACACTGAGATTCTTATAATAGCTAGAAAGATAGATGAGAAGCAGCAAAGTCTAGAGCAGCCTGTTGTCCACCAATTTAATATGGAGGAGTCTTTGAAATAAAGTTTGGGCACCTGCTAAAAACTACTTTATCCACTGCTCACCGTACATTGTGATGGTCAAGGAGAAGGATGTTCCTTACATCTGAGGTCAGTGGGAATAATCCCTCCCTTAAAGATAGCTAAAACGATTGTTGCTTCAGTGGCAACTTATCTGAGTGACTGAATTTTTTCCTTGCTAAAGGAACCCCTCTGCAGGAACTCTACTGCATCATCTTTGAGTATGGCTGGTCTAGACGGAATCATTGCGGTTTCTTACCTTGGAGACAATTGTGAAGACTTTTGATGAAATTTGATAAAACGCTGTTGGGCATGATGATTCTACCCTATTATTTGTTATTTTATGTATCTTTGAATTTAAAAAGTTATAGCACATTGATTTGTCCTATAAATGTATTTTTGTTTGTAGTTTTCTACATTGTACAAATTAGTGACATAACATGGAAGAGGTATGGGTACGTAACTGTCTGGAATTTAACCCGCTGATGCTGGCATTACAAATCTTTGAAGAGTCACAGAGGTGCCCTCTTCCGATGTGCTGCATATATGCATGCTGGTGTTTGCGCTGAAAGCATACTCCAAAGTGTGCTCCCAGCATGGAAATCAAGCTGTCACCTAATGAAGTGATCACTGCAATAGGCTGTAATTGGCTATCACAAAGATGACTCATAAAACGTGTACTGTACTCTGTAAACCTGTTTCTCCTTCTGAATGGCAAATATTATAAAATTAAATCTTTTTATCCTAGCCCAAAAATAAAAATGGTAAAAAAAAAGCCTGTGTGTAAAAAAAAATATGAATACTATTTTTATCAACAACAATAATAATAATAATGTTTAAATATATCCGTGGTTGATTTAGGTCAGTATCATAATAATAAGGTTTATAATGTTAATAACAATGATCTAGATTAGTGCCAAGGTCAGTATCAGGGTCAAGGTTAGGGTCAAAGATCAATGTGTTTTTAGTAAGATTAAAATAAAAAAATGCATTTACTTTCAGTGTATTTAGATAGGATAGTAAAAAAAAGAAAGCCAAATGCACACTATTGCTTCTTGGCCCACTATGCGCACAAACAACAAATAAATAATACACATATTGCTTTGAATGTAAGGAGTAGGACATTTTTTGGGGGGGAGGGGGGGTTTGTGGTGGTGGGCCATGGTATTGACAAGAAAAAAACGTTTTAGCTGGAGTTGGAGTTGTCAGCGTTATGGAAGCTCTGTAGCTTACGCATGCATTTGTAAATGTGTGCAAATTAAACCCGTTTTTAATAGGTACGGTTAGACAGGACAATTTTATTGGTTAGCAGGCTGCTCGGTAAGTTGAGCCCAAAATTTCTGTGGTTTTGTTTTGCATGCATCGTCCTTCCATGTGCTCCTTGCTGAAAAAAGCTAGTTATAGGTGGGAGCAGTGAGCATTTGTTTTGTACTGTTGAAATATTGGTCAGGGGATGTACTGGACACCTTCGCTGTGATGGTGCTATATGCTGGGTGTCCAGTGCGCCCCTGTACCTTCAAGGAGCTCCTTGCTGAAAAAAGCTAGTTATAGGTGTGAGCAGTGAGCATTTGTTTTGTACTGTTGAAATATTGGTCAGGGGATGTACTGGACACCTTCGCTGTGATGGTGCTATATGCTGGGTGTCCAGTGCGCCCCTGTACCTCCAAGGAGGGGTAGGTTCTCTCCAGGTCTACCTGCCCTCTGCCTATCCATTATAATGCATGTGCTTCTACTATGGAGGGTCTCAAAGTTAAGAGTTATGACTACAGATACTGGGGTGCCATGACGGGGCTCTGTAGCTTACACATGCATTTGCAAATGTGTGCAAATTAAACCCCTGTTTTTAACACATACTGTTAGACAGGAAAATTTGGTTGGTTAGCAGGCTGGTCAGCAAGTTGAGCCGGGAATTTCTTTGGTTTTGTTTTTCAGCATTTTGCCCCTATCTGCTTCTGGAGCTCTGTTGTCATCCCTCTCCTGTGCGGTTCCTGAGAAAATGGGGCTATCAACTATTCCAGTTTTACAATGAGTACAATCAGCGCAAACACAATGAAAAAACAATGGAATGCCAGCTGAACACTTAGAAGATAATCAGGTCACCTTGGAGATAAACAATGGACAAATGCAAAAACAAATCAAAAATAAAATATAAATAGTCCAATTGTTTCTTTGAAAGAACCACAGAGCCCAGAGAGCAGCAGATTTATCCATGTGGGGAAGGAGATCTCATGTCAGGGTATGAGTGACAATCCCACCACCATTGAGTATCCTGCTTCCGCACCTTAATGGATGGACCCCTGAACTAACAGGAAATCATAAGCGCATGTCCCCCTTAATTGGGGTGAAGTGAATACCAGCGATGTGATCAGCAACCTACGGATAATCACCATGCATTGCATTTATTCGAAATGCAGCTTCTACGTGTTGCGTCCAATGGGACTTCACCCCGCTGACGAAGTCCTATTGGACATAATGTGTACGGAGGAGGAACTACATTTCGGATGATGTCAGCTGCTGCCATCCTGTTAGATGGAAGCAACACGGAACTCTGTCTTCTGTATTTGAGCTTGTATACTTGGTTTTACATGTGAGTCTGATATTTTATGCCCTTATAAAGACTGAGAAGTTTAAAGCAGAGAGCACTTAGATCTATTTTTATTTACATGTGCATGGTGATTATCCAGAGGCTGCTGGCCACATCGGTGGTCTTCACTTCACCCCAATTAAGGGGGACATGCGCTTATGACTTCCTGTTAGTTCAGGGGTTCATCCATTAAGGTGAAGGAGCAGGATATGCCATGGTGGTGATATTGTCACTCATACCCTGACCTGGGATCTCTGTTTCCCCACATGGATGAATCTGTTGCTCTCTGGGCTCTGTGGTTCTTTCTAAGAAACAAATAGACTTTTTATATTTTATTTTTGATTGATTTTGCATTTGCCCTGCACTTTATTTTTGCATTATCAACTATTCCAGTCAAGTTGTGAGAGGTAGAGCACAGCTCAGCTGCCTGAGCTAGTAAGCCATTAACCACTTCCGGACTGCTCACCGCACATTTACTGCTGCAGGGCAGCCCGGCTGTGTGAAATAACGTACCTGTGTGCTGTTACCTCTTTGGGGTCTGGGGCACGCGCGCACCACCAGAGACCCACTTCTGCTGGATTGGACACAGAGGGAGCCAATCAGCAGTTCCAGCTGACGCGTTGGCCGTTGGGATTTGCCAATTGCTCACTTGAGAGGCAGAACGGTGGTCTGCCTATGTAAGCAAAGCAGACTGCCGTTCTATCAGAGAGGAAGAGAGAGATCTTGTGTTCCTGCTAATCAAGAACACAGATCACTATCGTCCTCCAGATTAAACATCCCCCACATAGTTAGAAATCGCTCCCTAGGAGCAGACTTAGCCCTTTTATCGCCCCTGATGTTAACTCCTTCCCTGCCAGTGTCATGTATACAGTAGCAGTGCTTTTTTTTTTTAGCACCGATCACTGTATTAGTGTCACTGGTCCTCAAAAAGTGTCACTTAGTGTCCGCTTTGTCCACAGCAATGTTGCAGTCCTGCAAAAAATTGCTGATCGCTGCCATTACTAATAAAAATAAAAATGGCATAAAAATATCCCATAGTTTGTAGATGTGATAACTTTTGAACAAACCAATCAATATGCGCTTATTGGGATTTTTACCAAAAACATGTAGCAGAATACATATTGGCCTAAATTGATGAAGAAAGTTTTTTCAATTTTTTTTATTGGATGGGTTTTATAGCAAAAAGTAAAAAATATAGTTTTTTTTTCAAAATGATCAGGTTTTTTTTTTTTGTCGATAGTGCAAAAAATAAAAACTGCAGAGGTGATCAAATACCACCAAAGGAAAGCTCTGTTTGTGGGGACATCAATTTTATTTGGGTACAAAGTTGCATGACCATGCAATTGTCAGTTAAAGCAACGCAGTGCCTTATCGCAAAAAATAAATGGCCCGGTCAGGAAGGGGGAAAAACCTTACGGGGCTGAAGTGGTTAAAAATATAGGAAGCCAACGAGTCATCCCGCTGATCAAACTGGCATACCAGTTTTTAGGTGTAGTTTTACTGTAATAATACACAAAACAACTTTGCTAAACCTGTGTGCCATTTGTTTACATTGCTTGTGAGTATAATAAGCAATTTAGCATTTTATCACTGAGAAGGCAAAGTCCAAGTCTCGCAAGCACAATTATTTATGAATCATTGATTTAAAAAATCTCTTCTGAAAACCCTTCCTGAAGTGACATTTCATTGTTAACATAGGGCACCACATGGAGGCGCTGTTGTACAATAAATCTGACTGTTCCGCTCATGAGGCTTGATGCTGGAAATCATTTCAGTAGTTTATCTAGGTTGCATTAAAATTCCAAAGGCTTCTGAATGACAAGAGACTAAAGCTGAAAATGTGGTATCGCATTTTGTAACCGTACTGGGTTTAATGAAAATTGGATTTGCTTTTATATTTTGGGACACGTAGATTGTTGATGCAGGGCGAACATATTCAGCGCTTGGCTTTTAGCGAATTCTTTTTAAAGTGTGACATTACAAATGACCCCGTGCCAGTAGGAAGGGTATTTTATTATCTATATAATAATGTAATAATACCATTAGGTATGTAAAGGGTTTTGTTATTTATGGGGATCAAGTTAGCTCATTTATTTGCAGCTTTGACTTCTGCCAGCCACGGGGGTTTTGTTTTTTAGACAGCAGAGAGGTGGTAGGTGAGTTTTCGTCTGGAGACTGAGCACGCCGTGACCACTAATATGTTCCTGGCACCCACACACTGCTGCTTGGCAGGCTTTATATTGACATAAACATCTTTCTACCTTAGTCATCTGTGTAGACGGAACTGCGTTCTATGCCAGGCAATAGTGGAAAGTGAAGGGTGGTGATGTTTTTGCTCATACACAAGGTTCTTACTTTTTTTCTTTTGTTGCTGTCCTTACTTTACACCTTACTTTCTTTCCAAACAAAATGTCAAATCCATGCTGTCAATTGTAGCTGGTAAAATAAACAGTATGGCATACAAAAAAATATATAGAATGACAAAAAGTTGAACATTTTGACATGGGGTTTCAGATGAAAGTTTAAAGTGACACTAAACTCTGCTATAAAAAAAGTCTATTCAAGTATGTATTCTTAAAGAGGGACTGTACTGCGGAAAAAAATATTAAAAGCCAGCAGCTACAAATACTACAGCTGCTAACTTTTAATAAATGGACACTCACCTGTCCCGGGGTCCAGTGATGCCGGCAGCCGAGGCCGATCGATCGCTCGGCTCTCGGCTGCTGCCGCCACCATTCTAGGTGAGGGAATCAGGAAGTGAAGCGAATCGGCTTCACTTCCCGGTTCCCTACTGCGCATGCGCGAGTCGCGCAGCGCAATAGGAATTGTCCGCGCTGTCTCTGAGACCCGTGTGTGTCCCAGCAGACAGCGCGGCAGGACAGGAAATGGCGTAGACTCCCACGGGAGTCTATGCCCGGAAGTGGGTGTAAATACCTGTCTTTGACAGGTATCTGCACCCCCCTCCCCCCTGAAAGGTGCCAATTGTCCGATCAGCGGAAGTTCCATTTTAGGGTGGAACCCCGCTTTAACTCAAAAAAAGTCCACTCTATTGCTCTCAGCCTCCAAATCTCCAGATTTTTTTCTTTTTTTATTGCTGCTGTGATCTGACTTATTGTTAGAGGGTGGCTTTGTTCATTCTCCATGGTCCCATTGTCTGTAGAAATGGAGCCACTCTCTTTTGCTTGCTCCTGAGATGGACTAGGGACTATGAGCTCTGGGAAGTGTAGCGTGCATAGAGCAGTATACATTACAGCAACTAACATGCACGAACATGCACTGCTGGTTCAAAAAAAATGGGAGTGAGTGAAAAAGGAGAGATCCGGGAGCTCACAAAGGGCATTAAATGGAAGCAGAGAAACACAGTAAAACATAATTTCATGAAATAAGATTACAGGGCCATAAACGCAGTGGTAAAGCCTGAGTGCACCGTTTAGGATGTATTTACAATAGTAGCAGCCAGTGACATCACTGGCGCATTGAGCTCTGAATGGACAGTGCTGTCCATTCAGAGCTCTGTGCCATTGGCCCGGGACTCCCATGCACATGTGAGTGTAGGCAGGTTGAAATTCTAGACATCTGCTGCCCCGGCCGGGGGGTGGTCATCTCATGTGACTCAGAATTTGGTGCCCAATCAGTTAATGGGAAACATGGAGGAAAGGTCTGCCATCACCCGCCTACCCCTCACCTATATTTTGGAGCCCAATGTGGGGCTACGTCTACTGTATACACATAAAGGCCCACCCTAAGGAGAACATGGCATTGCTAGCTAATTAGAGCATGTTCAGTTTGCCTGGTGATACAACATTTGATTAATAACTGTTTGGCTCCAGCATGAGGTACTAACAGCAAAGGGGCTGAACCATCAGCCGAGATCTGCTGGTCAGATAGCCACATCGTTCATGGATTGGCCTCCCCATAAAACCTGGGGTAGAAGCCACCGATCAAAGATTCTCTGTCAGCATTTACTCCTCCCTATGGGATAAAGGCAATCCATCTGCTAGCTCTCAAGAGCTTGTGTACCTCGATTGTGTTACTGTTCATGCAATGCTGTATGTTTATGCTATGTTCCTTACTATCTTAAAGTATTGTAATTTTGGGGGCTTGTGTCAAAAGGGGAAGAAGTATAGGCAGGTTGAAATGCTAGACAGCTGTTGCCCCAGTTGGGGGAAAAGGGTTAACTGTATTTTCCAGGTATCGTGCTTTGGCTGTGGCCTGTGCATATAAATTGAAGGCTCTACTGAGAGGGACCAGCCACCTGGTAAGAAGAAAGGCTGACAGCTGAAGATGTAACCTGATCCTACTGCAATCACCTGCCCAAGAGGGGCCCTACTTGGCTCTCCTTCAGCTACCTTCTCATTCAGCTGTCATCACTGGAGGTTGCCTGCAGAGATGAGCCTGCCAACATGCCTGTGGATGCTGAGACCTGTAATCCTCTGGAAGACGCCAGCTAAGGTATGTCGGGGCAGCACACAAGCCTGAGTTAGGGATTAGGGACATAGGGAAAATAACTTTCATTTGTGCAAGTGAACTTTGCAATGTTTGCACCCTTTTTCTAAAATAAAGCTTTCAACTTTGCCTTCTGCCTGTTCTGACGTTATTAAAGGAGTGAAATGCAAAAACACACACACCATCTCCAGCTTTGGGTCACTAGGCACATTGAGCAAGGAAGACAGCACTTACAGAGACATCCTATTGCAGTAGTACATGTGGTTGCCATGGACAACAAAAGTTTACTGTCAGTTAAAGCATCGGTAGATTGTACTTATGTCAGGAGGGACCACCTCTAGCAGGAAGGTTGTGCTCTGTTCTCCTTCTGCAAGTGGTCCATCTTCCATAGCAACAGGAGCAGATTTGTGCTTCCGAGGTTCTCATCCTACCCCAAGGTACAGAAAGTCGAAAGTCAAGTCAAGTGCACATATGGAGCCCATGCTAGATGTATGGCGGGGCTCATTGCGCTACTTGTAAAGGTAGTGGCAAAACGCTGGACAGATGGATGTGGACAGAGTTCAGTGAGTCCCTCCTGAATGCAAGCTAATGTGATTAGGTGCACATTGTCACAGGGACCCCAGAGTTAACTGGAGAACAGTTATGATGCAGTTGTACATCTCTGAGAAGTGGAGGCCCACTTTAAGTTTGAGTATTCCCCCACTGCAGCCTCAGCCTCCTCCCAGGGCATTGATGACAACCACCACAGAGTAAAGGCAACAGTGGCGGCTGGTGTTTTTTTTCTGGGGGGCAGCAAACAATCACCCCCATGGGCAGCCGGCGGCATTGCCCCCCCCACCCGTTTACCCCAGCTAGGTGGTGTGTGGCAGACTTTGGGCAGTGGCTCTGCTGTTCTAAAGCACGGCGGACCCCAGATAGATGGCGGGCTGTGGGCAGCGGCTCTGGTGTCCTCTCCTCCAGGCACAGCAGCTTCCACCATGCAAGTGTCGCACCCTCTACCAGAAGCTAGTTGCTCGTAAGGGCTGTTTTACTAGGTTTGTTCAGCACAGGCAAATTTAGGCAGGCTTATGCTGCAATCTAGGCCTGTCTGTTTTGAGCTTGGGGCTGGGAACGGTTAGAGTAGCAGTGAGTGTGACCACATGTGCTCCAGTCTGAGGCACCTCCCCTGCTTCCAGGGAGAATGTTCTGGAACAGGAGGCTGGGCCTAGAGTTGGAGTGGCAGGCAGCCCATGTGGGAGACTTGACCAATCCCTAATTGGCATTGGCAGGGGGCAGGCCTCCTATATATGCTGAGGTCACATGCTGCTGGGAAGGAGTAGTTGACTGGGTGACATGAGGAATGAAGTTCAAGACAGGAGCACACTCCCATCTGTGTGGGGGGGGGGGGATTGCAGGAGGAGGCCCGGGGAGAACTGTGACGGAACATTGCCTTTACATGGTCATTGGCAATGGCTCTGTCACCACATGGTCAGGGGGCAGGGAACTCCCTCCTGGAGCAGAGGGGCAGGAGAAGCTGTCGGAACGCATGGTCCGGGAAAGTTCCTCTTCAAGGACTCAGGGCTGGAAGGATGGAAGGTCGGTAAGTGTTACCACAGTGGATGGCTGGAGGATGTGCCAGGGATTCTGTAAGGGAACTCTGCTTTTACATGGTCACTAGCAGAATCTTTATCATGCACACGGTGGATGGTGAAGAGTCCCGGATCAGAGAAGAGACTGTGGGGATGATTGTGTCAAATCAGTGTGGCCGGGGGAACACATGATTTGCAAGTTGGACTGGCTGGGAGCAGTAGTCCATTTCCTAGAAGATAAACTTTAACCTACTACGCCTCCAGGGAGAGGTTCTTCAGGCCTCAGGCCTAGTAACAACGAGTTAACAGAGCCAGTAGAGGGGCTTATTCAGAGTGAGTTCTTCATACCCAATAGAAGAGGATGTTTTATACCATAATGTAATTACAAGTTGTGCAGGAGGAAACCAAGAGTGCAAGGAGAAGCAAGTTTGGCAGGTGGTGAAGAGAACTAAGACCAGCAGAGATGCAGGGAGCAATAGTCTGCATAGGAGCAATAGTCTGCATAGGAGATGCAGGGGGAGTAACAGTCTGCAGGAGAAGATTTCTACTTAGTCAAGTGTTCACATTCAATCTTCAGGATCTAAATATGATCAAAGTATATTGAAATCTGTAAATATGATAGCAATGATTAATTATATGGGCATCCCATATCTCAATCCCTATCCAAGTTGTATCCCCCAGTAAAACCACTAAAACAAAGCTTGCAAATGACTGTTCATTGTCTCTGGAAAGGATGCATGAAGTCTGACAGTGGGGTGATTTGGCCGATTGTTTGTCAGTAGTGCTAACACCATGGCTACACAAGCCGCCATGTCTCACGACCTGCTTCCTGATAGGCGGGAAGGAGATTTAATGTGAAAATAGCAAATATTAATTTGCTATCATCACACAACTGGATGGGATCGGGGCACAGTGCTCTGCGCCCAGAGTTCACCCTTTTTTGAAGCCCATTAGAGCCTCTGGCTCAAATCATGTGCTTCAAAAAACACACACCTCCCCATTGGAATCCATAGTCCGGCGCCCTGTATGTAGATCAGGGGGCTAGACGCATGGATAGGCAGAGCGGCGCCTGTGCACCCCTAATGGACGGGCTGCCACTAAAAGGTACCCCATGTTTGAGGCAGTGATCCTGTTACAGGTACCTAGTGTAGCCACTGAACCCACTGGGAAACATGGAGGCCAGTCAAATGGCCAGAGCCCGCAAACTCAGAAGTAAGTTCATGAGAGGAGCAAAAAGTTCAAGGTTCACTATAAACAAGAGGAAAGGCAAGATTGGCCTAAGAGCTCAGACAGGGAGCTGTCCAGCATCTCAATTGGTACAGTGAGAAGAGCCACCGCCAGACCCCACAAAGGTCAATGGTTCAGATCTGGACCCAGACAAGGCCTCTGTCAGTGCTGGGCCCGGCTGTTCCTTCTCTGAGCTGGCCACTCAGCTGTCGGTGAATTGCCATATCCTATCTCTCCACAGTGACTCACCTGTTGATGATCCTGCTCATCGGTCCTGCCTACTTAAGCCATCCAGTCCAGATGATCTCTGCCTTCACCTTGGTCACATCTCTAGAGACCCTCTCCTGTGTTCCTGTTAAAGACTTGCTTGGCTGACATTCCTTCTGGCTCCAGATCCTGCTTGCAGTTCTACTACGCTCATCTCTGGCTCCCTGACGTTTTGGCTTGTCTGATTATGTGTTCTGGTTCCTGAACTCTGGCTATGTTTTGACTATTTTTACTCTGTTTACCTTTTTTTTTATTATTACCCTAAATTAGAAACCTTGTGACAGCTGCTTTGTCCCAGAGAGTTTCCGTACTGCTGTGCTCCAGACTTACCATTCTCTCAAGGCTGCTGGCCACCCTGGGAAGAATCAACTCTTTTGGACCATTTTCTAACAATTCTGGCAACCTAATTTCTATGCTGATGTAACCACCTTCATAGCTGTCTGTTCCGTGTGTGCTCAGAGTAAGACTCCACGACACCTTCCAGTGAGTCTCCTACAACCCATATCCAATGGAGAGAGGCCCTGGACCCACCTGTCTATGAATTTCATTATGTAGTTACCTAACACCCAGGGCAACACAGTTATCCTTTTGGTGGTTGACCAGTTCTCGAAAAATGTCTCATTGTATTCCACTAAAGAAGTTACCCACTTCTAAGGAACTGGCTTCCATTTGTGCTCTGGTAGAACTAAAAGCAAAGATTTTTTACAAAGATTTTAGCAAAATAGGGACATCGCCGAGTGATGTCCCCGCCCATTATGATGTCACAGTCCCAGAGGATGCTGGGCCTGTGACATCATAATGGGCAGGGACATCACCCGGCGATGTCCCTATATAAGTCGCCACACGCCGCGTGCCTGTCATTGTGACCGGAGACAAAAGAAGAAGGGAAAAACAGAAGGCGGTGACAGAAGACCGGGCCACCGCTTGTAAAAGAGCTAGAAGAAGGCGCGGTGGCCAGGCAAGAAGAACCGAAGAGGGGGACAAGACCCCCGAAGTCAGAAGAAGAGGGCGGCGGCGAAGAAGAAAGCCAGGCTCCTCCGCTAGTAAAAGAGCTAGCAGAAGATAGTGGAGGAGTCCGGCGAGAAGACCCCCGAAGACGGAAGAAGACCCCCCCATGAGCTGTGCAATAAACTATTTTAACCCTTGTGTGTTGTGTTTTTTTTAAATTTTTTTCACAGGTGAATGGGTAGGGGCACATTGTACCCCATATACTGTATATATTTAACAGTTCCCCAGTCTGGATTTCCAGGAAATGGTTTGACAAAATAGATTCCCAATTTAGAGAACTGATTTGGCGTAAAAAAAACAGTGAGAATTAGCCTATTGACGCTACAATATAATAAAGATGAGGGCGGGTTGGCCGTACCACACGCGAGAGTCTACTACCTTGCCTCGCAGCTCCAGCAGCTGGGAGGTTGGGGAGCGAAGGATACTTTGGATCCAATTCACAAGGGCATGACAGAGGACGACATGACAGCTTTGACATGCCTGGGAGCAGGATATCCACAACTAGACCCCGGGGCTCCAACTATACATCTCTTAAAAATCTTATGGTCTTAAACTAAACAGCTGCTGGGGATACGGGGATACTTGTCGCATACTCCATTGTGGCGTAACATAAACTATAAAGAACTATACAAACTCAGAGGCTTTAGGAACTGGGAGGATCTGGGTATAAGATACATTGCACAGCTGTATAATTGGACTACCCTCAAATCCTTTATGGAGTTACAGTCAGAATTTAACATACCACACATAAACTTTTACAAATACCTACAGTTATGTCATGCATTACAGGCACAGTCAAGACAAAAGGAGCTTAGATTGGTAAAACATCCACTGGTATGTCTATTGGGTGCCCTGGATGAAGAGATGTTATCCCCTTCTGCACATAGGGCAATTCTTCGCCTGCTATATGTAGCTTGCAAATTAATTGCACAACTTTGGATAACTCCCAGGGTTCCTACTAGACATCAATGGGTAGAACTGGTCAACCGAATGCTAATAAGAGAAAAACTGACATTTCAACATAGGAATGTACCACGTAAATTTTAAACACTATGGCTTGCATGGCTTGAAGTACCGGGCCTAGCGCCACTTCAACTAGTCAACGATAAGCTTTTACAAGGTCATTAAGCTGAGTGGTTACAAGAGGAGAAGGGGTTTGAAGTGGTTGGAAAAGAACCCCTACACAAATGTAACTTGTAATAACTCTCAATCCTGGTGGGTAGGACAGCATTTTAGGGAATGACTTGTCCCCGGATAACTGGGGGCAAGTAGAAACTATATACAAAGATATGGATTCTACCTTTTGTTAAACGGAGTCCCCGAGACTCCAAATGGACAGTTATACTGTGGTTCGTTGTGATTATTTCTTTCACTTGTATCGTTGAACATTGATTATGAATTTTGTCATGTACTTGGTAGATCTAACTCAAAGCTTGTTCTTACAATGTATACACCAGGGGCAGATCCAGAGTCTAGTCTCGGGAGGGGCACTGCCAGAAAATAAGGCTTCTTTCACACTGGGGTGGGCGGGCGACGGCGGTAAAGGCCGCTAATGGGACGGTTTTATCCCATTTATTTCTACTGAGACACACAGCACACAGCCGCTATATCCCAATATGACATGTTGGTGCAGGTCCTTGAATAAACCCTGCATGCATTCTGGTATCCGCACGCATGACATATTGGGATATAGCGGCTCTGTGTCTCAGTAGAAATAAATGGGATGCATGTAACACTTTATGCATCCTCAAGCCAGTAAAAGACAGCCCTGCATGTCAGACGCATGTCTGCCTGTATGAATGAAGCATAAAGATACATTTCTCTGTCATTCTATATCATCATTATTATCATGATAATCACACAATACAGGTGCTATGGCTCAACCTGTACTGTGTGAATATCATGATGATAATGATGATGATTGGTAATTGTAATATGACACATGGAGGGGGTTAATGTACTCACTGATGTATTACTGACCAGTGGCAATTAATTAACCCCTTTGTGCTGCATTAGTGGCACTAGTGGCAGTGTTTATAAACCCCTTCATGCTGTAGCATAAAAGGGGTTAATTAACATTGATGGTGCCACTGTCATTAATGCAGCACAAATGGGTTAATTGCCACTGGTCACAAATACATGAGTGAGTACATTAACCCCCTCCATGTGCCATATTACAATTACCATTGTAAATTATTCACCCCCCCACCCCCAAAGCATTAACCACTTCACATGTAAGACAAGGTGTTAACTAATTAACATAGCAATGCCTGCCGTAGCTCATTAACATAACAATGCCCCTCGTAGCTCATTAACATAACCATGCCATTGTAGCTCATTAACATAACACTGCCTTAGCTAAGTAAGTGATCACTCACTTGCAGTGCACTGAGCTGGCTACAGTCCATCTTGTCTTCAATCCTGCGCGCCTCTGAATCGTGACGTCACACCAGCCGGCAACTAGGAAGCTCCTGTCGGGTAGAGATCACTCCGCTTGACAGGGAAGTGAAGTGACACTCGCACCGCTCTGCTGCAACTCTGCCAGCATGTAGCAGCAGCCCATGTCACATCAATTACAGACCCCCATAGTGACCCACTGGCCCCCTCTAAATGAACTGATGGGAGCCAGGGGAAGCAGCAATAAAATCCCAGCTGCATTTAGATGCCTCATGCAAATCTGGTGAGGTGGCGGAGGGAGAAAGTTCTATTTTCTGGGAGGGGGCAATTGCCCCGTTGCCCCCCCCCCCCTGGATCTGCCCCTGGTATACACTGAATTCTTTTTATATTGTACTTTACAATACCCTGCATATTATGTATCTGTGACAACAAACATACAAAATAAAAACTTTTTTTCTGATTTAAAAAAACAAAAAACGTTGATCGCCGCCATTACTATTAAAAAAGAAAAATTCCATATATCCCGTAGTTTTAGAAGCTATAACTTTTGTGCAAACCAATCAATATATGCTTATTGGTATTTTTTTTACCAAAAATATGTAACAGAATATATATTTGCCTAAATTGATGAAGAAATTAGATTTTTAAATTTTTTTTATTGGATGTGTCTTAAAGCAGAAATGAAAACATATTGTTTTTATTTTTTTTCAAAATTGTCAGTTTTTTCTGTTTGTAGAGCAAAAAATAAAAACAGAAGAGGTGATCAAATACCACCAAAGGAAAGCTCTATTTGTGGGAAAAAAAAGGACATAAATTTTATTCGAGTACAGCGTTGCATGACTATGCAATGGTCAGTTAAAATAACGCCGTGCATTATCGAAAATATGGCCTGGTCAGGAAGGGGGTGGACCTTCCCGAGCTGAAGTGGTTAAGGAAGTCGTACGACATTCATGTTGAAAACATAAATGTTTTCAACATAAATGTCCTTTATTTAATAATGCGAGAGGAGACTAAGGCTGGGTTCCATCTGGAGAACGCAGTGGCTCACAGCAGGAGTCCGGTGAATCTCCATTCACTGTCTCAGGTCCAATTTCAGCCCAAATTTTTGGCTGAATTCAGAACTGAAATGGACCAAAAGATGCACAGGTCTCCTGTGCAATTTGCACTGGAGCCGCTGCAGAGATGTGTGAACTGGGCACGTCACCTAGTGGCCCCTCCCTCAGCTATATAACAGTTGCCTGTTTACGTCACAGAGTGGCCCCGCCCTCAGCTATTTAACAGTTGCCTGTTTACGTCACCGAGTGGCCCCGCCTTCAGCTATATAACTGCTGTCACCGAGAAGAAGCATCACTCGGCGGGAGCCTCCCATGGAGGCGTAGCTGTTCTGGCTTTTGTTTTGTGGCTCGTCAGGTGGCGTGAGATGGATCTACATCGCAGGACAATTTTTATTTTTTTATTTTTTTAATGAAGGACTTATCCCAAAGTGTCTCCTGCCTTTTTTACTATTTTTGACACTTTTTTTTTTTTGTGAAATGCTATAGGTTCAATGTACTAGACATGTGCGATTATTTTCGTGCGAATCGAAAATTTGTACATTCGTACGAATCCGAAATATGAATTTTTATGCATACGAATTCTGTACGAAAACTCATAATGATAAATTCATCATAACAAAAATTCTTAATTGTTACGAAAAGTTAACAAACCTAAAAGTTAAAACCCCAGGATGTCAGCACAGGGATGGTGGGAACCCCTCATAATGGGCACAGCGGGTGTACACTCAGACCCGGGAACTCAGCACAGGGATAGTGGGAACTCCTCATAATGGACACATCAGGTGTACAGACCTGGGAACTCAGCACAGGGATGGTGGGAACCCCTCATAATGGACACAGCAGGTGTAAAGACCTGGGAACTCAGCACAGGGATGGTGGGATCTCTATGGGAATTTCTATGCTTACGAATTTTATAAGAAAAAAGAAATTTCGTTAACGAATTTCAGAATTTCAGATCTAAATTCCATTACAACAGAAACATGACTGGTGTTTTGTTCACCAATCAGAGGAAGTCAGCACAGCACAGGGATGTTGGAAACCCCTCATAATGATAAATTCATCATAACGAACATTTGTTATTTTTACAAAATGTAACTAACCTAAAGGTTAAAAACTCAGGAAGTCAGCACAGCACAGGGATGGTGGGAGCCTCTCATAATGATAAATTCATCATAACAAACTTTCGTTATTTTATGAAAATGTTATGAATCTAATGAAAATTTGTATATTTCATACGAATCCGAATTGAATTTTGGACACGAATTACGAAATACGAATTAATTTTCCTATGAAACTAAACGGAACGAAACAAAACAAATTTATTGACGCAGCACATGTCTACAATGTACCCATTACCAATTCACATAGGGGGGAGGCCTGGATCTGGGGGCCCCCTTGTTAAAGGGGGCTTTCAGATTCCGGTTGAGATTTCGATGGTTGTGGGGGACTTTACTTCCCCTGAAAAATGGACAGTCTTGTCTGATTCAGTACCGATATGGTGGCGCCCATGAAGAAACCGAAAAAACTCTGGATAGCCGCACTCCGGATCAGGTAAAATAGGTTGTGCCTTTATTGTTTTCCACCAAAAAAAAAACCCTTCACATCATACGAATTACAGCAGCAGAGAGAATGTAGAACAGGAAATCTGACGCGTTTCACGCTGAAATTAGCGCTTACTCATAGCCAATGTTTTCTTTCACTTTCTATCAGTAACATGATGTAACCACCCATTTAACTGTTCCCTTGCTACTAAGAAGATGTGAATGCTGATTGGACTAAGCTATATGATCACACCTATAGCATGCCTAAAACTTATGCATATTCATACCTATAATGTTAACCGCTTGCCGAGCAGCGCGCGCTGATTTACGTCGGCAGAATGGCGTTGGTGGGCAAAAGGGCATACAGGAACGCCCCCTTTAAGAAGCGGTGCTGTACGTGCGTGCGCGCCCCGCCATGGTCTCCATGACCGTGACCGCAGTTCCCGCGGACTTGATGTCTGCCGGGTGCCCGCGATCGTGTCATGGAGAGGTAGAACGGGGAGATGCTTTTGTAAACAAAGCATCTCCCCATTCTGCCTAGTGACAGGACCGAGATCACTGCTCTCTGTCATCGAGAGCAGTGATCGCTGTCATGTGAGGTGTAGTCCCCCCCACAGTTAAAATCACTCCCTAGGACACACTTAACCCCTTCACCGCCCCCTAGTGGTTAACCCATTCACTGCCAGTGTCATTTACACAGTAATCAATGCATTTTTATAGCACTGATCACTGTATAAATGCCAATAGTCCCAAAATAGTGTCAAAAGTGTCCAATCTGTCCTCCATAATGTCACAGTCCCAACAAAAATCACAGATCGCCGCTATTACTAATAAAAAAATTTAAAATAAAAATGCCATAAAACTATCCCCTATTTTGTAGACGCTATAAATTTTGCGCAAACCAATCAATATACGCTTATTACGGTTTATATTTTTTACCAAAAAATATGTCGAAGAATACATATTGGCCTAAACTGAGGAAAAAAAAGTTTTTTTTATATATATTTTTGGGGGATATTTATTATAGCAAAAAGTAAAAAATATTGCGTTTTTTTTCAAAATTGTCGCTCTTTTTTTTGTTTATCGCGCAAAACATAAAAAACACAGGGGTGATCAAGTACTACCAAAAAAAAGTTCTATATGTGGGGAAAAAAAGGACATTTTTGTTTGGGTACAACGTCGCACAACCGCGCAAGCTAAAACAACGCAGTGCCGAAACGCAAAAAGTGCTCTGGTCAGGAAGGGGCTAAATTCTTCCAGGGCTGAAGCGGTTAAACTTGATGTTGGTATGGCAGAAACACCTTTACTTTTACTCGCCTTTAGTAACCAAGTGTTGTATTTCTCCACTGCAGTGAATAAAAAGCACCAACATATATTTTACAAAGATCTGGGTCTAATATCTCATCAGAAAAATGTCTTCTTTGGAGACTCCCTAACTGGATTCAAGAAATATATTTAATGTTCTATTCATGAATACAGAGCTGAATTCAT
This sequence comes from Lithobates pipiens, assembly GCF_037356315.1. Classification (NCBI taxonomy): domain Eukaryota; kingdom Metazoa; phylum Chordata; class Amphibia; order Anura; family Ranidae; genus Lithobates; species Lithobates pipiens. The sequence continues at coordinate 159,090,601 of NW_027507790.1, forward strand.
TTGTGTCTTTTATATTTGCATGGAGTTCAGCTTTAATCAATCTCAAACATCAGTGTACAGGTGAATTTTTTAGTCAATAAAAGTTCTCCCTTCAGCTCTATATACTGTATTTCTGCCACTATGGACTAATATTACCTGATATTACCAAAATCCTTTTATATGAATTTGGCTTTATAATCTACATAGGTCCTTGCACGTGTAGCACTACCCCGAAGGAGCTGCTAATGAATGTTTGATTCTGCATCCTGCCCCTCAACCCCAAGAACAGTCTCAAACCCTTTGGCACACCTGCTTGCTAATATTAGTGTGAGACCCAGCAATAGAGAGAAACACAATAATGATAAACCATAAAGTATATTTACCATAGCCCTGGATCCTGTCACTTCACCAGCTGTAGTAGTAAGTAGAGACTCACACAGAATAGCAATTGACCCCTCAAAGTTTACAAAAGTGGATATTAAAACATGATGAACAATGTGACAAATATAAACAGTAAATGGCAATTGGTAACAATCAGTACGGATTTGAAAAGAACTGTAGATATAATAATCAACATAGAGAATATATGTATATAGACAGGGGTACAGTGGGAAAAATGTTCAATATCCTCCAAGGTCTATATTGAACACCTTCCCACTGAAGCCTTAGCACACACACACCAAATTGCAAGGTAATGTTCCTCAAATATAATAACACAATGCAATAATTAACCTGTACTCAAGGCCCCCCAGGTTGTGATTCAATGTCCCAACTTCAAAGTAGAACCGTGACACTTTGTAGAAGATGATAAAAGTTCCTTGTCTCCAGATATCTTCAGCTAGCCTATAGGTTTAAACTGAAGTATTTGTGAAGCCCCATACACACTATCAGTTTTTCTGTTGAGTTTTTCCTTCAGGTTTACCAAAACCATGTAGTGTAAGGGCCTGCCTGATTTCATACAAATTGAAACTCCTAAGGTTTGACCTCATATTATATGGTTTTGGTAAATCTGAAGGAAAAACTCAGCAGAAAAACTGATAGTGTGTATGGGGCTTAATTCAAACAGGGAAAGCAGCTGGTAGCTGTTAACTGAAGATATAGGGCACTTGTTACAGTTCCGCCTTATCAGTGGGTGTAATATAGTACTGACTTTATAGCACAGGAAATAACAAATCCTAGAGTTCAGCTGTATGCGGCCCATGGGTAAGTGGAATCACTTCTGTAGGACTACAAGTTTCACTACCAGTCTGTATATAACTCACTCAGCAAATAGTGTACTTTACTGAAATGGGCAGGTGCCCTCTCACCACAATAGACCCAGAGGCTGTGAGGCTCCATCCAGACTCCCCTCCTGATGTCTCAGTCTGATGAAAGATGGCACCGCCACACTATACCTCTCTGACGGGTAGCTGAAATGCAGGAGACTTCCAGTTGTCCTAGCACTGCACACCGATCCACCTGCTGAGCTGGCAGGGCTGTACTCTGAAGTCCCTCAGAGGCTGGCGATCCCACTCCAAGCCTTGTAGGCCGCAGCCTTTTGATCACATACACACAGACCTCCCTGCTGGTTGTTAAATGGCGTCCGGAGAGGCCAATAGATGGCCACACTACTCCTTTTATTTGTTTACCCGGCAGTCTGTTCTGTGACTGGACATTGTGGGTCTGTGACTTGGCATTGTGGGTCAGTAGTTCCCAGAGTGATTTAACACCATGAGTCACTTCCTCATCTAAATACATTCCCCACAATGCATAGCTGTTTGCTTCTTAAAAGAAGGAGAAGGTCCTGATAAAGTTTTAGCGGTCACTAGAGGGAGCCAAACCCTTGCTTAAGAAACAATACATTACTTAGCATGATGACTTTGATAGCAAACCCCTGCGCTACACACTTTCTACTTCTTCTGTGTATGTCTTCAGTTTCTTCTTTTGCAGCATGCAAGGTTAAACCCGGTCATGTCTACGTATACTCTTCTACTGACAGCCTACTGTGAAGATATTTAAATGATTGTCTGTACCCATAAGGCCATGTCAGAGCAATCCATGTGGGGGAATAATTAGTACATGAGCTTTTCAGCCCAAAACCATTAAAACACTACAATATTAATTAAAATATAATTCATTCTGTTGAAGAAAAAGTTTGCCATAGTCATCCAACAAATATTACACTTAAATTGCCTAATTAGGAGAAATAAATGTTCCCAGCCTTAGGTGCTTAGAAGCCAATAAACATTAGGCATCAGTTATCAAACTATTTCTTCATTTCAATTGCAAAATACAAGATAATTGTCATAGTTTAATTAGCATACAAGCTGATTAATTGTCTATTTAAATTATACCCAATCAAAGTGAATATGTTCATTTTAGGTTTCATTAGTAACAGGCATTCACAATTCCATCTGACATGTTAATGAATGGCAACTTTAGAAACTATAAAGAAGAAAACATCATTATTTCCACATCCATCAGATGTAAACAAAACTGGGATTTAATTTGATGTGTTTAGGCAAGTTTGCTTGTGCTGTCAGGAAAGTAGTACACGTAAAAAGAGGAAATTGCAGGGTTTGAAAGTGCCATAGAGCAGATGTTCACAAATCAATCTATTGAGACTGTTTACTAAGTTTTATGAGTAGTTTTGGGTATGTGTTGTTGAAAAAGTGACAGTCTATGTTAGTGTTATGATTATTGCTGTTTTATTTATATCATTTTTTTTAAAAGTGCACATGTCTAGAATATCTTTTCCTAAGTTAGCTATAGACAGGAAGTAAATAAAGATGCTGCCAAAAAACGTATCTGTACACCTTGCCAATTCCCCTAAGGATGATATAGAAATAGTGACTTTGTAAAAGTCGATATTTACATAGGCTAACCACAGCTCACTGTCTGCTATATTAACAGTTTTAGCCCTTGTACACACGGTCGGACATTCCGACAACAAAATCCGTTGGAACTGGTGTTGCCTACACACGGTTGGACAAAGTTGTCGGTAAAATCTGATCGTACGTAACATGATGGCGTTATTTAGTTACGACGGGACTACGCTCAGGCTAGTAGCCAATAGCTTTGGTCTAGGAATTTGATCTGAGCATGTGTGGCACTTTGTCCAATCGGAATTTGATCTGAGCATGTGTGGCACTTTGTCCAATCGGAATTCTCTACAAACGATCGGACAAAGTACGATCGGATCATGTTGTCGGAAATTTTTTATATCCAGCTCTCAAACTTTGTTGGTCGGACATTCCGACGGAAAAAGTCAGATGAAGCCCACACACTGTCGGATTATCCGACAACACGGTCTGATCGGACATTTTCCATTGGAATGTTCGACTGTGTGTACAAGGGCTAAGAGTTTAGTTTAGCTTAACAGTTATGTTGAGCCCAAGCCAGGGGTGATGGTATTGATTGCTGAGCAGTTGAACAACCGATCCACAATGCAAACACATGTTGCCTGGGTGGAAAAACGTTAATTACTTACTTTTTTTTGTTTTCTGGGGTCACCCAGGTATCACCTGCGAGGTAATCTCCCTCACTTATGAACCTCTGTTGTCTACTGTGTGCTTCCATTATTTAATCTGGAACTGAGCAGGCCATCAGTTCTGCAGTTGAATTTCGGTAAACAGCTGGGGGCATCTTCAGTGCAGCAAGCTTAGCAACTATACTCACAGTTCATGTGTTTGTACCATTCTGGGTTGTGTTGATGCTTAAGGCTTTGTGTCACTGTTGTAGTTGAAGGGTTGAAACTGCATTTGTCAGGAGATATCAGTTAGGTATCCAGTGCAGCCCCTTTTATCTACTGGATGCTTACATACTCACATGAGGTGACACCAGACTAACATGTTTCAGTATAGCCGAGCCAATGTGTGGAGATCAAGGAGAAACGGTTAATTGTGCTAGTAACTAAGAGTCAGAGAAGAACTGCCATGAAGGGACATTTAATTCAGCAGCTTAAGGGGGAAAAAAATAGAAAAAGTCTGCAGAGACAAAATAGATGAGAAAATAGACAGGGGATCACTTATTGTTCCTATAACAGCACAAGTTCATCCATCTTCCTTTAGTCTCCAGATGGGGAGTTTTGAGGACTTGATGTTATCATCTAACCTCATATATACTATATAAGCAGAAGGATGAGGTATTGAGAAAATAATTCAGGGTTTGATTAAGCTGTTAATCTTGTTGTTGAACAAGGATAATTATTTTAAAGAATGTTATCCCAGCTTGAGTAGAAATTAATAGAGAGAGAGGGACACATGAATGTAGCACAGCTCCACCCCCCCCCCCCCCCCTCCATTCACAGAAGGATTCCAAGGCAGGAGGATAATGAACGTGAGAGAATGTTATGTGCATATTATGTAAAGCCTAGGTTGACAACCTGTTCGTGATCTACTTGTTGATCACGAGCAGGTGATGAGTTGATGGCAAACACATCCCTGCCTTGCCAGCCCTCAAGTGCTTTCCCCCCAGTGCGACAGAGTGGTGAAGGCACAATCTCAGCCAATCCTAAGCCTCTGAATCGCTCAGGCAGGTTTGGGCTCTTGTCCAAACACAACTAAGCTTTTCTTCTTCCTCTGGGTGTAGTATGCTCAACTCACTGGCCCTTCTCTCCGATCTATCCAAGGCATATGTGAGATGGATGAGAGATAAGGGCCAATTGCTATCAGCCCCAGAACAGGTATATCTGCTACAGCAGCTTCCCTGTGCCACTCTGCGGCAGAAAACAACTTCTCTGCCCTTCTGATCCCCCAGTACCATGCTCTCCTGATCACCCTGTACCACCTTGCCCTCCCTGCCCTCTTGACCTCCCTGCACCATATCCTCCTGACCCCCCCAGTACTGTGCCCATCTACCCCCCCTGTACAGTACCCTCCTGACCCCTTTGCACCATACACTCCTGACCCCCCCATTGTATAGTGCACATTGCACTACATCCTACTGACTTCTGTATACTGCCTTGCTTACTACTGACCTCTGGACACTGTCCTACATATTACTAACCTCTGGACACTGTTCTATATATTACTGACCTCTGCTCTATATATTACTGACCTCTGGTGTATCTCCACATGGGACGCCGGTCTCTGTTAAATCTCTACATGGTTGATGTTCCTCCAGGGACCAGTTGTGGGTCTGCTGGACTGCTACTCCTCTGGTTATCCAGCTCTGGGGTCTCTGAACCCCCAGGCCTTCCAACCTATGCCCGGAGGCTCCAGGGTCTCTGAACCCCCGGCCCTCCTCCTCTCTTTTCGCAGTAGGTTCAGCCCCCGTTGAGCATGTGACCCCCCTTTTTATATGAGAGACACCCAGTGACCAAAGAAATTAACCATTGGTCCATTCTCTCACATGGGTTTCTTGCCACTCAGACCTCAGTCCTTCCTCTCTGTCCAGTCCTGCCCACCATCCAGCAGAGGAGGTATCCCTGAGTCCAAGTGTAGGCAGCCACACCCCAATCTACACTAACACTCCCATCCCCAAATAAACAACCAGGACTAGAAAAAAAAACAACCAGGCCCAGCCAAATTTACCTACATCTAACCTATCCTTACAAAAAAAAATCATTCTAATCACACATCTAAGCATGGGGTCTGCTACATTTATATATATATATATATATATATATATATATATATATATATATATGTGTGTGTGTATATGTACTTTTTTGTTTTTGTTTTCCAAACAGTATGTGCGGCCTCTGAAAGGATGTGTCTATATTTCTTTCTGGGTACAGTAGTAAGCTCTGCAAGGGTAAAGTAGATTGTATGGACAGCTCTGCATGACCATAAGGTATTGTTTTAATATATTATGTTTAGAAATCAGGAAAATTTGTAAGATGGAAACTAAGGGTCTGTTGTGTTAGCTAGCTAAAATTAACAAAAGAGCAAATAAAGAAAAATTATAATCTTGTTAGGAAAAAGTTTTTTAGAGCATGAAACTTGAGTTGTCACATTACCATATAGAATAATATATAGAATAATACAAGCAATTGTGATATAATTTATTTGAACTGGACTCAGTAATTAAAGGTTCATTAAACTATATCAGAGCAGTAGCTATATGTAATGGACTACTAGAAAAAGCTACTGACATTACTTTGGACTATGATTTAACTTTAATGATCCCACACTCGGATCATCAAGTATTGGAAAATGTTAATACCAAACATCTGTCTATGTCCAAACTGCATAAGTAAGAATTAGCTCTGTTGACCTTCCCCATGTCCCCATGAAAGGATGCATATGTAGTGGCTGGTGGAGTGCTGCTTTCCTCACCCCAGAGCCAAGTCGTATACAGCACTGTAAACTACAGCCCCACTGTTATGCTTACAGCCCAGAATCTGGAAATTATTGCAAAAAAAAATGAAAGAATGTTTTTAAGAACTCTATCAAGTTCTTCTCTGGGGCTGACACTGTGGTCAAATTTGAAGGGGTGTCCATGCTAGCCATGCATAGTTGTCCGGGATTGGACAAAAGGGGGTTATTAAGCAAGTGGGCCTCACTCAGAGTAATGCATTAGAGACTGTATTTTGTATTTTATATTCACGTTGAGTTCCCTTTTAAAATTGCTTTTGCTATATTGCTTCTTATACAACAGACAGCTTCTTATTCACCTAAAAGTCCTGTTTTTTGGGAAACTCTGGCGTCATGCTATGATGTACCGTATATCACAAGATGTGCTACAGGGGTTACAGGTCGTTTTGGCTGGCTGCTGCAGAAACAGCAGCCGACTGGCTCCTAATCAGCGTTTTCAGCCAATGGCAGAGAGTGCTGACTGGAGTGTTCAGAACACAACAGCTCAGCGGGGGAGATAAATGTACTAATGTTGGATGCTTAGTACAGTGGCTCTGACCATAGTTGATAGTTTTTTTTTTCCTTCAACCTCGGGGATTGAAGAGAAAAAACTGTGTGTACCAGACTTTACTTGATTCCCCTACTTACTTTATCCACTATATCTTATTTTTCACTACCTCTGGGGCAAATTTCACCAATGGTAAAGGAAAAAATAAAAATCTTTGTGGTAGTTTTAGCCTTTCCATATGCTCCCTAAAGTGGGGTATTACTTTGTGTCCTATTGGAAGGTTTTATTCACTTTCTGCCTCGGTGACCACTATGACTAGAATGGATAGTTCAGGGAAAACCGACCCAATAAGGACAAATACAGCACCACAAGTCCAACAGGCTCTTAGCCATCTCAATCTTATCCAAAACAAGCAAAACCTGTTTTTATTGGAGTTACACCTACAAATGTACAGCGATTATTACTAGTTTAATGAAGGAGCTATTCAAGTTCTTTAAATAACATTATTTCAAGGGATACAGAAGGTAAATAATTTATTCTACATCCTAGAAAAATGGAGCTCTGTCTTTGCATATGTGTTTGCATTTATCACTATAATATAGCAATTCTGTTTGGAAAGCTGAGAATAAAAAGCTATACAAATGTTTCAACATTGAATTCTAGGTGAGAAGATTAAATCCCTAATTCTGTGGTTTGGTGGAGTAATGTCCATTGACAAAGGCTAGTTATGAACATATGATCTGATTTAAAAGGATTTCACTATATTTCATTCACTGTGTAACCTTGTTGAACACTCTAATGTGAAATAATGCATCTATTGTGTGGAAATGTTTTAACCTTTCAGAAAAGTTGCAAAAAGTGTTTAAGGAAACTTTCCTTTTTGTGCTGTATAGAACTATTCAACTTAGGTGGCACAAAAAATATGCGCCAAATAAAACATAAATTGACCTTGAGCTACCCAAATGCTAACATTTTGTATTTCAGTGTGAGCTTCGAGTACAAAAAAAATGTTTGAAACTAAACAGCTGCAATGTATTTATTCTGACACCTTTTTTTATCCCTTTTTCAATTACTTCCTCAAAAATACAGCACTGGGCAAAGTCAGCATTTTATGTATTAAGAGCTTGCTTTGTTTTTCTCCTTTTTCTGAAAGACTTGATTTTCTGTTTCTTGTAAGATGAGATAGTCTATTGATCCAACATTGTTCATGAACTACTACCATATATTCCAAAATCCTAGCAAGGTGTTGGCATAACTGCTTATGTATAGTATTTATTTTCTATGCGCGTATGGGTATATGTGGAAATATATATGAGAATACATATTGTGCAAAATATGTTCAGCTGAATCAATTTAAGAATATCAGGATATAAAAAAAACATGTGCCAAAAGTGTTTTTGGCTGTACTTCTATGAATCACAGGAGTGCAGTTCATTCTGCACTGTGACCTGTTTTAAGCCAACAGGAGGGCTAAAGCCTGCTGTCAGCTGACGTCATAGTGCTGGTCCAGATTCTGGGTAGTCAGGATCCACCCAGATGCCTGGACTGGCACTGGCAGCTGGCTCAGTGAGCTGATGAGTGGCTGAACCAGCTGCTCATTGAGTAGCTGAGAGGCCAAGCCAGCTGCTCCTGCCCCTTCCACAGCCCAGTGCTCCAGTAAGCACTGGAGGGGAGATCAGAGACTGACAGTGTCGGGTCACCTGAGGCCAGGTGACAGATGCACACTGTTGGGGTCAGGAGTGCACCTCTAAGGTAGTGGACCCTATGACTGACTGCTGTGGATGGAACTCTGTGTGGTTCAGGAAAGCAAGTCCACTGGAGCACCAACATGGATCCCACTGGGAACTAGAGCAAAAGATTCCCCAGGGTGCGGAATCTAATGCCGCGTACACACGAGCGGACTGTATGGCGTACTTAGTCCGTCATACAATCCGACGGACAGTCCGTCATACTTTCCACTGAACGGACTTGACCACACACGGATACCCAAACAGTCCGACGAAAGCTTGCACGATGACGTGTACAGCACGTACGACGGGACTAGAAATAGGAAGTCCAATACACAGCAAAGCACCCTTCCGCCGTGTAAATCCTTTCTGGGCATGCGCCATTCTTAGTCCGTCCGACTAGCATACCGACGAGCGGATTGTCCGCTGGAACCAAAGTATGACGGACAGAATTTCGAAAATTCCGAAATTCTTAGTACGCCGGACTGCACGCTGAAAAAGTCCGCTGAAGCCCACACACGAGTGGACTGTCCGCTGAAATGTGTTTTGACGGACTAAGTACGCCATACAGTCCGCCCGTGTGTACGCGGCATAAGAGTCAGCAGGTGTTCACCAGAGCCTCTAGTGGTGAGGATGGACTGCGCTGCAACTGGCTCCAGGTTGCAGGCCCCAGGGTCTCCCAGCTCATGCTCACAATAGGCTAAAGGAGGATAGAGAGGGAGCAGCAGCCCAGGACAACAAGGGATAGTCAGGAGATAAGCCAAAGGTCGGGGCCACTAGTAGACAAGGATATAGAGAGAACATGCCAAAGGTCAGGGTAACAAGCAGGCAGGGATAGTCAAAGAACAAGCCAATATCGACAACAGAAACAGATGTAGAGCACACGGCAAGCAGGAGACAGGAAAACAAACACACAATATTGCTTGGGCAAGGCAGGCTTGGACAGCACAGTGTTGAATAGTGTATCCTGTAGAGGCTAGGATAGAGCCACGCTGAGGGAAGAATACTTAACCACGCAGGTGTGAGAGTGCAGGCTAGAGGCTGATAAACAGACCAGAGGTAAACAGACAGGGCATGAAGGTATTACTGGCGATTCATGACAGACAATCACTAACTTTCTGCAGTCTGAAGACCGAGAGATGAACAATCAGCTGTGTTTGATCACTCAGTTTTTGATCTGGAGCTGCCAGAGGACAGATGCAGCATCTTATCAATTTGTTTGTATTTGGGTGGAGCCTACAACGGTGATGACATCACGCATGCTGATCTTATTGGATGGTCAGGATTGAGTTTGGTGTTAGCCTGTTGGATCGTGACTTGGTATTACATATGTTTGCAAAGACATTTTTGCCCTTTGACTATGAGAGTGCGCATTTTTCGTTTTTTTTTTATTAATGTATTTAGTATACGGTTTTACACTATAAGTGTGCCTGTCTCATTTTATTCCTGAGAGCTTTGGAGACATAAGTGACTGGCTCAGTGTTAGCAATAGTTCAATTGGACCATCTTGGCCCTAACTATTTTTTTTATTTTTATTTTTTGCTGGCCATGTTTTATTATTCTTAAATAGGGGAAATGATAGTACATAAATAGTATGCAAAATTCCAAGGCAAAACGAGTTTCCAGAGAATTGAGATACTACATGCTTTTCTTCTCATGCAGGTTTGAAAACAAAAAAAATAAAAAATAAAGAATTTCAGTAAAAACATACAGTAAAAGCCAAAAAAAAAAAAACCCTTACATCAACTCTTAACTTACAGTAATGTTGTACCATAATTAATTCCATGCACGCCTTTAACATTGCAATAAAAAAAAAAAAAAATTAAAAAAAGTTTCTAGGAGTATTTAACTTTTACAAGGTTCCTATGTTTTGTAGAGATCGGTCAAGCACTTTGAAAAAACAAAAATTCCTATACACAGTGAGCACTTTCCTTGAAATGAAAGAAGAGTGGGAAAAAGAATGAAGCGAAAACACAATGACCTGTTAATATGCAGGCTAACTGTACAATGTAAACTATAAATTAAATTTCTCCACTAGATCTGGACAGCCTTTAAACAGTCCAACTGCCATATTCTAAAGGGCTTATTTAAGAAAGACAAAGAGCAATGTGTACAGGGTAGCATTCCATAGCAACCCATTTAGAATATTCTATCGATATGACCATAGTAAGCTAAAATCTGTATTTTTATATGACGTAATGCAAATCATTACTGCTCTTCCCAATATCTTACTTACCTAATTATTTAACCCCTGCCTGAATAATATGGCATGCTTGTATTTTGACAGCTAGATGCCAAGATGTCCATTTACCAATCTAAGCCATTTCTGAGGCGCCGATTTGACACACGTGAATTTTATAAATAAAAATACTGCATATTAAAAACACTTCATTACATAGGATGCAGTCAAAAACATTTATAAATATTTCTGTAATTTTCTCATTTCAAGAATAGCTACTACAATAATGCTGGCTTAAAAGAGGTGCGTGATGGATAGCACTATCGGTGGCAAATATACAGCCACAAAATGTTGTTACCTTGAGGTAGATAACACATGCGTACCAAAATCTGGCATTCTTCAGTTGCTGCTGGTATCATGTGTTTCAAGAAATGGATATGAAAAAATAAAAATAAAATAAAAAGAAAGAAAAAAAGCTAAACACAATGACCTAGCTTAGAAAAGAAACAATATAAAACTGACATCTCCATTAAGGTAAGTAACGTCTCACTGTGTTAAAATCAAGGCAAGATAATATTTAGAAACATAGCAACCAATTTTTAGGTTTTTCTTTAGTTAGTGCATATTTCCTGTCTCCACCCTACATTGTATTATCTTTTTTTTTTTTTCTTTTTTTTAATCCTTGTGTGCAAATGTCATGCTAGTTTAAAATTAATATGTAGAAAGTAGTTTGAAATTGTAAAAACAATGGTAAACAAAACTAAATTTAAATACATACTAAAAATACAATTCAAGTATGAAAGAAAAAAATAAAATAAAAAAAAGGAGAGAAAAACAGACACAACAAATGAAAAATACAAAAAAGAAAATCAAGAAGAGTGTTTTAGTTTAAATGTTTTAGAATGCTGCTGTAGGCTTTGTGGGGGGTTTGAGGAGAGGATTTCATTGCAGAAGGCGTCAATGTGGCTTGTATTGATTTGAGGGGTGAGCCAACAGGATTGTGAAACTGGGGAATCCCTATGCAATCCAGCTGCTTACTAAGGATGATGTCGTCACAAAAATTTGGTAAGCCTTCCTCATTTTCCTTGCGGCTATCTTTTCCTTCTTCTGCTGGCTCAGGGTCTGACACTTCTGGCTCTTCCTTTCTACTGAACAAGTTGTCTAGGTAACCTGTGTAAGTGTTTTCCTTCTGATTGTGATCATCTTTCCTTACTTCACAACAAAACTGATCTTTTAGGAAGCAGTCTTCACCAGTTACGATTTGACTGTCCCAAGAATTTTGGTTTCGCACACCCAACTGTGCTAGGTTTACCATGCCTTTCTCTTGTTTTTCCAGGCTTACAGACTTTGATATTAAGGACTTGTATTCAAGTTGTATTACTGAGCTATTCAAGTCATTGAGCTTGTCAACACTGGAAGAATCATCTTGCAGACTAAGCTGAATAGTACCTGCTAAGAAAGAATCAAAGTCAAACTCCTTGCGTTTTTCCCTTTCTTTTTCAACTAGCTGCTGTGATGCTTCTTCAAGGGCTATCTGAGCCTTCACTAAACCATTCTTTTCACATTTTGATTTCCCCTTCTTATCTAGCTTCTCTTTATTTTGCTCCTTCCAATTGGAAAGATTGATAATAAGTTTTGGCTCATAATAATGGTTGACCTCACTCTCCCTCCACACTAAGTTATCTAGGTAAGGTGAGGACCTAATTTTGTAGTTACAGGTATGGCTACACTCAAGATCACAATATTTATTCTCGTGGTGATTTGGGTGTGGCCAAGAAGGCTCAGCAGAGAAGTAATGATCAAATGCAGGATCTTCCAGATATTTCTCTCGCTCTCCATCCAGATATTTGCGAGGATCCACCTGAACCTCTTCCTCATCACTTCCATCCGAAAGAGCCCTTGGATCACGTTGAACTTCATCAGCTTCAAAATTATTATGGATAGGCCAATCATGGTCAGAATACTGGCTGTCATGATATCTTTCACAATTATAGACATGGCTGTGGTTGTCATCCATCAATAATATATCATCTACCTCATCTTCAATGTGAAAAGGATGGTGTGAAATTGGCTCATCCAAAGGGAAAGAATAGATGCTCAAATATGGGTGGGACAAAGCTTCTTCTGCCGTTAGTCTGTCCATAGGACTAAATGTCAGAATTTGCTCCAGGAAGTCTAGAGCTTCAGGACTGATCCCAGGAAGTAGCTGTGTTAAAGGAGTATGTGGCGCGGTCATATCCTTTTTGATAAAGATTGGGATTACATTGAGAAGCTCCTGTCTATCTTCTTCCTGAACAACAGGTATAGACTCCAGAATTAGCTGCATCTGTTCAAGTTCATGTGCACCTGCAAAAAGGGTTTTTCCAGTCAGCATTTCAGCAAAGATGCACCCAGCTGCCCACATATCAATAGCCTTAGTGTAGTTATTTGGTGAAAGTAAAAGGCGTGGAGATCGGTACCATTTGGTAACAAGTCCTTCAGAAAGGTGTCCCTTGTGGGAATAATGGGGATCCATGATCCGTGCAAGACCGAAATCTCCGATTCTTACCACCAAATCTTCAGTGTTTATGAACAGGTTTGCTGGCTTAAGGTCTCGATGCAGCACATTAGCCGAGTGGATATATTTAAGCCCACGTAGCAGCTGGTACATAAAGAGCCTAGCATGCTCTTCACGAAGTGGGCCTTGCTCTAGAAGCTTGGCTAGATCGGTCTCCATATACTCCTGAACAATATGCACACAGTTCAGCTCGGTTAACTCGCTCACATCATCCGTCAGGCAACTTCCGTTAGGGCCGAGAGTTTCAAATACTTTAACAATATTTTCATGATCAAGTCTTCGGATAATTTTGATCTCCCGCAGAGCATGTTTGACGCTCTGAGGGTCAGTCAGGACAATTTTCTTCACAGCCACTCGCTTATCACAGTCATTATCAACAGCAGAAAAAACTAAGCCATTACCACCATAGCCGAGGGGTTTTAAGTCCACGTATCGAGAGCCCAAATCAAACCCATGAATGTTCATGAGGCTTTCAAACTTTTCTGCCATTTTGGCTACTTTACTTCCTTCGTCTAGAAATCTTCAATTTTCCTAAACACGTGATGATAAACCACTGCTGGTATCTAAAGAAAAGATTTCAAAAACCTAACCAAAAAAAATAAAATATAAATACACTCTTCTTCAGACCGGTCAGCTCCAATCCTCATTGCATAACAGCCTGCCAGGCCTGGTGGATCCCACAAGCCACAATTCTAAAGCTCAGTTTGGATTGTATAAAAATGACTGTAGTCATAGTTCACAAGAGATGCAGCATTCCAGTAAACATCAACAAAAACACTCAATGGAAGTGAAACGGAATGAAATGACATACTATGCACGTGGCTCTAGTGTGCAAAACAAATTGACATGGAACAAAAATGTGAATAAATATGCAAGATATAGGCTTCTATCATCATCCTCCTCACAGTGCAGATACATTCAGTGTTGAACTGGTCCTGAGCAGCGTCATTCTATGGTGCTGGTAAGCACTAGAAATTATTTGTAATTTGATGTTTGTGTACAGTGCATCCGAAGAGGAAACCGTGGCAGACCTTAAATTACAGAAGAGTTCTTCTGCTAATGATCAGGTGGCTCCAGCTCACCACAATCACAATCAAAGCTGCTATCCATCTTATTTTCAGAACACAGCTCTTGTCAGCTTCATATGGAGAAGGGAAGAGGCTCGGCCTCTCCGCTCTGCTCAGCCGCTTCTCCTGCGTCTTCTCGCTCGCTCTTTGCCGCAGTCGCCATGTACGCTGACTGACTACTGAGGGCCCTAACTATTTTAAAGTGACATATAGCTTGAGACAGCAGGTGCTGTGTGCAGGCAGCCTATTCAAGTCATCTAGGACACAACAGCTGCAAAGACACAGCTGCTTGTCCCAATGTGACAGGCATGTGGGTGCGGGTGAGCAGCCCCAAAATGGAGACAGTGGACATTGTGAGCTGCTCACCAGCACCCCTGTCACATTAGGACAAGTGGCTGTGTAACCACTGCATCCTAATAGACTTGAATGGGCTGCCTGCCCTCAGCATCTGCTAGCTACAGACTAATTTTTCTCTCAATCTCTTTTTAGCATGCATTGACTCATTGTGCTGCTTCCTCTTCCCCCAGTCTGAGCTTTCCTGTACAGCAATACAAGAAGATATTTACAAGGTGAATTAGGGTATGTACACATTAAAAAAATATGTTAAAGGATGTAGTAATGAATTCAGAGCTACATTCATTTATGTCCTTTCTATCGCTCCGGAGTCCAGTTATAAAATGCATGGTTGTTTTATGTGTGTTGGGTTAAATTTGGTATTTCTACCATTTTCACTACAAGATTTTTATCAAAAATTTCAGTTCTCCCCTACTTCCCTTGAACAATACAGCTATACCATGAATAAGCAAGCACTGTCCATAGGAGCGATTTAGAAACCAGGTGCTCAGTAAACAGATTTGTTTTTGGCAGTGTGCCTATTATCTTGCATCCTGAACACCATCCGTATGCCAGTACACCTGTATTAAAACCATGATGTACCAACATGTACAGTAGATTATATGACACAAAACAGGCCTCACCCCCTCTCTCTCTCCTCACTGACTTTGGCAGCAGCGGGAGCCAAAGGGGCCCTTCTGCTGTCTCAGTCAATGAGGAGGGGAGTACAGACAGCCGAGACTCTTGTGCAATATCGCTGGATCGAGATGGGGCTCAGGTAAGTATTAGGTGGGCTGAAAGGCAGCTGCTGCTCACAGAAGGTTTTTTCTATCTTAATGCATAGAATGCATTAGGATAAAAAACCTTCCAACTTTAAAACCTCTTTAAGTTTGTTAACCGCTTGCCGACCGCCTCACAATGATATATGTCGGCAGAAGGGCTCGTACAGGCAGAATCACATACATGTACATTGCACTTTAAGAGGCTGCCAGTTCCGTAAGTTGGGTCGTGGGTCCCATGGACTCGATCGCCGTGGGGATACCCGCGATTGCCTCATGGGGGAGGAAGAATGGGGAGATGCTAATGTAAACAAGCATCTCCCCATTCTGCCTAGTGACAGTGTCACTGATCTCTGCTCCCTGTGATCGGAGCAGAGATCAGTGACGTATCACACTCCCCCCCACAGTTAGAAACATGCCCCAGGACACACTTAACCCCTACACTGCCACCTAGTGATTAACCCCTTCACTGCCAGTGTCATCAGTGCATGGTGACATCAGGAATCAGTGCATTTGTATAACAGTTTATTTGTGGTTGTAATCCTTCAGTATTACCTGGTTGATCTTGCCAGTTCCCCACTTCCTGCTAGTAAACTCACCACTCTAAGCATGGAAGCTGATCCGTGCTAGTGTAGTCAGTTTGAGTCCCTTGTCATCCTGTTCTAGGATACAGGCAGGTTGTGCAAGAACACAGCGTTTCTACAGCTTCCGTGATAAATATGTAGGAACATTCTCCACCCATCACTCCCCCTTGCTTGAAAGGCAGTTAGGGAGAAGTGATGTTTTGCTGCAGGTATGTGATTATGTTTCATTATCTTGGAATTACTGACGCTATACGGCAAACATCTCTTCCAGAAATGATGTACAGGCATTCGGTGAGGACAAGCCCACCCGGAGGTCAGTGATGCGCTGAGCAAGAAAATGTGATCACATGACCTGCATCTCTTTCGAAAATTATAAAGATTGATCATTTAAAAGCGCATATGTAACTATTTTAAAAAGTATATAGCAGCCTTTTTCAACCAGGGTGCAGTGGCACCCTGGGGTGCCTTCTGGGCTCTTCTGGGGTGCCTTGGCAAAATGCCTAAAAATTATGACAAGAATTGCCCAAAAATTGGCAACAAGCCTTTTTATTACACACATCCACAGGATTTTATTGTGCGGCATTAAAACCTTGGGCACCGTGCGGGCCTACCACTAGCATCCTAACAACCAATGACATCATTGGTAGATATAGGGGGCCGTTGGGCGCCTGCACAGCAATGTTGTTTGCCTCTCCCTTGCCCCTCTCTGTCACCACTGGGGTCATTTTATCAGAGAGGAAGAGAAACTAAGGGGGAAAAGAAATTCTAGAATACTAGTCAGTATAAGTGCCCCCTTCCATTGTGGCAGAGCCTGACGTGCAGAGGGAGACCTCTCATACAGTCCCGACTCTGAGACCACTGATGTTGCAACAGTGGCCACGGGAGTGCAGTGAGGTATGAGTGCCTGTAAGATGTTCCATCAGCTGCAGCAGCAGGCAGGTGGTGCATCGCCAGGGGCAGGTCAGATCACTGGAACAGCGGATGGCAGCAAACAGCAGGTAGACAGCAGGTAGTAGATAGCTGGTGTGGCAGGATTGGTAACGCTCAGCAGGTGAAGAACCAGCAGGGACCAGGTAGCATGCCGAGCTGGGCTGGAGAATAATTGGATGCAGCCAGGTCGGCAACAGACAGTCATATACAGGCATAAACATCTGGCAGAGAATCATCAGGGTACAAGCAGAGGTCAGCACAGTAGAGTCAGACAGATAAACAGGAGACAGCAATTCCAGAGACAGGCCAAGGTCAGGGTGTCACATATCTGGTTGGAGGCCGAAGTGCTGAGAGGGCTTTCGTGGCTAAGTGCAGAGCGCCCCCTGAAGGTGGTAATAGGGAGTACTTTGCTCAGATAAGCAGGGGTTGCCAGCTGCGACAGGCTGAGGTGATGAAGAGATGCCTTCTGGATGGCAGCTGATGAGCAGGATGCACTGCTAGGCAGGAGTCCCTCAGGAGTACCGGGTGAGTCTTGGCAGCAAGGAGAGCAAAGAGCAGAGTCAGGAGCCAGGCCAGAAGTCATGCACGGAGGGTCAGCCAGGAAGTCAGCTGGGGCCATTCACTGGTAATCAGGCAGTAGCAGAGTCAGAGGAGCAAGCCTGGGGTCAAGCACAGATCAGCAGGCAGAAGCAGGGTCACTGGAACAAGCCAAGGGTCAAAGCTGGGGATGGAGACAAGACGGGTCAAAGGCAAGCCAAGTCCGTAACAGGAAATACAATAGTAACAAGAACAAGAACAAGAACAGAGGAGCACACAGGGGGAGCTAAAGATCATCCATCAATTAATGGATCATACTGCTGGCTTTAAATAGTCCACTGGGTGTCAAAAGCTATGTGGCATTGGCAAATTTTTATGTGCCAATCTTCGATTTTGCTGGGTATTGACAGGTGTGCCAATCCTTCTAAAAAACATTCTCTAACACCAGAGGCCAGAAGCATTCATGCAAGGTCAAGGAAAGTCAGGTCAATAACAGGCGTCAATACAGGAACAGATGCAGGAACACGGGTAATGGCTGCAGATCAGACGGCAGTGGCTGATAGCACTGCTGCCATTTAAATCGTGTAATTGGTACCAACATTAACAACAGGCATTCAAGCATTCGCATTCGTGCTCACGCTTGTGCACGTTGGAGAGGGCAGCATCTAAAATAGCTTTTTGGGTGGCACAAGGTAACAGATCTAGGGGGAAAAAAAAGTTTTAATCTGGCCCTGGATAAGTGTAAAATCTCATATATTTTTTTTTTTTATAGGTACTTTTTGTACATAAATTTATCAGGTGATTTTTACATGAGGAGAGTACCTGTCCATTATAAGTGGACATTGTATTTTATTGCAAGGTCCACTTTAATAATAGAGTTATACTCTCAGATGATAGAGCGATCTTTACTCAAAACTGAAGTGCCTATTTTGGATGTACTGACCCCTAACCTTGAGAGAGTGTTATTGGCTGCTGAGTGGGGAGGTGTTTCTTACCTTTTAAATGCTCTGATGCCATTCCTTTGAAACTACCCACTCTGGATAGGTTTTCAGTTCAGGGTATGCATAGTATAGTATACCGTAGTAATATAGTAGAATGTTGGCTCTGTGAGCCGGGGTAGGAGATGGTGCCTGATCTTTGGACCCTATTGCTAACCACTTTTTTGCCCACTTGATTTTTGACTTTTGTACTTAACATTGAAACACCTTTATGGAAGAAGCTGAGTCTGAAAGCAATTGAATTTTAATGAACATACTCGTATGCAGAAGATGAGAAATAAAACTCTGCCTTCAGAACAAATGAAAAGCATAGTCTTTATGACCTAATAGAAAAGCTTGTAATTAAAAAGCCTAAGAAATGCATTTATTTTTGATATGCTAAGAGATATTCCCACTCTGAGCTTTTGCCAAGTAAAAACTGAAATCATCACTTAACCTCTGTCCTGCAAAATTATGAAATAGCCGAGACGCTTCAACCTTTAATAACATAGTTTTTAAGGCTCAGTGGTTCTACTTTAACTGACGGAAAATAGGAATTGTATGAAAAAGTTCAAATGTTTAAATAAGATTTTAGTGTTCCTGCTGCAGAAAACTTCTACAATTTCTCTTAGTAGGCACATTTAAAAATTCCCTCAGGTAATTTTCAAGTCACTCAAATTAATTTACTATGGTTTGTAAATGAATTGAAGGTACATAGTAATAAACACATTTAATTTAACCGCTTCTTGTTCTTAGTATATACCTTTCACATCTTTGGAAGGGAAAGTGATGTAATCTCCCTCTCTGGAATTTTTTCAGTTCCAGAGAGAGGACATCCAAACATGAGTCGCACCAACACTACACTGACACAGTACATATAGGCACATATTCCACTCCCCGATCCCCCCCCCCAGTTAACCCCTTCATTCCCTGTCACCGTGTCACCCAGTGCAGTGTTCATATTTTTCTTTGATTACTGTATTGGTGTCATTTGTGACACTAATCAGCATTAGGGTACTTAGTAGTAGCCCCAGATAGATCTAGGGACCCTCCCAATAAAGGTTTAACCCCTTGATCACCCCCTGTCACCAGTGATTACCATATTAGTGTCACGGGTGAAGCCGGTTAGCTAGTTATTTTTTTTATAGCGTCAGGGCACCCATCGTATATTACCCAATAAAAGGTTTAACCCCCTGATCACCCGGTGGGTGATATACGATTTTTTAGCATCTATAGATAGTTTTAGCATCAATTAGGGTCTGTGTTGCCACACGCAGCGTCAGATTAGTGCCAGCAGCGCTAACACCCATGCACGCATCATACACCTCCCTTAGTAGCATAGGGTCTGAATGGATCAATATCTGATCTGATCAGATCTATACTAGTGTCACCAGTAGTTTAGGGTTCTCAAAAACTCAGTGTTAGCGGGATCAGCCTAGATACCTGCTAGCACCTGCCTTTAGCCCCTGTGCCCAGCTCAGCCCCCCCAAGTGCAGTATCAATCGATCACTGTCACTCACAAAACATTAAACGCATAACTGTAGCACTCGCAGAGTCAGGCCTGATCCCTATGAAAGCTAACAGTTTTTTTGGTAGTGTTTGAAGCAGTCGCTGACAGTCAGGTGTTCTTTTTCCTGTGTCTCACTAGTCTACCTGTAAATTTAGAGGCCTAAATGTCCAATCAAAGATACACTAGTGAAGAGGCCTACATGTTTCGGAGCCCATCAGATGAGAGTGAAGAGTAAGTCACCCATCTGTCCGATTCTGGCTCAGAATACGAACCAGTAGACATCAGCGGCACACTGACAGATAGCTCTGACGACAGAGTAGTGGTCCCTGCCATGGTCAGGCGCACCCGACCTCATTCTTCTGCTGTTGTTGAGGTGCAAGAACCGCAGGGCTCTCAGATGGAGCAGAGAGCCAGTACTAGTGCTGCTCATCCTTCTGGTGAACTGGCAAGCACCAGTGGCCTAGTATATTCTGGTCATACATCCAGCACTGCAGTAACACTTGGTGACGTGGTGAGTCCCATAAGCGCAGTTCAAGCTGGTGTGGTGGCTAGCACAACTAGTGTCCCGCAGCCACCAAGAAGACAAAAATACAGGCCTGTTGAGCCCATAGTGACTTTCCTGCTGCATTTGCCAATCCGAATTGGGAGCCCACCACTTCTGCAGCACCCATACTTCCCCCATTCACTGGTCAACCCAGAATTCAGGTGGAAACAGTTGAGTTTACGTCACTTGATTTTTATTCACTGTTTTTCACGGAAGATCTCTATAGATCTGTTGTGGACCAAAGCAATTTGTATGCTGGTCAATTCATCGCTGCTAATCCCCAGTTGCCCCTTGCCAGAGACTGGAGATCTATTATGGTCTCCGAATTTTAAGACCTGTGCCTATCCCTCCTCATTGGATTAGTTAAAAAAAAGTTAGTTGCGGTCATATTGGTCCACTGACCCAATTCACCATATGCCCATGTTCTCTGCCTCCACGACCAGGACACGACACAAGCAGATCTTGCGGTTCATGCATTTCAATGACAATGAACTCTGTCGTCCTCAGGGTAACCCTGTATACAATTGGCTTCACAAAATTCGGCCCCTGGTAAACCACTTCAACCAGCAGTTTTCAGTCTTGTTTACTCCCGGTCAAGTTGTCTGCATTTGAGTCCCTGATTAAGTTTTCTGCCCGCTTGTCTATCAAACAGTATCTTCCCAGCAAGCGTGCCAGATATGGGGTCAAGATGTATAAGCTCTGTCATAGGGCAAGAGGCTATACATATAGTTTTATGGTTTACGAGGGAAACGATAGTCACGTGGAGACAGACTGGCCAGAACTGCCCAGAATACATAGGGAGTACTGGTAAGATTGTGTGGAACTTGGTGTCAGGTGTCACCCTTATTTGGAAAGCGGTACCACTTGTATGTGGACAATTATTACATAAGTGTGCCACTTTTTAGTCACCTTTTTGATTGTGGAATTGGCGCATGTGGCCCCATGCAATCTAATCGCTGGGACTTCCCCCCAACAGCTTGTAGAATCCTGACTTAGAGGGGGGGGGGAACCCTGCTTGAAATTAAATAATTTGTTAGCAGTAAAGTGGAGGGATACACAGAATGTTTTAGTTCTGTCCTCGATTCACGCAGATATGACAGTCTAAATTCCTATGGCAACTGGTGTTGTGGAGAAACCCCTCTCTGTCCACGAATATAACCTTAACATGGGAGGTGTGGACCTCAACGACCAGTTGTTGGCACCGTACCCAATTGCCCATAAGGCCAGACACTGGTATAAAAAAAGTGTCTGTATATTTATTACAATTGGCTCTGCTGAATGCTTTTGTGCTATACAAAGCTTCTGGACGAACTGGATCCTTCCTAAAATTCCAGGAAAAGATCACCACAGCCCTTCTTTTTCCAGACGGTGCTGTGGCCCACCTTCCCAACATAAATGCAGTGAGCTGGCTGCATGAGAGATATTTTCCATATGCCCTCTGGTACCCCTACCCAAAGAAACCCACAAAAGAAGATGTCGTGTCTGCAGAAAACGTGGATATAGGCGTGACACCCACTTTTATTGTCTCTGCATTGGTGACCGTTTCAAATGCTACGACACACTAGTGGAGTATTAGCATAGGGTACAGCATTGCACAGTCCTAGGGCACACTTACATAGGGTCTCAAAAGAGGAGATGACCATAACATTTTGAGAAACCCTAATCTGGAATGTTTACAATTACAGTTTACATTTTATAAAAATGAAAAAACAAAACAAAAGAAACCCACTAAAAAATAAAAAATAAAAAAGCCAAAAAGAGTTGTTTTATTTTTCTTCTCTCTATTGTTCTCTCTTACGTTCACTCTCTATTGTCCGCTCTATTGTTTGCTCTCTATTGTTTTATATCTATTGTTCTCTTTCTATTGTTAAGCCGCGTACACACGGGGCGGACTGTCTGGCCAACTTAGTCCGTCAGACAATCCGACGGACAGTCCGTCATACTTTCGAATGAACGGACTTGCCCACACACCGCACTTTTTGAGCGGACTAATACGGCGTACTAAGTCCGCCATACTATCCGCCCTACTTTTGAAATGAACGGACTCGCCCACACACGCGGAGGAAAGTCCGCTCATTTCGAGCGCGTCTCCAGGTAGGCGGGGCCCGCTAAGGAGACGCCGCTGACCCCGCCGCCTGGAATGGACTTAAAGGGGAACCCCAACGCCGAAAAAAATCGGCGTGGGGGTTCCCCCCAAGTCCACAACAGACCCTTGTCCGAGCACGCTACCCGGCCGGCCAGGAAAGGGGGGCGAGCGAGCGCCCCCCCTCCTGAGCCGTACCAGGCCGCGTGCCCTCAACATGGGGGGGTGCCTTGGGGAAGGGGGGGCCGCGTGGCCCCCCCACCCCAAAGCACCTTGTCCCCATGTTGATGAGGACAAGGGCCTCTTCCCGACAACCCTGGCCGTTGGTTGTCGGGGTCTGCGGGCGGGGGGCTTATCGGAATCCGGGAGCCCCCTTTAATAAGGGGGCCCCTGGATACCAGCCCCCCACCCTATGTGAATGAGTATGGGGTACAATGTACCCCTACCCATTCACCTGTGGAAAAAAAGTACAAAAAAAACACAACACAGGGTTAAAATATTTTATTGCACAGCTCCGGGGGTCTTCCGTCTTCGGGGGGTCTTCTCGCCGGACTCCTCCGCTATCTTCTTGTAGCTCTTTTGCTAGCGGAGGAGTCCGGCTTTCTTCCTCGCCGCCGGCCTCTTTTCCCGACTTCGGGGGTCTTGTCCCCCTCTTCGGTTCTTCTGCCGGGCCACCGCGCCTTCTTATAGCTCTTTTACAGGCGGTGGCCCGGTCTTCTGTCGCCGCCGCCGCCGCTGCCTTCCGTTCTTCTTCTTCTTCTTCTTCTTCTCCAGGAGATGTTGCCTCGACGATCTCTCCGGCCGGAATGCCAGGGACGCACTGCGCGGCCACTTATATAGGGACAATGGGGCGGTGTCACATGGCTTTATGTCACATGGGTTGGTCACATGGTGACCCCGCCCCCTTACGATGTCATAGTCCCCATGTGACATCAACCCATGTGACCAACCCATGTGACGTAAAGCCATGTGACACCGCCCCATTGTCCCTATATAAGTGGCCGCGCAGTGCGTCCCTGGCATTCCGGCCGGAGAGATCGTCGAGGCAACATCTCCTGGAGAAGAAGAAGAAGAACGGAAGGCAGCAGCGACGGCGGTGACAGAAGACCGGGCCACCGCCTGTAAAAGAGCTATAAGAAGGCGTGGTGGCCCGGCAGAAGAACCGAAGAGGGGGCCAAGACCCCCGAAGTCGGGAGAAGAGGCCGGCGGCGAGGAAGAAAGCCGGACTCCTCCGCTAGCAAAAGAGCTACAAGAAGATAGCGGAGGAGTCCGGCGAGAAGACCGCCGAAGACGGAAGACCCCCGGAGCTGTGCAATAAAATATTTTAACCCTGTGTTGTGTTTTTTTGTACTTTTTTTCCACAGGTGAATGGGTAGGGGTACATTGTACCCCATACTCATTCACATAGGGTGGGGGGCCGGTATCCGGGGGCCCCCTTATTAAAGGAGGCTCCCGGATTCCGATAAGCCCACCGCCCGCAGACCCCGACAACCAACGGCCAGGGTTGTCGGGAAGAGGCCCTTGTCCTCATCAACATGGGGACAAGGTGCTTTGGGGTGGGGGGGCCGCGCGGCCCCCCCTTCCCCAAGGCACCCCCCCATGTTGAGGGCACGCGGCCTGGTACGGCTCAGGAGGGGGGCGCTCGCTCGCCCCCCTTTCCTGGCCAGCCAGGTAGCGTGCTTGGACAAGGGTCTGTTGTGGACTTGGGGGGGACCCCCACGCCGATTTTTTTCGGCGTTGGGGTTCCCCTTTAAGTCCATACCAGGCGGTGGGGCCAGCGACGTCTTCTTCGCGGGCCCCGCCTACCTGGATACCCGCTCGAAATGAGCGGACTTTTCTCCGGGTGGGAAAAGTCCGCTCATTTCAAAAGTACGGCGGACTGGCACACACACGGGCGGATTGTCTGCCGAAATGCGAGTCCGACGGACTGTATTACGGAAATTCCGAAATACTTAGTCCGCCAGACTGCACGCTGAAAAAGCCCGCTGAAGCCCACACACGAGCGGACTGTCCGCTGAAATGTGTTTCGGCGGACTAAGTAGGCCAGACAGTCCGCCCGTGTGTACGCGGCTTTACTGTATTTTAGATCTGTAATGTTTTATTTTTTCTGTGTTTAATTGTATTTGCTTTGCAGGTATGGTATGCCTTACTGTTTTACTGTAATGTTACTTTGTTTATTGTTAACCATCATTTGCTTAGCAGGTACACCATTCAGCTGCAGCACAGGTTTATTTATTCTGACAGCAACAGAGTTTGCTCCCACAATACATAAAGCCGTGACTTCAGTGCTGTAGGAGGTGATTTCACCACCACAGTAAAAAAAAAAAAAAAAAAAAAAAAAAAAGCATACAGGGCCTTGCAAAGTATTCACCCCCTTGGCATTTTTTGTGTTTTGTTGCATCACAAGATGGAATTAACATAGTATGTTTGAGGATTGTCAAAACGTGACATTTTGTTTTTTGCTGAAAGTAAAGCCACTCTGCAATAAAGCCCAACTCTATGGAGCGTATGGCTTATTGTCGTCCCATGTACAGATACTTCAGTCTCTGCTGTGGAACTCTGAAGCTCCTTCAGGGTTACCTTAGGTCTCTGTGCAGCCTCTCTGATTAATGCCCTTCTTGCCCGGTCTGTGAGTTTTGGTGTGCGGCCGTCTCTTGGCAGCTTTGCTGTTGTTCCATGTTCTTTCCATTTGGTTATGATAGATTTGATGGTGCTCCTAGGGATCAAAGATTTGGATATTTTTTATAATCTTATCCTGGCTTGTACTTCTCAACAACATTGCCCCTTACTTGTTTGGAGAGTTCCTTGGTCTTCATGGCAGTGTTTGGTTAGAGGTGCCTCTTGCTTAGGTGTTGCAGCCTCTGGGGCCTTATGTGACTCCTGAAGGTAATTGGTTGCACCAGAGCTTTTTACGGGCTTCATAACAAAGGGGGTGAATACATACGCACATGCCAATTATACGTTTTTTTTATTTCTGAAAAAGAGTTTTATTTTGTATATATTTTTCGAATTTTACTTCACCAACTGTCAGGGCTGGCTTAGCCCTTCCTTCTCTGGGCTGGCTGCTCAGCTGTCGGCTATTGCCAGCTCTCATCTCTCTCCCCAGTTTCCCAGCTGTTCCTGATCCTGATCCTGACCTGCCTACTTAAAGCTGACTAGCTCACTTCATCTCTGCCTTCACTTTGGTCACATCACAAGAAACCTTCTCCTGAGTTCCTGTTTAAAGACTGGCTTGCTGACATCCCTTCTGGCTCCTTATCCTGCTTGCCGTTCTTCTACTTGGATCCCTGACTTCTGGCCTGGCTGATTACCTGATCTGGTTATTGAACTCTGGCCTGGCTGACTACTCAATTTGGTTACTGGACTCTGGTTATGCTTTGACTACACTTACTTTTTTTACCTTTTTATTTTTTATTAATAAACAAGTGTGATTTAATTGCACTTCTGTCTCGGTCTGGTTCATGGTTTCTGACACCAACTTAGACTATTGTGTTCACATATAATTCATATTAAAAAAAACATTGAACTAAAGGCTGTAATGTAACATAATAGGTAAAAAACTGTCAGAGCTGGGC
This sequence comes from Lithobates pipiens, assembly GCF_037356315.1. NCBI lineage: Eukaryota > Metazoa > Chordata > Amphibia > Anura > Ranidae > Lithobates > Lithobates pipiens. The sequence goes on from NW_027507790.1 coordinate 159,116,748, forward strand.
TCAGCCCTTCCTTCTCAGAGCTGGCCGCTCAGCTGTCGGCTAATTGCCAGCTCCTATCTCTCCACAGTTACTCAGCTGTTGATGATATCCTGCTCATCAGTCCTGTCTAGTTAAGCTGTCTAGTCCAGAGAATCTCTGCCTTCACCTTGGTCAACATTACAGAAACTATCTCCTGCGATCCTGTTCAAGACTTGCTTTGCTGACATCCCTTCTGGCTCGAGATCCTGCTTGTTGTTCCACTACATTGATCCCTGACTTCTGGCTTGGCTGAATATCCGTTCTGGTTACGGAATTTTGGCTATGTTTTGACTATGTTTGTTCTTTTTACTTTTATTATTAAACAAGTGTGATTTAATTGTACTTCTGTTTTGGCCTGATTTCCTGTTTTCTGAAAAAGCCAAGGGGGTGAATACTTTTGCAAGGCACTGTATATGCTGAAGCATGGGGGCAGGGTTGGAGGAGTGATTTGCTCTGAACTTTAGGGGTGGCTTGCCCCCATGCTTTGGCATATATTTTTTAGGCACAGATTGCGATAAAAAAAATAAGTTGTTTTATTGAGTTAATGTTTTACCATTGTTTGCTTTTCAGTTATGCCATTCAGCTGCATCACTGATTTATACTCCAGTGATGTTGGAGGTGCATGTATGCCCATCATTAGAAGTGAGTGGATGGCCCTAGAGCTCCTTTCCCTCTTACCTTTTTTGACAGGTTGAAACAACAATATAATTTACCTAACTCACACCTATTTAGATTCTTGCAGCTTAGTCACGCTTTTAAGACTCCCGTAGCCTTTTATACCTCAAATTTGGAGACTCTGCTCAGAGATGAAAATCTATCTAAGCCCTTATCCACTATATATAAAGCATTACTCCCTAACGTCCATACGGGACTAGAAAACCTTAAGGCAAAGTGGGAAGTGGATTTCCCTACACTAGACACAGAAGACTGGGAAGAAATGTGGGAGTACCCATTTTCACAGCTAGTATCAGCTAGAGATAAATTTGTGCAATTTTAAAATAGTACATAAGGTGTACTACACACCTGCACGTCTACATAGAATCTATCCATCTGTTTCCGCCTCTTGCTGGAGATGCAACTCACACTCGGCGGATTTCACTTATATGTTTTGGAACTGTCCTCAGATCGAAATTTTTTGGGTGGAGGTGACCAAATTTTATTTTGACAGTACTATCCACCATCCCTGTGCCATTGTCTGTAGAGGTATGTCTGCTGGGACTAGTTAAACCACTGGCCCCACGTCGGGCGATCAGAACTCTGCTAGGACTATTACTATACTATAAATAAACAGAGCACAATTTTGGGACTTTAAATGAAGCGAGCATCAAAGAGGTGCCCGCCTCCATCCCTATCAAAATATTAAAAATGGGGGGAGGGGGGAAAAAGGGAAGAAGGTGGGACTTTAAATGAAGCACACAGCAAGTAAAAAAGTTGGTCAAGCGACTAGAAAATTACATTTATTAATATTTCATAATCCATAATCCACCATAAAACATTTTGGGCATCAAGCCTCTAACAAACATTTTGGGCATCAGACCTCTATAAGGTGGATCTTAAATAGACATACAATGTATAAAAATGTATCACAATCCGATAGATCTTAACATTTGAAAAAAGCAGCAATGACAATTAATGCATAAAGTACACAGAGTGATAGTAAAATATATTGAATACACATAAAATCAAATGATGTCTATTATTCCATGATTAATGTAGAAATTAAAAAACGATAAAGGCTCGACGCGTTTCGCGGCACGACAACCGCTCATCAGGAGCAAACATGAAGTAAATCTAAAAAAATAAAATAAAAAAAGAACAAAAGATAAAAAAGATTGAATAAGAAATATAAAAGGAAGAGAAGTATAATTTTATAATTAATGAGAGCTATGCATCCAACTCACGTCTGCACCCACACCCCAGCAGATTAGCATCGAGGATCGCCACAACATCGCAGAGCAAAAACTCCCGGTCACCACAAAGGCCAGCATGGGCGATAACACCCACCACAGGCACCTCCAAAGTGAAAATGTGCATGTGTGAGGTGTGAATCCTGCTGGGGTGTGGGTGCAGACGTGAGTTGGATGCATAGCTCTCATTAATTATAAAATTATACTTCTCTTCCTTTTATATTTCTTATTCAATCTTTTTTATCTTTTGTTCTTTTTTTATTTTATTTTTTTAGATTTACTTCATGTTTGCTCCTGATGAGCGGTTGTCGTGCCGCGAAACGCGTCGAGCCTTTATCGTTTTTTAATTTCTACATTAATCATGGAATAATAGACATCATTTGATTTTATGTGTATTCAATATATTTTACTATCACTCTGTGTACTTTATGCATTAATTGTCATTGCTGCTTTTTTCAAATGTTAAGATCTATCGGATTGTGATACATTTTTATACATTGTATGTCTATTTAAGATCCACCTTATAGAGGTCTGATGCCCAAAATGTTTGTTAGAGGCTTGATGCCCAAAATGTTTTATGGTGGATTATGGATTATGAAATATGAATAAATGTAATTTTCTAGTCGCTTGACCAACTTTTTTACTTGCTGTGTGCTTCATTTAAAGTCCCACCTTCTTCCCTTTTTCCCCCCTCCCCCCATTTTTTATATTTTGATAGGGATGGAGGCGGGCACCTCTTTGATGCTCGCTTCATTTAAAGTCCCAAAATTGTGCTCTGTTTATTTAAACTAATTAGGGATGGAAGCACACAGCAGTAGTTTCATCTTAATGTATTTTGCTGTATGCAGACATAGTTGTTTATATTAATGGCCCTACACAAAGATGTATATATTTTCTCCTTTTTTTATTTTTTTATTTTTTTTCTCGATTTTTTTCAATATTTAAAAATTACTATTCATTTATCTATTTATTATTATTATTATTATTATTTATTTATTTTCATATTTTATTATTATTTTTACCTTCTAAGTTCCTTTTTTTTCTTTTATTTTTTCTCTTTGAATATATTGACTATTAAACCATACAAACTTTATGTTTTTGGTGTGGGCTGTTGTGTCCCGGGTCTGCATTTGGACACCTTGGGGGATGCATTTGGTTTCGCTGCCTCGTTCGCTGTTGCTGGTCTTCCGGTTACTGAAATGTGCCTTGCGGGTACGCCGCCCTTTCCCGCCTCCTTGTGACGCGGGAGGGGCGGACCTCTGGTCCTTGCCTGCCAGCATCACGCTGTGGACGCCAGGAGTGCTCTGTCCTTTGTGGCGATGCACTGCTGGCGATATGCCATCCCTTGGCTTGGACACACTGAGGAGATGGACTGGCGCTAATCGCCGGACGGCTGAGCCGCCCAGGTGTAAGCATTCCTCTCGTCGGTGTTGTCTCGGCCAGCGTGGTGCTGGGGGCGGGACAAAAGGCGGTGCACCTATTTAGGCATTTCCTCAGTAGGTTCACATACCATTATCTGCTCTACGTGACAGATCATATTCACTTTTTTATGGCCCACTTTTTGGCTATAGGTACACTTTAAAACATTTTTATTTTTATTTTTCCATTTTGTTGATACACTAACATACACACATTATTAATATAAATATATATATTTTTTTTTTCCAATTATTTTCACTTAGGCTCCCTTCTGGGATTTTCATTCACACCTCACACATGCACATTTTCACTTTGGAGGTGCCTGTGGTGGGTGTTATCGCCCATGCTGGCCTTTGTGGTGACCGGGAGTTTTTGCTCTGCGATGTTGTGGTGATCCTCGATGCTAATCTGCTGGGGTGTGGGTGCAGACGTGAGTTGGATGCATAGCTCTCATTAATTATAAAATTATACTTCTCTTCCTTTTATATTTCTTATTCAATCTTTTTTATCTTTTGTTCTTTTTTTATTTTATTTTTTTAGATTTACTTCATGTTTGCTCCTGATGAGCGGTTGTCGTGCCGCGAAACGCGTCGAGCTTTATCGTTTTTTAATTTCTACATTAATCATGGAATAATAGACATCATTTGATTTTATGTGTATTCAATATATTTTACTATCACTCTGTGTACTTTATGCATTAATTGTCATTGCTGCTTTTTTCAAATGTTAAGATCTATCGGATTGTGATACATTTTTATACATTGTATGTCTATTTAAGATCCACCTTATAGAGGTCTGATGCCCAAAATGTTTGTTAGAGGCTTGATGCCCAAAATGTTTTATGGTGGATTATGGATTATGAAATATGAATAAATGTAATTTTCTAGTCGCTTGACCAACTTTTTTACTTGCTGTGTGCTTCATTTAAAGTCCCACCTTCTTCCCTTTTTCCCCCCTCCCCCCATTTTTAATATTACTATACTATGCCCGTAAATCTATAGTACTTAGATAGAAGGCCTCGGCCGCACATTCAATACAGTTCTGGAAGAGGTTAGTCAACATGGCTCTACCATTGTACAAAGCTACTTACCTGTCACGTGGCTGTGGCAACACATTTCACAAAATATGGGATATTTGGACAGAATCCCAGTACACTAATACAGATTCGATCAATGTTTAGTATCACTCTATTAAACACTGGGAATGACGTGGGGGGCTTCCCTGATTGTATTATAAACACCCCTGGGCTCTCATGTCAATAATCTATGGGGAGGAAGGGGAGTAAGAATACGTAAGTGTATTGTACATTTCATCCCATGAATAATTAAAGAAAGTTGCAAGGTATATGCGAAATTGCAGGTTTGCTTAGCATAGTCTGCATAGGTGGTGGAGCGTACAGTGGTCTTGTTAGGTATACACGCAATTCATATGTATGTTTTTTTTTTAAAATTTCTTGTGTTTTTTTATTTTTTATTTTTTTCAGTAGTTTTATAGTAGTGACCAGCCTGGGTATGCCCAATAGGCTGTTTTGTTTTGTTCTGTTCTTACCTTGAAAATTCAATAAAAACGATAAAAAAAAAAAGAAGTGAGTGGATGGATGAAGGGCAGTATTCTAATGGTGGGTATACCCACGATCAATCTCTTTTTTTTTTTTTTGTTCAGCCCACAGGCTGCATGAAAAAAAGAACATTACAATACATGCCCAACAAGGACCAGCAATGTACTGGTATGCTGCTGGACTTTAAATGGTTATACCAGAATGATGATTGCAGGTTTAGGTATATCTTGGTATCAGTCTTTTCAGACAGCGGTTGGCTTTCATGCAAAAGAAATGAACGAACGAAAGAACAATCCTGACGTTCCCGACTTCCCGCCATCTTCCATGGTTTCCTCTGGCTCTCCTGTCCCACCAGGGAACTCGAGAATGTAGCCGGTGGTTCCGCCAGTTGACCATAAAGCTGATCAGAGACCAGAATGGCTCCAATCATCTCTATAGCCTAAGAAAACAGAAGCTACGAGCATTTCCTGACTTAGGTTTCCCCGGATATAAACAGCACCATTGGGAAATTGGGAAAGCATTTTATCACACCAATCTTGGTGTGGTCACATGCTTTGAGGGCAGAGGAGAGGTCTAGGGTCTAATAGAACCCCTTTTTTAATTTAAAAAAAGAGTACCTGTTGCTGTCTCTACCCATTGCTATCATAGGGATATTTACATTTCCTGAGATAACAATAAATATGATTAAAAAAAATAAAAATGAAAGGAGCACGTTACTTGGGGGGGGGGGTTGTGCTATGTTGACATTGCATGGCCTCCGAAACTGTGATAGGTAGCGAGGAAGTAAAATCACCATTTTACATCCTTAGAAAGCCTGAAGGTGGTGATTGGTTTTTGGGGTCCTGTAAATTGCTAGGCTCCCAAAAGTCTCACACACATGGTATCCCCATACTCAAGATAAGCAGCAGAATGTGTTTTGGTATGTAATTTCACATATGCCCATGGCATGTTTGAGCAATATATCATTTAGTGACAACTTTGTGCAAAAAATAAAAGTTTGTAATTTTCCTCCAACTTGTGGCAAAATATAAAATATTTCATGGACTCAGCATGCCTATCAACAAATAGCTTGGGGTGTCTACTTTCCAAAATGGGGTCATTTGGGGGGGGGGGGGGGTGTGCTATGTGGGCATTTTATGGCCTTGGAAACTGTGATAGGTGGTGAGGCGTGAAATTAAAGATTTACGCCCTTTGAAATCCTGAAGGCGGTGATCGGTTTTCGGGGTCCTGTATGCGCCTAGGCTCCCATAAAGTCTTACACATGTATGTCCATACTCAGGAGAAGCAGCAGAATGTATTTTGGGGTGTAATTACACATGTAACCATGGCATGTGTGAGCAATAACAGAAAATTGTACCATACTTACCGTAATTTTCTTTTCCTGGTGCCTATCCATGGCAGCATACCTGTGACAAGCTCCGCCTTGGCTCCTCCCTCAGGACTAGTGAATATTATAAAAGAAAAGGTTAGTACAACCCCCGCATTCTCGTTAATATAGAATACCGAGGGTGGGAATGTATGCTGCCATGGATAGGCACCAGGAAAAGAAAATTACGGTAAGTATGGTACAATTTTCTGTTTTCCTAGTGCCTCCATGGCAGCATACCTGTGACAAATAACTAGCTGAGACGGGTGGGATAATGCTTAGAGGTTTATTTTAAAGAAATTATTATTTAGAAGAGGCGAAGGCCGAAGTGACTGCCTGTCTGCCAAACTCCACTGAGGAGAGAGCTCCTGGGTCCACCCTGTAATGTTTCAGGAATGTATGTTGGGACGACCAGGTCGCTGCCCGACAAATAGTTTCGATCGACACATTCGCTCTTGCCGCCCAAGAGGCAGAAACCGCTCTGGTGGAGTGCGCCCTGACCGCCGAAGGGGTCTCTAGTCCCTTTGTCCTGTACACCTTGTGGATGAGTTTGATGATCCATGAGGCGATCGTTCTAGCTGATGCCTCCTTTCCTTTGTTTTTTCCCCAGGAAATTAGGAACAGTCTGATGGAGGCCCGGAATGAAGCTGTGGCTTGCAGATAGCATTTCAGAGTGGAGGCGATGTCTAATTCATGAAGAGCGACAGAGTCCTGTTCAGAAAATGCTGGGAGTGCCCAAGGTTCTGACATGCTCAAGGATGAAGTGACCTTGGGAATGAACCCTCGTACTGTTCTGAGTTCCACTCTATCTGGGTAAAATATAATGTGATCATGATCTGCTCCCAAAGCTTGGAGCTCTGAAACCCGTCTGCCAGAGGTTATGGCTATCAGAAAGGCTAATTTTAAGGTTAGATTCCAGAGCGATGCTGAATTCGAAGGGGCAAAGGGTGGATTGGCTAAGGACTCCAGGATGACCGTAAGGTCCCAAGTGGGAAAAGATTGGTTGGTGGTCGGATCTTCCTGACGGCCTTAAAGAACTGGATTAACAATGGATCCTCTGCCCATCTTTTACTGGTTGCTGCTGAGATCGCTGATACCTGTACCTTCAATGTACCTAACGCAAGACCTAAGTCCAGGCCTGTCTGCAAGAACTCAAGAATTTGAGATGATGAAGGGGAACCTGGATCACAGTTTCTGTCAAGCATGAAGGCCCTGAACTTGTTCCATACTTTATCGTATATGTTGTTCGTGGATGGTTTTCTCGCTTTGAGCAGGGTTGCGATCACTTTGTCGGAGCACCCCAGGGATTGGAACCTTTTCCTTTCAGTTGCCAGATGTGAAGGTCCAGCCTGCGGGGATCTGGGTGGGTGTGACATCCTTGCGACAGGAGGAGGGGTACTATTGGAACCTTGACTGGAGGACTGGTGCTCAGATCCATTGCCTTAGGGAACCAAGGCCTTCTTGGCCAGTATAGTAGAATCGCTATCACCGTCGATGTCTCCCTCACGAGTCTTGACAGGAACCTCGGTATGAGGGGCCGCGGAGGAAAAGCGTAGGCCCGATCGCATGCCCAAGGGGCTGAGAGGGCATCTGTTGCCTCCGCCTGGGGGTGCGGAAACCTCGAGATAAACCTTGGAAGTTTGGTGTTGGATGCTGTCGCAAAGAGGTCTAGCTCGAGGGGCCCCCACTGGATCACTATCCAGTTGAAGATTTCCGGGTGTAAGGACCACTCGTTGGTATCTGCGAACCTGCGGGAAAGGCCGTCTGCCCTTGAGTTGAGATGGCCGGGCAGATAGACTGCCCTCAGGTCCTTCAGATTCCTTTCCGCCCAGAGGAATATGGGCTCTACCTCATTCAGGAGGGATCTGCTGCATGTTCCCCCTTGTCGGTGCACATAGGATACCGCGGCCCTGTTGTCCATCCTGAGGAGAACTGGTTTGCCCGAAATCTCGAACTCCAGGGCTAGCAGTGCAAGATAGGCCGCTCTGAGCTCCAGGACATTCGACACCATGCCGGCTGCATTGAAGGACCATCTTCCTTGTACTGAGGTCTGGTTGGAATGTGCTCCCCAACCAGCTGCGCTGGCATCGGTAGTAATTATGATCCAGTCGACATGCCCTAGCGGGCGAGACTTCAGAAGCGTCTGTCTCTTCATCCACCAATGTAGACTCCTGAGCATCCGGGTCGTCAGGTGTATGGGTTGGGATAGATATCGTCTGTTCCACAGTCTTAAGAACTCCAGCTGAAAATGTCTCAAATGCCAGTGGACCCAGGGGACCATAGGGATACATGACGACATCCGACCTATCAGGCTCAAACAATTTGAGGCTGGCAGGTAGGATCTCGAGCTCACCTTCTTCATTTGTTGGATAATGGAAGATACCTTCTGTGGTGGGAGAGACACCATTCCGTTCATTGTATTGAACAGGGCTCCCAGATAGACCATCTCTTGAGTCGGAGAGAGGAGACTTTTCTCGTGGTTTATCTTCCATCCAAAATCCGCTAGTGTTGTCAATAGGATATTCCTGTGTTCCACTAACTGGGTTGGGTCCCTCGCCAGGAGTAGAAGGTCGTCCAGATAGTGATACACCCGAAGCCCCAATTCTCTCAGAGGTGCTATGATGGCAATCAGGGTCTTTGTAAAGACTCTTGGTGACGTGCAGAGGCCAAATGGAAGGCTCTGAAATTGGAGATGTACTTGCCCCACCGCGAATCTCAGGTATTTCTGGAACGTAGGGAGTATGGGTATGTGTAAGTAAGCGTCTTGCAGGTCTATTGACAACATCCAATCCCCTGGTTGGACTACGCGAATAATCGTCTGTAGAGACTCCATCTTGAATTTTTCCAGAAAGATATAGCGATTTAGCCTTTTTAGGTCTATCACGGGTCTCCACCCCCCGTTTCTCTTGGGGACTAGAAACAGGGTGGAATAAAAACCTAAAAATCTCTCGGATGGAGGCACTGGAACTACTGCTCGTTGCTCCTTTAGGGAAAGAAGAAATTGCTTTAGTGCTTCCGCTTTTTGAGGGGATCTTGATACCCTTGTCGGGGAAAAAAAGTCCTTGGGAGGTTTGTCTAGGAAAGACCAGAAATGACCGTGTTTGACTGTTACAACTACCCCAGGATCCCTGCATTTTTGTTCCCAAATCTTTGAGAACTGTTTTAACCTGGCCCCCACAGGGATCACTTGGGCTGGCCTGGCGTCAAAAGGATTTTGATGAATCCTGTGGGGTGGGTACTGGCCTCTGCCTCCGGGACTTGAGAAACGTAGACTGTGTACTTTTCCAGTTGTGCCTGAAGCCTTTCCCTTGTCTGGACTGTCGGTAGTCCCTATTTTTGGAGTATTGGAACCTTGGTGCGGATGATCTAAAACGTCTGGATCGCCTGTCTTGGGGAAGTAGGCCTGACTTTCCACCAGTGACCCGAGAGATGGCCTTGTCAAGTTTTTCCCCGAACAAGGCTTTACCGTCAAAAGGTATCTTGCACCAATTTTGCTTCGAGGCAACGTCCGCTGCCCATGGTTTTAGCCACAGTGCCCTTTTGGCCATTACTGTGTGAAGCATTGCTCTTGTGGAGCAACGAATTGAGTCGATGGCGGCCTCCCCAATGAAGTCAGCTGAGAGCTTCAGCTCATCCAACGCCTTGATTATATCTTCCTTAGGGATGTCCTGTTGGATTGCCGACTCTATATTATCCGTCCAGACGCGTAATGCGTTGGACACTGATGTCAGGGCTATTGCAGGTTTACAGGCATTTCCTGCCATCTGATAGGCCTTCTTAAGGTCGAGGTCCATCCTCCTGTCCAGAGGGTCCTTGAAGGAAGTTGAATCTTCTAGGGGCAAAGTGACATTCTTGGCCAGCCTTACCACTGCGGCATCTACCACCGGAGGGCCCTCCAGCATTGCGGAATCTGCCCCAGAGAGAGAGTATAATTTTCCCAATCGATTGGTGGAAAGTCTTTTTTCTGTCCTCCCCCATTCTTCCTCGATCACTTCCTTGATTTCCTCCATAAGAGGGAAGAAGGAGATCTGGCGCTTAAGGAAGGGGAAGTATGATTTGGACTTCCTGACCTCCATGTTGGAATCCTCCCAACCGATTGCTTGTTTAACGGCTTGCACATAAGGCTGGACCATGGTGAAGGCAAAGCCAGAGGCATCTGTATCATCTGAAGATTCCTCTGAAATGGCCATTTCGTCCTGATGCTTAGAGGAGGAGGGAGGGAACGGACGACCACTTCCACTCGTGGATGGCCCGGGAATGGAGGCCTCAGCCATCTGTTCCTGAGGAGGGGATGCCGGTTGTTGCATCGGCATTGTGGCGACCAATTCCGCAAGGGAGTCTTTTACTGCCTTTTTAAGGAGATCTGCCACTTGTAGGCCCTCAGACTCTCTGTCCGCTGCATAGTCTCTAAGGCAATCTCGACAAACCAGTTTATCCGGAAGCGGGGTGCCTCCGCAGGCCTGACATCTAGTAGGTCTAGGTCTCGGGGAGCGCGAATGACGGCGCCTCTTGGCTGAAGCTTTCCTGCCACTTCTGTAATGCCCATGTCTGGGCGACCTGTCCCTGCTGTGACAGGAGTCATCATCATCATCTTCGTATCGCCTTGAGGTCTTCTTAGACGTCTTCTGGGACTGAAATACAAAAGTACCATCCTTAGTGCACTCTTTTTTTTTTTTTTTTTAACTTACCTGGGCGTAGGTCCTTACCTTGGGAGTAGAGTAGAATCTTGAGCGGGCGGCGAAAGGCTAATGTTAGGCGGCTTAGCAGAGGTAACGGCTAGGAAAGAGTCAGGGGAGAGGCGTCAACCGGTCGTGCACTGATTCACAAGGAAAAAAAGGGAATTTGCCTACATAAGTAACGACTCCCCCCCCCCCCTTGTTACTGTGTGCTGTGTTTTCTTTTTTTACACATCCATTTTTTTTTTTTTGGAGGCTCCAATGAAATTTTTTTAAAATAATTTAATAAATTAATAAATTAATAAATTATCAATAAATAAATTATTCCTTCATATCCTTTAGAGCTATATATATATATTCGCATGCTCACATGTATAAGAAGACAAATGCATCTACAAGCATTAAGACATGCCTTACCTTTAACAGGGGTGGGTATAGCCTGGAACTCTAGAGTGTAGTTCTCTTGCTAGCCACAGGCATTTCACTTGTGCTTCTGGGGAAATAAATAGGAGGAGGAGGAGTGGTGGCACGCTTGTGCTCCTCCCCTGACGCTCTGAGGGCAAAGTGAACAATTTGTCCTCAGTAAAAATGGCCGCCGAAGCCTCCGACGCTACCGCGCATGCGCCGAACGACGAGACTGGCCGTCGAAACATGCGACCCGCGGCGCATGCGCAGACGACGGCGGGGAACGCTGACCTACGATAAAACAACACAGACTCGCCGCGCGCGGCCCCTAGTGAGTCTGGGGATGACAAACGCAAGGGGGAAGGGAGTGGGGCCTCCGAAAACGATGGGAGCCAGGGGAACCAGAGCGCAAGAGAGAGAGAGAGGGAAAAGACAGGTGAGACTGGAGAGGAAAATCAAGTCTCAGGAACAGAGCAAAGCTGCCACCTCTGCTGCCATAGACTGGAGCCTGAACGCCCATACTGCAGGTAAAGCTCTTACTTAAGAGACAAACTGATTGTCCCAAAAGATCCTACAGAAGGGACTTCCAACCTTATAAGCGCATTTAGCTGCCCAAGAGAAGGAACTGCGTCCGGGAGAGGCTTGAACCCGGACGGACGATGCCGAATGCAGAAAGTAAGGACGCCGACCAGGATTCACTGCCATGAGGTATGAGGAAAAAAAGGAGAATGCGGGGGTTGTACTAACCTTTTCTTTTATAATATTCACTAGTCCTGAGGGAGGAGACAAGGCGGAGCTTGTCACAGGTATGCTGCCATGGAGGCACCAGGAAATATCATTTAGTGCCAACTGCATGTAATTTTTTTTTTTTTTTTTTTTCAATCACTTGTTTCAAAAAAATTAAATATTCAATATATTCAATGTACTCTAGTTTGTAAATGCTATAAATTTTGCACAAATCAATAAATATACGCGTATTGACATTTTCTTTTACCAAAGACATGTGGCTGAATACATTTTGGCCTAAAAGTATGACTAAAATTTAGTTTATTGGATTTTTTTATAACAAAATGTAGAAAATATCATTTATTTTCAAAATGTTTTGTTTTTCCAATTATATTGAAAAAAATAAAAATCGCAGAGGCAATCAAATACCATCAAAAGAAAGCTCTATTTGTGGGAAAAAAAGGATGCATATTTAATTTGGGTACAGCATTGCATGACCGCGCAATTACCAGTTTCAACAGTGCAGTGTCAAACTGTAAAAAGTACTCTGGTCATTAAGCAGCCAACTCTTCCAGGGCTAAAGTGGTTAAAACAATTAGCATAGATTGATCTGTTTCACTACTTTTACAATGGTAACTTTATACTTTTGAGCATGGCACAAATAGATAAACTAGGTGCTTTAATCCTCTAAAGCCTCGTCCACACGAGAGGACTTATGTCCGACAGACTTCCGAAGGAGTTCTGCCGGAGTTCTGTCGGAGTTCCGACAGAGTTCTGACGGACTTTTCGGCTGAGCGGACTTGGCCACACACAATCACACTAAACTCCGACGGATTCGAACGTGATGACATACGACTGGATTCGAATAAGGAAGTTCATAGCCAGTAGCCAATAGCTGCCCTAGCGTCGGTTTTAGTCCGTCGGAATAGCATACACACGAGCGAATTTTTCGAAGGGACCGGGTCCGGCGGAGTTCCTTCGGAAAAATTTGAAGCATGTTCCATATTCTAAAGTCCTTCAGACTTTGGTGAGTCAAAAGTCCGTTGCAGCCCACACACGATCGAATAGTCTGACGGAATCAGTCCGTCGGACTTTGGATGTTGAAAAGTCCGCTCGTGTGTACGGGGCTTTAGCTTTACTATTCCCTTCAGAAAAAGAATAAGCATCGAAAATGAATGTTTAAATGCACATTTTAGGCCTGTGAGCAAAAAACCCCAAATTATTATATGTTTTCAGAAAACTAGTAGATTAACCACTTCAATACAGGGCATTTTCACCCCCTTCCTGCTCAGGCCATTTTTCAGTTTTCAGTGCTGTTGAAATTTGAATGAGAATTGCGCGGTCATGCAACACTGCACCCAAATAACATTTTTATCATCTTTCCCCACAAATAGAGCTTTCTTTTGGTGGTATTTGATCATCTCTGCGTTTTTTATTTTTTGTGCTATAAACAAAAGAAGAGAAACAAGTTTGAAAAAAAAAAACACAATATTTTTTACTTTTTGCTATAATAAATATCCCATTAAAAAAAAAAAAAAGTTTTCCTCAGTTTAGGTCAATATGCATTCTTCTACATATTTTTGGTAAAGAAAATCGCAATAAGCATATATTGATTGGTTTGTGCAAAAGTTATAGCGTCTACAAAATAGGGGATAGGTTTATGGCATTTTTTTTTATATTTTTTTTACTAGTAATGGCGATGATCAATGATTTTTATCATGACTGTGACATTTTTGACAGATCGGACATTTTTTACACCCTTTTTGTATCATTCACATTTATACAGCGATCAGTGCTATACAAATGCACTGATTACTGTATAAATGTGTCATCTAGGGAGTGATTCTAACTGTAGGGGTAGGGGACTCACAAGGGGAGGAGACCAATCGGTGTTCCTCTGTACTGGGAACACATAATCGGTCTCCTCTCACCTGACAGGACCGTGGATCTGTGTTTACACACACAGATCCATGGTCCTGCTCTGTTATCGGGCAATCGCGGGTGCCAAGCAGACATCGCGGGCATGTGCATCAGCTCCCGAGTGATGCAACAGGGGGGCACCTGGAAGCCCAGGACGTCATATGACGCCCGCCCAGGATGGAAGATCCCTCCTGCGGACATCATATGATAATGGGCGGGATGTGAAGCCGGTAAAAATTTTATAGTTATAAATGTTTGTCGCACACAATATTTGCACAACTGTTTTTCAAACTTAACTAACTTTCAGTAAAAAAATACACTAAATTAAATGTAATGCACACTTACACAATTTAATTCACACTTTTTGAAAAATATCAGAGGCGAGACTGTATTAAATAAATGCATACTATAGATATGTGAAAGTGATTGTCAATTGCAAGTATCTGTGAAATGGTGAAACATTTGAATACTCAAAATAGGCAACCCTTTTAGTTTACAAGTGTAGAGTTAAAGGAGAAGTCCAGCCAAAGCTCATTTGGCTGGGCATCTCCTGTGGATCACAGGAGTGCAATTCGTTTTGCACCCCTGTGACCCATTTTCAGCAGAGAGTGGACATGATGTCTACACTCTGATGGCATCATGGATTTCAGTCCAGGCACAGCGTCAACGTGACTAAAAAGTCTGGCTCCGTCAGGTGCCTGAACTGACACCCTGCTCAGCCTTTCAGCGAGCCGTTGAGAGCCTGAGACGGCCCGCTCCGCCCCCTCCACAGCTCAGCACTCCTATGAGCGAGAAGGGAGCAGAGCAGAGAGCTGTGACTGACAGTCTGCAGCTCTCTGCTCATGGAGCTCTGAAAACCAAGTGATCGCTGGTGTTTGATAGCTTGGTTTTCAGTGCAGAGGTGCCGGGGAACAGATGCAGCATTGGACTGATGCTGCATTCACCTAGGTTAGTATGAATCTCAAATAAAAAAGAAGCCCATACTTCTCTTTTAACTATAAATATTGGCCCTAGAATTATTGCTCTCGCAACAACAAGGGTGGTGACATCCAATTTGTGTTACCCGATTAGTTTTTCCATTAACACACAAAGTGTGTGTATGTGTGCATATGTGCATGCATGAGGGTCTCATACAATTTTGCAATGGATTTTATTAAATTTTATTTATTTTTAATTTTTTGGGCTTTACCTTATACTCAGAGCAGAGAACTTCTGGGTGAACAGATGCTAATTGATCCCATTCTCTGCTCTGCCATCCTAAAATGGGGCCTTTTTAGTGTTTACCCCAAGCATTACTTGCTGTCTACATGCACTTGCTCCAGTGCTGCAAATTATTGTTCAGGACCAAATTCCTGATAGGGACAACAAGGGATCATATCTGGGCAATATTGTTGTAAAGTGCTGTACAAATTGTGACGCCATATAAATACTTTATAATAATAATATCATAATAATAATGCCTGTCTAATTGAAAAATAAAAATGAAATACTTCCTGGAGAAAACATATTTGTGACAAAAAGATCTCCATTATTTTACAATAATACCTCATATAGGGTTAAATTCACCTAAAGAACAAAAATCACATACATTCTTCCAATTAAATCAGAACTAAAGGGTGATTGCCTGTCCAATGGTCCCTTGCCAGCACTGGCATCGTCTTATGAGTGCCAATCTTTGGGCTTCTTCATTGGCTGGCGGGGGATGACGTCACTCCTGCATGAGCAGGTCATCCTGGCATAAACATCAGGCAGATAGGGGTATTTTATTGCAGAAGAGACAGTGCGTGTCTATTCTGCAATAAAAGCCTACCTGCTAGCTGTATCTTACACTGAAACTTCAGTTCTGCTTTAAATCAGCTCATGCAGTATTTATCTAAAAATAATTGTAAATTCACAAAAAAAAAAAAAATGCTTCATACACCAAATGAGTTAAATATTTATGTTTTGCAATATTTTGCACTTAAATTTGTGTTTATTTTAAGTTTTCTTACTGTAATTTTTTTTATACAGGCTAGGACTGCATCAGAGGGAGATTGTGAGGGATACTGTCTTTAAGGATAATCACTAGTAGTTGTGTCTGTACTGTGCAAGTTCCCTGCCCTATATAGTATTGTCTTAGCCCTTGCACACACGGTCGGTGAATCCATCAGAATGTGTCATACCGGACCGTGTTGTTGGATAATCCGACTGTGTGTGGTATGCATCGGACTGATTCCGTCTGAATATTCGTCGGACCCAATTTTCCAACTTGTTGGAAAAATTTCCCGACCAACTGGGCCGATCGGACATACTCCTATCATGTGTAGAGAATTTTGATCGGACCAAGTGCCACGCATGCTCAGATCAAATTCCTACATCAAAGCTATTGGCTACTAGCCTGAATGTAGTCCCATCGTAACAAAATTACGTCATCACGTTCTGAAAGATCGGATTTTTCGACAACTTTGTCCGACCGTGTGTATGCAACAGTTTCAGACAAGATATGTGTGAGTAACCCTGGAAAATTGTCTTGCCTCCCAGACTGTGCTTGGTGAGGAGATGTGTGCTGTTGTGTGTTCCTGATTTCCTGGGGACCAGTACCCTATGAAGGGTTTGCTTTGCTACAAAGTGGTCCAAACCTGGGGCATGTAGATTCCTGCTGTTGTACAGAAATGTAATTATCTTGATTGGAACACCAGAGTAAGGCTTCCTTGCTGAAGAATGTCCTGGTCAGCTGGGTAGAAGCTACTGCTGGTGGACATTGCAAGACATTCTAGTGCAGTGATGGCAAACCTTGGCACCCCAGATGTTTTGGAACTACATTTCCCATGATGCTCAGCTACACTGCAGAGTACATGAGCATCATGGGAAATGTAGTTCCAAAACATCTGGGGTGCCAAGGTTTGCCATCACTGTTCTAGTGGCTTTTCCAAAGAGTATGTGTGTTGAATTGAAATTGTTCTACAGTCTTAATAATGTGGATGTAAAGGTGCTTTTCTGCATTGACTGTGAGTAGCGATACGGAGTCTAGATTTTTTGTTCTTTTTGGGTACCATGTGCCCTAATCCTTCCGTCCCTGAGTTGATTGGCCTTAATAAACTCTGTAAAATTGTCTTAAGGTAACCTGTGTCCAATTTCTTCCGCTCTGCAAAGAGTCAAGGATTCTACCCTGAGGTGAAATACTAACCCACCTAGCCACTTAGTAGTCCCTAACTACCTTCAGGTGGTAAGGGGTGCTACAACAGTTTTACTAAAGTAGTGATACTTAAAAATCCGCTGCTATAGAGTCTTATAGAGACTATGCTATGCCGCCACATACTACCCCGGAATGAGACACAGAAATATCACTGGGAAGAGTCCATGTTTGTGCAGCTTTATTTATTCTGCAGTGTATGCATGTTTTTGCTATCTTGAACCTGTTTTGCATTATTGATTTTAACTTTGCACGTGCGCCCCGCCAGCAGCCGCGCACGCCCCCTAGACGGCCGGGAGCGAGAGGACGTCATATGACGCCCACCCAGGATGGAAGATCCCATCTGTGGGCATCATATGACTATATGCTGGGGCTGAAGTGGTTAACACAGAGACACTCAGTATCACCACTGTATTTTTCCAATGAAAGGGAACTGGTCACAAAAAACAAAATAAATAGACATTGTTCATTTCTCTGCCCAGGATGCCCATGTGGTCAGACATCAGGTTCAGGTTCTTCAGTGTCTGGCAACCTCTTGATCTGTACAAATTTGGACCATCTGAAGTGTGAAATTAATATCAACTTAATTCAGTGTAGCAATGTGAAATAGTTTGACTCTGGCTTCTCAAATACAAAAACTCTATTAGGGTACCAGTGCACTGCCTGTTTATCAAGTAATTTAGGATGGATTAGTCCTTTTCTGCCCACCTTCACATGTGGTACAATGCACAGGCCACTACCACAGCTATTTGAAATTAGTTACATAGTAGGCAAGGTTGAAAAAAGTCTATCAAGTCCAAACTATGTGTGTAATTTTTGTCAGTATTACATTATAGATCCCTGTATGTTGTGGTCATTTAGGTACCCATCTAATAGATTTTTGAAATTATCGATGCTCCCCATTGAAACCACTGCCTGTGGAAGGGAATTCCACATCCTAACCTATCTTGCAGTAAAGAACCCTCTACATAATTTAAGGTTAAACCATTTTTCTTCTAATTTTAGTGAATGGCCGCGTGTCTTATTAAATTCCCTTTTGCGGAAAAGCTTTATCCCTATTGTGTTGCCATCAGTATGGTATTTGTGCATTGAAATCATATCCCCTCTCATGCGTCTCCTCTCCAGAGAGAACAAGTTCAGTGTTTGTAACCTTTCCTCATAACTAAGGTCCTCCAGTCCCTTTATTAGTTTTGTTGTCCTTCTCTGGGCTCTCCCCAGTTCCAGCACATCTTCTGGTGCCCAGAACTGAACAGCATACTCCAGGTGCAGGCAGACCAGAGTCTTGTAGAGTGGGAGACTTATCATTTTATCTCTGATGTTAATCCCTTTTTAATGCATGCCAATATTCTGTATGTTTTGCTTGCAGCAGTTTGGCATTGCATGCCATTGCTGAGCCTGTCATCTACTAGGACCCCCAGGTCCTTTTCCATCCAAGATTACCTGAGAGGTTCTCCCCCTGGTGAGTAGATTGCATTCATTGCCATCAAAATGAATTATTTTACATTTTTCTACATTAAACCTCATTCATGCCATGAAGTTGCCCATCCTATTAATTTGTTCAGATCTTCTTGCAAGGCTTCCACATGCTGCGAAGAGGTTATTGCCCTGCTTAGCTTAGTATCGTCCACAAATACAGAGACTGAGCTTTTTATCCCATCCTCCAGGTCGTTTATGAATAAATTAAAAAGGATTGGTCCCAGGACAGAAACTTGGGGGACCCCACTTTCCACCCTGGACCATTCTGAGTACTCCCCATTTATCACTACCCTCTGAACTCGCCCCTGTAGCCAGTTTTTAATCCATGTACTCACCCTATGGTCCATGCCAATGGACCTTACTTTGTACAGTAAATATTTATGGGGAACTGTATCAAATACTTTTGCATTTCATGAACATTATATATAACAAAGGATAAGTTGAATGTACTTGGGTTTGGTACTAGACCAGCTTGTAGGGCATGGTGATTCGGATGTGTAATCCAAACCAAATTGTAATCAATGGGCCCCAAATGTTTAAAAACACTAATGGAGAATAGGCAATGGATTGTCAAAAAATGTTATATGGGGCTGGGCAACATCCTGGCACAGATACATCAAAGCAAAAAACATTTTTTTTTATTCTATTTAGCAGGGAGCAATGATTTTAATAATGCTATAGGGTCGATATTAAAAATGCTAAATTCAATTTTCCTACCTATTGTAATTCTACATATATTATTCCTTTAATGTATGAATGTAACCCTGTTTAAATCATAATAAAATGTATTGAATGCAAAAAATACATAAAGCAAAATTCCTTTAAATTACATGCCTTGGGGGATTTCCAGTAACCTGCCTGTGAATTGACACATCTGTATGCTGTATAATACCAACGGCGGAAAAACTGTTGTTTACAAAGAAAAAAAATGCTTTTTAAATTGCTGCCAAATGACAGGTTTGACTGCTTACATCTGTTTGTAATAGCTTTAGCTGCTTTTCTCTCTGCATATATTGATCTTTATGACATCAGTATGCATTTTCTAATCATGTGCCTAGCTTACCTATGGGACATATTTTGTTTTTCCACATTCATCTTATCTTAGCACCACTCCACACTTTAAAAAAAAAGACCATAATACTTATATGTGCCACACATGTAGATAACTATGATTTCCTAAAGCAACCAAAACGTTTTCTGGTGTGAGTACACAAATATCAAACCAAAAGAAAAAATTTAAATCCCGCACCTCATACAAAATGAAAAGTGTAAATCTGGTTATACACAAAATACCACTGCAGAGTCCGACATGTGACTAATAAATCATAATATATTCAACAGTGCCGTGCACTGTAATTTATACTAAATACAACCATAATAATGAAAACAAACTGTATTTCTTCAATATCAGTGCAAAACTCAAACAAAAAAAATTCTTCAAAATCCATTTAAATGGTTACCCTAATCTTGCCATCATGTGCAACCAAAAATAAAATGGAAAAAATAAAAGTATTTCAAATATTAACCACCTCAATACAGTGAACTTACTTCCTGTCCAGACCAATTTTCATCTTTCATCTCTTTCACAGTTTGAATGACAATTACTCAGTCATGCAACACTGTACCCATATGAAACTTGCGTCCTTTTTTACACACAAATAGAGCTTTTTTTTAGTGGTATTTAATAATTAGTGGGTTTTTTATTGTTTGTGCTATAAATAAAAAAATCTTAAATTTTGTGAAAAAAATGCCTTTTTCTTTGTTTATGTCATAAAATTTTGCTAAGTAGTCATTTTTCTTCATAAATTTTGGCCAAAATTTATACTGCTACATATCTTTGGTAAAAATAACCCACATTAGTGTATATCAGGGATATGCAATTAGCGGACCTCCAGCTGTTTCTGAACTACAAGTCCCATCATGCTTCTGCCTCTGGGTGCCATGCTTGTGGCTCTAAGAGTCTTGCTATGCCTCATGGGAATTGTAGTTCTGCAACAGCTGGAGGTCCGCTAATTGCATATCCCTGGTGTATATTACTTGGTCTTTGTGAAAGTTATAGAGTCTACAAACTATGGTGCCAATCACTGAAAATTTGTCACATCTGATCAGGCCTTCAGTACATCAGGTGTATCTCATTTCTTGAGACACTAACAAGTCAGGAAAGTACAAATACCCCCAAAATGACCCCTTTTTAGAAAGTAGACATTTCAAGGTAAGTAAGTAGCATGGTGAGTTTTTTTTAAGTTGTTTAAGTTGTCATTTTTTTCCCACAATTCTTTGCAAAATTAATATATTTTTTATTTTTTTTTACAAAATTGTCATATTATCAGGTTATTTCTCACGCTCAGCATATGCATACAACAAATTACACCCCAAAATACATTCTGCTACTCTTCTCGAGTATGGCGATACCACATATGCGAGACTTTTTACACAGCCTGGCCACATACAGAGCACCAACATTGAAGTAGCACCATCAGGCGTTCTACGAGCAAAACTGACACATCTCATTTCACAACCACCTATTACACTTTTGAAGGCCCTGGAGCACCAGAACAATGGAAGTGCCCACAAAATTACCCCATTTTGGAAAGCAAACACCCCAACGTATAATCTATGAGGCAGAATAAGTCTTTTTAATGGTTCATTTTTTTCCAGAAGTTTTTGGAAAATGAGGAAAAAAAATTAAACCGCATTTTTTTTTTTACACAAAGTTGTCAATTTATAAGATATTTCTAACACATAGCATGTATATAGCAAAAATTACACCCCAAAACACATTCTGCTACTCTTATGGCGATATCACATGTGTAGGACTTTTACACAGCCTGGTCACATAGAGAGGCTGAAAATTGAAGTAGTACCTTCAGGTGTTCTAGGAGCATAAATTACACATCTCATTTCATTCCTACCCACCACACTTTTGAAGGTCCTGGAGCACCAGGACAGTGGAATTACCCACACAATCACCCAAAGCAAACACCCCAATGTATATTCTATAAGGCATGGGCTGCAAATAGGTACCGGGTACTCTGATGGGCTGCAGATAGGTACTCAGGTACTCTGATAGGCTGGTGACAGGTACTCGGGTACTCTGATAAAAAACAAATTTTTGTTGCGCTAGTAGGTAGATACTGTATACATGGAAAGATTTCAAAAGAGGGGGTGGGGGGAACAAAAGGGGGATTTTTATAAACAATGTCCAATGCGTGGGCTGCAAATAGGTACTTGGGTACTCTGATGGGCTGGTGACAGGTACTCGGGTACTCTGATGGCCTGGTGACAGGTACTCGGGTACTCTGATGGCCTGGCGACAGGTACTCTGATGGCCTGGTGACTGATATTTGGGTGCTCTGAAAGGCGGTGATAGGTACTCAGGTACTCATATGGACTGTGACAGGTACTCGGGTACTCAGATGAACTGTGACAAGTACTCAGGTACGCATATGGATTGTGACAGGTACTCAAGTACTCAGATGGACTGACAGGTACTCAGATGGACTGGGACAGGTACTCGGGTTCTCGGATGGACTGGGACAGGTACTCGGGTACTCTCATGGACTGTGACAGGTACTCGGGTACTCAGATAGACTGTGACAGGTACTTGGGTACTCAGATGGACTGACAGGTACTCGGGTATTCACATGGAGTGTGGCAGGTACTCTGAAGGACTGTGACAGGTACTCGGGTACTCTGATGGGCTGTGACAGGTACTCGGGTACTCTGATGGCTGTGACGGGTACTCGGGTACTCAGATGGGCTGTGACAGGTACTCGGGTACTCTGATGGACTGTGACAGGTACTCAGATGGACTGACAGGTACTCTGATGGACTGTGACAGGTACTCGGGTACTCTGATGGACTGTGACAGGTACTCAGATGGACTGACAGGTACTTGGGTACTCTGATGGACTGTGAGTGACAGGTACTATGATGGGTGGTGACAGGTCCTCTTTATTGGGGGGGGCGCAATCAGTGTGGTGTACACTAAGCGGTAACGAGATGTTACCGAAATCTCCTTCTC
Organism: Lithobates pipiens; assembly: GCF_037356315.1. Classification (NCBI taxonomy): domain Eukaryota; kingdom Metazoa; phylum Chordata; class Amphibia; order Anura; family Ranidae; genus Lithobates; species Lithobates pipiens. Next base: position 159,139,415 of record NW_027507790.1, read on the forward strand.
ACACATGATCGGTGTGTGAGGAGGAGAACCCGGTAACATCTCGTTACCGCGGTTTGTTTACATTTAGTGATCGGCTGTGAAAGGATCACAGCCGATCATGTGGGTAAACAGCTGGCCAATGGCTGTTTACCACCGTCGGTGACGAGCAGTGTTCCCGGGAACACGCCGCCACCGACGTGCACGCACAGCACGCTCGCGAACGCGCGCATGCTCCGTGCATAGTGGGGGTGGATCTATCTGTGATCGGCCGTGATGATGACATATGACGCCCTCCTGCCACAAGAGCTGCGCCGCCTGGCCATCATTTGACAGCCGGCAGTCAGCAAGCATTTAAAGTGTATATCTATTATTAATTTTTCATCCACTTGTGCTGAAAACGATATCCTTTCTGTGAATATGTGTGTGTTTCTTTAACTGTGCAGAACCAATGATCTCACCTTCTAGTTTGACCTAATATAAACATTCATCAGGTCAGATGCGCTCTCCCTTGAAGTCAGTTTTTGTATGCCAGGATTGATGTTCACCTCCACTTGTAAGGGTATGCTTCAACCCATCTCACCCAAAGTAATTGTATGGGAAGCTCAAAAAAGGATAATACATATAGTCCTATCCGTATGTATAAAATTATGTGTATTAAAATTTTAACCCAAAAAGTAAAAATCTAAATGTAACGGTACCCCCATAGGGGCTGCTGGTAATTGTGGTCAGTCTCCCATCCTGCACAGCCAGGCACACAAATTCCCAGACATTCAACAGTCAAGAATTAGTCCTTGTACTTGTTACATAATTACATAGTTACATAGTAGGTGAGTTTGAAAAAAGACACAAGTCCAACCTATGTGTGTAATTATATGTCAGTATTACATTGTATATCTGAAGGGGAATCTGGAGAGGAGTTAAGTGTGGGAGTGCCACCAGAATGGGGGTCATGAGAGAAGTCAGACGTGTGTGGACTGTGGAAAGGAGACTATAATATAAAACCACCAACTTGGAGCCCTCCAACTGAGCCCTGCACAGTGCACCATAGAGGAGGTCAGTGACAGTGCCGCCAGTCAAGTCTGAGACCCCATTCACACCTGAGCGTTTTGTAGCTTGACGCCTGAAGCTACAAAACGCTGGAGGGGAAAAAATCTATTATTCTCAATGGAGATGGTTCACATCTCCATTCCAAGTCGCCTGAAGCCCTACGCCTGAAGCTCAAACAAGTTCCGGACCCTTTTTTGTCGCCCGAATGGGGCTGATTTGGGCGTTTTTCTTCTTTTAACATTGGTGACCTTTTGCCCTGCACAAATTCGCGGAAAAACGCGGTAAAAAACGCTGCAAAAAACGCTTGAAAACGCTACGCTCAGGTGTGAATGCAGCCTGAGGGGAGGTCACTGATGTAAGGAGGGAGTGAATATAATAATATAAGGGGACACTAATATAAAGGTTTCCCCATCCATTCTGTGGAAAGTAGTCTCTGGAAACCAGAGTCCCCCTCACGTTCCTTAGGTGCCCCTTGATGATGGACCAATTTTACCACTTTTAACTGGAATTTGCTGTTTTTATATATATATATATATATATATATATATATATATATATAGCCCTATGTTCTTTCATATCTGCCTTCTATGTATATATATAATATGCTCTTTAAATGTACTTTAAAATGCATGGTTTTCCCTTTCATAAACAAGGAAATAATGACGTTATGATGGTTATGATGTTGGGCTTGTATAAAAATGCTATGGGCTGGTATGACATTTTTTCCAGGGCTGGATTTTATTCCCAGTCTGGCCCTGTGTATATCCATGTATGTGCTGAAACCACTGCTTGTGGAAGTGAATTCCACATCCTTGCCGCTTTTACAGTAAAGAACCCTCTATGCAGTCTAAGGCCGCGTACACATGCGGGGACTGTCTGCCGAAACTAAGTTCGTCAAACAGTCTGCTCAAACTTTTGAATGAACGAACACGCCCACACACGGCACTTTTTGAGCGGACAAATACGGCAAACTTTGTTCGTCGTACTAAGTCCGCGCAACTTTTGAAATGAACGGACTCGCCCACACACGAGGCAACAGTCCGCTCATTTCAAGCGCGTGTGCAGGTAGGTGGGGCCCGCGACGGAGACGTCGCGGGCTCCGCCGCCTGGAATGAACTTAAAGGGGAACCCCAACGCCGGAAAAAATCGGCGTGGGGGTCCCCCCAAAGTCCACAACAGACCCTTGTCCGAGCACGCTACCCGGCCGGCCAGGAAAGGGGGGCGAGCGAGCGCGCCCCCCCTCCCGAGCCGTACCAGGCCGCGTGCCCTCAACATGGGGGGTGCCTTGGGGAAGGGGGGGCCGCGCGGCCCCCCCACCCCAAAGCACCTTGTCCCCATGTTGATGAGGACAAGGGCCTCTTCCCGACAACCCTGGCCGTTGGTTGTCGGGGTCTGCGGGCGGGGGGCTTATCGGAATCCGGGAGCCCCCTTTAATAAGGGGGCCCCCGGATACCGGCCCCCCACCCTATGTGAATGAGTATGGGGTACAATGTACCCCTACCCATTCACCTGTAAAATAAAAGTACCCAAAAAAAAAACACAACACACGAGATAAAATATTTTATTGCACAGCTCCGGGGGTCTTCCGTCTTCGGGGGTCTTCTCGCCGGACTCCTCCGCTATCTTCGTGTAGCTCTTTTGCTAGCGGAGGAGTCCGGCTTTCTTCCTCCCCGCCGCCGGCCTCTTCTCCCGACTTCGGGGGTCTTGTCCCCCTCTTCGGTTCTTCTGCCGGGCCACCGCGCCTTCTTATAGCTCTCTTGCAGGCGGTGGCCCGGTCTTCTGTCTCCGCCGCCTTCCGTTCTTCTGCCGAGCCACCGCGCCTTCTTATAGCTCTTTTGCAGGCGGTGGCCCGGTCTTCTGTCGCCGCTGTCGCCTTCCGGTCGCCTTCCGTTCTTCTTCTTGTTGTTCTTCTTCTTCTCCAGGAGATGTTGACACGTCGCTCTCTCCGGCCAGAATGCCAGAGCCGCGCTGTGCGGCCACTTATATAGTGACAATGGGGCAGTGTCACATGGTATATGTCACATGGGTTGGTCACATGGGTTGATGTCACATGGGGACTATGACATCGTAAGGGGGCGGGGTCACCATGTGACCAACCCATGTGACATATACCATGTGACAAGAACCGAAGAGGGGGACAAGACCCCCGAAGTCGGGAGAAGAGGCCGGCGGCGGGGAGGAAGAAAGCCGGACTCCTCCGCTAGCAAAAGAGCTACACGAAGATAGCGGAGGAGTCCGGCAAGAAGACCCCCGAAGACGGAAGACCCCCGGAGCTGTGCAATAAAATATTTTATCTCGTGTGTTGTGTTTTTTTTTTGGGTACTTTTATTTTACAGGTGAATGGGTAGGGGTACATTGTACCCCATACTCATTCACATAGGGTGGGGGGCCGGTATCCGGGGGCCCCCTTATTAAAGGGGGCTCCCGGATTCCGATAAGCCCCCCGCCCGCAGACCCCGACAACCAACGGCCAGGGTTGTCGGGAAGAGGCCCTTGTCCTCATCAACATGGGGACAAGGTGCTTTGGGGTGGGGGGGCCGCGCGGCCCCCCCTTCCCCAAGGCACCCCCCATGTTGAGGGCACGCGGCCTGGTACGGCTCGGGAGGGGGGGCGCGCTCGCTCGCCCCCCTTTCCTGGCCGGCCGGGTAGCGCGCTCGGACAAGGGTCTGTTGTGGACTTTGGGGGGACCCCCACGCCGATTTTTTTCGGCGTTGGGGTTCCTCTTTAAGTCCATACCAGGCGGCGGGGCCCGCGACGGAGACGGAGACGGGCCCCGCCTACCTGGAGACGCGCTCGTAATGAGCAGACTTTCCTCCGAGCGGGAACAGTTTGCTCATTTCGAAAGTGGCCTACACACGGGCGGACTGTTCGCTCAAACAAAGTTTCAGCGGACAGTTTTTCGGAATTTCCGTAAAACTTTGTTCGTCAAACTGTCCGCTGAAACTGTCCGCTGAAGCCCCACACACGAGCGGACTGTCCGCTGAAACACTGTTCAGCGGACAAAGTTGAGCGAACAGTCCGCCCGTGTGTACGCGGCCTTAGGTTAAACCTCTTTTCTTGGCATTGCATGCCATTGCTGAGCATATCATCTACTATGACCCCCAGGCCTTTTTCTGTTCCTGATTTCCCCAGAAGTTCTCCCCCAGTGAGTAGATTGCATTCATATTTTTGCACCCATATGCATTATTTTAAAATTTTCCACATTAAACCTCATTTGCCATGTAGTTGCCCACCACCCCATTCATTGGGTCAGATCTTCTTGCAAGGTTTCCACGTCATGCAGAGAAGTTATTGCCCTGCTTAGCTTTGTATCATCTGCAAATACAGAGATTGAACCATTTACCCCATCCTCCAGGATGTTTATGAACAAATTAAAGAGGAAGTAAACCCTGATGAGTTTACTTCCTCTTTCATTCCCTGCAAAGGCAAAGCATAATGGACTACTATGCATCACCCGTTTTTGGGCAAATATCTCCTAAACCGTATAGGTTTGGGAAATATTTCTTGGACCTACAGGTAAGCCTTAATCTAGGCTTGCCTGTAGGTCAAAGTGGTTTGTAAGGGTTTACAACCACTTTAAATAGGATTGGTCCCAGCACGGAACCCTGGGGGCCCTCACTTTCCACCCCTGACCATTCTGAGTACTCCCCATTTATCACCACCCTCTGAACTAGCCCTTGAAGCCAGTTTTCAATCCATGTACTCACCCTATGGTCCATGTCAACAGACCTTACTTTGTACAGAAAACGTTTATGTGTCAAATGCTTTTGCAAAATCCAGATACACCATGGCTATGGGGCTTCCTTTATCTAGATGGCAGCTCCCCTCCTCATAGAATGTTAAGGCTAGGTTCACACTATTGCGATGCGGGAACGCCGCGAATCCGCGGCGTTTTCCCGCATCGCTCACCTCCCGCCGGCAGTTCACACTGCCCTATGCGGACGGCTGGGAGTGTCAATGATATGTTAATGACACCCCCAGATCCGTCGGCATATCGCAGTGCGATCTGCCGACTCGCACAGGAATCGGATCGCATGGTGTGAACCCCCATGCGATCCGATTCCGTTGCGGACCCAAAAAAGGGTCCTGTGCGAGTTTGCTGCGGGACAGCTGCGAGTTCAGCCATACTATCTGTATGGCTGAACTCGCAGTGCTACGGAGATCGGATGTGATTTGCTGTGCGAATCACATCCGGATCTCCCCCCGCAGCAGTGTGAACCCAGCCTAATAGATTTGTTTGGCAAGAAGGATTCTTCATGAATCCATGCTGATTACTGCTAGTTGATACAGTTTCATTTACTAAAATGTTGTATATAACCCCTTATCATCCACTCCAAGAGCTTGCATACTATTGATGTTAGGCTAACTGGTCTGTATTCCCAGGGATGTATTTTGGCCCTTTTTAAATATTGGAGCTACATTGGTTTTTTCCAGTCAGCTGGTACCATTCCAGTCAGTAGACTGTCAGTAAAAATTAGGAACAATGGTCTGGCAATTACTTGACTGAGTTCCCCCATGACCCTCGGGTGCAAGCCATCTGGTCCCTGTGACTTATTAATGTTAAGTTTTCCAAATCTATTTCTAATTCTGTCCTCTATTAGCCATGAGGGTGCTTCCTATGATGTGTCATGAAGATAAACACTGCAGTTTTGGTTACTGAAGTCCCCGAATTCCCTCGTGAAGACAGGAGAAGAATAAATTCAATACCTTCGCCATCTTCCCATCCTTGTAACCAGATTTCCTTCCTCATTCTTCATGGGGCTAATATGGTCTGTCCTCCCTTTTTTACTGATTATATACTTTAATCATTTTTGGTTATTTTTTTTGCTCTCCTCCGCTATGTGTCTTTCGTGTTCTATCTTAGCTGCTCTAGTTGCACCCTTACATTTCTTGTTGCATTCTTTGTAAACTCTGAATGCTGATGATGATCCCTTAGCCTTGTATTTTTTAAAGGCTTCCTCCTTTGCTTTTATATGCATTTTTACATTGGAGTTAAGCCATCCAGGATTTTAGTTCGCTCTTTTAACCACTTGCTTACTGGGCACTTAAACCCCCCTCAGTCCCAGACCAATTTTCAGCTTTCAGCGCTGATGCACTTTGAGTGACAATTGCGCGGGCATACAACACTGTACCCAAATGAAATTTTTATCATTTTTTTCCCACAAATAGAGCTTTCTTTTGGTGGTATTTAGTTACAGCTCGGAGTTTTATTTTTTGCTAAACAAACAAAAAAAGATGCAAAAAAAAAAAAATCATGTTTTAATAGTTTGTTATAAAATTTTGCAAACGGGTCATTTTTCTCCTTCATTGAAGTGCGCTGATTAGGCGGCACTGATAGGCTGCATTGGTGGGCACTGATGGGCTGCATTGGTGGGCACTGATGGGCTGCATTGGTGGGCACTGATGGGCTGCACTGGTGGGCACTGATAGGCATAGTTAAGGCGGCACTAATAGGCACAGATAAGGCGGCACCGATGGGCACAGATAAGGCGGCACTGATGGGCAAAGATGGGCACAGATAAGATGGCACGGATGGGTGGCACGGATAAGTGGCACGGATGGGTGGCACGGATGGGCACTGATAGGTACCACAGATAGATGGGACTGATGGGCACTGATAGGTGGCACTGATAGGTGGCTCTGATAGGTGGCACTGCTGGGCACTGATGGGCGGCACTGCTGGGCACTGATGGGCGGCACTGCTGGGCACTGATGGGCGGCACTGGGGTGCAGCACCTTTGAGGCAGATTGGGTGGCACTGTGGGTGGCACTGTGGGGTGGCACTGTGGGTGGCACTGTGGGTGGCACTGTGGGTGGCACTGTGGGCACTATGGGCACTGACAGGGGGCACTGACGGGGGGCACTTACTTTTTCTTTTATTTTACTTCAGGATGGCACTGCGGGAGGCAGGTGGGCACAGGCAGGTGGCAGGTGGGCACATGTATTGATGGCCGTGATCGGGACTGATGTCCCGATCACGGCCGCCGGTGATCGGCTTTTTTTTTCTCTCCTCGCGCTGTCAGCGCGAGGAGGAATAATAGCCGATTACCGGCTCCGTTCTATCACATGATCAGCTGTCATTGGCTGACAGCTGATCACGTGATAAGGGGTCGGGATCGACCCCTTACACGGATCGGTGATCAGGCGAGTCTCACGGACTCGCCGATCACAGAGCGCGCCGCGCGCGCCCCTCAGGGGGCGCGCAGGCCGCTCGTAACCAGGACGACGTCAATAGACGTAGTCCTGAAAATGTAGGTCCGCGCTAATGCCGTCATTTGGCAATAGCGCGGATCTGAAGTGGTTAAACCACTTAAGGACTAGCCTTGTTTTGAGATTTTGGTGTTTACAAGTTTAAAACAGTTGTTTTTTTTGTTGCTAGAAAATTACTTGGAACCCCCAAACATTATATATTGTTTTTTTCTAACGCCCTAGAGAATAAAATGGCAGCCATTGCAATAATTTTTTTGCACACCGTATTTGCGCAGCGGTCTTACAAGTGCACTTTTTTTTGGAAAAAAATCACTTTTTTTAATTAAAAATGAGACAACAGTAAAGTTAGCCAAAAATTTTTTTATATTGTGAAAAATAATGTTACGCCAAGTAAATTGATAGCCAATATGTCTCACTTCAAAATTGCGCCTGCTTGTGGAATAGCGTCAAACTTTTACACTTAAAAATTTCCATAGGCGACGTTTAAAAAATTCTACAGGTTGCATATTTTGAGTTAAAGAGGTCTAGGGCTAGAATTATTGCTCTCGCTCTAACGATACCTCACATGTGTAGTTTGACCACCGTTTTCATATGCGGCCGCTACTCATGTATGCGTCTGCTTCTGCATGCGAGCTCATCGGGACGGGGCGCTTTAAAAATAAAAAATTTTTTTTCTTATTTATTTTACTTAATTTTATTAATTATTTCTGTGTTTTTTTTTTTTAAAACACGCCTTGTAAGAGAAAACAGCATGGCAGGTCCTCTTAAATATGAGGCCTGGGGTCAAAAAGTCCTCAGATTTCATATTTGGACTAAAATGCAATAAACGTCGCATCCACCCTTCTATCGTATGGAGAAGGATGGGGGTCATCTTAGCCTCACTCGTCTCCATATCCAGGCACTGAGAGGACCCGATCACCTCCGCCGCTGCTGACGGCTCCGGTAAGCGGCGGAGAGTGTGGGAGAGAGCGGCGGGAGGGGGTCCCCTCTCCCTCTGCTGATAACAGTGATTTCTCAGCAAATCCACAACAGAGACCACCATTATCACAAATAAGACCGGCTCCTGAAAAGATGGATATCTCGGTTGTGGCAGCAGCTGCTGCCGTTACCGAGATATCCATCTTCAAAGTGCCAATGTATATGTCCAGGAGTCGGTCAGCAAGTGGTTTTTAAATTTATTTCACAATGGGATCCACTGGCTAATGCCCTTATTTAACCACTTGCCGACCGCCGTACGACGATATACGTCGACAGAATGGCACGGGCAGGCATATGGGCGTATATATACGTCCCTGCCTTCCCGCGGTTGGTATTCGTTCGGGAGCGATCCGGGATGAGGGGGTGGCCATTCATGCATGGCCACCCCCTCGCGATCGCTCCTGACGAATGGAAATGCTCCGTGACATCACTTCCTCTCCTGTAATGTAAACACAGGCAGAGGAAGTGATGTAATCTCTCCTCGTGTCGGTCTTTTTCGTTCCGGCGCCGAGGAGAGAGGAACTGTGAGTTGCACCTAACACTACACTAACAGTAGAACACGCCAGGCACACTTTTCACCCCCCCTTCACCCCCCGATCACCCCCCCAATCACCCCTGCACCCCCAGTCACAGTGACACCAATTGCATTTTTTATTTTTTTTTGCATTGGTGTCATTTGTGACCTTAATAACTGTTAGGGCAGTTAGGGTTAGCCCCCTTTAGCTCTAGGGTACCCCCCTAACCCCCCCAATAAAGGTTTAACCCCGTGATCACCCCCCGTCGCCAGTGTCACTAATAAGCGATCATTTTTCTGACCGCTGTATTAGTGCCACAGGTGACGCTAGTTAGGCAGGTAAGTATTTAGGTTCGCCGCAGCTTTTTATAGTGTCAGGGACCCCCATATACTACCGCATAAAGCCCCCTGATTGCCCCCTAGTTAACCCTTTCACCAGTGATCACCATATAACTGTTACAGGTGACGCTGGTTGGTTAGTTATTTTTTTTTTGTTTCAGGGCACCCGCCATTTATTACCTACCGTATATGCCGGTGTATAAGACGACCGGGCATATAAGACGACCCCCTAATCTTACTGTTGTATAAGCATTTTTTTCTTCTACTTACCGTATAAGACGACCCCCTTCCAAGGCTTCCGACGCTTGATATTCCGTCCGTCCTTGCTGAAGCAGGAGCTGGCGCCATATTCTTCTTCCTGCTTTTGCTGGAACCAATCACAGCAAGCGATGTATTCTATTAATGAATACAAAGCCTGCTTGGATTGGCAGAGGCTGTATCATCATCAGCCCGCGCCTCTGACTCTCAAAGCCAATCTGAGCAGGCTACAGAGTAGCCTGCTCGGATTGGAAGAGGTTGTTGCTCCAATCCGAGCAGGCTCTGTATTCATTTGAATACATCGCTCGCTGGGATTGGCTCAGCGGTATATACTGTATGTAGCCGAAGCTACATACAGTATTACCGAACCCTCAGCAGGCATCGGAGGGGCTGATCCGGCGTATAAGACGACCCCCGATTTTCGGCCAGTTTTTTTAAGTGTAAAAGGTCGTCTTATACGCCGGCAAATACGGTAATAAAGGTTTAACCCCCTGATCACCCAGCGGGTGATATAAGTTTGAGGGTCAGATAAGGTCTGCGTCGCCCCAGCGTCAGGTTAGTGCCAGTACCGCTAACACCCATGCGCAAAGCATACACCTCCCTTAGTAATATAGTATCTGATCAGATCTATATTAGCGTTGCCAGCATTTTAGGTTTGCCAAAACGCATTGTTAGCGGGATCAGCCCAGATACCTGCTAGCACCTGCGTTTAGCCCCTCCGCCAAGCCCAGCCCAGCCCACCCAAGTGCAGTATCGATCGATCACTGTCACTTACAAAACACAATACACATAACTGCAGCGTTCGCAGAGTCAGGCTTGATCCCTGCGATCGCTAACAGTTTTTTTGTAGCGTTTTGAAACAGTCACTGACAGGCTAGGTGCTTTTTTACCTGTGAGTCTCACTAGTGTACCCCTAAATTTAGAGCCCAAAATGGCAAAGCGAAGGTACACTAGTGAAGAGGCCTACATGTTTCTGAGCATGACAGATAGTGAAGAGGACGTCACTCATCTGTCAGATTCAGGCTCAGAATACGATCCTGTAGAGGACAGCGGCTCCATGACAGATAGCTCTGACGACGGAGATGAGGTCCCTGTTAAGGACAGGTGTGCCCGATCCCGAATGTATTCTGTTGTTCAGGTGCAGGAACCGCAGGTCACTCGTATGGAGCAGAGACGTACTAGAGCCACTCATCCTTCTGGTGAACTGGCAAGCACCAGCGGCCTAGTACACCCTGGACGTACATCCAGCACTGCAGTAACACGTGGTGACGTGGCGAGTCCCATAAGTGCAGTTCAAGCTGGCGAGGTGGCAAGCACAAGTAGTGTCCCGCTGCCACCAAGACAAAGACAAAGACAGGCCCGTCGTACCCATAGTGCCCTTCCTGCAGAATTCGCCAATCCTAATTGGGTGCCCACCACTTCTGCAGAACCCGTACTTCCCCCATTCACTGGCCAACCTGGCATTAACGTGGAAACAGTTGATTTTACGACACTTGACTTTTACTCACTGTTTTTCACCGAAGATCTCTATAGATCTATTGTGGACCAAACCAATTTGTACGCTGGTCAACACATCGCCACTATTCCCCAGTCCGCCCTTGCCAGACAATGGAAACCAGTTACGGTTTCCGAATTTAAAATCTTTCTGGGCCTCTCCCTCAACATGGGCATAACCAAAAAGAGTGAGTTGCGGTCATATTGGTCCACTGACCCAATTCACCATATGTGCGTGTTCTCTGCTTCCATGTCCAGGGCTAGTGATGGACGAACTTCCGACGGGACGTTTCGCGAACGCGAAACGCGAACGGACACAAACGTTCGCGAAAACGACCGTTCGCCGCGGGCTCCATTGACTTCAATGGGAGGCGAATTTCGCAAACCTTTAGGTCGAATTTGCGGCCACGGGGTAATTATTAGGGGGTAGCACGTAGTCCCACCACCTGGACAATAGCATAATACATGTATGAGGTGAATTTGGGATCGATAACTACAAGCATTTTTTTTTTATTTGGGAAATTGTTCTGACAATTCAGGACTATGGAGCTAATGAAGGCAATGGAGGAGAGGGAAGGTCAGGGACCAGGGTAGGCAAACAAGAGGGTGCAGGAGATACAGAGCACTGACAGCAGCACCGTAATACAGAGCACTGACATCAGCACCGTGACATACAGCGCTGACAGCAGCTCCGTGACATACAGCGCTGACAGCAGCTCCGTGACATACAGCGCTGACAGCAGCTCCGTGACATACAGCGCTGACAGCAGCTCCGTGACATACAGCGCTGACAGCAGCTCCGTGACATACAGCGCTGACAGCAGCACCGTGACATACAGCGCTGACAGCAGCTCCGTGACATACAGCGCTGACAGCAGCTCCGTGACATACAGCGCTGACAGCAGCTCCGTGACATACAGCACTGACAGCAGCTCCGTGACATACAGCGCTGACAGCAGCTCCGTGACATACAGCGCTGACAGCAGCTCCGTGACATACAGCGCTGACAGCAGCTCCGTGACATACAGCGCTGACAGCAGCTCCGTGACATACAGCGCTGACAGCAGCTCCGTGACATACAGCGCTGACAGCAGCTCCGTGACATACAGCGCTGACAGCAGCTCCGTGACATACAGCGCTGACAGCAGCTCCGTGACATACAGCGCTGACAGCAGCTCCGTGACATACAGCGCTGACAGCAGCACCGTAAGCAGCCCCAGGAGGAAGTCAGCACAGCACAGGGATGGTGTGATCCCCTCATAATAAGAACCCCCAGGAGGAAGTCAGCACAGCACAGGGATGGTGGGAGCCCCTCATAATAAGAACACCCAGGAGGAAGTCAGCACAGCACAGGGATGGTGGGAACCCCTCATAATAAGCAGCCCCAGTAGAAATATGACACCGCTCAACCTCTTCAAAGAGGAGGGTAGGGGCATATAGTACGGTGTGCTTTTTTGGGTCAGGGAAGTGAGCCAAATGAATTAAGAAGGTCTGTGTGCTTGATTCCAAAAATTGTTTATAGACATATACATGGTCTACTGATCACATGTGTTGAATTCCTCCGAGATCCATGCCTCATTCATTTTTAGAAATGTGAGGTAGTTAACACTGTGGTGAGCTAGGCGAGTACGCTTATCGGTCACAATCCCCCCTGCTGCGCTGAACGTCCTTTCGGACAGGACACTGGATGAGGGGCAAGCCAACAGTTCGATTGCAAATTGGGCAAGCTCTGGCCAGAGGTCAAGCCTGCCCACCCAGTAGTCTAGGGGTTCATCACTCCTCAGAGCGTCCACATCGGCCGTTAACCCAATGTAGTCGGACACCTGACGGTCTAGGCGTTCCCTGATGCTGGATCCGGATGACACCTGTCGATGGGTCGGCTGAAAGAATGACCTCATATCCGAAGTCACCAACACATCTTCAAACCGGCCTCTTCTTGCAGGCGCTGTTGGATTGGTACCCGCAAATCCTTCTCTGGGAGTGGGAATTGCTCCTCTGCCAGCGCACGCAAAAGCAGAATGCAGCATTTCTCGAAGCAAGGCCTGGAAGTGCTGCATTCTGACAGCCCTCTGCGACGGCGGTAACATTTCCGCCATTTTGTGTTTGTACCGGGGGTCTAAGTACGTTGCCACCCAGTACTGGTCCTTGACCCTCATGCTTTTTATACGGGGGTCCCTATTAAAACACTGGAGCATGAAGGCCCCCATTTGCACTAAAGTGGAAGCGGTGTGGTGGCCTGGCTCCTGCTCATCATCCAGGATAATGTCGTCCTCTTCATTCTCCTCTCCCCATCCTCGCACAACAGGGATCCCAGAAAGGTTTAAAGCATGCTCTTCTTGCTCCTGCTCATCCGCCCCGGCACCATCCTCCTCTGACTCCTCATCAGACTCCTGTTGTTGACTTGTCTCAGATAGAGTAGCCCCCCCTGGGAATTCATCCAGCATTGCGACTTCCTCATCTTCCCGCTCCTGCTCCTCCACAGCCTGATCAATGACACGACGCAATGCACGCTCCAGAAAGAAGGCATAAGGTACCATGTCACTGATGGCGCCATGGCTGCGACTGACCAGTTTGGTGATCTCCTCAAATGGCCGCAGAAGTCTGCATGTGTCGCGCATGAGCAGCCACTGGCGCGGTGAAAAAAAACCCAGCTCCCCAGAACCGTTTCTTTCGCAGAGTTCATACAGGTAGACGTTAACTGCACGTTTCTGCTGGAGCAGCCTATCAAGCATATAGAAGGTTGAGTTCCATCGCGTCGGGCAATCGCAAATAAGACGTCTGACCGGCAGATGGTGTCGCCGCTGAATGTCAGCAAGGCGAGCCATGGCCGTGTAAGATCTTCTGAAATGGGCCGAGATTTTCCTTGCCTGCCGCAAGATGTCCTGGACCCCAGGGTATTTGACAAGGAATCGCTGCACGACCAAGTTTAAGACGTGTGCCATGCACGGCACGTGCGTGATTTTGCCCTGTTTCAATGCGCTAAGCAGATTGGCACCGTTGTCACACACCACTTTACCAACTGTCAAATTGAGCGGTGTTAGCCACTCATCTGCCTGTGAACGCAAAGCTGAAAGGAGTGCCGGGCCAGTGTGGCTCTTTGCTTCCAGGCACAACAGACGCAGCACGGCATGGCAACGTCTCACCTGGCATGTGGAATAGGTTCTGGGGAGCTTGGGCGGTGCAGTGGAAGAGACGCTAGCAGCGGAAAAGGAGGAGGCAGCTGAGGAGGAGAGGGAGGAGGATGGAGTAGGAGGAGGAGAAGAAGAGTCAGGCCTGCATGCAATCCGTGGCGGTAAAACCAAATCTACACGGGTGCCACGGGTTACATGCTTGACGGCCGTCAGAAGGTTCACCCAGTGGGCAGTAAAACTGATATACCTTCCCTGCCCGTGTTTGCTAGACCACGTGTCTGTGGTCAGATGTATCTTGGCACCGACACTGTGTGCCAGAGATACATTCACTTGCCGCTGAACATGGCCATATAGCTCTGGGATGCCCTTCTCTGAGAAATACTTCCTTCCTGGGACCTTCCATTGTGGTGTTCCAATGGCCACAAATTTGCGAAAGGCCTCCGAGTCCACCAGTTTATATGGCAGTAGTTGGCGGGCTATGAGTTCTGACAAGCCAGCCGCCAACCGTTGGGCAAGAGGGTTATCCGGCGTCATCATTTTTTTACGCTCAAACATTAGGCCCACGGAAGCCTGCCTTTTTGCAGAAAAATGTGAGCTTGGCGTGATGGAAGGTGGAGTGGAGGACAATTGTGAGGAGAGAGGAGAAGGAGAAGTAGAAGACGAGGCTGGACGGTGAGAGCCTGCAGTGTGGCTTTGTGTGTTCCGTTGCTCCCACTGGGCTCGGTGATGGCTGCTCATGTGCCTTCTTAAGGCGGTCGTCCCTAGGTGAGTATTGGGCTTACCGCGACTAACGCGTTGACTGCAAAGATTGCAGATGGCAACGCTATTGTCAGCAGCGGACACGTTAAAAAAAGCCCACACTGCGGAGCCATGTGCCGGTGTCCTGGGAGCGCCAGATGTGACCGTACATGGTCGATGACTCGCTCCTGATACATTTGCAGTCTGCTTTGTCCCTGCTGTGCAATGTAAGTCATTGCTGCTTCTCCTCCCTATCTGCTGGTCCATATCTCCCTCTGAACTCCCCTCCTCTTCCTCTCTTGTGGGCACCCACGTGACATCACTAGACACGTCATCATCAACGTCACCTTCCCCACCGCTATAAGTAGAGTAGGCAGCAACACCGGGGACCAACCTCCTCCTTGGGCTGATCTGGGTACTGGCGTCAGACTGCTGAGTAGCGCTTGTTGCTACCTCCTCTTCCTGATCCAATACCAAGAGTGGCTGCGCATCAGAAATGTCCTCTTGATATGGATCGGAAAATAATTCCAGTGACTCAAGCGGAAGGTATGTGGTGGTGGTGGTGGTGGTCGTGTTGTTGGTGGTAGTGTCTTTGGGGGTGCACATAGCAGAGAGTGAAGAAGAGGGTGCAGATCGAGAGGATGAGGAGGGTGCAGAAGAGTAAGGCTGAGCGAGCCACTCAACCAAGTCTGGTGCATCCTTTAAAGTAATTGAACGCACCTTCTGCAACTTCCCACTTTGGCTCAAGCCTGTTGCTCCTGCCCTACCCCTACCACCCCTGCGGAAGGGCCTGCCTCTTCCTCTGCATGTCATTTTTTAAATGACCCTGTGACAAAACTCTTAGTCCCTATACCGCTGAAGGACTGCTGCAGTATAGGTGAGCGGTCAGCAGTGGTGCACGTCAACCCTATCTATTGTGGACCTATAGCGGTCCTTACAGAACAGCAGACTGTACCGCACTCAAGCCTATGTACCGTAGCACCCTATACCAAGTTACCAGTCCTTATAAGAACTTTTGTGGACCAAGCAGGTTGTGTATTAGTGTTTAGCAGACTGTACGTCAGTCCCTATACCGCTGAAGGACTGCTGCAGTATAGGGCAGCGGTCAGCAGTGGTGCACGTCAACCCTATCTATTGTGGACCGATAGCGGTCCTTACAGAACAGCAGACTGTACCGCACTCAAGCCTATGTACCGTAGCACCCTATACCAAGTTACCAGTCCTTATAAGAACTTTTGTGGACCAAGCAGGTTGTGTATTAGTGTTTAGCAGACTGTACGTCAGTCCCTATACCGCTGAAGGACTGCTGCAGTATAGGGCAGCGGTCAGCAGTGGTGCACGTCAACCCTATCTATTGTGGACCGATAGCGGTCCTTACAGAACAGCAGACTGTACCGCACTCAAGCCTATGTACCGTAGCACCCTATACCAAGTTACCAGTCCTTATAAGAACTTTTGTGGAACAAGCAGGTTGTGTGTTAGTGATTAGCAGACTGTACGTCAGTCCCTATACCGCTGAAGGACTGCTGCAGTATAGGGCAGCGGTCAGCAGTGGTGCACGTCAACCCTATGTATTGTGGACCGATAGCGGTCCTTACAGAACAGCAGACTGTACCGCACTCAAGCCTATGTACCGTAGCACCCTATACCAAGTTACCAGTCCTTATAAGAACTTTTGTGGACCAAGCAGGTTGTGTATTAGTGTTTAGCAGACTGTACGTCAGTCCCTATACCGCTGAAGGACTGCTGCAGTATAGGGCAGCGGTCAGCAGTGGTGCACGTCAACCCTATCTATTGTGGACCGATAGCGGTCCTTACAGAACAGCAGACTGTACCGCACTCAAGCCTATGTACCGTAGCACCCTATACCAAGTTACCAGTCCTTATAAGAACTTTTGTGGAACAAGCAGGTTGTGTGTTAGTGATTAGCAGACTGTACGTCAGTCCCTATACCGCTGAAGGACTGCTGCAGTATAGGGCAGCGGTCAGCAGTGGTGCACGTCAACCCTATGTATTGTGGACCGATAGCGGTCCTTACAGAACAGCAGACTGTACCGCACTCAAGCCTATGTACCGTAGCACCCTATACCAAGTTACCAGTCCTTATAAGAACTTTTGTGGACCAAGCAGGTTGTGTATTAGTGTTTAGCAGACTGTACGTCAGTCCCTATACCGCTGAAGGACTGCTGCAGTATAGGGCAGCGGTCAGCAGTGGTGCACGTCAACCCTATCTATTGTGGACCGATAGCGGTCCTTACAGAACAGCAGACTGTACCGCACTCAAGCCTATGTACCGTAGCACCCTATACCAAGTTACCAGTCCTTATAAGAACTTTTGTGGAACAAGCAGGTTGTGTGTTAGTGATTAGCAGACTGTACGTCAGTCCCTATACCAATGAAGGACTGCTGCAGTATAGGGCAGCGGTCAGCAGTAGTGCACGGCAACCCTATGTATTGTGGACCGATAGCGGTCCTTACAGAACAGCAGACTGTACCGCACTCAAGCCTATGTACCGTAGCACCCTATACCAAGTTACCAGTCCTTATAAGAACTTTTGTGGACCAAGCAGGTTGTGTATTAGTGTTTAGCAGACTGTACGTCAGTCCCTATACCGCTGAAGGACTGCTGCAGTATAGGGCAGCGGTCAGCAGTGGTGCACGTCAACCCTATGTATTGTGGACCGATAGCGGTCCTTACAGAACAGCAGACTGTAACGCACTCAGGCCTATGTACCGTAGCACCCTATACCAAGTTACCAGTCCTTATAAAAACTTTTGTGGACCAAGCAGGTTGTGTGTTAGTGTTTAGCAGACTGTGCGTCAGTCCCTATACCGCTGAAGGACTGCTGCAGTATAGGGCAGCGGTCAGCAGTGGTGCACGTCAACCCTATCTATTGTGGACCGATAGCGGTCCTTACAGAACAGCAGACTGTACCGCACTCAAGCCTATGTACCGTAGCACCCTATACCAAGTTACCAGTCCTTATAAGAACTTTTGTGGACCAAGCAGGTTGTGTATTAGTGTTTAGCAGACTGTACGTCAGTCCCTATACCGCTGAAGGACTGCTGCAGTATAGGGCAGCGGTCAGCAGTGGTGCACGTCAACCCTATCTATTGTGGACCGATAGCGGTCCTTACAGAACAGCAGACTGTACCGCACTCAAGCCTATGTACCGTAGCACCCTATACCAAGTTACCAGTCCTTATAAGAACTTTTGTGGACCAAGCAGGTTGTGTATTAGTGTTTAGCAGACTGTACGTCAGTCCCTATACCGCTGAAGGACTGCTGCAGTATAGGGCAGCGGTCAGCAGTGGTGCACGTCAACCCTATGTATTGTGGACCGATAGCGGTCCTTACAGAACAGCAGACTGTAACGCACTCAGGCCTATGTACCGTAGCACCCTATACCAAGTTACCAGTCCTTATAAGAACTTTTGTGGACCAAGCAGGTTGTGTGTTAGTGATTAGCAGACTGTACGTCAGTCCCTATACCAATGAAGGACTGCTGCAGTATAGGGCAGCGGTCAGCAGTAGTGCACGGCAACCCTATGTATTGTGGACCGATAGCGGTCCTTACAGAACAGCAGACTGTACTGCACTCAGGCCTATGTACCGTAGCACCCTATACCAAGTTACCAGTCCTTATAAAAACTTTTGTGGACCAAGCAGGTTGTGTGTTAGTGTTTAGCAGACTGTGCGTCAGTCCCTATACCGCTGAAGGACTGCTGCAGTATAGGGCAGCGGTCAGCAGTAGTGCACGGCAACCCTATGTATTGTGGACCGATAGCGGTCCTTACAGAACAGCAGACTGTAACGCACTCAGGCCTATGTACCGTAGCACCCTATACCAAGTTACCAGTCCTTATAAGAACTTTTGTGGACCAAGCAGGTTGTGTGTTAGTGATTAGCAGACTGTACGTCAGTCCCTATACCGCTGAAGGACTGCTGCAGTATAGGGCAGCGGTCAGCAGTGGTGCACGTCAACCCTATGTATTGTGGACCGATAGCGGTCCTTACAGAACAGCAGACTGTACCGCACTCAAGCCTATGTACCGTAGCACCCTATACCAAGTTACCAGTCCTTATAAGAACTTTTGTGGACCAAGCAGGTTGTGTATTAGTGTTTAGCAGACTGTACGTCAGTCCCTATACCGCTGAAGGACTGCTGCAGTATAGGGCAGCGGTCAGCAGTGGTGCACGTCAACCCTATCTATTGTGGACCGATAGCGGTCCTTACAGAACAGCAGACTGTACCGCACTCAAGCCTATGTACCGTAGCACCCTATACCAAGTTACCAGTCCTTATAAGAACTTTTGTGGAACAAGCAGGTTGTGTGTTAGTGATTAGCAGACTGTACGTCAGTCCCTATACCAATGAAGGACTGCTGCAGTATAGGGCAGCGGTCAGCAGTAGTGCACGGCAACCCTATGTATTGTGGACCGATAGCGGTCCTTACAGAACAGCAGACTGTACCGCACTCAAGCCTATGTACCGTAGCACCCTATACCAAGTTACCAGTCCTTATAAGAACTTTTGTGGACCAAGCAGGTTGTGTATTAGTGTTTAGCAGACTGTACGTCAGTCCCTATACCGCTGAAGGACTGCTGCAGTATAGGGCAGCGGTCAGCAGTGGTGCACGTCAACCCTATGTATTGTGGACCGATAGCGGTCCTTACAGAACAGCAGACTGTAACGCACTCAGGCCTATGTACCGTAGCACCCTATACCAAGTTACCAGTCCTTATAAAAACTTTTGTGGACCAAGCAGGTTGTGTGTTAGTGTTTAGCAGACTGTGCGTCAGTCCCTATACCGCTGAAGGACTGCTGCAGTATAGGGCAGCGGTCAGCAGTGGTGCACGTCAACCCTATCTATTGTGGACCGATAGCGGTCCTTACAGAACAGCAGACTGTACCGCACTCAAGCCTATGTACCGTAGCACCCTATACCAAGTTACCAGTCCTTATAAGAACTTTTGTGGACCAAGCAGGTTGTGTATTAGTGTTTAGCAGACTGTACGTCAGTCCCTATACCGCTGAAGGACTGCTGCAGTATAGGGCAGCGGTCAGCAGTGGTGCACGTCAACCCTATCTATTGTGGACCGATAGCGGTCCTTACAGAACAGCAGACTGTACCGCACTCAAGCCTATGTACCGTAGCACCCTATACCAAGTTACCAGTCCTTATAAGAACTTTTGTGGACCAAGCAGGTTGTGTATTAGTGTTTAGCAGACTGTACGTCAGTCCCTATACCGCTGAAGGACTGCTGCAGTATAGGGCAGCGGTCAGCAGTGGTGCACGTCAACCCTATGTATTGTGGACCGATAGCGGTCCTTACAGAACAGCAGACTGTAACGCACTCAGGCCTATGTACCGTAGCACCCTATACCAAGTTACCAGTCCTTATAAGAACTTTTGTGGACCAAGCAGGTTGTGTGTTAGTGATTAGCAGACTGTACGTCAGTCCCTATACCAATGAAGGACTGCTGCAGTATAGGGCAGCGGTCAGCAGTAGTGCACGGCAACCCTATGTATTGTGGACCGATAGCGGTCCTTACAGAACAGCAGACTGTACTGCACTCAGGCCTATGTACCGTAGCACCCTATACCAAGTTACCAGTCCTTATAAAAACTTTTGTGGACCAAGCAGGTTGTGTGTTAGTGTTTAGCAGACTGTGCGTCAGTCCCTATACCGCTGAAGGACTGCTGCAGTATAGGGCAGCGGTCAGCAGTAGTGCACGGCAACCCTATGTATTGTGGACCGATAGCGGTCCTTACAGAACAGCAGACTGTAACGCACTCAGGCCTATGTACCGTAGCACCCTATACCAAGTTACCAGTCCTTATAAGAACTTTTGTGGACCAAGCAGGTTGTGTGTTAGTGATTAGCAGACTGTACGTCAGTCCCTATACCAATGAAGGACTGCTGCAGTATAGGGCAGCGGTCAGCAGTAGTGCACGGCAACCCTATGTATTGTGGACCGATAGCGGTCCTTACAGAACAGCAGACTGTACCGCACCCAAGCCTATGTACCGTAGCACCCTAGACAGACCAAGTTACCAGTCCTGATAAAGAGCTTTGTGGAACAAGTGAGTTGTGAATGATTAGCAGACTGCAGCAGAAGGGCAGCAGTCAAGTATAATATTCTTTCTATATTTGGAAGAAAGAATATTATACGTGTACAAGCCTATTACCGTACCACTGATACCAGTCCTGAAAAGAACCTTTGTGGAACTAATAGTAACAGCAAGTCTTTAAAATTATCCTCACTGCCTGACACACTGCTTCCTGCCTGTCCCTATACAAATTGGCAAAAAAGAGTAGGCTGGAACGATTAGCTGGAACAGCTCTTTTGTGGACCTGATAGTAACAGCTAATGATGATGATGATGATGATGATGAAGAAAGACTAATCTGGCTGAGCTGTCCCTAAAATAGCAGCATACAGCGCTCTGTCCCTTTATCTAAACTGACAAAAGAAACTCAGGCTGCTGACCTAACACCTATACCAGTCCTGAAAAGAACTTTTGTGTACCAAATAGCTAGCGTTTTCTCTGTCCCTACTCCACACAGGATCCTTTCCCTACAGTGACAGAAGAAAGAATGTAAAATGGCCACCGGATCGGGTGTATTTATAGGTTAGGGGGAATGTCCAAGTGTCCATGAGCTGTCATGTCTCAATTGGTTGTCCTGTAACACATGATAAACGTGTCACGAAAGGTTAAAGTTCTTGTATACATTAAACACGTAAGTCCGCCGGGGCGAACGACGGAAAAAGGCGTTCGAACCCGCGGACGGCGAAAGTCGGAAATTCGCCGCGAAACGACCGCCGGGCGAACCGTTCGGCCATCACTATCCAGGGCACGATACGAGCAGATTTTGCGGTTCATGCACTTCAGCGACAATGAACTCTGTCGTCCTCGTGGAGACCCTGAATACGATCGGCTCTACAAAATTCGGCCCCTCATAAACCACTTCAACCAACGTTTTACAGACTTGTTTACTCCCCATCAAGTTGTCTGCGTTGATGAGTCCCTGATTAAGTTTTCTGGTCGCTTGTCATTCAAACAATACGTCCCCAACAAGCGTTCCAGATACGGGGTCAAGATGTATAAGCTCTGTGACAGGGCCACAGGCTATACACGTAGTTTTATGGTTTATGAGGGTAAAGATAGTCACGTAGAGCCGGAGAACTGCCCTGACTACATAGGAAGCGCTGGCAAGATAGTGTGGGACATGGTGTCACCCTTATTCGGAAAGGGGTACCACTTGTACGTGGACAATTATTACACAAGCGTGCCACTGTTTAGTCACTTGTTTGATCAGCAGATTGAAGCATGTGGCACCTTGCGACCTAATCGCCGGGGCTTTCCCCAGCGGCTTGTAGAGTCCCGTCTTAGGCTGGGGGAGAGAGCCTGCTTGCGCAGTAATAATTTGCTCGCTATGAAGTGGAGGGATAATAAGAATGTTTTCGTTCTTACCTCCCTTCATGCAGACACGACGGTCCAAATTCCTACGGCGACTGGTATTGTGGAGAAACCCCTCTGTGTCCACAAATATAACCTTAATATGGGAGGGGTGGACCTCAATGACCAGTTGTTGGCGCCGTATCTAGTTGCCCGTAAGGCCAGACGCTGGTACAAAAAAGTGTCTGTTTATTTATTCCAATTGGCTATACTGAATGCTTATGTACTACACAAAGCTTCAGGACGGACTGGATCCTTCCTTAAATTCCAGGAGGATATCGTCAGAGCCCTTCTGTATCCAGGCGGTGCTCCACCTCACGTTCCCCAACCAGATGCAGTAAGCCGGCTGCATGAGAGGCATTATCCTTATGTCCTCCCGAGTACCCCTACCCAACAAGCCCCCCAAAGAAAATGTCGTGTCTGCAGAAAGCGCGGATATAGGCGTGACACCCGTTATTGTTGTCCCCGTTGTCCTGACAATCCTGGTCTTTGCATTGGTGAATGTTTTGAACGCTACCATGAACTAGTTGAGTTTTAGAGTAGGGTACAGCATTGCACAGGCTAGGCACACGTTCACAGGGTCTCCCAAGATGCCATCGCATTTTGAGAGACCCAAACCGCTGGAACCGTTACAACAGAAGTGTTAAAGTTACATAAAAAAGTGTTAAAAAAAAAAAAAAGTAAAAAAAATAAATAAATAAATAAAATAAAAAAACCAAAAATAGTTGTCGTTTTATTGTTCTCTCTCTCTATTCTCTCTCTATTGTTCTGCTCCTTTGTACTGTATTCTATTCTGCAATGTTTTATTGTTAACCATTTTTTGTTTTCAGGTACGCCATTCAGCTGTAGCGTGGATTTATTTATCTTGACAGCAACAGCGTTTGCTCCCACGATACGTAAAGCCGTGACTCCAGCACTGTCGGAGGTGATTTCACCACCACAGTTAAAAAAGAGCATATATGCCGAAGCATGGGGGCATAAGGGGTGGAGGAGCGATCTGCTCCTACCTTTTGCGGGAGGATGCCCCCATGCTTCGGCATATATAAATGGTGCATGTATGCCCACCATTAGAAGTGGGTGGATGAAGGGAGGTATCTAATGGTGGGCATACCCACCGATCAATATTTTTTTTTCGTTCAGCCCACAGGCTGCATGAAAAAAAAATTACAATATATGCCCAACCAGTTCCAGCAACATACTGGTATGTTGCTGGACTTTGAGTGCTTATACCAGAATGATGCCTGCAGGTTTAGGTATCATCTTGGTATCATTCTTTTCAGCCAGCGGTCGGCTTTTATGTAAAAGCAATCCTAGCGGCTAAGTAGCCTCTAGACTACTTTTACAAGCAGTGGGAGGGAATGTCCCCCCCCCCGCACCATCTTCCATGGTTTTCTCAGGCTCTCCTGTCCCAACAGGGAACCTGAGAATGCAGCCAGTGGTTCCGCCAGCTGACCATAGAGCTGATCAGAGACCAGAATGGCTCCAATCATCTCTATGGCCTAAGACACCGGAAGCTACGAGCATTTCATGACTTAGATTTTGCGGGATGTAAACAGCGCCATTGGGAAATTGGGAAAGCATTTTATCACACCGATCTTGGTGTGGTCAGATGCTTTGAGGACAGAGGAGAGATCTAGGGTCTGATAGACCCTAATTTTTTCAAAAAAGAGTACCTGTCACTACCTATTGCAATCATAGGGGATATTTACATTCCCTAAGATAACAATAAAAATCATAAAAAAATATATATAAATGAAAGGAACAGTTTAAAAATAAAATAAAAAAGCAAAATAAATAAAAAAAAATAATAAAAAAAAAAACACCCCTGTCCCCCCCTGCTAAGGCGCAACGTCGAACGCAAGCGTTGGTCTGGTGTCATATGTAAACAGCAATTGCACCATGCATGTGAGGTATCACCACGAAGGTCAGATCAAGGGTACTAATTTTAGCAGTAGACCTCCTCCGTAAATCTAAAGTGGTCACCTGTAAAGGCATTTAAAGGCTTTTAAAAATGTACGTAGTTTGTCGCCGCTGCACGTTTCTGCGCAATTTTAAAGCATGTCGTGTTTGGTATCCATGTACTCGGCTTAAGATCATATTTTTTATTTCATCAAACATTTGGGCAATATAGTGATTTTTAGTGCATTAAAATAAAAAAAGTGTGTTTTTTCCCCAAAAAATGCGTTTGAAAAACCGCTGCGCAAATACCGTGTGAAAAAAAAAATGAAACACCCACCATTTTAATCGGTAGGGCTTTTGCTTTAAAAAACACTTCATGTTTGGGGGTTCAAAGTAATTTTCTTGCAAAAAAAAATTTTTTTTCATGTAAACAAAAAGTGTCAGAAAGGGCTTTTTCTTCAAGTGGTTAGAAGAGTGGGTGATGTGTGACATAAGCTTCTAAATGTTGTGTATAAAATGCCAGGACAGTTCAAAACCTCCCCAAATGACCCAATTTTAGAAAGTAGACACCCCAAGCTATTTGCTGAGAGGCATGTCGAGTCCATGGAATATTTTATATTTTGACAAAAGTTGTGGAAAAAAGACATTATTATTATTATTATTTTTTTTTTTGCACAAAGTTGTCATTAAATGATATATTGCGCAAACATGCCATGGTTATATGTAAAATTACACCCCAAAATACATTCTGTTGCTTCTCCTGAGTACGGGGATACCACAAGTGTGAGACCTTTTGGGAGCCTAACCGCGTACGGTACCCCAAAATCCAAGCACCACCTTCAGGATTTCTAAGGGTGTAAATTTTTGATTTCATTCCTCACTGCCTATCACAGTTTCAGAGGCCATGGAATGCCCAGATAGCACAAAATCCCCCCAAGTGACCCCATTTTGGAAAGGAGACACCCCAAGCTATTTGCCGAGAGGTATGGTGAGTATTTTGCAGACCTTCATTTTTGTCACAAAGTTTTGAAAATTGAAAAAAAGAAAAAAAATATACATTATTTTTTTTCTTCATTTTCAAAAACAAATGAGAGCTGCAAAATACTCACCATGCCTCTCGGCAAATAGCTTGGGGTGTCTACTTTCCAAAATGGGGTCATTTTGGGGGGTTTTGTGCTATTTTGGCATTTTATGGCCTTCAAAACTGTGATAGGTAGTGAGGTGTGAAATCAAAAATTTACACCCTTAGAAATCCTGAAGGCGGTTGTTAGTTTTCGGGGCCCCGTACGCGACTAGGCTCCCAAAAAGTCCCACACATGTGGTATCCCCGTACTCAGGAGAATCAGCAGAATTTATTTTGGGGTGTCATTTCACATATGCCCCTGGCATGTGTGAGCAATATATCATTTAGTGACAACTTTGTGAAAAAAAAAAAAAAAAAAAGTTTGTAATTTTCCCGCAACTTAAGGCAAAATATAAAATATTCCATGGACTCAACATGCCTCTCAGCAAATAGCTTGGGGTGTCTACTTTCTAAAATGGGGTCATTTGTGGGGGTTTTGTGCCATCTTGGCATTTTATGGCCTTCAAAACTGTAATAGGTAGTGAGGCGTGAAATCAAAAATTTACGCCCTTAGAAAGCCTGAAGGCGGTTCTTGGCTTTCGGGGCCCCGTACGCAGCTAGGCTCCCAAAAAATCCCACACATGTGGTATCCCCGTACTCAGGAGAAGCAGCAGAATTTATTTAGGGGTGTTATTTCACATATGCCCATGGCACGCGTGAGCAATATATCATTTAGTGACAACTTTGTGAAAAAAAAAAAAAAAGTTTGTAATTTTCCCGCAACTTGCGGCAAAATATAAAATATTCCATGGACTCAACATGCCTCTCAGCAAATAGCTTGGGGTGTCTACTTTCTAAAATGGGGTCATTTGTGGGGGTTTTGTGCCATCTTGGCATTTTATGGCCTTCAAAACTGTAATAGGTAGTGAGGCGTGAAATCAAAAATTTACGCCCTTAGAAAGCCTGAAGGCGGTTCTTGGCTTTCGGGGCCCCGTACGCAGCTAAGCTCCCAAAAAATCCCACACATGTGGTATCCCCGTACTCAGGAGAAGCAGCAGAATTTATTTTGGGGTGTCATTTCACATATGCCCATGGCATGCGTGAGCAATATATCATTTAGTGACAACTTTGTGGAAAAAAAAAAAAAAAAAGTTTGTAATTTTCCCGCAACTTGTGGCAAAATATAAAATATTCCATGGACTCAACATGCCTCTCAGCAAATAGCTTGGGGTGTCTACTTTCTAAAATGGGGTCATTTGTGGGGGTTTTGTGCCATCTTGGCATTTTATGGCCTTCAAAACTGTGATAGGTAGTGAGGAGTAAAATGACATATGTATGCCCTTAGAAATCCTGAAGGCGGTGCTTGACTTTCGGGGCCCCGTACGCGGCTAGGCTTCCAAAAAGTTGACCACATGTGGTATCCCCGTACTCAGGAGAAGCAGCAGAATATATTTTGGGGTACAATTCCACATATAACCATGGCATGTGTGAGCAATATATAATTTAGTGACAACTGTGTAAAAAAAAAAAAAAAAATTTTTTTTTTGTCATTATTCAATCGCTTGCGGCAAAAAAATAAAATATTCAATGGGCTCAACATGCCTCTTATCAATTTCCTTAGGGTGTCTACTTTCCAAAATGGGGTCATTTGGGGGGGTTTGTACTGCCCTGCCATTTTAGCACCTCAAGAAATGAGATAGGCAGTCATAAACTAAAAGCTGCGTAAATTCCAGAAAATGTAGCTTAGTTTGTAGATGTGACAACTTTTGCGCAAACCAATAAATATACAGTTATTTACTTTTTTTTTTACCAAAGACATGTGGCTGAATACATTTTGGCCTAAATGTATGACTAAAATTGAGTTTATTGGATTTTTCTAATAACAAAAAGTAGAAAATATTATTTTTTTTCAAAATTTGCGGTCTTTTTACGTTTATATCGCAAAAAAAATAAATCGCAGAGTCAGTCAACTACCTTTAAAAGAAAGCTCTATTTGTGGGAAGAAAAGGACGCAAATTTCGTTTGGGTACAACATTGCATGACCGCGCAATTACCAGTTAAAGCAGCGCAGTGCCAAATTGTAAAAAGACCTCTGGTCATTTACCAGCAAAATGGTCCGGTCTGAAAGTGGTTAATATGCTCTTAAAACAAACCAATCTCACCTCTGTGTTCTTTGTTCTTAAAATGTTATCCAAATTTATATCTTGTAGCAAGGTTCATTGTTTGGGAAAGTTTGCTCTTATGAAATTCATGTCTTTGTATTCCCCTTGTGTTTCCTATTTGTGTGATTTATACTGCAGCTAATTGACATGTGATCGCTATTTCCTAAATTTCCCCTTATTTCCACATCCGTTCAGGTCTGTATTGTTGGTAATCAGTAGGTCTAGTAATGCTTTGTTTCTAGTTGGTGCGTCTACCATCTGACCCATGAGATTGTCCTGCAAGACATCTAGGAACTGGCGAGCCTTAGACAAATGCGCGGTTCCTTCCGTCCAGTCTATGTCTGGATAATTTAAATCCCCCATTTCGATGACACTTCCCATTCTTGCTGCTAATCCATATTGTGGTAGGAGGTCCATCTCCCCCTCCTCCCTCAGGGTGGGGGGGGAGGGGCTATAGCATACTCCCAGTATTATTTCCCCCTTAGTTTGATCCCTTTGGAGCTCTACCCATATGGATTCCCTCCTCCCTAGCTTCCTTAGTGATGTCATCTCTCACATTCACTTGTACATTATTCTTGATATACAGGCATACCGCTCCCCCTTTTTTACCTTCTCTATCCCTTTGATAAAGGGATTACCTTTGAATGGTTGGCAGCCAATCATAAGAGCTGTTGAACCAAGTCTCTGAAATTCCCACAAAATTTAAATCCTCTTTGTACAATAGTATCTCTAGTTCTCTCATCTTGTCCGCCAGACTCCTGCCATTGGTGAACATGACACTTCGTTTAGACCAGTCACCTACTGTCCTCCTAATGGATGTTTTCAGAGATTGCAAATAGGACTTGTTACTATACTTACCTCAGGTTTGTGTGATTTAGTCAACCTACTACTAATGCCCATAATACTACCCTCTGGAATATGCTCCGTGCTGACTATCTTTACCTGTGGTCTTCCCCTCCATCATCTAGTTTAAAAGTCCCTCTAACTTTTCGGCCATCTTCACTTCCAGCAGATCTGCACCCTGCTCATTTAGGTGCAGTCCCTCCCTTCTATAGAACTGGTAACCGACTGAGAAGTCCGTTCAGTTCTCCAGGAACCCAAAACCCCTGCTTAATACATCAGCTCCTCAGCCACTTGTTTACTTCCCTAATCTCCCTCTGCCATTCTGATGTGGCTCGAGCTACCAGTAGTATTTCTGAGAATAATACCTTGGAGGTCCTTTTCCTCAATTTAGCTCCTAAATTCCTAAAATCGTTCTTTAACAACGTGCACCATGACAGCCGGGTCTTCCCCAGCCCCTCCCAGTAATCTGTCCACCAGATCTGTGATGTGTCGAACCCGAGCGCCCAGTAGACAGCATACAGTTCATCACTTCAGGTCTTTGAATTAAGAATTAAGTCCCCTAACACCTTAATCTGTCCTTCCTTTCCCTTCGCTTCCCCCCCACACTCACTGGAAGAGTTCTTCCCCTGGCAGCTAGGGGAGTCCCTCAGTTTCAGCAGTGCTGGTCCCTGACTGGTTTCACCAATGTCACTCAATGGAGCTTACTTATTATTATGATGTTCCAGCCCATGATCGGCCTCCCTTACACTTTCCCCTCTAACCTTCCTAACTGTCACCCATCTTTATTTTTTTCTAGTGCCTGCACCTCTTTGTCTCCACCTGCCTCTGTGCTGGCCCATGCCAGCACCTGCCGGGTACGTTCCCAGCACCGTTTAGTATGGAGGGTCTTCTCAGTGCTAACAGTTGCTTCCTAGATTCAGAACCTGGGCTTCCAGGGAAACAACGTGCTTACATTTTGCACAGCATTATTCACCTTCGATCACTTGATTAAGAAATGCATACATGCCGCAAGATGTACATCACCACACCCACTGGGCACTGTACCTACTAATTTAATAAGGATTGGGGAATATATGCTGTCCAAATTAACTAACAACTAGCTTCCTGACACTAATACTCAACAAAAAACAGGTACAATAACACAATACACAGGCGCTGACAGCCCACGTGCACTCACAGCCCACTTGCAGTCCACATGCACTCGCAGCCTACGTGCACTTGCAGCCCACGTGCACTCACAGCCTACACATACTCACAGTTCATGCGAACTCGAAGTACAAGTGCACTTGCAGCCTACATGTACTTGAAGTCCACATGCACTCGCAATCCACAGGCACTGCCAGCCCACGTGTGCTCGCAGTCCACGTGCACTTGCAGCCCATGCGCACTCCCAGCTGACATGCACCCGCAGTCCACGTGCACTTGAAATCCACACGCACTCGCAGCTAACGTGCACTCGCAGCACTCATGTACTCACTGCCCACGTGCACTTACAATACACAGGTACACACAATACTCAGGTACTATTGATCCACCCTCACTACTCAGATACACACAACATACAGGTACTCCCAATACACAGGTACACCCAATACTCAGGTACACACAATACTCAGGTACACACAATACTCAGGTACTCACAATACTCAGGTACACACAATACCCAGGTACACACAATACTTAGATACTCACAATACTCAGATACTCACAATACACATGTACTACACTGTTAGTCAGGTCTTGTAGTTTGTGTCTCTGTGTCATTCTGCACAGCCTCCACTTGTAATCTGACAGTAGCAGTCAGTCAGTCACCTTCAGTGCCGACGCTTCATTGATCAGCCTCACAATGTCTCCTGCGGTCTGCATTTCACTTACCCGCTGCGTCTCCCTGTCAGCCTTCCACCTCCCGGTCCCGCTGGATGTCCTCCCCCCTCCTCTGTCTGCATCTGTGGGGTGACTACTGTCCTCAGTACACCCGTTCCTGCACCATGATGTCCCATTCTGCCACCACTGTAGGTTCCTGGGTCACCCGCTGCTGCTCTCAGTCCTGAAGGGGCCCGGTCTGTTTGGGGGGGGGGGGCGGTCCAGTGCTCTGCTCCCTGCTCATACACTCCCTTTCACTTCTTTCTGTCCCAGCACTGACTTCCGTACCAAAAACTCTGCAACAGCACTGCCTACAGGCACCATGTCTTGTTTTCTTTTTTAATTAGGGAAATTGACTTGGATGGGGATAGGGTACTTATGGGATGCCCACTTGATTGCAAATAGGAAATTAGAGACTGAAACGAGATACACCACCAGTGTATATACACACTTCTCCTCTCCTACCTTCAGCACAAACTTGTTTTGTTGTGGTCCAACTCCCAGGACCAGCTAGCACTGAATTGCAGGCCTGGCACTGGCTCAGCCAGGCCCAAAGCAAAGATGTCCTTTGCAGGCAGGGACTGCAACCCCTATGGTGTAGCAAAAATGGTAGTCCTAGTGCTAGCTGTTCTATGTAGCTACTGATGCCAGTGCCACCTCTTCAGGCCCGCCAGCCCTCCTGGCTGCAGCTGCCTCTTTCCACTGGCCATGCCACCACAGTCCTCCTTACTTGCTCTGCACCATCCCAGACTGCTTGCTCCCAGTCCTGTCAGTTCTCCTGACTGTGCCACTCCCCAGCCCTCTTGGCTGCAACTTGTTGTTCCTCCTGGAGACTTGCCTGTCAGTGTTCTCCTGCTGTCCTCTCCTTGCTCCCATGCCTCCTGTCTAGGACACCTCTGTTATTAGTAGGAAGGTCCCGTCGGCACCTGAGCCCAGGCCCAAGGTCATCCCCCCAGACTGGGGAGCTCTCTAAAAGACCATGACAGCATAACACTCCATCTCCAGCTTCGTCTCGAACAATTACTCCCCAGCTGGGGTCACTCTGAGTATTTGAGGAGGTCTTCCCCCTGCCAATCCAAGTTGGGGATTGGTCAGGGCCCACAGAATATTTCAGGCATCTCCACCTTACCTCTCCTCCTATCTTTTCAGAAGGTTCCAGCACGTTCTGGAAATAAGTGAGAGGTCTCAGTGATGCTGCCTGTCATCCAGCTCTCCTTGGATTTCTGCCAAACTAGGAAACAAACAAGCAGGCCTGACTGCCAGCAAAGCCTGCAAAAATGTGCCTTCATTGACAAAAAAAAAAATCTTTCACACTAGCATACTAGAGAGTACTATATAAACTTTTCCAAAGCACTCTAACTGGTTCATATCCGGATAAAAGCAAATGTATTGAGAATGGTTTACAGAAAATGGCAGCCCTCGGTTTGCGGAGTGACATCATAGGCTCCTCCCAATACCGAGACACGTGACTTTCTCAGCGGGATTCTTTTTTGGTTGCACAGATGATAAGATTGGGTTAACCATGTAAATGGATTTTGGAAGAATTTTTTTGGATTGAGTTTTGCACTGATAATTGAAGACATTCGGTTTGTTTTAATTTTTATGGTTGTATTTAGTATAAATTAGACTGCAGAACACTGTTGAATATATTATGATATCTGAAGGGATAACAGGAGCTCTAGTATAGATAGTATGCAAATCCTCTGACTTCACACTTACTTTTACAAAAACGTACTGGCCTATATCAGTTCGCACAGAACCAAATTAAACAAGCTTGCAATAAGGTTTGGTACTGTATATTACTGACACAGTAGTTCTTTGTTTAACAAAACTGAATCTTTTCACATTAAAATTTCAATATTCTTAATATAAGAAAGATAAGAAAGACCTTGTAGGACCCCTGAGAGAAATACCATCACTGTGGCATATGTACTAATTTTTATTTTCACTATGGTGTCCTTATTTTTCAAGCTTCAAGTGGAAGAATATATATTATGAGCAACCAGGTTATTTTCAAAAAGTATTATTCATATGCTGTAGATCTGACTGATAATATCTCACTGATCTCATAACCTAGATTTCCAGGGGTATACTATGCTTTCAAGATAATATCCTTATTATTTTTTTTGCTAGAACTGTAGGAGAAGGCAGTAAGTCTTTTAAGCCCACACAGGAGAAATGTTTAAACAGTTTGAGCAAATACCCACAGTCTGAACAAAAGAAAGGGTTTATACAAGTTACTTGTCTGTGGCAATTTTGAAAATTATGTGCATTTCCATAACTATTAATCATTACAGAAATTCATTCTTTATTTTAATTATATAATATTTTAATAATGTAATATTTGAATACACACAGTGCAACAGTCATCAGTAAATGTACTTTGAATAAATCTCAGCTTCACCTTTTTGGCAATAATTGTAAAACATGGCAGTAAAACCAACAACCTTGAATTAAATATTCATTATCTATTCTGTTATTTCATAGTACAGACTTTTCAAGGAACCTTTTTGTTCCTTGGCATAGTCAGATATTATTCCAAAGAGAACAGGAGGAACATCCTACTGTGCCTCCTTAATTGTTTCCTAATGCTTAGTATTGCAAAGTCTCAACTGTGTTGCTGTCCAGCTTAAGTATTGGGTGGGAACAGAAATGTCAACCTAGGGAAATAATTTATTGGTTGATGAGAATGCAATGTGCAAGCTGCTAGTGAAGAGGGTGGGCTAAATTGTTTAAAGGACATAGTTTATTTATAAAGAGTAAGAAGAGGAAAGCTAGGATGAAATAGAGAGTGTATATAAAATGCACTTACATACTAAATAAGAACAAATTCCAAGACAAAAGACACTCTGTATTGTCTATTTATACATAATAAAATATGGGGGACATTGACGTCAAACCGGGACTTTTAATTTTACAGTTATAACAAAAGGGATGCTAGTGTGCTGATACTACACACAGTAGTAAGTGGCAAGTGTGTCATATTACTGATAGGTGGCCCATATGTCGCAGGTCAGTCCAGAGACCATTAATCAAGATGGCATACAACAGTGTTAGTGCATACATGAAACAGCGTTTGGTGATGAAGTTTCTTGTAAATGAAGGTGTAAAACCCTGCAGTAAGACATTTGAATGGTGTAAACATTTCAAAGATGGCCATATGTCCGTCAGTGACATTCCTGGCAGTCCTGATTCCCAGCCCACAGCAGTCAAAGTTCTGCAGTAGGTTAGTGTGCAAATAGCGAAAATTAATTAGCTATCGTCACACAATTGGGTGGGATCAGGGCGCACTCTCTGCACCCCAATCCCACCCTATTTTGAAGCCTATTAGAGCCTCTCTCTCTAATCAGGTGCTTCAAAAAGTACCGCCCCCTCCCACCCCCGCCATAGGAATCCATGCCTCCTGAAAGGGGCCGGGCGCATGGATGTGGGGCCACAGGCCACCACTGGTGTATGGACAGGTTGAATATACCAGGTTGATTGATCGATCAACTTGGGTACAACCAGCATGCTGCGTTTTACTTACAATTATCGCTTCAGGCTGCTATATTTCTCCAGGATCCAGGTGCCTGCACGATGTGAGATATGGTGGGTAAAATAAGTATTGAACACGCTACTATTTTTCTAGGTAAATATATTTATAAAAGGGCTATTGACATGAAATTTTCCCCACATGTCGGTAACAACCCATGCAATACATACATACAAAGAAACCAAAACAAATAAGTTCAAAAATTAAGTTATGTGTATTAAAATGGAATGACACAGGGAAAAAGTATTGAAGGCGCTAACTGAAATGTATTTAATACTTTGTACAAAATCCTATGTTGGCAATGACAGCTTCAAGACACCACCTGTATGGAGAAACTAGTTGCATGCATTGTTAAATAGGTATGATTTTCGGCCCATTCTACCACACAAACAGACTTCAAATCTTGAAGGTTCCGAGGGCCTCTTCTATCAACTCTGATCTTTAGTTCTTTCCGTAGATTTTATATTGGATTGAAGTCAGGTGTTTGGCTGGGCCATTGTAGCAGTTTATTTTCTTTCTTTGAAACCAATTGAGAGTGTCCTTGGCTTTGTGTTTGGGATCATTGTCTTGCTGAAATGTCCACCCTTGTTTTATCTTCTTCATCCTGGTAGATGGCAGCAGATTTTTATCAAGATTTTTATCAAGAATGTCTTGGTACATATTTCCATTCATCCTTCCTTCAATGACATGAATATTACCAGTACCGTATGCTGAAAACCAGCCCCATACACACCATGATGTTCCCACCTCCAAACTTCATTGTTGGTGTGGGAGTGTTTTTGGAATGATGTGCAGTGCCATTTGACTTCCAGACATGGTGTGTATTATGGCATCCAAAGAGTTCAATATTGGTCTGACCAGACAATATTCTCCCAGTATTTCACAGGCTTGTCTAAATGTTGTGCAGCAAACTTTAAAGGTGTGT
Organism: Lithobates pipiens; assembly: GCF_037356315.1. Lineage (NCBI taxonomy): Eukaryota > Metazoa > Chordata > Amphibia > Anura > Ranidae > Lithobates > Lithobates pipiens. The sequence continues at coordinate 159,173,856 of NW_027507790.1, forward strand.
GAGAGTGCGAGCCCCTGTCTAAGGCCGCGTACACATGGGCGGATTGTCTGCCCAACTAAGTTCGTCAGACAATCCGACAGACAGTCCGTTCAACTTTTGAATGAACGGACTTGACCACACACGACGAACAAACAGTCTGCTGAAAGCTTGCACGATGACGTACGGCACGTACGACGGGACTAGAAATAGGAAGTCCAAGACACAGCAAAGCACCCTTTGGGCTCCTTCTGCTGACTTTGCGTTAGTAGAAGTTTGGTTAGAGACGATTTGCGCTTTTCAGACTTCAGCTTAATTTGTCCGTTCACTGCGGCGCAGTCTACCTGTGAGGTTTGTATCTGTCTTTCGGTACGCGTGGATCAGTTGTACCTGTTATTGGGCGCTTCTGGTCCGCTCGTTTCTGGGTTTCAGGTCGTTCTTCATAGGTCTGGCTGTTCTTCAGTGCGTTCAGTTGAGCTTGTTTGTCCAGCCGACCGTTTCAAAGCCATGGAGAGTGGACGTACTTGGGAACGAGTTCGTGCTATATTGGGGCTTGGTGTTGGGGTTAATACTTTGACCCGAGCCCAGTCTGTGAACAGGGTGAGGAGGAGTTCATGGACAAAGAATTGGTTGCGCCAGCGTGACCAATTCTCGCATATGCCTTTACTCCGTGAGATCCATGAGAATAATCCTGATGATTTCAGGAATTATCTCAGGATGACGGACCCCGTTTTTCACCGTCTGCTGGCTTTGCTGACCCCTTATATCAGCAGGCAGGATACCTGCATGCGGCAAGCCATCACTCCGGAGCAGAGGCTCGTCGCCACGTTGCGCTACTTGGCGACAGGGAGAAGCCTTCAGGACCTCAAGTTCTCGACAGGCATCTCCCCCAGGCTCTGGGGATCATTATTCCAGAGACCTGTTCTGCCATTATTCGGGAATATATGAAGGAAGGAATATATGAAGGTAAGTTTGTTCTTTTAATATTGCATTATATGCATTATATGCATTGTATGTTTGTATTCATTTCATCATGACTTTTAATATCCATGACAGGAATATGATGTGAATGTCCCCTTTATATGAATGCATGCATTTTTTTTTTTTTTTTTTTTTTTGATGGTTTTTTTTTTTGTGTCATTTTTTTGTTGAGCTTTTTACCTTTTTGTGTCCCACGTGCATACCTTTTTTGTGTCCCACGTGCATACCCACTTTTTACCTTTTTGTGTCCCATTTGCTTTCACTAACGTCCTCAGCATTCAATCCTGGGCCCCTATACACCCACAGCCGAGACTGTTCTTCTCTATAATTCATATTGTCAGCTCCATTGTACTATATTACTGCCCCCCCCACCCTTTGTATACTCTTTGTATACACCCTGTGTGTGTGTGTGTGTGTGTGTGTATATATAGATATAGATATATAGATATATATATATATATATATATATATATATATATATATATATATATATATATATATATATATATATATTGTAATGGACGCCGTGGCTGGGTCCTGGAAGGACGCTATATTTCCCCTCTGTTTGGGTTGTGCTCTCTTTAGGGAATGAAAATTGATTAACCCACCTGTTAGAGGAAGTGTCTTTAAAAGGCAAGACAGGAAGTTGTAGATGGGTGTGGAGGAGTGGAGAACACATGGTGGATGGTGTTTGGCATTTGTTTTGGGTTGCAGCAAATGAAGTGGACAGCAGTGTCCTGTTTGGAAGGCTCCTGGCAGGAGAAGCTACCTGCCATCAAGACCAAGCTCTGTTTCTGATAAGGACAGCTGTTCTGGACTTTGCAAGTCGGTGAGACTACAAATCTTTTTCCTTTTGTTTTTGGCTGCTGTAAAGCTATTTAAGTTAATAAACCCTTTGTTGTATGAAAAGCCTGTGTCCTGCGGTCTACCTGGTCCCCCGAACATTACAAGTGGTGCTCGAATGCGGGCAGGACAAAGTAACAGGCATTTTTTCTTGCTATTTTTTTTTTTTTTTGTGGATTTGAACTGGCATTTAAAGGGACAGTACAGTGAATTTATGTCCTGGGTTAAAGCTGCACAACTGCGGAAAGCTGAAACCATGGAGGAGCTAATTAAACAGCTGTCCTTGGCGAATATACAAGCGCAGACCCGCCATGAGGAAGCTAATCAGCGCTTAGCAACGCAGCACAACGAGGCACTGGCTTTGCAGCAAGAAAATACTCGCCTGTTGGTGGCCCAGTTAGCAGCCCAGCAAGCGACCCAACAAGGGGTTATGCAGGATCAGATGGCGGCCTTAAAAGAAGCAGTGCAGCAGCTTTCTCAGGGCCGTGAACAAGTGGCCGTTGCCCCTGGCAACCAGGTGACCATAAGGGCAAGCCATTTCTTGCAGAAGTTGTCCCCGAGTGATGACGTAGAGGCGTTTTTAGCAACATTTGAGAGGACGGCAGAGAGAGAAGGGTGGCCCCAGGACCAGTGGGCCGGCTTAATTGCTCCTTTCCTCACCGGAGATTCTCAAAAAGCCTATTTTGACCTACCACCAGAAGATGCTAAAAATTATCAAAAACTAAAGGCAGAAATACTGGCTCGGTTGGGGGTGACTACGGCCGTTCGGGCCCAACGAGTGCACCAATGGAAGTATCGTTCAAACCGGCCACCGCGATCTCAAATGCATGACCTGGTGCAACTAGTAAAAAAATGGCTGCAGCCCGAAGTGTTGTCTGGCCCCCAAATTGTGGAGCGGATCGTGCTGGACCGGTACTTAAGGTCACTGCCAGATGACCTTCAACGGTGGGTCAGTCATGGAGACCCCAAAACCGCGAACGGCCTTGTTGAGATGGTGGAACGATATACGGTGGTGGAGGATCTGCTTGGCCCCACCAAGCGTCAAGGGCCCAGTCTGCCACGGCCCTTCCGATCAACTGCCGCCCTTCGAACGGATGTCCTCAGGAGCCCTGGAACCAACACCCCGGAAGGCCAAGAGTCACACCCGTTACCCCCTCAGCGACCTGTTCCTGATCGGAGAGGAGGGGATGTACAATGTTGGCGATGTCATGCCTGGGGCCATACCCGGGCCCACTGCCCATTGCAGGAAGAACCCATGGAATGCGGGGTTCTTCGGAGGGGGTCTTTTTATGCCCATAAATCGTGTACAACACATCTTGACCTTGGAGAGAGGAATTTTGAGTGTGAAGTCCAAGTGAACCACCACCCTGCATGGGCCTTGCTGGACTCTGGAAGCATGGTAACCCTGGTTCACCCTAGAGTAATTGGGAAGATCGGTCCGGTAAGCAAAATTTTGCGGGTTGTGTGCATTCATGGGGACACTAGAGAGTACCCTCTCATCTCGGTGTCCATCTCCACAGCATGTGGCACTGGTACTCAAGAGGTGGGGGTGGTAAAGAACTTGGTACATGACGTTATCATAGGACGAGACTGTCCATTATTTGCAAAACTGTGGAGACAAGGAGAACTATCTGAAAGGTCCAGAGACTGGGAAGAAACTAGTCCTTCTGTTCCTGTTGTTGAGGGTAATAACCCTGAGATGCCACATGTTCATAATATGGACCCAGTTGATAAAAACGCCAAGACTTTGGTTAATAATGATGAAAATAGTGCTGATTCTGTTAAAGATGTCAATATGTGGGGTTCTCAGACCTACCTGAATACTGAGGGGGGGGAACCTTCCCCGCTTCAGGTAATGCTGGGGAAAGATGATGAGGAAATGGCCTCTACCCCTGACTTGCCAGATTTGGGTGTTCCCCAGGGGGCATTTGGTACTGCTCAGATGCAGGACCCCACTTTGGCCAGGGCACGGGAACAGGTTGTAGTAATAAATGGGGAGCCCCAAGAGCCAGGTGCTAATGAGCGGTGGCCACATTTTTCAATACGTAATGAATTGCTTTATCGGGTTACTAAAGTGAGAGAAAATGTGGTAGAACAATTATTGGTACCCCAACAATATAGACGCAAGGTCCTGGACCTGGCCCATGATGATGTGTTAGGGGGACACCTGGGAGTTGAAAAGACGGAGGCACGGATCGCCGACCGGTTTTACTGGCCAGGCTTGAAAGCAGAGGTAAGGAGATACTGTACCTCTTGTCCCACCTGTCAGTTGACCGCTCCGGCGACCCATTTCCGGAGCCCGTTGGTCCCTCTACCCATAATTGAGGTCCCATTCGAGAGGATAGCCATGGATATAGTGGGTCCCTTGGTAAAGTCGGCTCGAGGTCATTCTTACATACTAGTGATCCTTGACTATGCCACTCGATATCCTGAGGCGCTACCCCTGCGGAATACCTCCTCTAAGGCTATTGCACGAGAGTTATTCCAGTTGTTTACACGGACAGGTTTTCCCAAGGAAATTCTCACAGACCAGGGCACCCCGTTTATGTCGAAGGTTATGGCTGATGTATGCAAACTGTTCCGGATTAAACAGCTGCGCACATCGGTCTACCATCCCCAAACAGATGGATTGGTAGAACGTTTTAATAAGACCCTTAAGTCTATGCTCAAGAGAGTGGTACAAAGGGATGGGAAAGACTGGGACTGCCTGTTACCAGCTCTCCTGTTCGCTATCCGAGAAGTGCCCCAGGCCTCCACTGGGTTTTCGCCCTTTGAATTGGTATATGGGCGGAGACCTCGCGGACTACTGGACTTTGTTAAAGAAGAATGGGAAAGTGAACCAATCCAGCATAAAAGTGTTCTTGAATATGTCTCTCAAATGCAGGAGAGGATCCGAACTGTGATGCCGCTAGTTAAGGAACACTTACAAAAAGCCCAGGAGGCTCAACGACAGGTCTATAATAGGGCAGCCAAAATTAGGAACTTTCAAGTGGGGGATCGAGTAGCAGTGTTGATTCCCACTGTGGAAAGTAAATTCTTGGCCAGATGGCAAGGCCCTTTCGAGGTTGTAGAAAAAATGGGAGAGGTAAATTATAGAGTCCACCAACCAGGCAAGAGGAAACCCTTCCAGATATATCATGTAAACTTGTTAAAGCCCTGGACAGACAGGGAACCAGCGACCTCCCTGGCTAGTACAAAACTTGAGCCTCGGGTTGGGGTGGAGAGTGTCCAAATAGCAAATACCCTGTCTAAAACCCAAAGTCAGCAGGCAAAGGAGTTCTTGCAGAGAAATAAAGAAAAATTTTCAGACTTGCCCGGGCTCACTAGTGTCATAGAGCATGATATTGTCACAGAACCAGGAGTCAAAGTTTTTGTCCGGCCCTACCGCATCCCAGAGGCTCAAAGGAAGGCCGTTTCAGAGGAAGTAAAAAAGATGTTAGACCTAGGGATTATTGAGGAATCGCAGAGTGAGTGGTCGAGCCCGATTGTGTTGGTACCGAAGCCCAACGGGACTCTGCGATTCTGCAATGATTTCCGGAAACTTAATGAAGTTTCCCGGTTTGATGCCTACCCTTTGCCCCGGGTAGATGAGCTTATCGAGAGACTAGGTCCAGCCAGGTATATCACTACGTTAGACCTTACCAAGGGGTATTGGCAAATACCGTTGACTAAGGCTGCTAGAGAGAAAACTGCTTTTTCTATCCCAGAGGGGAGTTTTCAGTACAAAAGGATGCCTTTTGGATTGCAAACTGCTCCAGCCACTTTCCAGAGAGCAATGGATAGGATTTTACGACCTCACCGGAAGTATGCCTCAGTATACTTGGACGATATAGTCATTTTTAGCAAAGACTGGGAATCACATTTGCCCAAAGTGCAGGCAGTGCTGGACTCTCTTTGGAAGGAGGGGTTTACAATAAACCCTGAAAAATGTGCTTTGGGAATGGAGGAGGTAAAATACCTGGGTTATATCGTGGGTAGAGGGGTAGTGAAACCTCAGGTCAACAAGATAGAGGCTATACAGAATTGGCCCCGCCCCCTCACAAAAAAGCAGGTACGTGCATTCCTGGGCATGGTGGGATACTACAGGAGGTTTGTACCCAACTTTGCCACGTTGGCGGCTCCGTTGACCGATCTGACTAAGGGGCGGAAATCGGTCATGGTGGAGTGGAATGCAGACGCTGAGAAGGCTTTTTTGGAGCTCAAGTCGGCGCTGTGCCAACACCCTGTCCTTGTAGCACCCAATTTTTCAAAAGAATTTATTGTCCAGACTGATGCTTCCGATGTAGGATTGGGAGCGGTGTTGTCACAGGTTATTCATGGCGAGGAACACCCGATAGTCTTCCTCAGCAGGAAGTTAACACCAGCGGAGAAAAACTATGCCATAATTGAACGAGAGTGTCTGGCCATTAAGTGGGCTCTGGAATCCCTCAGATATTACCTTTTGGGGAGGAAGTTTAGGTTGATTTCTGACCATGCCCCTTTAACATGGCTGAGACAGGGAAAAGGGACTAATGCCAGGGTTACCCGGTGGTTCCTGGCACTCCAGGAATTTAAGTTTGTAGTGGAGCATAGGCCCGGGAGACTGCATCAAAACGCAGATGCCCTCTCCCGAGTCCATTGTTTGAGCTCCACTGTTGCCTCCACCTCCTTGGCGTTGGGGCACAGGGGGGGGATATGTAATGGACGCCGTGGCTGGGTCCTGGAAGGAAGCTATATTTCCCCTCTGTTTGGGTTGTGCTCTCTTTAGGGAATGAAAATTGATTAACCCACCTGTTAGAGGAAGTGTCTTTAAAAGGCAAGACAGGAAGTTGTAGATGGGTGTGGAGGAGTGGAGAACACATGGTGGATGGTGTTTGGCGTTTGTTTTGGGTTGCAGCAAATGAAGTGGACAGCAGTGTCCTGTTTGGAAGGCTCCTGGCAGGAGAAGCTACCTGCCATCAAGACCAAGCTCTGTTTCTGATAAGGACAGCTGTTCTGGACTTTGCAAGTCGGTGAGACTACAAATCTTTTTCCTTTTGTTTTTGGCTGCTGTAAAGCTATTTAAGTTAATAAACCCTTTGTTGTATGAAAAGCCTGTGTCCTGCGGTCTACCTGGTCCCCCGAACATTACTATATATATATATATATATATATATATATATATATATATATATGGATTGTCAACTCATTAATTAGTCACCCCACTCAAATTGGTTCCAGGTATTGTCTACTCATTAATTAGTCCCCCCACCCCACTCAAATTGGTTCCAGGTATTGTCTACTCATTAATTAGTCCCCCCACCCCACTCAAATTGGTTCCAGGTATTGTCTACTCATTAATTAGTCCCCCCACCCCACTCAAATTGGTTCCAGGTATTGTCTACTCATTAATTAGTCCCCCCACCCCACTCAAATTGGTTCCAGGTATTGTCTACTCATTAATTAGTCCCCCCACCCCACTCAAATTGGTTCCAGGTATTGTCTACTCATTAATTAGTCCCCCCACCCCACTCACCCACCTAACTTATGTCCCCTGGTCCATCAGAGGGCTGATTAATCTGTGAATTGGGCCGCCTATTTTTTGTTTTTTTTGCAGAAATTTTTTTTGCAATATTTCTGTTTAACTTTTGTTCCAAAATGTTTTTGAGTTTTATTTGTTATGAATTTTTTTTTCCTGTGTTTGACTCCCCAGTTTCCTTCCACGCCACAGGAATGGCAGACTGTGGCTTCCCAATTCGCTGCCCGTTGGGACTTCCCCAACTGCGGAGGGGCGATCGACGGGAAACATGTGAGGATTGTGCCCCCACCCCATTCGGGGTCCTACTATTGGAATTATAAGGGGTTCCATAGTGTGGTGCTAATGGCGGTGGTGTCGGCACAATGTGACTTTCTTTATGTGGATGTGGGGAAGAACGGCCGGATGTCTGACGGAGGAGTCTTTAGGCAGACCGAGTTCTGCCACCGTCTCCTCACTGGTGGCCTGGACTTGCCACCAGATGCCGAGAATGTGGAGGGTCTACCGTTTGTGTTTCTAGCTGATGAAGCGTTCGGTCTGAGTGACCATCTGATGAAACCCTTCCCCCAAAGGACCCTCACCCCGGAGAGGAGGGTTTTTAATTACCGGCTGGCCAGAGCAAGAAGGGTTGTGGAGAGTGCCTTTGGCATTATGGCCAGCCGGTTCCGTCTGTTACTGACAGCGATCAACCTAGCAGAATATAAACTGAACTATGTGATTCTGTGCTGCTGCATTTTGCACAATTTTCTCCGCAAACTTTCAGGGAACCAGTACCTGCAGCCTATTGGGCCTGAGGCCGGACTAATATTTCCAGAACTCACAGGGCTGGATCATGCCCTTCCTGGTTTAGCCCCCCAAACAGCACGTGAGGTGCGTGACCGCTATGTCAGCTATTTTAATGGTAGGGGGGCTATTCCAATGCCAGCTGAGCAATAAAAATTTATTTTTCTTGAAATATGTATTGTCTGTTCAAATATTTAAGTTTGGTTCTTGTTTGCTTGTCTCCTACATTCTCCTAATTCAGGGATATGCAATTGGCCAACCTCCAGCTGGTGCAAAACTACAAGTCAATCATGCCTCTGGGTCTCATGCTTGTGGCTGTCAGTCTTGCTATGCTTCATGGGACTTGTAGTTCTGCAACAGCTGGATTTCCACTAATTACATATTCCTGTCCTAGTGCATTTGTATTGCAAAGTGGTTTTTGCCAATAGTAAATAAGGCCCTTTGTGACAGAAAACACAAAATGACTTCCCAAACTGGTATTGAGTATTGAAAGAAGAAGACACACACACACACACACACACACATCTTTTTTTTTGGAATTTTTAATAGTGCACATTCCAACCAGTGCCTCTTTTTTAGATATTTTTCTTTTTGTTTTTTGTTTTTTTTTGGTAATTATTTTTTTTTGGAAACATATAAATATATAGATATATCTATATATATATATATATATATATATATATATATATATATATATATATATATATATATATATATATATAATATATAAAATAAAATTATAAAAAAAAATACATAAAATAAAATTTTTAACTATTTACAGAAAACAAGGGGTAAAGCCAAATTTTGAAGATGCACACCAAAAATTGGTAATGTCAACATGTGCTATATACCATCATGAGTGATCAATGGACGTGTTTGGTGGGTGAATGAATGAATGAATGAATGAATGAAATACTTGTATAGCGCACAATGCGAACTGAATCGCCTCTAGGGTGCAATCCCTTCCTCTCACATACTAGAATGAGGAAGGGTTTGCAAACACCAAATGCGTCCATTGCGATCCTCTGATGGCACATAGCACATGTTGACACACCGTGTGCATCTTCAAAATTTGGCCTCTAAAAACAATGTTCTAAAAACATTAAAAACTTTTTGGCAAGGAAATGAAGAACATGATCTTCTGTTTTAGGGAAAAGGGGCTTATATTCTCCCTAAAACATTGATCATGTTCTTCATTTCCTGCCTCATAGTGTCCAGTTGATGTTGCATGGCATGGATTTGGTGTTGCATGGCATGGATGTTGTTCTCCATGAAATCAACCCTGCCATTCCAGGCCATGATCTGCCCAATCAGCCTCTGGGCACTGTCTGTGGAAAATGGCTCCGTGGCTTGTCCATCCACAACCAGATCATCACCTAAAAACATGTGTAGATAAAAAATTGGTTAAAATATACAGCCATTAATTGTTTACCTTAAGCTGGGTTGTCAGACACTCACTTTGTGGGGTGTGTATCTCCACCACCTCTTCCTCCTCCACATCTAGCCCTGGGCTGGGCTGATCCAGCTCGGACACTGGGCTTGGCTGCTCCCTCAGGGACACGGGGCTGGGCAGCTCCATCACGGACACGGGGCTGGGGCTAACTGCCCAATCAGGCTGGTGAGGTCGGGGGGTCCTGGGCTGCTCCGCCTCTTGTCTGAGTCTTTGTTCCCCTATGAGAATGAAGAAACAAACAAAAAAAGGTATACTTTTAAGCATAGTGATATTTGAGTTCAGAAATTGGAATATGAAACATTGGTTTGAAGTGGTGTACAATTATTAGCTGGTTGTTACAAGCTCCTAGTTTAATACATCATTAAAATGACATTTTTTTAGTTAGGCTGTGTTCAGACTGCTGCGATGTGCGAACGCTCCAAATCTACTGTGGTTTCACGCATCGCATGCCTCCCGGAGGCAGTTCGCACTGCCCTATGTGACCTGCTGGGAGTATCAGTGTAAAGTTTTATTGACACCTCCAAATTAGTTCTCATATCACAGTGCAATCTTTAAACTCGGACAGGAATCGGACCACATGGTGTGAACACCCATGTGATCCGATTCGGCTGTGGACTAAAAAAAGGGCCATGTACAAGTTTGGGCCGGATGCGATGCGAATTCAGCCATACTATATGTATGGCTTAAATCGCATCACACAGAGATCACATGTGATTTGCACTGCAGTGCGGTGCAAATCACATTTGATCTCGTACATTGCAGCAATGTGAACCTAGCCTTTAACCAAACTGTGATACTTTATATCTTTTGTCCAAGTTTCACAGACGGACACACTCGAATCATCCCCTGGAGTACCTGTGTGTGATTATGTCAAAAAATGTTCAATGATGTCCCAAACTACACTAAATGATTCCCAGTCCAGATGTTGAACCAGCATTCTATCTATCTATCTATCTATCTATCTATCTATCTATCTATCTATCTATCTATCTATCTATCTATCTATTTATCTCATTTTTTTATTGAGACTACATTGCACTGAATACATTTATGAAACTTTATTAAAAATGTATATCCTAAATTGCGTGTGAAAATTCAGTTTATCATGAACAATACAAAAAAATGTATAACTAATTAAAATCTAATCCAACACCAGATAAATTTACACCATATACAAATTCATGCTCTTTACGCCCACATATACGAACAACCATATGCGCTCATTACATGAACTATTAACTACACGAACGATCAAATTCGCCAGATTTACATACAATACCTATACGAACGATTACGATCAAATTCGCCAGATTTACATACAATACCTATACGAACGATTATGTCCGACAGTCACGATAAACGCGGCGTTTACTCACTTTTTTTCAGGGCCTTTTTGATGCGATGATATTGGTCCGGCTCCCTGGACTTGATGTCGGACCATCGTTTCCGGAGCTGGTCCTTGCCTCTTCGTACCCCAAATTTGCTTTGCAAAGTTGTGACGACCATGTCCATGATGCCGCTTTTGCAGATATTGGGTTTGGGGTACGGCCCATTATCCCCATCATAGTCCTCCCTTCTCAATATAGCCACCATCTCCACCATCTCTTCAAAGGCCATGTTTGTGGCCTTATATCTCTTCCTTGCTCCGGAAGCATGGGGTTCAGGGCTTTCCTCCGCGCTGCTCAATGAATTTACGTCCGCCATTTTCACCAATCAATCTCCCACAGCGGAACGAGGGTAAAAGGGGCGGGGAAATACAGTCACACGGAACGTCAGGGGCGGGCGACGCAGGCGGAGCTTGAACGCATGCGCTGTATATAAAGCATTACCGCGAGGCCGTACGCTTGTCCGAACGGAAGCAACGAGTGCTACACGCGACGGTAAGATAGTTATGTTTTTATTTTCTTTTAATTTTAAGCCTGCGTTAGGAATGTATATAGTGAAATTTCACCTTATTGATGGTTAATTGATTTTTATGTGGGTTGGTGGTTGAGTGGGGTTGGTGTTTTGTGTGGTAGTGTGGGGGTGGGTGTATGGGGGGGGTAGTGTGTGTGTGTGTGTGTGTGTGTGTGTGTGTGGGGGTGTGTGGGTGTGGGTGGGTGTAGTGTGTGTCTCGCCTACATTGTCACAATATAAATAGTGTGCATTTGGTCTGACATTATTTTTTTTTTTTATTATTTTTTTTTTTTTTTTTCAGAAATCAAAATGCAAAAGTATAACCCAGACCCCTTTAAGGAGGAGGCCTTCCTCTCCACATTTATTGATCTAATAGAATCACACAGGAGCCTTTGGGATTCCAAACACCCACAATATTCCAACCGTCCTGGCCGGAGGAAGACACTGGAGACAGTTTTGACGTTTGTGAAAACCCGACTCCCCCAGGCAAACACTGACTTTGTGAACTCCAAAATTCAGAACCTGCGTAGCGTGTATAGGCTGGAGCGCAAAAAGATCCTAGACTCCCAAACATCAGGATCAGCAGCAGGTCAGGTCTATGTACCTAGGCTGTGGTATTATGACAGGCTGCGTTTTCTGGATGACACGTCCGAAGCCAGGCAGTCACTTTCCACTCTTCCGTCTACCCTTCCCTCCACCCTTACCTCCACCTCAGGTGAGCCATCCCTGGAAGATCCAGACCCTTCCTTGCTGGACGAAGTTGATGCGCCCAGCTGGAGCCAGGTATATTTTAGTTTCTAAAGTTAGGATTGCTCAAATATTAATGATGTAAAGTTCAATGTTTGAATTGCTTCCAAATCTAGGATTTCATCACAAATTAAATTAGATATAAATTAGATATAAGGATACAGTAGTTTCCACAAATGTGGCTCAAATCTTGGTGAACCGAAGGAAAAATGATGGTGTCAAAATGATAGCCTTTTGTATTTCAAGACAAATGTATTTGCAAGTGAGAACTGTAAAATTGTTAGTGATTGATGATTTCAAAATATAGACATATTTTATTTATTGATTTCTTTGTTTTTTTACACAGGATGAGCTCACCCAGGAGGAGGCCGGGACCAGTGGTATGGAGGAGGAGGCCGTGACCAGCCACACACAGGAGCTAGCTGGGCCCAGCAGGAGTCGGACCGAAAGCCAGGTCCCTCCCCTCCGCCTAGCCAGCAAAAGGCCCAGGAGGATGACACGTACAGAGGAGGAGTCCTTGGCACTTATACGCCAAGCCACCCAAGTGCTGAGCAAACCCCCCAATCCTGAGGAGGCCTACGGTACTTATTTAGCAAGCAGGTTGTTAGAAATGGAGAAGGCACAGCGCAACTTGTGCGAAGCAATTTTTTTTGATGCCATTCAACGGGGTCTGAAGGGTGAGCTAACACCGACCACCAAACTGTATAACACAGACCCTACTGCTCCTCCTCCTCCTCCTCCTCCTCCTCCTCCTACCACAAGTCCACCACCAGAGGCACAGCCTCCAGCGAAGCGTGGAGGGAAGGCTAGACGGAAGAGTCGGAAGTGACTGCCTGGCTTCAGTCTGCTCTGAAAGAAGACGCAGGCTGTTGTAGTACCACAGTCTGGGGACATAGATCTCATCTGCTGCTGTTCCTGGTCTTTGGGATTCTAGGACCTGGTTGTGCTCCCTATTTACATGTTACACAGGTTCGGAATTTTGGTGGCCACTCACTTGATGTGTGCCTGGGGGACAAAAGGCTTCACAAACGTCAAAATTGTCTCCAGTGTTGCCTCCCTCTTGATTTAGTTTTGTTCTGACGAAAAATAAATATTTATTATTTCCAAAAATATTGTATGTTTTTTTTTGTTATTTTGGCTTAAAAAACAGAGTTTATTTGTGAGTAGGCAGGTACATGTCAAAAGACTATGGGGGTTATTTACAAAACACACGTTCATGTTAATATAAATATGCTAACTTCAAGTGCAATTTTTAAAGCACTGCAAGTGCACTTGGAAGTGCAGTCGCTGTAAATTTGAGGCTTAACATTTGAAATGAGGGGAAGCTCTGCTGATTTTGAACATGCAATCATGTGTAAGCTAAAATGCTGGTTTGGGTATCTATCTATCTATCTATCTATCTATCTATCTATCTCTACTTACATAGTCCTGCTTGGCCAAAAAAAATGCAAGTCCATCTTGTTTCAAACCCCCCCCCCCCCCCCCCCAAAAAAAAAAAATAATAATAATAATAATTTTTAACTGACAATAGTAGTTCCAAAAATATATAGTAATAGATAAATTCTATAATTTTTTTAAAATATATATATATATATATATATATATATATATATATATATATATATATTTTTTTTTTATTATTTTTTTAAAATATTTTTCTAAAATTGGAAGATTAATCATAGGATGAGGATGAATAAAAACATTCGGTATAACTCTGTGTGAATATAAGCAGCAAAGCTACTTCACTTTTCTTGCATTATGAAGAAGAAAAGAATGGGCTATATTAAAAAAACACAAAATTAGCAGCATGACGAATATGCTAGCTTCAATACGAACACTAGTTTTACAAGACCGAGCGCTTCCGCCCTGTTCGCCCTGTAAATCCTTTCTGGACATGCGTCATACTTAGTCTGTCCAACTTGCCTACTCACGAGCGGACTGTCCGCTGAAACCAAGTTTGGACGGACAAAATTACGGAAATTCCGAAAGACTTAGTCCGTCAGACTGTCCGCTGAAAAAGTCCGCTGAAGCCCACACACGAGCAGATTGTCCGCTGAAACACGGTTCATCGGACTAAGTTGGGCAGACAATCCGCCCGTGTGTACGCGGCCTAAGTGAAAATTAGTGTAAAATGGACACAGGTCTCTCAAAGTGGTAGTTTAAGAACTTCCAGCGGAAGATTGGTGAGCAGAGAAAACTATGCTTTAAGTCTTCTCTGGATTTTGTAAAGCCCCGTACACACGAGAGGACTTATGTCCGACAGACTTCCGAAGGAGTTCCGTCGGAGTTCTGCTGGAATTCCGACGGAGTTCTGACAGACTTTTCGGCTGAGCGGACTTGGCCACACACGATCACACTAAACTCCGACGGATTCGAACGTGATGACGTACGACTGGATTCGAATAAGGAAGTTCATAGCCAGTAGCCAATAGCTGCCCTAGCGTCGGTTTTAGTCCGTCGGAGTAGCATACACACGAGCGAATTTTTCGAAGGGACCGGGTCCGGCGGAGTTCCTTCGGAAAAATTTGAAGCATGTTCCATATTCTAAAGTCCTTCGGACTTTGGCGAGTCAAAAGTCCGTTGCAGCCCACACACGATCGAATAGTCTGATGGACTCAGTCCGTCGGACTTTGGATGTTGAAAAGTCCGCTCGTGTGTACGCGGCATAAGTTTGGATTGGGGCTGGAAACTTGAAGACTTCAAAGAGCATTGGGATGGATGAAGTCTGCAGTCTTTTGTCCAGGCTTTCCAGAAGTTCTGCAGGCTGTGTGTGTGTGTCCAGGTGCATACACTCGTTATAAGGCAGATCTGAGCATAGCTCAGGGGAGTTGATGTGGGAGCAGTTGTTCCAGCCATGAGGGAGGTGTGCTACTGTTTAAGAACCCAGGCAATATTCTTGAGACGGCACTCCATGTGGGAGAGGTTCCAGGTCAGTGGACTGGGAGAGTGGGGCCAGCTGAGAGAGTCGGGGAGACCATAGCTGAGACAACTGGAAGAGAGAGTCCTGGGGACCAGAGGGGACTATGAGTCTTGGAAGAGTGGGAAAGCCTGGAGTGTCAGGAGACCCCCTTCCTAGAGGCCAGGAGTGGGCCTCCTCAGCTTTGTACTGCGACCGAGGCTGAGTGAGCCTTGAGAGCCAGATGGCTTGGTATTTTTGTTTGTGTTGTAATTTTTGGGAGAATAACCCCTGTGTGGGCAACCCATGCATGTATGAACTTTCATTTTTGTTACTTTCAATAAAAGTGGGCTACCACGCAGTTAAACTGAAAACGTATCTACCAGTGAGCTAGACATCCCCCAATATAACAAGAGCTTTTTCTTCAGCAATGGAGTCTTGCATGGTAAGTGTGTATACAGGCCATGGTGGTTACTGTTTTCTTTGAAACAACTGTACCTGCTAATTCCAGGTCTTTCTGAAGCTCTCCACAAGTGGGCATTGGCTCTTGAACAACTCTTCTGATTATTCTTTTCCCTCCTCTGTCAGACATTTTGTGAGAAGCACTTGATCGTAGCTGGTTTGTGATGAAATTATGTTCTTTACACTTCCGGTTATGGCCCCAACAGTGCTCACTGGGAAATTCAGAAGTTTAGAAATCCTTCTCTAACCAATACATCAGTACATTTTGCAACAATAAGGTTGCAAAGGTCTTGACAGATGTTTCTTGTGTAACACCTTTGCAATAAGCCACCTTTTTATAGGCCATCAGTTGAGACTGAACCAGCTTATATGAATTTGCATTGACAAGGGGCAGGATTGCTTTCTAATTACTGATAGATTTCAGCTGGTGTCTTGGCTTTCCATGCCTTTTTGCACCTCTCTTTTTTCATGTGTTCAAAACTTTTTTCCCTGTGTCATTCCATTTTATTACACATAACTTAATTTCTGAACCTATTTGCTTTGGTTTCTTTGTATTTATGGGTTGCATAGGTTGTTACTGATGTGGTGATAACTTCAGCGCAATAGCTCCTTTAGAAATATATGGAACTGGAAAAATGGTGGACATATTCAATACTTATTTTACCCGCCGTATACTGCAGTACAGATAAGTCCCCCTCCCACCTCAAATTTTGGAGAATAGAACCATATAAGAGACATTGGAGTGGTAGCCACAAAGTGAGAACATTGATTTTTCTGATGGAGACCCTTACACCGCAAGGACTCAATATTGAGATTGATTTGAACTGCTTCATTAGTGACTTAATCTTTGGTCTCCTCTTTATATACATGCATTCGCTTCTCTGTGAACTATATGAGCTGCTATTGACTTTAATTAGTTATGGGCACTTTCCTGCCTCTGGGTTTATCACATCCCTCATTTACTCCAAGATTTTCTCTATTATGACATGAATATCGATTCCGTTTAATTGATTCATCCTTGTTTACATGCTCTATGTTTTATTGTTATTCTATGCGTCATTTCCGTCTGGTCCTCATCAGCATTTTTTATTCAGTTTGTTTTTATTAAATATATTCATATTTTATTCAGCCCATTTTTATTAAATATACTCATACTTTATTCCCATTTAGCTATATATGTTTTGATTTTAAATTAGGGGGTATGCACTTTCCCAGCGTCATTTTTATTATTGTGGCCAGCTCTGAGAAAATGGCTGCTGTTGCAGCTTCAGGAAAATGGTTGACATACTGAGTGAATAGGAAGACTCCTAGAAAATGTCTGCCACCATGCTTTGCTATGCAGACTCCAACAAAATGGCTGTGGTCACATTCCATGATGATTATCCTGTATAAGGATACTTCACTTGTTATCCTCTATCCCCTGATGAAATCACGTGACCTGTGATGATATGCGTCATGATTGGCTTACCGGAACAGCCAGGAAGTGAAGCCAGTAACAAGCTTAGCACTTCCTTACTGTGAGTGTTACCTTTTAGCCCTTGTACACACGGTCGGACATTCTGACAACCAAA
This sequence comes from Lithobates pipiens, assembly GCF_037356315.1. Lineage (NCBI taxonomy): Eukaryota > Metazoa > Chordata > Amphibia > Anura > Ranidae > Lithobates > Lithobates pipiens. Next base: position 159,190,958 of record NW_027507790.1, read on the forward strand.
TCCATTGTATTTTGTCCGAAACTGTTGCATACACACGAAAAATCCGATTGTACATAACGTGATGACGTTATTTCTTTACGACGGGACTACATTCAGGCTAGTAGCCAATAGATTTGGTCTAGGAATTTGATCTGAGCATGCGTGGCACTTTGTCCGTCGGAGTAGGCTACACATGATCGGAGTATGTCCGATCGGAGCATGTTGTCGGAAAATTTTATAGACAAGTTGGAAAACTTGGTCCGTCGGATATTCCGATGGAGACCACACACAGTCGGATTATCCGACAATACGGTCTGATCGGACACATTCCATCGGAATCTCCGACCGTGTGTACAAGGGCTTACAGTTTTTATAGAATACATACTACACTATTTGGGCATGTCCCCCCCCCCGCTGACTCGGTTGGGGTGTATGTGGAAGTGGAGTAGAGTGGAGCTATTAGCTACTATTATTGATTATTGGATCTACACAAGGAGGAAACCTCCCCCACCCCCAGGCTACTTGATCGACCAGACACCCAGGAAATGACCCGCAGAGAAAACCAGACCATCACTATATTTCCATGCTGTTACCTTACAGCTGTGAGGTAAGAGGCCACCCCATCTAGAGGTGTCACTGCATGGAAAGAGATACTCACCACACCTGCGTTGTTTGCAACAATCACAATTTCACTACTATTGAATGTAGACATCAACAATATTGTACTTTTTATATCCATCAAGCACTTTGTGATTTTATAGTCTTGCTTATTTACTTATTTGTACAGGGCATTTATTTCACTATTGTACCTTCAAGAGTTATATCCAGAGGTTGTCTTTGGGAAATAAATGTATGAGTGCAACCAGCATTGCTGCAGAGCTTGAAGGGGTGGAGGTTAAACTGCCAGTGCTCAGACCATGCACCACACACTGCATCAAATTGGTCTGCATGGCTGTCATCCCAGAAGAAAGCCTCTTCTAAAGATGATGAACAAGAAAGCCCGCAAACAGTTTTCTGAAGACAAGCAGACTAAGGACATGGATTACTGTAACCATGTCCTGTGGTCTGATGAGACTAAGATAAACGTATTTAGTTCAGATGGTATCAAGCATGTGTGGTGGCAACCAGGTGAGGAGTACAAAGACAAGCGTGTCTTGCCTACAGTCAAGCATGGTGATGGGAGTGTCATGGTCTGGGGCTGCATGAATGCTGCCGGCACTTGGGAGCTATGGTTCATTGAGGGAACCATGAATGGCAACATGTACTGTGATATACTAAAGCAGAGCATGATCCCCTCCCTTCAGAGACTGGACCACAGGGCAGTACTCAAACACACCTCCAAGACGACCACTGCCTTGCTAAAAATGCTGAGGGAAAAGGCGATGGACTGGCCAAGCATGTCTCCAGACCTAAACCCTATTGAGCATCTGTGGGGCATCCTCAAGTGGAAGGTGGAGGAGCGCAAGGTCTCTAACATCCACCAGCTCCGTGATGCCATCATGGAGGAGTGGAAGAGGACAACCTGTGAAAACTCCATGTCCAAGAGGGTTAGGGCAGTGCTGGAAAATATTGATACTTCGGGCCCAATTTGGACATTACTCAGGGGTGTACTCACTTTTCTTGCCAGTTTAGACATTAATGACTGTGTGTTGAGTTATTTTGAGGGGACACCAAATCTACACTGTTATATAAGCTGTACACACACTGCTTTGCATTGTAACAAAGTGTAATTTCTTCAGTGTTGTCACATGAAAAGATATAATAAAATAATTACAAAAATGTGAAGGGTGTACTCACTTTTGTGAGATACTGTATATACTGTATCTATATTCATAATTTGTTCCTAGAACAACTGACATCCATTTATTTCAGCTCACATAATATTGTCTTCTCTCTCCTGGAGCGAGGACCCCTAGTATCTGGCCAATCACTGCTAATGTTAAGCAGGGGCAGCCAAACTGCGCATTTACCTCACACATCAGATTGCATTTTTAAATGGCAGCATCATATCATTTTTTTTTATTTTTTATTTTTTATTTTAGACTCACTTTAAAGGCCCTTTAACCCCTAGCTGAAATTACTACAATTGTAGATTCCTATGTGGGATAATACATCATTTATTTTCAAATGTTATCTACTGGATATAAAACAATAATATAGCTGGATGTCAAAAAACATCAGGTTCCTTTAAATTTGATATGAAGACTGAAATTGGAAAATAAAGATCTTGGTTTATTATTTAGAATACTACTAGTCTCTGAAAATGCATTTAAAAATCTGAAAACTGCAAGCTGTTCATATATAATGACTATCTTTAGCTTGAGAAGCAGCCTGTGGTCTGTACAGCTGAGAGAAGTAGGTAATGATGATAACCCTCATGGAAACTTTAGTGTTATCCTTATGTGCTGCTTGGCACATAACATTCTGCAGATATTCATTTTGCTGTTCATCATCACATTTACCTGGTACAGGGAACAGGCCAAGAGTGTCTCTAAGTGCTCCAAAATGATGGCAGGTAACTAACTAGCACATGTAGGGATTGGCACTAGCACAGGATGATTTTGTTAATGATGATAACCCACACAAACTTTTAGGTACTTACAAATCTTGCAAGATGTTTTGAGACTTTTTTCAGAAAGTAAACATCTTTTGACCAAAAATTGAACTTCAGAGGTGTAACTTTTTTTCTTAAAGTGGTTGTAATGTCTTACATATACCCAGTGAAGGTACTATCCTAAAGTCATACAGAGAGATAAAAAAAATAATAATCATCCTACATACGTTGTACCTGTTTATCTGCAGATTCTTTTCTATACATCCATTCGAAGTCCATAGTTTGTAAAGTTTGTCTGATGCCGCGTACACACGATCGGACTATCCGGCACACTTAGTCTGGCGGATAAACCGCTGGAGTATGGCGGGAGTCCGTCGGACTTTTGAAATGAACGGACACACGGAGAAAAGTCCGTTCATTTTGTCAGGGCTGGCTTAGCCCTTCCTCCTCTGGGCTGGCTGCTCAGCTGTCGGCTAATTGCCAGTTCTCTCCTCTTTCCACAGTTTTCAGCTGTTCCCGATGATGCTCGCCTGACCTGCCTATTTAAAGCCTTCCTGCTCACTTTTTCATTTGCCTTTGCATTGGTCACATCACAGGGAACCATCTCCTGCTGTTTGTTTCAAGACTGGCTTGCTGACATCCCTCCTGGCTTCTTATCCTGCTTGCGGTTGCTCTCCTTGGATCCCTGACTTCTGGACTGGCTGATTACCCAATCTGGTTAATGAACTTTGGACTGGCTGACTACTCGATCTGGCTACAGGACTCTGGCTATGCTTGACTACACTTTTTCTATTTACCTTTTTATTTTTATTAATAAACAAGTGTGATTTGATTGTACTTCTGTCTCAGTCTGTTTCATGGTTTCTGACACATTTTGAACATGGCTCCATCGGCGAGATTGACACGTTGCTAGCCCCGTCACCTGGTATGGACTTAAAGGGGAATCTCTACGTGGAAAAAACGGCGTGGGGGTCCCCCCATAGTCCATATCAGATCCTTATCCGAGCATGTAGCCTGGCCGGTCAGGAAAGGGGGTTGGGACGAGAGAGTGCCCCCCCCTGAGCCGTACCAGTCCGTGTGCCCTCAACATGGGGGGGTGCTTTGGGGAAGGAGGGCCCCCCAACCCAAAGCACCTTGTCCCCATGTTGATGAGGACAAGGGCCTCTTCCCGACAACCCTGGCTGTTGGTTGTCGGGGTTTGTGGGCGGGGGGGCTTATCGGAATCTGGGAGCCGACTTTAATAAGATACCTGCCCCCACCCTATGTGAATGAGTATGGGGTACCATGTACCCCTAGCCATTCACCTGGGGAAAAAAGTGTAAATAAAAAAACACAACACAAGTTTTTAAAATACCAGCTCCGGCAGTCTTCCATCTTGGGGAAGAGAAAAAATAATACTGTGCTATACAAAAGTGAAAAATAATGCTACAAGAAGCAGCTACATACAAATGTGATAAAAATGCATGTGAAAAGGCAAAGAGAAATGTAGCGCTAATATCTAAATAATAAAAATATAAATAAACAAGTGGTATATTAAATATATATAAGTCCACTAGAAGTCCATCCAGAGGGATAATAAGACCGCCATGGATCTAAAGCCAGCCAAAATCAGAAGAAACCGACAGCACACTGTACTTCAGAGGGTAATGGCATCCACGAAGGTAGATTAAATTAAATATTCTTACCAGAGTTGATGGACCTGTGTGTCAGCGACACCAGATCGGGTAAGGATAAAACGAGAGGCCACTTGGAGACAGGATAGCAGGTCACCGAGGATCCTCCACCAACATCGACCAATGTATGTCCTCTGGAGACTCTTGTAAGGCCAAAACCAGGGTAGAAGGGAGGTCCAATGTTGGTATATCTCCCAAGATGATCAATGCATTCATGGAGCGGGTGTTATGAAAAACATAAAGAAGAGCTCCCAATGGTGTAGGTCAAATAATACAATTTGGCTTTTTATTTGCATAAAATACCAGCAATTAACAAAATTGCAACAATAATAAAAAATATAAAATAGTGATCACAAGACTTTAAAAGCAATATAGAGTCAGTGGCTAATACTACGGCTACGTGTAGGGTTTCTTTAACGAATGACTTGTAAGCTCGATATCGAGTTTTTGGTGACAAGATATCTAACAAATGGTGATGCATGAAATGAAAAAGGTTAAACGAAACCCTATCTGCGACAGCCGAGCCATACACGTTGTACGAAAACTGGGAACAAAGACCTCATAAAGTTTTGTAAAGCCTCGTAAGGCCAAATAGTCGGCCTAGGATGTGGTATCCCTCCCCCGGGCTCCTCCCATAAATTCAGGCCACCATACTATATACACACAACTGTGCACATAGAACTTTACTGTATACACTTTATTTTTTTCTGTTTTTTTTTTTGCATTTTTACACATTGTGATTTATAAGATTTGTATAAAAGCTTAGAGGATGTGAGCACACTAATGTAGCATAGTAATGACAGCGCTGTCCATTCTCTGATAATATTAGTGTTTTGATACATCAAAGTATAATAGCAGCTGCCCTTCTCAGTATTTTATATAGCTTTTATTTTCTATTTTCTATTTATTCTTTCTGTGGAACATTTCTGTAAATTTCTGTAAAATTCCCACATGACATTCATAACATTCATTTTTTTTTTTTATTCTTTATTTATCTAAATTTTTTTTTTTCTTCCAGCAAAGTGTATATAAAACAATTTAGAACAAGAAAAAACCTTATTACACATATATACAAACATTTCTTAATTTCTTTGTGGTTTATACCTACGCCATCCTAACATTAAATACCCCCCCAAGCTTTGGCTGTACTTCTCCTTCAATCCACACAGAGCAAGGTGACCATGGACTTAAATCGGAACTAAACTCTAACGGTTTCCCAAAACAGTTACATTCAAGGGCATGCCTGGAATGATAAGGCTACTTACACTCAGGTGTTTTTCAGGCGTTAAAGGGCTAAAAATAGCGTCTGTAAAGTGCCTGAAAAACACCTCCCCTGCATCCCCAGTGTGAAAGACCGAGTGCTTGCACACTGGAGTGGTGCACTTGCAGCACTGCTCCTCCACCGCCTCTGCCATAAGAATCAATGGGCAGCACTGCCGAAGTGCCTGCAAAGTAAACAGCTTTGACACCAGTCATTTGCTGGCTTGACTGTTCAGTTAAAAGCTAATATAAGCACACTAGTAACTGTAACAGGCTACTTTCACACCGGGGCAGGGGGTGTTAGCGGTAAAGGAATTTTAAAGCAATTTTAAAATTAGCGGTGCTTTACCGCTGTAATAGTGGTGCTTTTCGGCTGCTAGCGGTGCACTTTTAACCCTTGCTAGCTTTGGCAGCGGCGATTTGTAGTCGCTATTAACCCTTTATTTGGGCCACTGGTGGGGTTAAAAGTGCCCCACCAGCGGCCGAAAAGGCTATTACAGCGGTAAAGCGCCGCTAATTTTAAAATTGCTTTACCGCTAATTCCGTCGGACCTAGTCTGCCGGAAAGTGTGTACGCGGCATCACAGTTACTAGTGTGCTTATTTTAGCTTTTAACTGAACAGCCAGAAAATGGCTAGTGTCAAAGCTGATCACATGTGCAGCACCACATCAACTACAGATCAGCCAGAGTTTAAGATGGCAGCTTTCTTGGCTGTGAAGGATAGGAGGGTTTAGTTCCTTTTAAAATACTACTGACATTATTAGTCCAGAAAGAGGGACAACCCACCACTGCGGCTGAGGAAGAAGAAAAAGAACCCATGATGTAACCATACCAGCCTGAAGAATGCTGTATGTGAGGTATGCAAATGGTTGCTTTTTTCTTTTTATAAAATAAAAGAGTTAAAACAAGGTTCTGCTCTAAACATTGCAGTTTGCACACAACGTGATTCATAAGGGCTTTACTATTCAAATATTCAGAACAGGTAGCTGTCATTGAGTTTTACACTGTCTTGTATACCTTAGCCAAGGGGTGCTCAACCTGTGGCCTGCAGACCACATATGGTCCTGCAAGCCCTCTGATTCGGTCCTCGACCTCAAACCAGGGAAGGGCATGCCCATGCTCTGGGATGGTAAATCGGCAAGCCCATATTGTAATCAACGGGTTGCTAACTCACCATCCCAGAGCATCAGAGTGCATGGAGCCGGGTGCCAGCGAAGGGAGAAAGCAAGCGGCTGTGGAGGGATCAGGAGCCACATAAGCCAATACTTTCTCTGTAGCACCAGCTCCTGTCCCAGGTGGAATGCTATGAAGGGCACTTTGCTTGGGACTTTTCTAGCAGCCTGGAGAGCGATGCCAGCAGAAGCAGGAAGAGGGAAAGGTTAGTGTGTTAAACATCACATATACTGCAGTTTTGCATTTGGAATATTAGTACTTACAAAAAAGGTTTTCACATTGATCTGCAGGTGCAGTACAGTGCCCGTGTGCCTTTCCCGCAATTTAACTGCACTAAGCCTTAGACTTCTATTATATCCTGCATGTTAGGTGCACTTTCTGAAAGCAGCTAACCTGCAGGAAAGCTGCACGGGCACCGCACCCACGGTACAGGTTAACAGCAGCAGCTCACTGCGAAAGCGGCCTTATGGGGGCTCAGAACAGTAAGGACTCATTTACATTTTCAGTTTAGAGGGCAGTAAAACCCCATATTTCATTGTGGCCTGCAACTGGTTACCAAATCACTTAAGCGGTCCTTACTCTTCAAAGGGCTGAACACCCCTGCCTTAGCCTATGCAGAAACTGGCTCATACACGCTTCAATAAACTGCACCAGACTTTCAAACTATTCAAATATTGTTGCAGCAATAAAGTCAAAAATAGATTTTTTGTGTATACAATCTGAGTTTTCTGTGAGCTTCAGAAAATAAAGAATGCACATTCTACAATATGCACTCAAAAATCAGAGAGTATTTCTCTGCAGATAACAATACTTCACCAGGCAGGTAAGAATTTCAAATTATAAAATTGACAGCAAAGAGCCCCAAAGGCAGAGCATTTGGCAGTGTTTTGTGCAAGTGATGTATGGGAAATGCTGAGTGCCAAAGGTATATAAAGAATATTATAGTCTGCAGAATACGAGATCTTCCCACAGATATTTTATGAAAAAAGCAGAACATGGTGTTGCAGAAAACAGGGGAAAGAACAAAGTTCTGCAGGTGGATTAACATCTATTTGGATTAAAACTACCTCCATTGCTGCAGGTGCAGGAACAGATGTTGGTTCTACAAACATATTGAGAAAAGTTACTGCTAACAATAAAAATGGAAATACTCAGTAGTTTTTGTTACTTTTTAGGCAGACCACGTCCTGTATGTTTTTTTTTCTCTAACATTTTTAAAACATTGTTTCTATTACTGTTTATTGTAGGGTTTTATAGTGAATTTTTCTCTTACAGCGATAACAATACTGCCCTTTAAAAAAATGCCTTCATCTGTTTACTCTCCAGTTGAAAGCACCATTTTTGTTCAGGCATAAGTCAGGGCCAGTCTCCACATTTTGCACTGAAATACTGGCTCTGAGATCATATCTGATGCCAGTGTTCTTGACTGTGTTCACAAATATCTGACACAGATAAGCCCATGATGTAGCTTCTCATCTTGTAATTTGCTACAAAATTACAATGTTATAGTCTGACCACTGGGGTAGGGGTAGGAAATGTTTTCTTTTGTTTGTACCAGCCTGATGGCATCACCTCAGCCTAAAGTTGGTCATAAACACACAGACACATTGGCTTGTGGGCTGAACAAAAAAAATAATGTATTAAAATCCTTAATCCATGCTAAACAGCATGGAAGGATTGACCTCCTACTGCAGCTATTGTATTTTGACAGCCTGCATTAGCAGCTGTCAAAATACTCGACCCACAATTTTTAATTGAAGGATGTTGGGCGGGAGATTTCGGTCATGAACCACCCGCAGAGCGAATTTCATCCAGGCCATTAGGAACATGTATACCTGTAGCGGGGATACAGTTGTGTATTAATGCAATTAATGTGAAGTACAATGTAAATCTATGGACAATGTTATTCACTAGTATAGGATGCCATCTAGTGACCAAAACTGGAAATTGACTTTAGCTATTTTTCTTTTCTATGGTGTTGAAAGATAAAAGGAAGTGACTGTGTTTACTTTGGTCCTTTGACCTCATCTACCCAGGAGTCTGTGTGACCTAATCATGAACACTTTAATATGCAGTGCATGATGGGTAGGGTATAAAAGGGACTGCAGCAGCCATATTTGGTCTCTTGGAACTACGTTGCCTACCTGTGCGGAACTGTGTGTAAGGTTCTCGGACGCATCGGTAGATAGTCATCGCGGAGTGCAAACTGGACTGTTTGCTGGGTGACTTGATGGAGCCAAGAGCTGGTGATTAGACCGACAGGGATCGTAGACGCTTGTTGGAGCAGCGGAGAGCCAGATCCAGACGGTGGAGTAACACGGAGCATCTGGCCTAGTCAGCGGAAGCAAGCTGCAGTTGTAGGACTTAAGCCATCACTCAGAACTCAGATTCGATTGGTGAGCGGGTTGCGGCCCACTGTTTAATCTATTACACGTACTTAGACTTACTACTAGGCCTTGCTGGGACCTGTTGTTCCACGGAAGCGTAAGACCTTATTGGCAGGACGCCAGCTGGACGGACCTCTCATCCTCTCCCACAACTCCATATGGTGAAGTGTTATTCTGGGTAAAACAACTATAAAAGTCCCAGTTCATATGAAAAAAATCTTCTTCCCCAACAGGGGACTGCAGACCTGTTTTCACACCACTCCTGCAGGATCTCTACAACACTTTATTGATTAGAGATAGACTGGGGCATATACCTCGAGCATTGGCGGAGTCAAATATACCCATATGGTCCTGTACAATTGTTTGTTCTTTTATCAAATGGTGCCCAGCGGCTATTGTCATATATGTTAACAGTATTGTAAGTATTTTGAAATTGTGTCTGTTTAACTATTTTTTGTACCCGTGTGTCACCACCTGTTTAGATACTATATAACTGTGCTACCCTGTTCCTTGCCATCTATTAGATTCTACAGAAACATTGTATCCACACACCCCTGAAGAAGGACACGCTTTTCCAAGCTCCGAAACGCGTAGGGTGTTTTCTGTTCAAATGAATGATACGACATAGCATCAATACTGGTTGTATATATACCTGTTGTTGTACTTTTTAATATATACTGTATATTCAATTACCTTTTGTTTGGTTTTAGGTAATAAAATAATTTGTATACTATTATAATTTGTACGTGCCTTAAAAGTCCACCCCCAGGGGACCCCTTTTCTTTGTTGTGATGTTTTAGGATGTGGCACAACAAATTTACGTGACCCTGTCATACCCTCTCTTTTGTTTTGACTTTTAATAATAGGACACTTACCTGTAAAGGGATCCAGCACTGTCCTCACCCGAGCCAGCCCTTCAGCCATCTTCAGGCACTGGCATGTTCACTTTGGGAAGCTGGCTATGACTACTTGTGGCTTTACAGCCAGCTTCCCACTGCACTTTGTGAATAGTCCTGCAGATTTCTGGGACCTGTGACATGTTATTAAAGGTTGTGGGCAAAGGAGGGGGGAATGAACCTCCACTCTTGTCAAAATCAGGTACCCGTTCCCCCTAAAAAAACAAAAACAAAAACACAATGTGCCAAACCTTAAAGGGGGTAGAAAAGAGGAATTTCCCCTTTTGGGTGAAGTTTCACCTTAAGACCCATAGGTAGCACACCCAAACTAGAGTTGAGGCATACTTTGGGATTCAACAAAGCTAATAGTTTGTCAAATAATAAATACATGCTTACTGAAACTATTGATCACAAACTAAAGTCAAATGACATCTGTGTTTAAATAAGATTATAAATGTAGAACTACGGTATATCTGTAGAAAGTCGTTTGGGTAGAAGTTGGCAGTTTCTGTAATTTTACAACTTCTTATAAATCTTCTTAGGGTCCCTGGGGGTGGGGAAAACTTCCATTGTATTTTTGCTAGTATTGAACCCAACAATGTGACTGCAACACTACTGGGAGACCTAAAGCTTGGCTAATTCTTTTATAGTGGGTCTAGTGCCAGGAACTTGGGCAAGTGAAATGTCTACTTCAGCTTCTCCAAAGATTTGAAGGTTAATGTTAATCTACCCTATTATTATCTACTCGATGTTTTAGATTTTTAGTGGTAGACTTAGCTTCAAGCAAATTATCTTCAAACGTAGGGAATTATAACAGGGGACTTTTGAACCTGTGTATTCTATTGTCTTTTAAACTGTCTTTTTAAAATTATCTTTTAATATCTTGGCCCACTATAATTATAATTCAGTGATCCATTTAATTTCACTTTATGCTAACTGTGGCAAGTGCATATGATATCACATGCTAGCAAATAACAAATAATGGTACACAGCTTGTTTGGGGATGTTTCAATTAATTTCAGCCTGTAACAAAATCCATTACCCGTACCACCAGCAAAAGAAACAAGTGCAGGTTTCCTTAGCTCAGCAATTTAAAACAAGTCTGCTGAGTCAAATGGCCTACGAAGGATTTAAGCTTCATAAAATGACTGTCCCTCCTCTTGTAAACTGTGGAAATTCAATGTACCATAAAAGATTGAATCTTTCATTAAAGCATCATCTTTTGAAATTCATTTCCATTACTGTGGCTGAAAGAGCTCTCTAAATGCAAAGTATCAACCTAAATCAGAGTTCAGTTAAAAATCTCACCTTATTTTTTTCCCCATTTCAGAATAAAGAAATATTTAGTGAGTGTGACAGTGCAAAGTGAAATAATAATGCTTTGAGGAGAGTCCTTCTTCCAAGGCATCTGTGGGCACGTTTTTCATCCTGTGTTTTCATTAACAGGCCATTCCGAGATACACATTGTTTCTATGTGTAGGCGACGGAGGTGAATAATGAGTGACAAGGTCATTTTCCATGCCAATAAACACCCTGTGTTTCCTATTGAAAGCCACAATTGGGTGTTAGAGGGGAAAAAGGCATAGCTTAGCTATCTTGCCAGTCAGTCTACACTATGTATCGGAGAAAATTACTGATGTCCACTTGAAATCCCTGCAAGGTCATTCTATCTTCTAAGGTGGAAAGGCCAAGCTTGATTCAATAGTTATCTAATAATAGTACACTGCTCGTTTCAAGGAAGTTTTTTCATCTGGTGTTTCATTACAGAGTAGAGCAAAGATGGTGCTGTGTAGGGAAAGCTAATAAAAGACATGATGGAGTCCAAACACACACTTACAAACACAGTAGATAATATAAGGAGCAGGTACAGATATAGAAGCAACGTTTTCCACTACAAAATATCGAATAGTATCATCTTCCAGATGCTACTTCATTACAAAAATCCTTTGAAATTATGATTTTATAATTCTGTGAAAGTTTGTAAGCCAATTACTTTTAAGCAGCCTATTTTTAAAACACTGAATGTGATTATTGTCTGAATATTGCTCAGTATTCACCAATTGTCTGTTCATGTTTTTTATAAAGCATATTCTTTATTCATTTCATTATGCTTTAACTATAATGTTTATTCACTAGGCAAATTCCCCCTTTTAATTAAATTCTAGATAATTTGTAATATTAAATATGAGATTCAAGGCTTTATTTCAGTAAATGCTATATTTTCCAGGGATTAGTGAAAAATATTCACCATTGTATATTTGCCTTCCATTAGTGATGAGAAAGTGACAAAAATTATGCCCCCTCAACATTTGGGAAGAGTGCACCCTGTTGTTCCCTTCCTAGAGGAGGGTATCCTGTTTATTTCGGAGGGGCCTCTCAACAACACCTGTCACCGTTAGAATTTGGACAGTCGTATCATTCCGATTATCCTTCCACTTCACCGCAAGCAAATTATTATATTATTATTCTCAAGCAGGCTCTCTGCCCCGTCTAAGTTAGGACTCCACAAGCTGTTGGGGGAAGCCCCGGTGATTAGATCGCATGGTGCCACATGCGCCAATTTCACAATCAAAAAGGTGACTAAAAAATGGCACAAGTAATAATTTTCCACGTACAAGTGGTGTCCCTTTCCGAATGAGGGTGACACCAAGTCCCAAACAATCTCGCCAGTGCTCCCTATGTAGTCTGGGCAGTTGTGGGGCTCCACGTGACTGTCTTTTCCATTGTAAACCCTAAAAATATATGTATAGCTTGTGGCCCTGTCACAGAGCTTATACAACTTGACCCCATATCTGGCACGCTTGCTGGGGAAATACTGTTTGAAAGACAAGCAGCCAGAAACTTAATCAGGGACTCGTCAACACAGACAACTTGATGGGGAATAAATAAGGCTGCAAACTGTTGGTTGAAGTGATTTACGAGGGGCCGAATTTTGTGGAGCCAATCAAATTCAGGGTCATCCAGAGGATGACAGAGTGCATTGTCATTAAAATGCATGAACCGCAAGATTTTCTCATATCACCTCCTGGTCATGGAAGCAGAGAACACGGGCATATGGTGAAATGGGCCAATATGACCACAACTCACTTTTATTTAGTTATGGCCATGAGGGCCATACCAAAAAAATTAACTGATCAAGCCTGACTCTGCTAATGCTGCAGTTTTGAGTGTTGTGTATTGTAAGTGACATTGATCTATTTGGGTGGGCTGGGCTGGGCAGAGGCACTAAATGCAGATGCTAGCAAGTATCTGGGCTGATCCTGCTAATGCTGCACGCTGCAGATATTGATCTGTTCAAACACTATATTAGTAAGGGAAGTGTATGGTGTGTGTTAGCGCTACTGTCACTAATCGGACGCTGCCTGGGATTGACGCTGACCCTAACTGATGCTAAAACCTAGCTGATATCACCCCCCAGGTGATCAGGGGGTTAAACCTTTATTAGGTAATATACGGCGGATACCCTGACGCTATAAAAAAACTAACTAGTGTCATCTGTGACACTAATACGTTGATCGCTGGTGACAGGGGATGAAAGTGTTAACTAGGGGGCGATCAGAGGGTTAAAACCTTTATTATAAAAGACTGACGGTGAAACTAACCAACTAACTAGTCACCAGTGACACTAATACGATGGTCAGAATATAGATCTGTACACTATACTAGTGACACTGATGACAGGGAGTGAAAGGGTTAACTGGGGGTGATTATGGGGTTAAACCTTTATTAGGGGGTACCCTAGACCATCCCGGGCCTACTACTAACTGCCCTAACACCATTTAGTGTCACAAGTGACCCCCTTACAGTGATCAATGAAAAATCTTAAAACTGCACTTGGTGACACAGTAACAGGGAGTGAAGGGGTTAACTGGGGGGTGATGGGGGGGGGGGGGGTGAAAAGCATGCCTACGTGTTCTGTGTCTGTGTAGTGTTGGTGCAACTCATTTTAGATGCCCTCTCTCCTCTCTCTGGAACGGAAAAGGGTTCCACGAGGGGAGGTGACATCACTTCCTCTGCTGTGGAAGTCAGAACTGATCAGGGGCCCAGGCCAGAAATCTGGACCCAAAGACTGGTTCTGTAACAAACCCGATCACCACGGGCATGGCCGGGGCGCGCGCACACCCCCTGTCCCTGGGACTGCGCAATGTACTGGTACATTGTTTCGCACAGGGCTGCCAACCTGCCACAGTATATCTACGTGAGTCGGCCGGGAAATGGTTGAAGCGGAGTTCCACCCAGAATTGGAACTTCCGCAAATCAGATTCCTCCCCCACTCTGGTGCCACATTTGGCACCTTTCAGGGGGAAGGGGGAGGGGGGAATGGATACCTGTCAAATCCAGGTATCTGCTCCCACTTCTGGTGAAAGATCGCCTCAATTTGTGTGGCGAACCACCCAATGTCTGGTCCCTCCTCCTTACCCCCTACCTCCTTCTGGGAGACACACAGGTCCCAGAAGACAGCAGGGACCATTCAGAAAGCACAGCGCAACTCGCGCATGCGCAGTAGGAAACAGACTGTGAAGCAAGGCTTCACTTCCTGTTCCCCTTAGTAAGGATACTGGCACCTGCACCCAGAGTCGGGGGATGGGTTGGCTTCAGGTGCTGACATCGCGGATTCCTTGGACAGGCAAATGTCCTTATATTAAAAGTCAGCTGCTCCAGTAATTGTAGCTATTGACTTTTATTTATTTTTTCCCAGGTGGAACTCCGCTTTAAGCGGATGATTATTGGTTATTTCAGAGGTGGCTTTGGGAAATGATCTGTGTTACTTTAGTAATCTGTGTCACATATCAAATTGTATTTGCACTGATGTTATATATTTGTCTAACTTACCCTTCCTCGTAAGGGTTTTTGCTGTATAATAAAGCCCATTTCAACAATTTCAGGTGTGTTGGGGGTTCCAGGTCCAGGGTGGGTCACCTCCGTGCAGGTCAGGAGGACCTAAACAAATCCTACAGCTCCTCCGGGGGTAGAACTACACCAGACAATAAGATTTTTGTAAGTGAACAAAGCAGTCATCAACCCAATAAAATGGCTAACTGTGCAATGTGGATCTCCCGACCTTTTTAAAGGTTATAGGTTGTAGACCTGCTTTAGCTTTCTCCAAGCATAAACCTGAGTGGGTGTACTGTAAGAAGAAAGATGAGCCATCAGATTATAATACTTTTTTCATAGCCTATGCTTCCTACACCAGATCATGCTGGAGATATATACAAATGCAGTTTTCAAAATGGTGGCACTGACATAAATTCCAGTCATATGTTATCATTATGTTTGCTGCTGTTTTCGTTGACCTGTTAAATAATTGTTTTCTTTTCTTTCTTTCTTTTTTTAACTGATGCACCTGCAATTGAAGCACTAACTATTTAGCCTGTTTGCAACTCATCTGTCATAGGTTGGCTTGATAAATCAAATTGTAAAGAGCTAATTAAGACACCTCTTTTACAGCTGACATATACTGATAATTGGCAATCAACCTAATATCCCTCACCTATACAGCTGTGTCTTTTGTCTTAATTTGTGATTTAATCACTTCATTGTTGAAAACCTCTTTCATGGGGCCATTATTTTGTCCATTGCCTGGAAAGAGTTAGCTCAAACAGAGCTGGCTGCATATACTGAGCAGAGGAGGGTGGTACCCTTGCTATGGCTTGCTTTGTTACTGCACAGCATATTCCTGTTATTCAGAAAATAAGTGTCTCTAAACATATCAATCGTGAAGTATTAAAGTGGTTTAAAACAAATCCTCCTACGTAAGTTGTACCTGTTTATCTTAGAACTCTATTCTCTATAGTCTTGTATTTTTCTGCTTCAGGAGGCCAGTTCAGGGATCTGATGTCACATACTCTACAGAGCTAGAGCACAGGATTCTGAGACATAGAAAATCTGAGCCCTGATTGGAGGGAATGAACACCCCCCCTCCTCCTCTGCGCAGTTCACAAGAAACAATGCACAGCCAAGGCTTTCAATCACAGGCTGTATGCTGGAGCTTCCTTTCCCATCCCTCTTTTTCTCTTATGCCGCGTACACACAACTTTTCGACAGAATTGGTCCGGTGGACTGAATCCGACAGACAATTTGATTGTGTGTGGGCTCCAGCAAACTTTTTCTTCCCCAAAGTCCAGCGGACCTAGAAATAAAACTTGCTTCAAATCTGTCCTCCGAAGTCGGCTCTCTAGCGGACAATCCGTTCGTCTGTGTGCTAGTCCGACGGACTAAAACCGACGCTAGGGCAGCTATTGGCTACTGGCTATGAACTTCCTTAGTCATCATGTTCGAATCCGCCAGACTTTTGGAGTGACCGTGTGTGGCCAAGTCCGTTCATTTGAAAGTCCGGCGGACCTCAGCTGCAAAGTCCGTCGGATTGTCCGCCGGACCAAGTCCATTGAAAAGTCCGGTCGTGTGTACGCGGCATTAGAATCTGAAAAGCCTGTCAGAAGTGAATCATGAAGACAGCAGAGGAACTAAACAGAAGAGAAAAATCACAGTCAGTGCTTTGGATAGAGGCAAGTACACACTATAGAATAACATGATTTATTAATTTTTTATGTAATGCCACGTACACACGACCTGACTTTTTGACAGCAAAGGTCCGACGGAACGAGTCCGTCAGACAATTCGATCTTGTGTGGGCTCCATCGGACCTTTGCTTGCCAAAAATCTGGCGCATTTTAGAAATAGAACATGTTTTAAATTTTTCCAGCGGAATTCCGCTGGACCCAGTTCCTACCGAGAAATCCGCTCGTGTGTATGCTAGTCCGATGGACAAAAACCGACGTGAGGGCAGCTATTGGCTACTGGCTATGAACTTCCTTATTCTAGTCCTGTCATATGTCATCACGTTCGAATCCGTCGGACTTTGGTGTGATTGTGTGTGGCCAAGTCTGTTCATTCGGAAAGTCCGTCAGAACTCTGTCAGAACTCCACTGAAAGTCCGTCGGACCTAGTCCCTCGAAAAGTCTGGTCGTGTGTACGCGGCATTAGAGGTTTACAACCACTTTACGATAAGTTTTTCAGCTCAAGTTTGTTTATTATCTTCCTGTAGGATGACCTTATGGTGGTTGTTTACTAAAACTGGAGAGTGTAAAATCTGGTGCAGCTATGCATTGAAAGCAATCAGCTTCAAGGTTTTATTGCCAACGCCTAATTGAAAAAGCTGAAGTTAAAAGCTGATTGGCTACCATGCACAGCTGCACCAGATTCTGAGTGCACCAGTTTTAGTAAATCTACCCCTATTTGTCAAAGTTCCATAGGTTCTGTAGTCCACATGAAACATTACTGCTTGCAGGTAGCAAGATACCATGGGATATGTAGTTCTAAGATATGTTTACTTAGAAAGTAAACTATATGAATGAACAGAGGAGAAGCTGCAATGCATACAGGGAGCTGTGGAAAGAGATGGCCAGCAGACAGGCAGCGCTCACAACAAATTAGACTTTTTAAGTAAGCTTATATTGGATTGTCAAAAGGAACTTTTGTTTGTATTACTATTACAGTGCTGTGCCGATGAGTTTACTTTTGTACCACCAAATTAAAGAGCATGGGGTGGGGGGAGGGGGAATTGACATTTTTGCCTTGGGTACCAGGGGACCTAGCACTGATTGCAGAAAACCTCTTTGGCAGCTAAAGACCTGCATGTACCAAACACTTAATCCCCTGCCAGGCAACTTTTAAAAGGTTCATAATAGCAACCTCCAAATTTCTCTTATAGGGTTTCCTTAGTACTGATTCACATTTGTAATGCTAGGCGTATTGTTAAAAAAAATCTGAGCACTGTGGAACACTAGGAAGCTTGGCCAGATGATGGAGGTTGAAAAATTATGCAGGTTGGTAACTGCTCAGCAAACTTGTCTCTCCCATTATCTGAAGGGGGGCACATAACTAGGTTTGGCAAGCCATTGCATTTCATTACCTCCCCAGGACACAAGAGCATGGATAATGAACAACGCAAAGTAATCCACAGCTGCCAATTGTATTTAGGTTTACTGAAGTCTGACCAATAAAAGATGACTTCTGATTGCTACAGGTTAAAACACATTGTTGTTTGCCACAGAGCTTTGTATGTGGGTGCCAAGCTGCCTTTTATAGGCATAACATGATTTTTTTAAGAACTGAGATTTGTGTTAACTGATATGTTTTGCAGAACTAGCCAACAGAGCACTATGGATGTAAATGTGGCCCATTAGTATTAGGGAATTGAATTTAACAACAAAATGTGCCTATTAAGACCAAGCACACAGCCTGTGTGCATTGGTCCCTGACTATGGGTTTATATAACTGATGTAAGAATCCATTCTAAATAACACATTTTAGTTGCAACATTTAGATCCGGTTCATGTGTGACAGATCATTAATAGAAATTGTAGAAGCATTGGCCTAGTTCTCACAATACATATACTGTATATACAGTAGACAGAGAGAACGGTAACACCCCCAAAATTGGGGTCAGAGGGCGCTGATCACCCCTGGTATGTTATAAACAAAAAAAGAAAAGAAAATGGTGTCCCCGGAACAGGGCTTTTTGCCAGCAAAGTTTAACCTGTGTAGTATAAATAACATTGACATGTAGAAAAGTAAACTAATATTGTAAATATTTATTAATAATAAAAAGAGGATAAAATAGGTCACGCAGTAGTCAAGGACTGAGCTCCACTAAATAGGTAAAAATGTATAGTATTACATGTATGAACAGAAATACACATATACATAGAATTGTGATGCTTGAAACATAGTATCAGTACAGTAAGAGATATATGCGTGTAGATAGTAAAAACCCTTTACGCGTTTCAACCCGCCCAGGGGTCTTCTTCAGAAGGTTACTATCTATTTATGAAAGAATAGAAAAAAGACAAGCATAAATATATATCACAATACATGATGCACTGTGTTGTACTGAAAATAATCTGTTGTAGACAGAGTATATATCAAAACATTGTAAGATTACACAGTTAACAATCAAGCGATACATATTGTAACAATAAATACCTATATTGATCACAAAGGAAATCCTCTTTCAAAGGACCGGACAGGGTTCCGTACATTCTCCCATAATCTTCATAGATGTGCCGACCTTATGCAGATGGAAAAAGTGGCTGGCTCTGCCCGGACAAAGGGGGAAAGAGCAAGGAAAATGGATCCAAAGGGGTAAAAAGCTTACAAGGGATCACATCACTGTTACCACCTCCAAAACATAATAATGGAGGAAGGTATGGCTCCTTTCCCCCGTTAAACCTAAATCCATGCATTGAAATCTTTGTCAAACAGGTGCTAAATGATATTTCTAAACTTCGTCGTAAGCACACCTATCCCGCCAATTTAAGCAGTGATGAATACAGAGCTATTCAATCATTGGGGAACAATGTAAATATCACCATCAAACCTTCGGATAAGGGGGGAAACGTGGTGTTGATGGATAACTCCGATTATCTCAACATGTGCCAGGCCATACTGGACAATACGGATTGGTATAAGGTGATCCCAACCAGGGCAATACTTACTTACCATCAACGATTTTATCAATTGATTGATGGTGCATTACAGACGGGTAGTATCACCAGAGACCAATACTCTTTCATCAACACCAAGTTTCCCATAGAAGCAACCTTTTACTGCCTTCCTAAAATCCACAAGAATCCATCTCGTCCACCCGGGAGACCCATAATTTCCGGTAGGGGGGGGTTAACCGAGAACCTTAGCAAGTTAATCGATTCTTTCCTGCAACCCCTTGTGATGGAGATGCCGTCATTCGTAAAGGATACCATACATCTTTTGCAGATCATTGAGAATATGATATTACCGACCAATGCTTGGTTAGTAGCAATTGATGTAGAAGCCCTCTATAGCTCAATACCCCACATCAAAGGGATTGAAGCTATCTACAACATCTTACAACATAGGGAATTATATGACCAGACCCTGAGTGATTTTATCATACAGGGTTTGGAGTATATCCTGCATCATAATTATTTTGTATTTAACAACTCCCACTACCTCCAGGTGCAGGGCGTGGCCATGGGCACTTGTTGTGCACCGGCCTACGCCAACCTGTACCTGGGGGAGTGGGAGAAATCCCTCCTGTCTGGCGAGAGGTTCGCCGATTTTACGCGCCATATTTGTTTATGGCGGCGATACATCGACGATATTCTCGTCATATGGAAGGGCACGGAGGATCAGCTACTCGAATTCATGACCCTAATCAACGTAAATGAATATAATTTAAAATTCACAATTTCTTATAGTCCTCATTTGATCACCTTTCTGGACATAAAAATTGGGCGTTCTCCTACTAATTCAATTTTCACTACTCTGTATCGTAAGGATACCGCCGGGAACACTATACTCCACGCAGACAGCTTCCATCCAATAAATCTTAAGAAGTCCATACCTTATGGCCAGTACCTGCGGTTGCGCAGGAACTGTTCGGATGATGCCCTTTTTAGGGCCGAAGCTGCCCAACTACAGACAAGACTTTTAGCCCGCGGCTATAGTCGGGTTTGTCTGCGTAAAGCGTATAATCGAGCACTGGCCCAATCCCGTAACAATCTTTTACACCCTGGGGCAGCGAAGAACGACCCTGTTAGGCATTTTGCCAGGATCGTTCTTCGTTATTCCAGGCAACATGCCTCGATTCGTCATATTATCCAAAAACATTGGTCTATTCTGAAAGATGACCACAAAATTGGCAAACTAGTGTCGAAACAGCCTCTAATTACCCACAAACGCGCTACTTCGTTTCGCGACAAACTAGTGCAAAGTGAATATAGAGATGAAGCAAGACGAGCAGCGCATTGCTCAGTTTTGGGATCCTTTCCCTGTGGGCACTGCTCTACCTGCAAGTACATTAAACGGGATAAAATCTTTCAACTCCCAAATGGTCGAACATTTCGTCCATCCCACTTCGCCAATTGTCAAACACGTGGGGTTGTGTACCTCATGGAGTGCGAATGTGGGTCGTACTATGTAGGCAAAACCAAGTTGGAACTACATAAAAGGATGGCCAAACACATTTACCACATGGAGATTGGTAACTTTTATGTACCCCTTGGACGACATGTAGTAACTACACATGACTATAAGATGCCCGCTATTTCCTTTGTAGCTTTAGATCGTATACACATCCCTGTTCGAGGGGGAGATTGGAATAAGACCCTTCTCCAACTCGAACAGGGATGGATCTTTAAGCTCAATGCTACCGTTTCCCCAGGCCTGAATGAAGCCATATCGTTTGCTCCATTTCTAAAGGGTTTCACCTCTGGCAAAACACAGTGACACACTGCGGATTGGCCATGTGTTTTCCATGTCGTCCCTGCAATATACTTTTGTGTCTTTGGTTTTGACTTCCTTGCAGACCTATTCACCTCTTGTTTTTCGTATGTGGGTCTTGTGGGGCACATATGGTGGCCGGTTGCACTGCATGTATGCATGGCATGCTATACATGCCGCATGCTCATGCACCCCATCTCTCTTTGGAATGGGTGCATTCCACCTGCTCCCGCTCACCTTTGTGGTGTTGATGGGCTGTATGTGCATGTGTATGATGCATTGGTGCAGTATACAACTCTGTGCCCCATGATCACTAGTCTGTCACATTTTTATACACTAACCAGTAGATCTCTCCTTCTGTGTGCCCAGTTTACCTGTAGATTACATGCTTACTATGAAATGTTTTTCATTTATGTTTATTTATTGTTATTCTTTACTTGTGACATGTTGCTATCAAAAAATATACTGTTTTTGGATTTACTATCCCTTATGCTGTACTACGGAGGGTCCGGTTATGCTTTCCCATTTTTCTCCACTAGATGGTGCCATGTGAGGTCATCTCCCATCCTTATCTATGTCGATTGGATGGACCAATGGGGTAGGGCTTCACGACCAGAAGAGGGGAGTGGCAGTGGCGCGCGCTTGCCTCTCCCCATTAGGTCCCGGGGTACGAACGGGTGAGCGCTGCCCGTCCACCCGGGACAATAATTTCTGGTCGGCGGCATTCCGAACGGTATCGGACTGGTGGCCTCACTGCGCACGCGCGTTCCGCGCGTACGACGCGACGCACCCACGTCACGCCGGTGCGACGCTATCGTGCACTCTCCCGCCTCATCAGGAGAGTCATTTCCGGAACGCCGAGGGGACCACATCCGGTCGTTTTCTAGGCGACCAAAAGTGGTTATGGGTTAACAGGTGGAGACTTCTGATTGATCCATCAACCCAACCTGGGCTACTTATATTCCACCCCCTCACACTGCACATCACTTCCTCATCCACAGGAGCACACGCACACTGCTTTCACGCAACTGGGTAAGTCCTTGGGTTCTTTTATCCTATGCTGTTCCACTCATTTTATTTCACTATATATAGTTCTGGCGGCAGGAGTATAAGACTATCTCTTGTCTACTTGCAGACTTAAGACCACTCTGGCCCTATGGAAACATATTAATGTGAAGGGCTGTATTATAAAGGTCACCACTTCTAAGTCACTTTACCACTCATTATTTGAGTGTTTTCTTTTTGGCTCTATTGTCCAATGTGGACCCATTGGAAATTGGCTATAGGTATATATACATTATTTTACTTTTTGCACTACTGTGGTCACGTTGTGATATTCTGAAGCTGCTACACCACTTCACTTTCTTTCCTCATTCACTTTTTTCTTCAGTTACGTTCACTGTTTGTTCATTCTTGTAGTTTTGTTTGGCACGTGTTCGCAGCCACTTCACCTCCCTTTCCGTCCCTGCTTCTTTTCCCTCTTCAATTTTCCACTCTTCCCCCCTTTCCCACTTTCGCTGTACATGGTGTCTTGGTTTGGCGTTGGTCTTCTTTTTGGGGGTTTTTCTTTGGGCATTTGCTTACACCCTAACCGAGTGAAATATTCCACTCTGAAATGGCAGGATTCACTTGACATATGCGTATCCTAGACATGTGTATACTATTGACACTGCATGCGGGCATGTCCTATCTCTCTATACAGAGGTGATAGCTTTCTAAATAGGGCCCCTCTTCATATATACATATATATATATATATATATATATATACCCATGTCTTATATTTTTTCTTTTCCTGTAGGTTGCCCTCTCTCCTAATCCCGCTCACCCATACCCATACCTTCCTCCATTATTATGTTTTGGAGGTGGTAACAGTGATGTGATCCCTTGTAAGCTTTTTACCCCTTTGGATCCATTTTCCTTGCTCTTTCCCCCTTTGTCCGGGCAGAGCCAGCCACTTTTTCCATCTGCATAAGGTCGGCACATCTATGAAGATTATGGGAGAATGTACGGAACCCTGTCCGGTCCTTTGAAAGAGGATTTCCTTTGTGATCAATATAGGTATTTATTGTTACAATATGTATCGCTTGATTGTTAACTGTGTAATCTTACAATGTTTTGATATATACTCTGTCTACAACAGATTATTTTCAGTACAACACAGTGCATCATGTATTGTGATATATATTTATGCTTGTCTTTTTTCTATTCTTTCATAAATAGATAGTAACCTTCTGAAGAAGACCCCTGGGCGGGTTGAAACGCGTAAAGGGTTTTTACTATCTACACGCATATATCTCTTACTGTACTGATACTATGTTTCAAGCATCACAATTCTATGTATATGTGTATTTCTGTTCATACATGTAATACTATACATTTTTACCTATTTAGTGGAGCTCAGTCCTTGACTACTGCGTGACCTATTTTATCCTCTTTTTATTATTAATAAATATTTACAATATTAGTTTACTTTTCTACATGTCAATGTTATTTATACTACACAGGTTAAACTTTGCTGGCAAAAAGCCCTGTTCCGGGGACACCATTTTCTTTTCTTTTACTGTATATACAGTATCTCACAAAAGTGAGTACACCCCTCACATTTTTGTAAATAATTTATTATATATTTTCATGTCACAACACTGAAGAAATGACACTTTGCTACAATGCAAAGTAGTGAGTGTACAGCTTGTATAAAAGTGTATATTTACTGTCCCCTCAAAGTAACTCAACACATGGTAATTCATGTCTAAACTGCTGGCAACAAAAGTGAGTACACCCCTAAGTGAAAATGTCCAAATTGGGCCCAATTAGCCATTTTCCCTCCCCGGTGTCATGTGACTCCTTAGTAATACAAGGTCTCAGGTGTGAATGGGGAGCAGGTGTGTTAAATTTGGTGTTATCGCTCTCTCATATTGTTCACTGGAAGTTCAACATGGCACCTCATGGCAAAAAAAAAAAAATCTCTCTGAGGATCTGAAAAAAAGAATTGTTGCTCTACATAAATATGGCCTAGGCTATAGGAAGATTGCCAAGACCCTGAAACTGAGCTGCAGCACGGTAGCCAAGACAATACAGTGGTTTCACAGGACAGGTTCCACTCAGAACAGGCCTCACAATGGTTGACCAAAGAATTTGAGTTCACATGCTCAGCGTCATATCCAGAGGTTGTCTTTGGGAAACAGATGTATGAGTGCTGCCAGCATTGCTGCAGAGGTTGAAGGGGTGGGAGGGTCAGCCTGTCAGTGCTCAGACCCTACGTCGCACACTACATCAAATTGGTCTGCATGGCTGTCGTCCCAGAAGGAAGCCTCTTCTAAAGATGATGCACAAGAAAGCCTGAAAATAGTTTGCTGAAGACAAGCAGATTAAGAACTTATTTGGTTCAGATGGTGTCAAGCGTGTGTGGAGGCAACCAGGTGAGGAGTACAAAGACAAGTGTGTCTTGCCTACAGTCAAGCATGATGGTGGGAGTGTCATGATCTGGGGCTGCATGAAAGCTGCTGGCACTGGGGAGCTACAGTTCATTGAGGGACCATGAATGCCAACATGTATTGTGACATACTGAAGCAGAGCATGATCCCCTCCCTTCGTAGACTTGGCTGCAGGGCAGTATTCCAACATGATAACGACCCTGAACACACCTCGAAGAGGACCACTGTGTTGCTAAAGAAGCTGAGGGCAAAGGTGATGGACTGGCCAACCATATCTCCAGACTTAAACCCTATTGAGCATCTGTGGGGCATCCTCAAATGGAAGATGGAGGAGAGCAAGGTCTCTAACATCCACCAGCTCAATGACATCATCATGGAGGAGTGGAAGAGGACTCCAGTGGCAACCTGTGAAGCTCTGGACTGGTGAACTCCATGCCCAAGAGGGTTAAGGCAGTGCTGGAAAATAATGGTGGCCACACAAAATATTGACACTTTTGTGCCTAATTTGAACATTTTCACTTAGGGGTGTACTCACTTTTGTTGCCAGTGGTTTAGACATTAATGGCTGTGTGTTGAGTTATTTTGAGGGGACAGAGAATTTACACTGTTTTATACAAGCTGTACACTCACTACATTACATTCTAGCAAAGTGTAATTTCTTCACTGTTGTCACATAAAAAGATATAATAAAATATTTATAAAAATGTGAGGGGTGTACTCACTTTTGTGAGATACTGTAGTTCTAAAACGTTATTAAATGGAATGAAAAGTATTTTCATTGGTATATAAATATACAGTTAAAGAGGATTTGCTAATGATAATACTGTTAATAATGTGTTTAAAAACTTCAAAAAATTTGTTAAAGTGGACTTGAATTCAAAAAGGGAAGATTTTGTATTTTAAAGGGAACATCTAGAAACGTTCTTTATGCTTAAGCAATACTCTGAAGCATCTACTTCTTGTCTCAAGTTCCTACTAGTAGAACACTACCTATGTCTTGGCATGAATGTGCCTTGGGCCTCATGGCTGTATATCTGCAGTGTGGATCATCTAAGGTACTACTGCCTTGACTTGTGCATGACGGAAAATTTTGCTTTGTTTCGTGTTCATTTGTAAAATACATAATTTCGTTCTGTTATATTTGTTATGTTCCGTTAATTCGTTTTCTGATAATTTGTTCTTTCTGTGGGTCATTGATATGAGTTATAAGAAATTGATTTATCTTAATGTTTAATGGTTTTGTTTTTGGATATTTATTTTTGTATGGATATTCTTGATAACGATTCCTAATTTGGAAAGTTGTTTGATTTACTCTGTTTGATTTACTCCATGCCAGTAATCCAGCCCCCAACACAAAAGGAATCAATTTATGGACTAGAAAACTGTAACTCAGATCGATCAATTCCTTTCCAGTTGCTCAGTTGCTAACTAATAGAATGAAAACAAATTGATATGATTGAATTCAGATCATTCGTTATGCCATTACGAGATGACCTGCTGTTTCATTAGACCTTTAAGGAACCATGCCAAATGAATTTGTTATTTTCGTTATCATTCCTTTCGTATTAGTTGAAATTCATAATTTTTTTCTTCGGACGTTCAGATGCATCTGAATGTCCGAAAGATTCAAAATTCGGCCGAATTTTGATTAGTTAGGAAACAAATTGCACATGCCTACTACTGCCTGTGACTGCTAGTCTCAAGAGATTTTTAGTGAAATCTGGTAATGTCACTAATGTGCTGCTCAATGTTCTCCTTGCTGGAGAGAAAGCTGCAGTACAAGGTCTCTTTGTTTTTCTTTATTTTATTTTGTGAATCTGTACTTTCTGAACCTCTGCTGTTTCTTAAAAATTCCTCTGCCAGTCATGAATAGTGATGAGTGAACCTGCAACAGGTTCAATTTGTCTTGAGTTCAGTGAATCCTGTTGAAAATTTGAAGAACTTGAATTTAGCAGTGAATTCCATTGATGTTTATAGTGGCAATTCTGCTAACTCTGGTCATTGTCAAAAAAAGGCATGGAAAGTTCGGCCCTACATTTTAATAAATGCCATACACAGAGAGAGGGTCAATTTCATGTATCTTTAAAGTGGTTGTAAACCCTTACAAACCACTTTGACCTACAGGTAAGCCTAGATTAAGGCTTACCTGTAGGTCCAAGCAATATCTCCTAAACCTATACGGTTTAGGAGATATTTGCCTGAAGACAGGCACCGCTGTCTACGGCGCATGCGCCGTAGACAGCGGCGCGCAGGCGCACTGAACGCGGCAGTTCCAAAAATGGAGCTGCCGCATTTGTCGACTCCCGTGCGCATGCGCGGGAGTGACGTAATCGCGGCTTCGCCGAATGACAGCGGCGGAGCTGCGAGACGCCACAAGCAAGATGGATGCGGCGGACTACAGGGGACAGCGCGACTTCGCTGGCTCCTGTGTCAGGTAAGTGACACATAATGGGCTACTAATGCGATGCATAGTAGTCCATTATGCTTTACCTTTGCAGGGAAAAAAAGAGGAAGTAAACTCATCAGGGTTTACTTCCTCTTTAAGGACAGCATGGAAAAACACAAATTCTTTAAATTTTAGGTCTGGGGTATGTTAAAACTGTGTGTGGTGCTATGAAATAGTATGATTTTCACTGACAGCCTCAGTAGCAGCATACTCTGGCAACACATACTGTATATGACAGTGGACATTTCTTATCTTAGCTTAAGTTAGGAAAGCTTTTTTTCAGGTATTTAGCAGTGACGTCTATTCAACAAAATAAAGCCAACAGCTCGGCATTGTCCATATCATATCAATCATCAATTTTAGCAGTAACATATGCTTTTCCCTTAATCGGTTATAAGGCTGTTTTAGCATGTAGATAGAACTTGGCTGGTGGTTTGCTGTAGCTGTCCCTGTTATTGTTAATGCTAAACTTACTGCCACTGGACTTTTTCTAAGAATAAAAAGATGGCTATGATAATGCAATGCAAAAATTGGCCAGTGGTAGGACATTTTGAATAAGGGAGGTTTGGCTAAAATGTACTAGAGACACAAAGCAGAGACAGGTGTTTTCCTTTGACCACATTATTATTATGAATATCAGATCAAAGAGGATATAGCTAAACTGTGTAAAATTGGCCAACACCAAGCCATTTAAATGATTTAGCAAGCATTAACCACCTCAATACAGTGCAGTTACACCCCCTTCCTGACCAGACCAATTTTCAGTTTTCAGTGCTCTCACAGTTTGAATGACAATTACTCAGTCATGCAACATTGTACCCATATGAAACTTGCGTCCTTTTTTCCACACAAATAGAGCTTTCTTTTAGTGGTATTTAATCACTAGTGGGTTTTTAATTTTTTGTGTTATAAATAAAATAAAACGTAAATTTTGTGAAAAAAAATCCCTTTTTATTTTGTTTCTGTCATAAATTTTTGTTAATTAGTAATTTTTCTTCATACATTTTGGCCAAAATTTATACTGCTACATATCTTAGTAAAAATAACCCACATTAGTGTATATTATTTGGTCTTTGTGAAAGTTATAGAGTCTACAAACTATGGTGCCAATCGCTGAAAATTTATCACATCTGATCAGGCCTTCAGTACATCAGGTGTATCTCATTTCTTGACACACTAACAAGTCAGGAAAGTACAAATACCCCCCAAATGACCCCTTTTTACAAAGTAGACATTCCAAGGTATTAAGTAAGTAGCATGGTGAGTTTTTTTAAATTGTCATTTTTTCCCATAATTCTTTGCAAAATGAAGATTTTTTTTATTATTATTTTTTTTTACAAAATTGTCATATTATCAGGTTATTTCTCACACAAAGCATATGCATACAACAAATTACACCCCAAAATACATTCTGCTACTCTTCCAGAGTACGGCGATACCACATGTGTGAGACTTTTACACAGCCTGGCTACATACAGAGCACCAACATTGATGCAGTACCTTCAGACGTTCTACGAGCAAAAATGACGCATCTCATTTCTCAACCACCTATTACACTTTTGAAGGCCCTGGAGTACCAGGACAATGGAATTGCCCATAAAACGACCCCATTTTGGAAAGCAAACACCCCAACGTATAATCTGTGAGGCATAATGAGTCTTTTGAACGGTTCATTTTTTTCCAGAAGTTTTTGGAATAAGTGGAAAAAAATTAAAACGCATTTTTTTTACACAAAATTGTCAATTTATAAGATATTTCTAACACATAGCATGTATATAACAAAAATTACAACCCAAAACACATTCTGCTACTTCTCCCGAGTATGGCGATACCACATGTGTAGGACTTTTACACAGCCTGGCCACATAGAGAGGTCGAACATTGAAGTAGTACGTTCAGGCGTTCTAGGAGCATAAATGACACATCTCATTTCATTCCTACCCATCACACTTTTGAAGGTCCTGGAGCACCAGGACAGTGAAATTACCCACAAAATGACCCCATTTTGGAAAGCAAACACCCCAACGTATATTCTATGAGACATGGGCTGCAAATAGGTACTCGGGTACTCTGATGGGCTGGAGATAGGTACTCTGGTACTCTGATGGCCTGGTGACAGGTACTCGGGTACTCTGATGGCCTGGTGACAGGTACTCGGGTACTCTGATGGCCTGGTGACAGGTACTCGGGTACTCTGATGGCCTGGTGACAGGTACTCTGATGGCTTGGTGACTGGTATTTGGGTACTCTGAAGGGCGGTGACAGGTACTCATATGGACTGTGACAGGTACTCGGGTACTGAGATGAACTGTGACAGGTACTCAGGTACTCAAATGAACTGTGACAGGTACTCAGGTACTCAGATGAACTGTGACAGGTACTCGGGTACTCAGATGAACTGTGACAGGTACTCGGGTACTCAGATGAACTGTGACAGGTACTCGGGTACTGAGATGAACTGTGACAGGTACTCAGGTACTCAGATGAACTGTGACAGGTACTCGGGTACTCTGATGGGCTGTGACAGCTACTCGGGTACTTTGATGGACCGTGACAGGTACTCGGGTACCCTGATGTGCCGTGACAGGTACTCGGGTACCCTGATGGGCCGTGACAGGTACTCGGGTACCCTGATGGGCCGTGACAGGTACTCGGGTACTCTGATGGGCCGTGACAGGTACTCGGGTACTCTGATGTGCCGTGACAGGTACTCGGGTACTCTGATGTGCCGTGACATGTACTCGGGTACTCTGATGGGCTGGGACAGGTACTCGGGTACTCTGATGGGCTGGGACAGGTACTCGGGTACTCTGATGGACTGGGACAGGTACTCGGGTACTCTGATTGGCTGTGACAGGTACTCGGGTAGTCTGATGGACTGTGACAGGTACTCGGGTACTCAGATGGACTGAGACAGGTACTCGGGTACTCTGATTGGCTGTGACAGGTACTCAAATACTCTGATGGACTGTGACAGGTACTCTGATGGACTGTGATTAACAGGTACTATGAGGGGTGGTGACAGGTCCTCTTTATTGGGGGGGGGGGGAATCAGTGTGATTGGTGTACACTAGGCAGTAACGAGATGTTACCGCAATCTCCTACTCACACACGATCGGTGTGTGAGGAGGAGAACAACCCGGTAACATCTCGTTACCGCGGTTTGTTTACATTTTAGTGATCGGCTGTGAAAGGATCACAGCCCATCACGTGGGTAAACAGCTGGCCAATGGCTGTTTACCAGCGTCGGTGACGAGCAGTGTTCCCGGGGAACACGCTGCCAACGACGTGCACGCGCAGCGCGCTCGCGATCGCGCGCATGCGCCGTGCACAGCCGGGGTGTGACCATCTGTGATCGGCCGTGACTTCATCACGGCCGATCACGTGGTAAACAGCCATAACCAATGGCTGTTCACCCACTTTGGTGGCGAGCGGTGTCTCCGTGACACGCCGCCACTGAAGAAACAGGGATGCACATGGGACAAAGTTGTAGGGAAGGGTTTACAACCACTTTAAAGAGACAGCAGATGATAGAGCAGTGTAAAAATTGTCTAGGGCAGGTTTAATGAACAAGGCTGCAGTGTACTTTAGAGTAGACATGTGCAGAGTAAAATATTTCGTTTCGGAATTTCGTTTTCGTCTGAAAACTTAATTTATTTAGTTACTCCCGAAATTCGTTTTTACTTATTTCGTTTTTCTTTCAAAAATTGCATTCGTCCGAAAATCCACATGAATTACGGTCGAATCTGTCTTTGAAGGCTTATGGTGTCTGTCGAATGTATAAAGAAGATTCGACGGAGCTAGTATATAGCATACTTTAGAACCCTATTAAAGTCTATGGGACTCCAACGTTCAAAATCAAAACCAAAAAGTGCTAATTTTAAAGGCTAATTTGCAAGTTACTGTCCTAAAAAGTGTTTGGGGACCCGGGTCCTGCCCCAGGGGACATGTATCAATGCAAAAAAAAAGTTTTAAAACGGCCGTTTTTTTGGGAGCAGTGATTTTAATAATGATTAAAGTGAACCAATAAAAGTGTAATATTCCTTTAAATTTCGTAGGGGGGGGGTTGTCTATAGTATGCCTGTGAAGGGGCTCATATTTCCCGTGCTTAGAACTGTCCCTGCACAAAGTGTCATTTATGCAGGAAAAAAAGTCCTTTAAAATCACTCGCAGCTATTATGAATTGTCGGCTCCCGTAATACAGAGAACACTCATTGAAAGTCATTGATAAAAAAAAAAAAAAAAAAAAAAAGCGTGGGGGTCCCCCAAATTCAATTACCAGGCCCTTCAGGTCTGGTATGGATATTAAGGGGAACCCTGCCTCAAATTTAAGAAAAAATTTGACGTGGGGTTCCCCCTAAATATCCATAACCAGACCCTTCAGGTCTGGTATGGATATTAAGGGGAACCCCGCGTCAAATAAAAAAAAAAATTGACGTGGGGTTCCCCCTAAAAATCCATGCCAGACCCTTTATCCGAGTACGCAACCTGGCAGGCCGCAGGAAAAGAGGGGGGGACGAGAGAGCGGCCCCCCCTCCCTCCTGAACCGTACCAGGCCACATGCCCTCAACATTGGGAGGATGCTTTGGGGGTCTGTGACCCCTCAAAGCACCTTGTCCCCATGTTGATGAGGACAAGGGCCTCATCCCCACAACCCTGGCCGGTGGTTGTGGAGGTCTGCGGGCGGGGGCCTTATCAGAATCTGGAAGCCCCCTTTAACAAGGGGACCCCCAGATCCCGCCCCCCCCCCCTGTTTGAAATGGTAAGGGGGTACAAAAGTACCCCTACCATTTCACAAAGAAAGTGTAAAAAATGGTTAAATAAAACAAACACACTTTTGAAAAATTCCTTTATTAAAAATAAAAAAATAAAAAAAAGATTCCAGCGGCGGTAATCCACTCTTGCTATCCAGCGACGGACGGTCATCTCTCCAGCGATGTCTCATCTCATCCAGCGCAGTGATCCATCCTTCTTCTGTCTCCGTGGAGGAGACACTGCAAGGATTCCGGCGGCTGCCGTTTCTTATATACGGAGGGCGGGGCCACCCGTCACCTGACCCCGCCCCCCTCTGACGCGAGGGGAAACCCGGGGGTTCCCCGTGATGTATGGGTGACCCCGCCCCCCTCTGATGTAACGGAAACCTGCCTGTGTTACATCAGAGGGGTGCGGGGTCACCCATACGTCACAGGGAACCCCGGGTTTCCCCCTGCGTCAGAGGGGGGCGGGGTCAGGTGACGGGTGGCCCCGCCCTCCGTATATAAGAAACGTCAGCCGCCGGAATGCCTGCAGTGTCTCCTACATGGAGACAGAAGAAGGATGGATTCGCTGCGCTGGATGAGATGAGCCATCGCTGGAGAGATGACCGTCCATCGCTGGATAGCAAGAGTGGATTACCGCCGCTGGAATCTTTTTTTTATTTTTTTATTTTTAATAAAGGAATTTTTCAAAAGTGTGTTTGTTTTATTTAACCATTTTTTACATTTTCTTTGTGAAATGGTAGGGGTACTTTTGTACCCCCTTACCATTTCAAACAGGGGGGGGCCGGGATCTGGGGATCCCCTTGTTAAAGGGGGCTTCCAGATTCTGATAAGCCCCCCGCCCGCAGACCTCCACAACCACCGGCCAGGGTTGTGGGGATGAGGCCCTTGTCCTCATCAACATGGGGACAAGGTGCTTTGAGGGGTCACAGACCCCCAAAGCATCCCCCCAATGTTGAGGGCATGTGGCCTGGTACGGTTCAGGAGGGAGGGGGGCCGCTCTCTCGTCCCCCCCTCTTTTCCTGCGGCCTGCCAGGTTGTGTGCTCGGATAAAGGGTCTGGTATGGATTTTTAGGGGGAACCCCACGTCAATTTTTTTTTTAATTTGACGCGGGGTTCCCCTTAATATCCATACCAGACCTGAAGGG
Organism: Lithobates pipiens; assembly: GCF_037356315.1. Taxonomy (NCBI): domain Eukaryota; kingdom Metazoa; phylum Chordata; class Amphibia; order Anura; family Ranidae; genus Lithobates; species Lithobates pipiens. Next base: position 159,223,929 of record NW_027507790.1, read on the forward strand.
TCTGGTTATGGATATTTAGGGGGAACCCCATGTCAAATTTTTTCTTAAATTTGAGGCAGGGTTCCCCTTAATATCCATACCAGACCTGAAGGGCCTGGTAATTGAATTTGGGGGACCCCCACGCTTTTTTATTTATTTAATTATTTATTTTTTTATCAATGACTTTCAATGAGTGTTCTCTGTATTATGGGAGCCGACAATTCATAATAGCTGCGAGTGATTTTAAAGGACTTTTTTTCCTGCATAAATGACACTTTGTGCAGGGACAGTTCTAAGCACGGGAAACATGAGCCCCTTCACAGGCATACTATAGACAACCCCCCCCTACGAAATTTAAAGGAATATTACACTTTTATTGTTTCACTTTAATCATTATTAAAATCACTGCTCCCGAAAAAACGGCCGTTTTAAAACTTTTTTTTTGCATTGATACATGTCCCCTGGGGCAGGACCCGGGTCCCCAAACACTTTTTAGGACAGTAACTTGCAGAATCTTTTCTCTCTGTCGAATATTTTCTCTATATAATCTTGGACTAATAGAGGTAAGGTTAGGCACATTCGACCACAGGTTCTATAGACAGATTGTTGTCAGAGTCATGTCGAATCTCCTATTCTATATCGAACTGTTGTAACAATGAAAACGAAAATAAAGCATTTATTTATGTCGGATCTTTCATTTTTCGGATTTTGTGCTTTCGTTATCGTTTGTCAAAACGAAAACGAAAATAGCTGAAATTCGTACGAAAATGCATTCGGACGAAAACGAATGCACATGTCTACTTTAGAGAAACGCTGCACAGGTAGGTGTAATCCTACAAGAATTAAGACACTGATGATGACAAAGCAGGGAAAATTTGGCACAGGAAAGTATTAATCAGAGGAAGAGGCCTAAACAGTATATGCCCAACTATTTTTACTAAAGGGATAAATGGGTGTGGCAAATATGTGTAAGAGAGTGGGAAGTAGTTTAGATGACATTGTTCTTGCACTTTTTTTCAAACAATACAGCAATGTGCTGCAACAAAAAGTGAATGGTGTGCTTTGAGGACAAACTTAAAAAAAAGGCCTATAAAAACAAAATAAAACCAATTTTCCTAGAAAAAGAAAGAAAACCACAAATATTCCCTCCCTCTGGAATAAAAGACTAATGCGCTGTACACACGGCCGGACATTCCGATGACAAAATCCGTCTGATTTTTTCCGACGGATTTTGACCCAAACTAGTCTTGCATACACACAGTCACACAAAGTTGTCGGAAAAGCCGATCATTCAGAACGAGGTGACGTACAACATGTATGACGGGACTATAAAGAGGCCAGTAGCCAATAGCTTTCGTCTCGTAATTTATTCTGAGCATGTGTAGCACTTTGTGCGCCGGAATTGTCTACACATGATCGGAATTTAAACAATCGCATTTTGTTGTCGGAAAATTTTAGATCCAGATCTCAAACTTTGTGTGTCAGAAATTCTGAAGGAAAAAGTTTGATGGAGCCCACACACGATCAGAATTTCCGACAACACAGTCCGATCGCAAATTTTCTGTCGGAAAGTCCGGCCGTGTGTACAGGGCATTAGAAAACAGCACCAAATATTAGGAGAAAAAAAAAAAAGAAAGTGTGCATATGCCCAAAGAATTAGCAATCAAATGTGCTGCTCACACGGATAGCGCTAATAAGGAATTTTTGGTTAAAGCCTAACTCTAGATTTGATTGAACTTTAAATAGTCAATTTGGACCAAGCTGAGCAAAGCCCTCCATGCAGAGATAGGACATGGTAAATAATGGGTAAAATATTAGATGCAGAGATTCTGTGGGTACTACTGGTGAATATTCCTTTGACCTCTGATTGACTTTTTTGGGCACAGTTTCAATACTTCAGGTCCTCTTTATTGCATATATGTGTATTTATGTACCTTATTTCATTCATTTTATGTAAAACATGTTTTTGGAATGACAAGAAAATCCATGTCCATTAGAATGGCTGTAATAGCTCATTACTTACCTCTGTCTCAACTTTTTGCTTTGTAGTGCTACACCTGGTTTTGCTTTACTGATTCTTCTGACAGGGCCAGTGCAAGGATTTTTGTCTACTTAGGTGAAGGTCTCTTCATTTGAAGATGGCGGAAGGGAGGTAAGTTTTTAAAGAATATGTGCAGCATGGGGGGGGCACAAGAAGTTACTCTATGTGCTAGCGGGTGCTTTGGGAGGGGAGAGAAGGAGGGTTGGACATAAGATCTAACCCCCTTAGCGCAAGTCCTCTCCACTCCCAAAGTGACCCCTAGCACATACAGTATCCTCTTATCCCCCTACCCAACCCCCCAAATCACTGCAAGTATTCTTTTTTTCTTTGTAAACTTGCCCCCCTTCCCTGTGTCCCCTCCACTGCAAGTCTCATGTATATTGCAATCAGTACAGACCTCAGATCAGCGCAGGACATGGAGAGCGGTGTCTATCCTCCCCCTCCTTCTGTCTATCTATACTGTATAGAGAACAGCAGAGCTGAGAAGAAGGAAGAGCCTCAGTCCTCTCTGCACTGTGTGTTTACTGTACCATGAAATAGATACCAGCTTCCATGTGGGACTCGAGACACCCTCACAAGCTGTGAGGAAGGTGTCACTGGTGCCCACACCAGCATGCCCCTGCCAGGCACTGTTCTATCACTGGGCTCTGAGGTTTTGATGCTGGGTTCAGTTCCCCGGGATTGGATTCTACTGCCCTCCTCTCCTGGTGCTTAAGCAGCCTATTACTTACGCTGGACCTGGGTCTATGGCTCTACTGACACATTAAACAATATGCTGCCTATACGACTAAAATCTTATCTCAGCAAATGACCAACATAGAGGTTGTGTAACTGGAATAAAATGGAGAGCTTTCTCAACTGTCTACATTACAGATCTTTAAATTTAATACAATAAGAAAAATATAGAAACGTAAAAGCCATTAAAAATGGCTTTAAGGTAAATACTGCAATAGCAAGTCAAAATGTGTATTCACTTAAAATACACTACACATTTTCTTTATAAATTCAGCAAGTCTACTACAATGAATTGGATTAGAAAAAATGTAGTGCTAAGGAATGAAAAACAAAAAGCAATAACAGTGTACCAAATAATATAGGCAAATGGTGCAAACATATGATAAGAATCAATCTAAAATTAAATAAATATAAGAAAATACATATATATAATATGTAAAAACACAAGTGGAAAGTCCCGAGGTGGAAAGATCCTAAGGTAAACTTATATAGAGTCCACCACAAAAAATGTATTGCTCAGAAGTGGGGTACAACGGCTTTGGCAGGCATGTAGCTTACCAGGGTTAATGTGTCCTCCACCCAGAATAAGGGGTATGTACTCTTACCGGAGGTAGTGGACTTGAGTGTCAGCGACAACTAGTCAGTCATGTGAGAATGGCCCAATCGGCAGACTTCTAAAAATGATCCAGGGAATCCAGCGAACTCCAAGAACAGATCCAGAAAATTGTGCATGTGAACGTGAGGCTGGAACTCAGATGTTAAGCATGCAGGTTGGAAAGCCAAAAACTCTTATCCAAGGGGATATAGAAAGAAAAAATTCCTCCATATGGTGCGGGTGAAAAAGGTGGATTTTATTGAAAAAAATCAACATTCATCCATAAAAGTAAAACTGTGATTAAAAAATAAAAGCAATGTGGGGAGCTGAAAAGCCAAGCCCTATTTTTTGTAGGTCAAAAAGGTGGGTTTTATTGAAAAAAAACATTCATCTATAAAAGTAAAACTGTTATCACAGAATAAAAGCAATGTGAGGAGCTGAAAAGCCAATCCAGACACATTTCATCCCAATGGACTTCAACCAGGGCATACATTGGCTCCCCCACATTGCAGATAATTTATAAATTACACATGAGTTAAGCAACCAATCAGCAAAACATGGTATGCGGCATCAACCCGGAAAAGGTGTGGCCAGCATGAATACCACACCCAAAATCCCGAAAACCAGTGATTGGAGCAAAGCCAATGACATGACGGCATGAGTTCCAAGCCTCAGTCTGGGAGACAATAAACAGAGCAGACCTGATCCCACGACACCAAGGATGACGTCATGGAGGCGTGACTGCACCTGAGGTGTCAACCTGGAAATGACACAGCCAACGTGAGGCAAACACCTCACTTGAAAAGCCCACGCAGCAGGTGACGCCGGTCATGTGACTCACAACAGCTAATCGAAACCTCGCTGGGATCAGAGACGTAATCTCCTCAGCACTGGGTCACATGTGCTATAGGAATGTGACTCAGCGTGAGGCGTCAACCCGGAAGGGAAACACCACAGGGCAGATGTCTCATTCAACAACCAATGGGTCGCATAACGCTGGTCATGCAATCCATGGCAATCTAACCAAGCCTCATTGCGGCCAAGAGCAAACCCAGATGACAAAAATGGTGACCAAATGTGCCCCAAGCCCCAAAAGCAAGAATAACAAAACTCATTTAAGGAGCAGGACTAAAACAAACTCCCAGATCATAATATGAAACATATAGTGTCATACACAGTAATATAAAATACCTCCTATTATAAACTAGTGGACTAACCACATATAGTAGAATATAATCGAGATTGAAAATGAATAAAAATAAAGCATAAAGGTCTAGGCTTGATTAATGAAAGAAATTATGTCCTATTCAATGTTCATACCGAATGGCAAAAAAGACTTAAGCTCGTGTATCCAGTATGTTTCGAGGCTAGAGACAGAACGCGGAGACACAATAACTCCAATGTGTTACGAACTTATCAATGATTTGAAATTGTGTTCCTGCAGGATGTTTGTTGTGATATTTTAAATAATGGCAGGGGACGCTGTGATTAATCCGTCCCTTCTTGATACTGGCCAAATGTTCGATGACCCTCACCGAGAATGTCCTAATAGTATGTCCCATGTATTGTTTCTTACAAGGACAAGCCAGTAGATAGACAATAAATCTCGTGGCACAAGTGGTAAAATGTTTCATTAGGTAAGTACGTTGCATGGTGGATGAAGTTTTACATCTCCAACAATTACTGCGCTACTGAGTTAGCGCAGTAATATTCCAAATTCACATAATGTATCAAAGGTGTGAATTAGGATTTTTAATTCACACATCTCATTGCGCTTAAATATTGGTGTTGGCAAAATTAAACATCACGGCACATGTGCAAATTAAAAACGATAAGCTCTAGGCACACGTAACTTTGAATAATGGTCTAATTTATGACATTTACATTAAAAAGTTGTTATTCCAAAAAACTCTGTAGCAAGAAACATGAGACTATATTAGCATGCATTAGAAACATATTAAATATTATTATCACATTTTTTAGCATACAAGGATTACAAGGAAAAGTTGAAGTACCGTAAATAAAAAGAAATCTTCAATTAAGAAAATGAAATGAAATGTTGACGTTTATGGATTAAAATTAAGAAAACATGCTTCATGTAAATTTAAATGCTTAATGTAAACTAAAGATCGGCATGGATTTCTTATCACAGGATCACATATAATTTATAAAAAAATCATGTTTTCAAAACCAGAACCCCATCCCTAATATGTCAAATACAAAGTCCATTTAACAAATACATAGCCCTTACCAGAGTATAAAAATATATAAAACAAATTCAACACACTAGAATAACAAAGTCATGAAGTATAACCAAATATGATCAGGTCTTCGATCATTGGGTGAAATAATTCTAAATCTTTTTAATAGCTGGGAATAATAAAAAAAAAAAAAAAACATATTTTGTACACATATAAGATTTAGCTCTACTTTATTACTAGTCTGTCGAGACATTGCTAAGCTAAGTAACACCCAGCACTGTGTCAAAACAAGATATAGCTGCCCTTACCATAATGTGCAAAAATGCATAGCATGCTTGCACATTATGGCAGACTTGTCTCTGAGCTTGACCTCCTGCAGCACTGATAGCTCCATGATTATAATTATGGCTCCATCTGCTGCCACTGCCATTTCTTTCCATCATAGTTACATAGTTAGTCAGGTTGAAAAAAGACACAAGTTCATCCAGTTCAACCTTAAAAACAATAAATAAATAAAATAAAAAATATTGTACAATCCAATATACCCAATGTTATGCCCACAGTTGATCCAGAGGAAGGCAAAAAAAAACCCAGCAGAGCATGCTCCAATTTGCTACAATAGGGGAAGAAAAAATCCTTCCTGATCCCCCAAGAGGCAATCAGATTTTCCCTGGATCAACTTTACCTATAAATGTTAGTACCCAGTTATATTATGTACATACAGGAAAGTATCCAGGCCTTTCTTAAAGCAATCTACTGAGCTGGCCAGAACCACCTCTGGCGGGAGTCTATTCCACATTTTCACAGCTCTTACTGTGAAGAAACCTTTCCATATTTGAAGAAGAAATCTCTTTTCCTCTAGGCGTAAAGAGTGCCTTCTTGTCCACTGTGTTGACCGTAAAGAGAATAACTCAACACCAAGTTCCCTATATGGACCCCTTATATATTTGAACATGTTGATCATATCCCCCCTAATTCTCCTCTTCTCAAGAGAGAATAAATTTAGTTCCTCTAATCTTTCCTCATAGCTGAGCTTCTCCATGCCTCTTATCAGTTTGGTGGCCCTTCTCTGCACTTTCTCCAGTTCCCGATATCCTTTTTGAGAACTGGTGCCCAAAACTGAACTGCATATTCCAGGTGAGGTCTTACTAATGATTTGAACAGGGGAAAAATGATATCTCTCTCTCTGGAGTCCATACCTCTCTTAATACAAGAAAGGACTTTTATTGCTTTGGAAACAGCAGCTTGGCATTGCATGCTATTATTGAGCTTTTGATCTACCAAAACCCCCAGATCCTTCTCCACCACGGATTCCCCCAGTTGTAATCCCCCTAGCATGCATGATTCATGCATATTCTTAGCCCCCATGTGCATAAATTCACATTTCTCAACATTAAAACTCATCTGCCACATAGTCGCCCAATTAGACAGAGCATTGAGGTTGGCTTGTAAATTGGAGACATCCTGTAAGGACGTTATTCCACTGCATAGCTTGGTGTTTCCTGCAAAGACAGAAATGTTACTTTTGATCCCAGACCCAATATCATTTATAAAGATATTAAAAAGTAAGGGTCCCAGCACTGAACCTTGGGGTACACCACTGATAACCTTAGACCATTCAGAGTAAGAATCATTAACCACTACTCTCTGAATTCTGTCTTTTAGCCAGTTTTCTATCCATTTACAAACTGATATTTCCAGGCCTGTAGACTTTACCTTACACATGAGCAGCGTGTGGGGAACAATCCAAGTATACCACGTCCACAGCCACGCCTCTGTCCAAGGTTTTACTTACCTCTATATAAAAAGAAATCAGGTTTGTTTGACAACTTCTGTCTTTCGTGAATCTATGCTGTCCGTTGCTTAAAATGTTTTATTCCAGCAAGAACTCATCTATGTGGTCTTTTATTAAACGCTCCAGTATCTTCCTGACTATACAAGTTAAACTAACAGGTCTATAGTTACTTGGTAAAGACTTTGATCCTTTTTATGTCTTTAGATTTCATCGACTTCCCTCTCCGACCATTGGATGCCCGTTGAGGTTGTAACTCCTTCATGCACATACTGAAAATACGTCATCCTGGCACTGGATTTCATTCTGGCCATTTTACAGATATTAGTACCAGGCCAAAGGTATGCTGAAGGCATTTTTCAAGAACAAAACAAAATTCTAGACATGAGAAAGCGTTATATTGTTGAAGAGGCATGCAAACTCTCTTCTGCCTAAAAGCTCAATCTCCTAGCAATTATTTTAAGGTTCAGTGCACTGCTCTCACTGGATTGGCCATTTGCTATTGCCAAGGCATAAGCCGGGTACACACCAACTGGGTGTGCAACCCAGTTAGGTGGGTTTGCACACCTAACTATAAAAACTGACACCTCCATCATGCAAGGTTAGTCCAGCGATCTCCCCCACTGAGCTGTTGTGTTCTGACCGGGGGATGTCCTCCCCCCACCAAAACACTTCGATCAGCGCTCCCTACCATTGGCTGAGAGTGCTGATCAGGAGTCGGTCGGATGCTGGTTTAATGTTTGACAGACCAGCATTCACATGGGCAGAATGTTGGCTGTTTTTTTCAACTGGCATTTGTCTCCCAGCATTCTGCCTGTTTGTACGGGGCTATTGCCTAGAAGTCTGGACAATCGTGCATCACGTAAGAAAGTAAAACTATGTCACATATAGTGATGGACGAACTTCCGACGGGACGTTTCGCGAACGCGAAACGCGAACGGACACAAACGTTCGCGAAAACGACCGTTCGCCGCGGGCTCCATTGACTTCAATGGGAGGCGAATTTCGCAAACCTTTAGGTCGAATTTGCGGCCACGGGGTAATTATTAGGGGGTAGCACGTAGTCCCACCACCTGGACAATAGCATAATACATGTATGAGGTGAATTTGGGATCGATAACTACAAGCATTTTTTTTTTATTTGGGAAATTGTTCTGACAATTCAGGACTATGGAGCTAATGAAGGCAATGGAGGAGAGGGAAGGTCAGGGACCAGGGTAGGCAAACAAGAGGGTGCAGGAGATACAGAGCACTGACAGCAGCACCGTAATACAGAGCACTGACATCAGCACCGTGACATACAGCGCTGACAGCAGCTCCGTGACATACAGCGCTGACAGCAGCTCCGTGACATACAGCGCTGACAGCAGCTCCGTGACATACAGCGCTGACAGCAGCTCCGTGACATACAGCGCTGACAGCAGCTCCGTGACATACAGCGCTGACAGCAGCACCGTGACATACAGCGCTGACAGCAGCTCCGTGACATACAGCGCTGACAGCAGCTCCGTGACATACAGCGCTGACAGCAGCTCCGTGACATACAGCACTGACAGCAGCTCCGTGACATACAGCGCTGACAGCAGCTCCGTGACATACAGCGCTGACAGCAGCACCGTGACATACAGCGCTGACAGCAGCTCCGTGACATACAGCGCTGACAGCAGCTCCGTGACATACAGCGCTGACAGCAGCTCCGTGACATACAGCGCTGACAGCAGCTCCGTGACATACAGCGCTGACAGCAGCTCCGTGACATACAGCGCTGACAGCAGCACCGTGACATACAGCGCTGACAGCAGCTCCGTGACATACAGCGCTGACAGCAGCTCCGTGACATACAGCGCTGACAGCAGCTCCGTGACATACAGCACTGACAGCAGCTCCGTGACATACAGCGCTGACAGCAGCTCCGTGACATACAGCGCTGACAGCAGCACCGTGACATACAGCGCTGACAGCAGCTCCGTGACATACAGCGCTGACAGCAGCTCCGTGACATACAGCGCTGACAGCAGCTCCGTGACATACAGCGCTGACAGCAGCTCCGTGACATACAGCGCTGACAGCAGCTCCGTGACATACAGCGCTGACAGCAGCTCCGTGACATACAGCGCTGACAGCAGCTCCGTGACATACAGCGCTGACAGCAGCTCCGTGACATACAGCACTGACAGCAGCTCCGTGACATACAGCGCTGACAGCAGCTCCGTGACATACAGCGCTGACAGCAGCACCGTGACATACAGCGCTGACAGCAGCTCCGTGACATACAGCGCTGACAGCAGCTCCGTGACATACAGCGCTGACAGCAGCTCCGTGACATACAGCGCTGACAGCAGCTCCGTGACATACAGCGCTGACAGCAGCTCCGTGACATACAGCGCTGACAGCAGCTCCGTGACATACAGCGCTGACATCAGCACCGTGACATACAGCGCTGACAGCAGCTCCGTGACATACAGCGCTGACAGCAGCTCCGTGACATACAGCGCTGACAGCAGCTCCGTGACATACAGCGCTGACAGCAGCTCCGTGACATACAGCGCTGACAGCAGCTCCGTGACATACAGCGCTGACAGCAGCACCGTGACATACAGCGCTGACAGCAGCTCCGTGACATACAGCGCTGACAGCAGCTCCGTGACATACAGCGCTGACAGCAGCTCCGTGACATACAGCACTGACAGCAGCTCCGTGACATACAGCGCTGACAGCAGCTCCGTGACATACAGCGCTGACAGCAGCACCGTGACATACAGCGCTGACAGCAGCTCCGTGACATACAGCGCTGACAGCAGCTCCGTGACATACAGCGCTGACAGCAGCTCCGTGACATACAGCGCTGACAGCAGCTCCGTGACATACAGCGCTGACAGCAGCTCCGTGACATACAGCGCTGACAGCAGCTCCGTGACATACAGCGCTGACAGCAGCTCCGTGACATACAGCGCTGACAGCAGCTCCGTGACATACAGCGCTGACAGCAGCTCCGTGACATACAGCGCTGACAGCAGCTCCGTGACATACAGCGCTGACAGCAGCACCGTAAGCAGCCCCAGGAGGAAGTCAGCACAGCACAGGGATGGTGTGATCCCCTCATAATAAGAACCCCCAGGAGGAAGTCAGCACAGCACAGGGATGGTGGGAGCCCCTCATAATAAGAACACCCAGGAGGAAGTCAGCACAGCACAGGGATGGTGGGAACCCCTCATAATAAGCAGCCCCAGTAGAAATATGACACCGCTCAACCTCTTCAAAGAGGAGGGTAGGGGCATATAGTACGGTGTGCTTTTTTGGGTCAGGGAAGTGAGCCAAATGAATTAAGAAGGTCTGTGTGCTTGATTCCAAAAATTGTTTATAGACATATACATGGTCTACTGATCACATGTGTTGAATTCCTCCGAGATCCATGCCTCATTCATTTTTAGAAATGTGAGGTAGTTAACACTGTGGTGAGCTAGGCGAGTACGCTTATCGGTCACAATCCCCCCTGCTGCGCTGAACGTCCTTTCGGACAGGACACTGGATGAGGGGCAAGCCAACAGTTCGATTGCAAATTGGGCAAGCTCTGGCCAGAGGTCAAGCCTGCCCACCCAGTAGTCTAGGGGTTCATCACTCCTCAGAGCGTCCACATCGGCCGTTAACCCAATGTAGTCGGACACCTGACGGTCTAGGCGTTCCCTGATGCTGGATCCGGATGACACCTGTCGATGGGTCGGCTGAAAGAATGACCTCATATCCGAAGTCACCAACACATCTTCAAACCGGCCTCTTCTTGCAGGCGCTGTTGGATTGGTACCCGCAAATCCTTCTCTGGGAGTGGGAATTGCTCCTCTGCCAGCGCACGCAAAAGCAGAATGCAGCATTTCTCGAAGCAAGGCCTGGAAGTGCTGCATTCTGACAGCCCTCTGCGACGGCGGTAACATTTCCGCCATTTTGTGTTTGTACCGGGGGTCTAAGTACGTTGCCACCCAGTACTGGTCCTTGACCCTCATGCTTTTTATACGGGGGTCCCTATTAAAACACTGGAGCATGAAGGCCCCCATTTGCACTAAAGTGGAAGCGGTGTGGTGGCCTGGCTCCTGCTCATCATCCAGGATAATGTCGTCCTCTTCATTCTCCTCTCCCCATCCTCGCACAACAGGGATCCCAGAAAGGTTTAAAGCATGCTCTTCTTGCTCCTGCTCATCCGCCCCGGCACCATCCTCCTCTGACTCCTCATCAGACTCCTGTTGTTGACTTGTCTCAGATAGAGTAGCCCCCCCTGGGAATTCATCCAGCATTGCGACTTCCTCATCTTCCCGCTCCTGCTCCTCCACAGCCTGATCAATGACACGACGCAATGCACGCTCCAGAAAGAAGGCATAAGGTACCATGTCACTGATGGCGCCATGGCTGCGACTGACCAGTTTGGTGATCTCCTCAAATGGCCGCAGAAGTCTGCATGTGTCGCGCATGAGCAGCCACTGGCGCGGTGAAAAAAAACCCAGCTCCCCAGAACCGTTTCTTTCGCAGAGTTCATACAGGTAGACGTTAACTGCACGTTTCTGCTGGAGCAGCCTATCAAGCATATAGAAGGTTGAGTTCCATCGCGTCGGGCAATCGCAAATAAGACGTCTGACCGGCAGATGGTGTCGCCGCTGAATGTCAGCAAGGCGAGCCATGGCCGTGTAAGATCTTCTGAAATGGGCCGAGATTTTCCTTGCCTGCCGCAAGATGTCCTGGACCCCAGGGTATTTGACAAGGAATCGCTGCACGACCAAGTTTAAGACGTGTGCCATGCACGGCACGTGCGTGATTTTGCCCTGTTTCAATGCGCTAAGCAGATTGGCACCGTTGTCACACACCACTTTACCAACTGTCAAATTGAGCGGTGTTAGCCACTCATCTGCCTGTGAACGCAAAGCTGAAAGGAGTGCCGGGCCAGTGTGGCTCTTTGCTTCCAGGCACAACAGACGCAGCACGGCATGGCAACGTCTCACCTGGCATGTGGAATAGGTTCTGGGGAGCTTGGGCGGTGCAGTGGAAGAGACGCTAGCAGCGGAAAAGGAGGAGGCAGCTGAGGAGGAGAGGGAGGAGGATGGAGTAGGAGGAGGAGAAGAAGAGTCAGGCCTGCATGCAATCCGTGGCGGTAAAACCAAATCTACACGGGTGCCACGGGTTACATGCTTGACGGCCGTCAGAAGGTTCACCCAGTGGGCAGTAAAACTGATATACCTTCCCTGCCCGTGTTTGCTAGACCACGTGTCTGTGGTCAGATGTATCTTGGCACCGACACTGTGTGCCAGAGATACATTCACTTGCCGCTGAACATGGCCATATAGCTCTGGGATGCCCTTCTCTGAGAAATACTTCCTTCCTGGGACCTTCCATTGTGGTGTTCCAATGGCCACAAATTTGCGAAAGGCCTCCGAGTCCACCAGTTTATATGGCAGTAGTTGGCGGGCTATGAGTTCTGACAAGCCAGCCGCCAACCGTTGGGCAAGAGGGTTATCCGGCGTCATCATTTTTTTACGCTCAAACATTAGGCCCACGGAAGCCTGCCTTTTTGCAGAAAAATGTGAGCTTGGCGTGATGGAAGGTGGAGTGGAGGACAATTGTGAGGAGAGAGGAGAAGGAGAAGTAGAAGACGAGGCTGGACGGTGAGAGCCTGCAGTGTGGCTTTGTGTGTTCCGTTGCTCCCACTGGGCTCGGTGATGGCTGCTCATGTGCCTTCTTAAGGCGGTCGTCCCTAGGTGAGTATTGGGCTTACCGCGACTAACGCGTTGACTGCAAAGATTGCAGATGGCAACGCTATTGTCAGCAGCGGACACGTTAAAAAAAGCCCACACTGCGGAGCCATGTGCCGGTGTCCTGGGAGCGCCAGATGTGACCGTACATGGTCGATGACTCGCTCCTGATACATTTGCAGTCTGCTTTGTCCCTGCTGTGCAATGTAAGTCATTGCTGCTTCTCCTCCCTATCTGCTGGTCCATATCTCCCTCTGAACTCCCCTCCTCTTCCTCTCTTGTGGGCACCCACGTGACATCACTAGACACGTCATCATCAACGTCACCTTCCCCACCGCTATAAGTAGAGTAGGCAGCAACACCGGGGACCAACCTCCTCCTTGGGCTGATCTGGGTACTGGCGTCAGACTGCTGAGTAGCGCTTGTTGCTACCTCCTCTTCCTGATCCAATACCAAGAGTGGCTGCGCATCAGAAATGTCCTCTTGATATGGATCGGAAAATAATTCCAGTGACTCAAGCGGAAGGTATGTGGTGGTGGTGGTGGTGGTCGTGTTGTTGGTGGTAGTGTCTTTGGGGGTGCACATAGCAGAGAGTGAAGAAGAGGGTGCAGATCGAGAGGATGAGGAGGGTGCAGAAGAGTAAGGCTGAGCGAGCCACTCAACCAAGTCTGGTGCATCCTTTAAAGTAATTGAACGCACCTTCTGCAACTTCCCACTTTGGCTCAAGCCTGTTGCTCCTGCCCTACCCCTACCACCCCTGCGGAAGGGCCTGCCTCTTCCTCTGCATGTCATTTTTTAAATGACCCTGTGACAAAACTCTTAGTCCCTATACCGCTGAAGGACTGCTGCAGTATAGGTGAGCGGTCAGCAGTGGTGCACGTCAACCCTATCTATTGTGGACCTATAGCGGTCCTTACAGAACAGCAGACTGTACCGCACTCAAGCCTATGTACCGTAGCACCCTATACCAAGTTACCAGTCCTTATAAGAACTTTTGTGGACCAAGCAGGTTGTGTATTAGTGTTTAGCAGACTGTACGTCAGTCCCTATACCGCTGAAGGACTGCTGCAGTATAGGGCAGCGGTCAGCAGTGGTGCACGTCAACCCTATCTATTGTGGACCGATAGCGGTCCTTACAGAACAGCAGACTGTACCGCACTCAAGCCTATGTACCGTAGCACCCTATACCAAGTTACCAGTCCTTATAAGAACTTTTGTGGACCAAGCAGGTTGTGTATTAGTGTTTAGCAGACTGTACGTCAGTCCCTATACCGCTGAAGGACTGCTGCAGTATAGGGCAGCGGTCAGCAGTGGTGCACGTCAACCCTATCTATTGTGGACCGATAGCGGTCCTTACAGAACAGCAGACTGTACCGCACTCAAGCCTATGTACCGTAGCACCCTATACCAAGTTACCAGTCCTTATAAGAACTTTTGTGGAACAAGCAGGTTGTGTGTTAGTGATTAGCAGACTGTACGTCAGTCCCTATACCAATGAAGGACTGCTGCAGTATAGGGCAGCGGTCAGCAGTAGTGCACGGCAACCCTATGTATTGTGGACCGATAGCGGTCCTTACAGAACAGCAGACTGTACTGCACTCAGGCCTATGTACCGTAGCACCCTATACCAAGTTACCAGTCCTTATAAGAACTTTTGTGGACCAAGCAGGTTGTGTGTTAGTGTTTAGCAGACTGTGCGTCAGTCCCTATACCGCTGAAGGACTGCTGCAGTATAGGGCAGCGGTCAGCAGTAGTGCACGGCAACCCTATGTATTGTGGACCGATAGCGGTCCTTACAGAACAGCAGACTGTAACGCACTCAGGCCTATGTACCGTAGCACCCTATACCAAGTTACCAGTCCTTATAAGAACTTTTGTGGACCAAGCAGGTTGTGTGTTAGTGATTAGCAGACTGTACGTCAGTCCCTATACCAATGAAGGACTGCTGCAGTATAGGGCAGCGGTCAGCAGTAGTGCACGGCAACCCTATGTATTGTGGACCGATAGCGGTCCTTACAG
Source organism: Lithobates pipiens (assembly GCF_037356315.1). NCBI lineage: Eukaryota > Metazoa > Chordata > Amphibia > Anura > Ranidae > Lithobates > Lithobates pipiens. Next base: position 159,239,023 of record NW_027507790.1, read on the forward strand.
AACAGCAGACTGTAACGCACTCAGGCCTATGTACCGTAGCACCCTATACCAAGTTACCAGTCCTTATAAAAACTTTTGTGGACCAAGCAGGTTGTGTGTTAGTGTTTAGCAGACTGTGCGTCAGTCCCTATACCGCTGAAGGACTGCTGCAGTATAGGGCAGCGGTCAGCAGTGGTGCACGTCAACCCTATCTATTGTGGACCGATAGCGGTCCTTACAGAACAGCAGACTGTACCGCACTCAAGCCTATGTACCGTAGCACCCTATACCAAGTTACCAGTCCTTATAAGAACTTTTGTGGACCAAGCAGGTTGTGTATTAGTGTTTAGCAGACTGTACGTCAGTCCCTATACCGCTGAAGGACTGCTGCAGTATAGGGCAGCGGTCAGCAGTGGTGCACGTCAACCCTATGTATTGTGGACCGATAGCGGTCCTTACAGAACAGCAGACTGTAACGCACTCAGGCCTATGTACCGTAGCACCCTATACCAAGTTACCAGTCCTTATAAGAACTTTTGTGGACCAAGCAGGTTGTGTGTTAGTGATTAGCAGACTGTACGTCAGTCCCTATACCAATGAAGGACTGCTGCAGTATAGGGCAGCGGTCAGCAGTAGTGCACGGCAACCCTATGTATTGTGGACCGATAGCGGTCCTTACAGAACAGCAGACTGTACTGCACTCAGGCCTATGTACCGTAGCACCCTATACCAAGTTACCAGTCCTTATAAAAACTTTTGTGGACCAAGCAGGTTGTGTGTTAGTGTTTAGCAGACTGTGCGTCAGTCCCTATACCGCTGAAGGACTGCTGCAGTATAGGGCAGCGGTCAGCAGTAGTGCACGGCAACCCTATGTATTGTGGACCGATAGCGGTCCTTACAGAACAGCAGACTGTAACGCACTCAGGCCTATGTACCGTAGCACCCTATACCAAGTTACCAGTCCTTATAAGAACTTTTGTGGACCAAGCAGGTTGTGTGTTAGTGATTAGCAGACTGTACGTCAGTCCCTATACCAATGAAGGACTGCTGCAGTATAGGGCAGCGGTCAGCAGTAGTGCACGGCAACCCTATGTATTGTGGACCGATAGCGGTCCTTACAGAACAGCAGACTGTACCGCACCCAAGCCTATGTACCGTAGCACCCTAGACAGACCAAGTTACCAGTCCTGATAAAGAGCTTTGTGGAACAAGTGAGTTGTGAATGATTAGCAGACTGCAGCAGAAGGGCAGCAGTCAAGTATAATATTCTTTCTATATTTGGAAGAAAGAATATTATACGTGTACAAGCCTATTACCGTACCACTGATACCAGTCCTGAAAAGAACCTTTGTGGAACTAATAGTAACAGCAAGTCTTTAAAATTATCCTCACTGCCTGACACACTGCTTCCTGCCTGTCCCTATACAAATTGGCAAAAAAGAGTAGGCTGGAACGATTAGCTGGAACAGCTCTTTTGTGGACCTGATAGTAACAGCTAATGATGATGATGATGATGATGATGAAGAAAGACTAATCTGGCTGAGCTGTCCCTAAAATAGCAGCATACAGCGCTCTGTCCCTTTATCTAAACTGACAAAAGAAACTCAGGCTGCTGACCTAACACCTATACCAGTCCTGAAAAGAACTTTTGTGTACCAAATAGCTAGCGTTTTCTCTGTCCCTACTCCACACAGGATCCTTTCCCTACAGTGACAGAAGAAAGAATGTAAAATGGCCACCGGATCGGGTGTATTTATAGGTTAGGGGGAATGTCCAAGTGTCCATGAGCTGTCATGTCTCAATTGGTTGTCCTGTAACACATGATAAACGTGTCACGAAAGGTTAAAGTTCTTGTATACATTAAACACGTAAGTCCGCCGGGGCGAACGACGGAAAAAGGCGTTCGAACCCGCGGACGGCGAAAGTCGGAAATTCGCCGCGAAACGACCGCCGGGCGAACCGTTCGGCCATCACTAGTCACATATGTGATTATTGCTGTGTACCTTAGGGTCTATTCACACCTATATGGTTCATTCTGTTATGTTAACACATGTGCGTTACGTTGTGCATTCATATAAAGGAGCTTCCAAAGCATCACAAAGGACTGAACATTGGACATGCGCAATTGTTTTCTAATGTGGGGCACTGCATAACACATTAGTATGTTGCCGCACATTGTGCTGAATTGCCTTGGTATGTGTTATTGCAACACGTAAATGGGAATGAGCCCTTAAAGCATAACTTCAGGTTAAAACGTTTTATAGCTTTGGATAGAGTAGAGCGGGGTTTAAACACCTATTCAATTTTTATTGCTGTCTGTGCCACCATTAGGGAGATTCCCCCTCTCTATTTGTCCTGTTTATCATTATCATTGAAAGTGAAATTAAGAGAAAACCCCAAATTGTTCTGTTTCCAGAAAAGTAATAGAAGGAAAATCTGCCAATGGAGACACTAAGTCTGGGGACCTAGGGGGCCCCAAGGGGTTCCCTTAATTTGCAGGCATTTTGGCTGTGGGACAAGAAGCGAAAGTTAAAGTGGTATTAAAAGAGAAGCTCAGGGTAAAAAAAAAAAACATTTGTACTCACCTATGATCCGATGCTGCAGCTGTCCCCGACACCTCTGTAGTGAGAATTGAGTGATCAAACACCACTAACCTTTTAATTCTCGCTTCTGCTCTGAGCAGAGAGCCATGACTGTTGGCCACCGGCTCTCTGCTCTCCTCTCTAGCGCTCACTGGAGCCTTGGGCTGTGGAGGGGGCAGGAGGGGCTGGCTCAGGCAACCATGACCTCAGCCAATAGTGGACTTTATCCCCCTTGTCAGCTAAAAACAGATCACAGGAGCACAGAATGAACTGCACTCCTGTGATCCATAGGAGATGGGTGTCCAAAAATGTTTTGACCATACTTCTACTTTAAACCCCAAAGCAAAAAGCAAACATTTATTACATTGCAGCTTACCAACTCTTATGCTACGTACACACGATCGGAATTCCGGACAGAAAAAGACCAATGAGAGCTTTTCATCGGAAAATGCGACCGTGTGTATGCTCCATCGGAATTTAGCTGACCGAATTTCTGCCAGCCAAAAATTGGTAGCATGTTCTTAATTTTCCCAACGGAAAAACTTTATATCTGTAATTCCGATTGTGTGTATGCAATTCCGACATGCCAAAAATCATGCATGCTCAGATTCAACTACGAGACAGAAGCTATTGGCTACTGGCTATTGAACTTCCTTTTTCTAGTCCCGTCGTACGTGTTGTACGTCACCGCGTTATAAACTATCAGAATTTAAAGTGACCGTGTGTAGGCAAGACAGCTTGAGCCGAATTTCTTCGGAGTTCCATCGGGAAAACCATCAGAGCTTTTTCCGACGAGAATTCCGATCGTGTGTACGCAGCATTAGATTATGTGGCTGCATTCATTTTCTTTTTCAGGGTTTTCTTCCTTTAATTTCACCTAATTATCCAGCCAGCAAGTCCATTATTTTTCAACAGAACAAGCTCTCCTCCAAATGTAGCAGTCTAGAAGGTTGAGACAACCATTTACCACTCACAGGGGTTCTTGCAATGATCAGCTTTTATTTATTCACTAATGTGTTAATCCTAGCAGAAGAAAAAAACTGTTGCTCTAACTGTTTGTCTAACAGCATTGTGAGCTGGAGTTTGTCAATGTGTTTAATGTATCTAAATCTGCTAGTACATCCAACATTCCACTCCCCCCAGATTTTCAATGCTGCTGTCCAAAGATGCCCCCTGTGCTTCTTTATCCAGAAGCAGGACCATTTGTGGGTTCATCAGTACAGTAAAAAACGGAAGACTTTCATATCCGTTTTTCATCCGTTTTCCTATTCATTTTTACATGAGTTTTTTACATCCTCCAGCCAGAGTGCTTACCTACTTAAGTCCCAGTGCCATTTTTTCATGCAAAAAAATAATTGTTTGTTCGTTTACATACATTTTTCATCTGATCTGTTTTTTTTTAACAGAAGAAAAAAAGGACTTTAATTTGTTCCAAAAAATGTATGTTGACTGAAGCAGAAGTAAATGGATGTAAATTGATTATCATCCACATACATCTGTTTTTCCATAGACATGCATTGATATCAGCTTTTCATCTTGCAACTGATGGATAAAAAATGGACATTCAGATGCAATAGAAAACTTGTATTAAAGTAATGCAGTGACAGTTCACAACAACCCAGAGGGACACCTGCCCAACTAAGTACATTCGCAGTTTCCAAAAATGTGCATTGAACAGGACTCAGCCAGGTAACATCAGCAACATCTTCTGTTTTAGGCCCCGCATGCGTGAAAGGGGCCTAAAACAGAAGTTGTTACTGGACAGATCTCTGTTCTGTCAAGTAGAATCTGCTGTTCCTAGTGATCAGGAACGGTGATCTCTCTCTACTTCCAGTCAGTTCACTCCCCTCCACAGTTAGAAACACCTCCCTAGGAAACACTTAACCCCTTGATAACACCCTAGTGTTAACCCCTTCCCTGCCAGTGTCATTTATAGAGTAATCAGTGGCTATTTATAACATTGATCGCTGTATAAATGTCAATGGTCCCAAAAAAGTGTCAAAAGTGTCTGATCTGTCCACTGGAATGTTGCAGTCCCACTAAAATTCGCTGATTACCATCATTACTATAAAAAAAAAAATAATAATAAAAATTCTATAAATATATCCCCTATTTTGTAGATGTTATAAGTTTTGCGCAAACCAATTGATATACATTTATTGCGCTTTTTTTCACCAAAAATATGTAGAAGAATACATATTGGCCTAAACTGATGAAGAAATGTATTTATTTATTTTTGGATATTTTTTATAGCAAATGTATCGCTGACATGCTTGTTTATTAATGTGTGTTTCAATGTAATAATCAAAAGTCTATGGACATTTCTATGGATTAGTATTTGGCGCCATCTAGTGGCCAAATACTAGTACTGGACTTAAATGTTTATTGCTTTGAGGAAAGCCCAAAAGAGATATACAGGAAGTGACTGTTGTTTTGATCAGAAGATTGACCCTTTTACCCAGGAGGCTTGATGACCTACCCATGAACACTTTCTCTGACAGTGCATGCTGGGTAGGACATAAAAGGACCCTGAGCGGCCATTTTAGCCATCTTGGGATCGCATGGCCAGCCTGTGAGGATCTGTGTGAAGGTCCTCCTGGAGACAGGGCCCACAGCAATTGCGGAACGCAAATCTCGCTTGTTTGTGCAAGTGATCTGACCATGCCAGAGAGACAGTGAGTGGATTGGAGAGATCCAGAGACACTAGTTTGAGCATCGGAGGAGCGGGCTCACCCAGCGGAGCGGAACGGAGCGACGGGCCCAGCTGATGGATAAGCAAGCTGCAGTCACCGAACCAAAGCTACTACACGGAGCTTCAATCCAGTTGGTGAGCGGGTCACGGCCCACAGTTTATTAACTTTCACATGCAGTTAAACTGTCACAGGCCTCACTGGGATTTATAGTTCCACGGAGGAGAAGCAGAGCAATTGACACTGAGCAGGCTTAAGGCCTACCTACTCTGATATCCCAAGCCTTGTAGTATAAGTACTGAAGTTATATCAGGAGCACCTTTACCTCAACTTAACCTACTTTAACCTGTGGATTACAAATCACAAGGAAGTATTTTAGCAAGCGAAGACAAGAAGACCAAAGACCAAGTACTTTAAGTGAGATCTCACGCATAGCTTAAAAAAAGTAAGGGGAGCCCCCGGGTATTTATCTATATGTATATTGTTTGATATTGTTTATATTGAATTCCATTGTACTGTCGTCCTATGTTGGGATGACAGTGCAATTACTTTAATCACCTCCTTGAATATTGTTGCAGTAAAATACACTGTTGTTTAAGCATCCGGTTGTGTGGCGTACTGTTTTCTCCCAGCAGGTGGAGCCAGTGGATCCTGAGGTTATAATACAGGTACCTTGCATTGTATTATATTGCACTGTATTGTATTGCACCACAGCTGTGTCAAGGGGATAGAGAGCCAAGTTAGTGGGGTGTTATTACCAGAGTGCAGGCCCAAATCAAACCAACCGCTCCCTCGGGAGTCAGTGCTACACAAAAAGTAAAAAAAAACATTGTTTTTTTTTTTTCAAAATTGTCGCTCTGTTTTTTTATAGCACAAAAAATAAAAACAAAAAAATAGAGGTGATCAAATACCACCAAAAGAAAGCTTTATTTGTGGGAAAAAAAAAACTAAATTTTGTGGGTACAACACCGCACGACCACGCAATTGTCAGTTAAAGCGGTGCAGTGCTGTATCACAAAAAATGGCCTGGCCATTAAGGTGGCAAATCTTCCAGTCCTTAAGTGGTTTATACAGATTTAATCTCCCCAATGGGACACTGATGCCAAAAAGAAAAAAGACAAGGGTTATAAACCACCCTTATGCTATCCAAAATGAAAAAAGTTTTGACTATACAGGTAGTATAGTTTTACTTGACAATATTTAAAATGGTTGAGAAGTTCACTTTAACTAGTTGCCACCCACCCCACCATCAAATGAATGCGTCCCAGAACGGCCGCTCTCACGCACCCACAAGGACACGCCCATGGGGGCATGCAGCACATCATCGCGGCCACGCCCCCGGCACTTTATCCATGTGATCGTCTGTGTCTAATCACAGCCGGTCACATGTAAACATGGAGATGCCGGTAATCGGTGCTCCTCGCCTCACACTGACAGAGTGTGTGGCGAGGAGAGACGATCAGTGGCATCTCCACGTAGCGGGACATCGCAGGGGGACATCCACGCAGGGGGACATCCACGCAGGGGGACATCTACACATGTAATCTGGGCACTGATCACTGGTGTCCTGATTATAATATAGTGATTATAATATAGTGCCAACAGTGCCCACCATTACCCACCAGTGCCAGCAATCAGTGCCCACCAGTGACAGCTATCAGTGCCCACCACTGCCCACAAGTGCCACCAATCAGTGCCCATTAGTGATGCCAGTCGGTGCTGGCTATCAGTGCAGCCCATCAGTGCCCATCACTGCTGTCGATCAATGCCCATTAGTGCCAATCAGTACTGCCTATCAGTGCCCACCAGTTCTGCCTATCAGTGCCCACCAGTGCCACCTATTAGTGCCCATCAGTGCCACTTAACAGTGCCTATCAGTGCCACCTATCAGTGCCCATAAGTGCGGCATATTAGTGTCTCCTCATCAGTGCCACTTAATCAGTGCCCATAAGTGCCACCTAATCAATGCCCACCAGTTCAGCCTATCAGTGCCCATCAGTGAAGGAGAACAATTACTTAGTTACAAAATTTACTGACAGAAACTAAGTAAAAAAAGGTTTTGTTTTTTTAAGTAAAAAATAAAAAACCCAGCGGTGATGAAATACCACCAAAAGAAAGCTCAATTTGTGTGACGAAAATGATAAAAAAATGTTTGGATACAGTACAGCATGACCATGCAATTGAAAGCTGAAAAATGGCCTGGGCAGTTAAGTGCCCTGTAGGCAAGTGGTTAAATTCCTAAAATAAAGCCTGTCTTATTAACAAGTAAAGCACTGCAGAATTTCTTATCCATTTTTCCTAAGCTGCTGTCATTGCAGAGATGAATTGGCAGCCTGCTAGAATAAAACAGAAATGTAACATTTACAGAATGGTTTCCCTGGCAATGCTTGTTTAATTGATTCATCCCAAAACTACAGCACTAATCAACTTTTCCTTTATCACAAAAACATCAGTGTTAAGCATTATTAAGATAATTATATTCCGAAAGTGAAATGTCTATACTCATTCTGATCTAAAAGCCTAAAAAGATCAATAGAAAAAAATAAATAAATGTGTAACTCTCGGCTTAGTATGGAACGTAAAGTGTTATTGTCGCTTCAAAACAAATGTAAGACATACAGTCATAGTTTGGGTGATTTCATGTTGGCAGTTACACAGTTAATGTCTATAATTAGTGCATGAGCTAGTTAGTGATTTCTCAGTCCCTGATTAGCAATTATTTGTGCATCAGTTGTGCTTCATTAAAGTCTTTATGATTATTGCTATTACAGGCTAGTGAAGATGTCCTAAAAAAAAAGAGGGACGCACACCTGTCCCTGTCCTTGCTGGACAATTAATACCTGCTTCTTTCCAGATCAAAGATTTAACCTTTCACTTAAATATCAGACTCAATTGGGCCTATTCAATAAGGGAGTGCAAAGAACATTCCAGTAGACTATAAAAAGAGATTTCTTTTAAACAGGAGATTGCCCCTCTGAAGGCCAAAATGTCTGGCAGGAAAATGCTGCCTAAAAAATAAGCTAAAAGCCATATGTAGCACTAACCCCCGAAGGAGCTGCTGGTTTTATTGGGCTTACCGTTACCTCCTTGTCTGCTTCTCTGTCTTGGGATTCCCGTGGTAGATGGCACAAAGAATGTGGAAAGTGACACTGAATATTCTTTTGGGTTATTTATTCAGGACAGAAACAGAGTCTTTCAATAAAGGGTAGAGGGTTAGGAGTAAGTTCAGGTACTTTAGACTGCAAAAATAATGGAAGTCCTTATAGAAAATCCAGAGGATAAAGACCGTTTCACAACTGGATTTAACAACCCCCCTGGTAGACCTTCTCTCACTAGGCCTAGCAGCCGGTAGGGTGTTCAACAACTCTGCCACAGACTTGTGATGTACACTTGAGCGTTTCTGAGGGACGTAGATACATTTAAAGAGCTAACATATGGTACCAGGTTCTCTCAGCCGATCCTGCGATACCGTATGTGTGTGGATCCAGGTTCCTTCAGAGAAGCCAGCCTTGGCAGCGGCCTTCTCCTGAAGAGTCCTCCCCTGGGGTTCTTCAGTTGCTGGGCCTCTCCCTTCAGATGAGACGGCACTGGACCACCTTTGGATCAGGAGGCCCCGAACTCCACTCGGGCCTGTCCCTGCAGTTGCATTGCCTCGGGCCAGCTGGCCCAGAGGCTTGGGATGCATGGTTCCACACCCCAGGCCAGGAGGGCCATGGGGCTGGGTCAGGAGGACCACCAGAACTGAACAGACAGAAAATAAAGATGAAACCCACCACGTGGCCTCTGTACCTTAAATACCACCTCCCAGAATGCACAGCAGAAACATTCTCACTGAGCTGGTTCAGAGAAAACAATGGCATTCAATACACCCAGCTAGACTGCGTTTCTACTCTTGCCGGCGGTGACAGAGACACCTGCGGTCAAGGAGAACCCAGGGCAACCCAGCTGGACTGGTGCTGAAACCAGAAATTTAGAGAAATAGTCCTGAAACCCAACTGTGGTTTCAAGCAAATTAACTTTTCAAAAAAACATAGCGCCTGCTCATCAGGAGCCAGCGCTACACATATATTGCACAGGCATCTAGGGTTTGAGTGTTAATATATTCTATTGGTCAAAATATTATTTTATTCTGGCCATTAGAATGAATTAGTGCTCAATCGTTAAACGTAGACAGGTGCAGTCTACTTTCTCCACTGCAGGTGGCTCTACTCCGCATAGGTACTGCAGCTGGAGAGGAAGTCAAGAGGAATGTGGTTCCTCTATGGTTTTCAGGGTCACCCGATTGGATGCTGCCACCCCATTTGACTCTAGTGACCATCTTAGTTCAGGCAGAGCTACTTAAGGCCCTGGCTCCCAGGTTTGTCACACTTTTTTGCAAGTCGGCAGTGTAAGGAAAGGTACACAGGAACAGTACTAGTGGTAGGAAAAGGTACCTGACAAGGAGGGAAAGCATAGGGTTGTAACTCCTTTGGACTTCTTCCCACTTGGGCACCAAACGACCAGGCAGCATTCTGCTCTCCTAATGCCGTGTACACACGACCGGACTTTCCGTCAGAATGAACTCTGACGGTCTTTTCAATGGAGTTTCTGACAGAGTTCCGACCGAACGGACTTGCCTACACACAATCACACCAAAGTCTGTTTGTTTCGAAAGCGATGGCATACAACGGGACTAGAAAAGGAAGTTCAATAGCCAGTAGCCAATAGCTGCCCTTGCGTCGTATTTGGTCTGTCGGATTAGCATACAGACGAATGGTTTTCCCAATAGGAATTGATTCCATCAGAAAGATTTAAAACATGTTCTTTTTCTAGGTCCATCAGACTTTTTGAATAAAAAAGTCCACTGAAGCCTACACACCATTGGAATATCCTGTGAAATGATTCCGTCAGACCTTTTCTGACGGAAAGTCCAGTCGTGTGTACGCGACATAACAGATGCTATCCACCTGGCTGAGTCCTGTTCTGCACATTTATGGAAACTGTAAATGTACTTGGTTGGGCAGGTGTTGTTGCGAACTGTTTTAATTACTTTAATACAAGTTTTCTATTGCATCTGACTGTGTGAATTATTGCCTCTGCAATACACTTCACCCCACCTACAGACACGTCTAGCATTTATGCATGTTTAGATGCATTTTAGGCACATCATGCTTTTCACCTCTTCTCATGAAATTGCCTTTGGTCTTTTTTTTCTGTAAAATCTCCTCTTCTAATATGCCTGTAAAAGCCTATGCGTCCATGGACACTAAAGGTTCATGCACACTGGCTTAAAGTGGACCTTCAGTCATTTTTTCATCTTTCCATCTATTACATCTTCTGCCCTTGTTGTTTTAACTTTGGATAGCAAAACATTTTTTTTCTGCCAGTAAATACCTTATACAGCCCACTTCCTGTTCTGTTTCTTGTCTGGTAAAAAGCCTACGCTCATGACATCATGCACAGCTCTCTCACTCTCGGGGGGGGGAGGGGGGGGTCGTACGGGGGGGGGGGGGGGGTGAGTCATAAGAGGGTCAATGAGAGCTGCAGAGCTGGAGGTGTGCCTCTGTGTGTCTGTGTAAATCCAGAAAGTGAACAGACAGCAGCTTCAGCTGCCCACAGTTAAAATGGATACAGCCAGACTTAAAGGAGGGAGATTATTGCAGAATATTTAGCATGTACAGAATCACATTATTTATAAAATAATATGCAAAGTGATTGGAAGGAAGCTTCAGAATGGCAAAGGTGCTTTTATTAAAAATTATGTGAGCAGACTGCAGTTCCTGTTTAAAAATCCCTGCTTTTACAGGAGTTTTGTGTTCTGCCTGTAGAAGCAGCTTAATGTTATCCTATGTATCCATGCACATTAGGACGGATGCCCATTGACAGGGGAGGAGAGAGAGATCAGCATTTCCTAATGATCAGGAACAGTGATCTCTCTCTTCTCCCAGACAGTCTGCTCCCCATACCATTAAAAACACCTCCCTTGGGAACACTTAACCCCTTGATTGCCCCCTAGTGTTAACCCCTTACCTGCCAGTGCCATTTATACAGTGATCAGTGCATTTTTTATAGCACTGATCACTGTTTTGGTGGCACTGGTCACCAAAAAGTGTCACTTAGTGTTAGATTTCTCCGCTGCAATGTCACAGTCCTGCAAAAAATCGCTGATTCCTGCCATTACTAGTAAAAACAATTTTAAAAAAAAGTCCCTAAATCAATCTTTCCCCTATTTTGTAGACACTATTACTTTTGTGCAAACCAATCTATATACACTTATTGAGATTTTCTTTACCAAAAAAAAAATATATATATATATATATATATATATATATATATATATATATTATTATTATTATTTTTTGGGGATATATATATTATAGCAGAACATAAAAAATATATATTTTTTCTCAAAATTGTCAGTCTTTTTTTGTTTATAGCACTGCAATAAAAACTGCAGAGGTGATCAAATGTCACCAAAAGAAAGCTCTATTTGTGGGGAAAAAATACAATTTTGTTTGGGTATAGCGCCGCACGACCACGCAATTGTCAGTTAAAATGATGCAGTGCCGTATCACAAAAAATGACCTGGTCATTAAGGGGGTAAATCCTTCCAGGTCTGAAGTGGTTAAACAGTGTAAACACACTTTGCAAACACTTACTATACCCAGAACAGGGAATTTGACCTGGTTTACATTTAAAAAATCAACACAGCTTGACAAATTATCAGCCACCCTGCTGGAATACAGTTGAAAAACAAGTTCTGTGTCTACTAGTGGGAGTGGCCTAACAGAGGATGAATAAATAGAACGGCTCCCTGATCACCTACTTCTAAATGAATATAGAAGCTGCTTGGGTGAGTACACATTACCATGACCTTGATGCTTAGCATCATAGTGCAGCAATTTTAGCTTGACATGTCAAGTCAAACTTGCCCAATGAGCTCAATGGGGCTTTGCAGCAGCCACGAGCCAAATGCTTGGCTTGTGGTTGTGACACAGTATTTCAATGCAAAATCCACATTCGGCTGGAAAAAAACACATTAAAGAGGCAGCAGTATCACCTCGTGCATTAACAGTGGGAGAGTCCTAAAGGAGCATTAAATACCAGCAGTGTGCACTACATACAGAGTGCAGGGTTTCAGGTGTACGCTACAAACAGAGCACAGGGTTCAAGTGTGCACTACAAAGAAAGGGCAGGGTTTAAGCGTGCGCTACATACAGAGTGCAGGGTTTCAGGTGTGCCCTACATTCAGAGTGCAGGGTTCAAGTGTGCACTACAAAGAAAGTGCAGAGTTCAAGTGTATGCTACATACAGAGTGCAGGGTTTCAGGTGTGCGCTACATACAGAGCACAGGGTTGAAGTGTGCATTACATACAGAGTGCAGGGTTAAGGTGTGCACTACATAAAGAGCATAGGGTTTAAGTCTGCACTACAAAGTGCAGGGTTAAGGTGTGCACAACATACAGAGTGCGGGTTTTAGGGGTGTGCTGCATACAGAGTACAGGACTCAGAGTTGTGCTGCGTACAGAGTGAAGGGTTCAGGGGTATGCTGTGTACAGAATAAAGGGTTCAGGGGTGCGCTACTTACAGATTGCAGTGTTCGGGGGTGCACTGTGTACAGAGTGCAAGATTCAGGGGTGCATTGCATACAGAGTGCAAGGTTCAGAGGTGCCCTGTGTACAGAGTTCAGGGTTCAGAGGTGTGCTGTGTACAGAGTGCAGGATTCAAGGGCACACTGTGTACAGAGTGCAGGGTTCAGGGGTGCACTGTGTACAGAGTAAAGGGTTCAGGGGTGCGTTGCATACAAAGTGAAGGGTTCAGGGGTGCACTGCATACAGAGTGCAGGGTTCAGAGGTGCCCTGTGTACAGAGTGCAGGGTTCAGGGGCACACTGTGTACACAGTGCAGGCTTCAGAGGTGCGCCAAGTGCAGAGTACAGGGGTGCCCTCTTTTGCCCCCTCCCTGAGTACAGTGCTCTGCTCCCACCCCCAAATCCCTCTACTTCACAGTCCCCGACAGAGAACTGCAGCTTCAGAAGAGTAATACAAGTTACTCAGAAGGAGAGTGTAGTGTAGCTTGCAGGACACATGGGGCCATGTGCACAGGCTTCAGGAGATGTTTCTACCAGACAAGCACCGGGTTCCAACTACCTATCTATGCAGAGAGGAGCACAGTTGAGATCACTCCACATTCGGAATTATTATAGGAGCAGGAACAACAAATGCGCCTGCCTTTTCCTTCTGCCACTGGCTCCAGCCTGCTTCTATTTAAAAATAATCACAACTGACTCCAAACTCTGCCTGAATAAGTAGCTGCTGGTGCTGCATCAAGCTATTAAGGGGTTATTTCTTACACTTGCTGAGCTAACAATAACTTCCTTGAAAAAGGGACTGCTTTTTACTTTTTTTTCTCTAACAGACATTTACTGAAAAAGTCACAGATTTTTACAAACTGTCAGTAAATCTACTGAAGGGTGGCAACCCTGATCCTAATAGGAGTGCTGATTGCCACTTTAACCACTACAGCCCCGGACCAATAAACACCTTAAGGACCAGAGGTCTTTTTCCAATTTCGCACTGCGCTGCTTTAACTGGTAATTGTGCGGTCATGCAATATTGCACCCAAACGAAATTTGCGTCCTTTTCTTCCCACAAATAGAGCTTTCTTTTGATGGTATTTGATTGCCTCTGCGATTTTTATTTTTTGCGATATAAATGGAAAAAGAGCGAATATTTTGAAAAAAAAAAATATATTTTCTTCTTTTTGTTATAAGAAAAATCGAATAAACTAAATTTTAGTCATACATTGAGGGCAAATATATATATATATGTATTCAGCCACATGTCTTTAGTAAAAAAAATGTCAATAAGCATATATTTTTTGGTTTGCGCAAAAGTTATAGCGTCTACAAACTAGAGTACATTTTCTGGAATTTACACAGCTTTTAATTTATGACTGCCTATCTCATTTCTTGAGGTGCTAAAATGGCAGGGCAGTACAACCCCCTCAAATGACCCCATTTTGGAAAGTAGACACCCCAAGGAAATTGCTGATGGGTATGTTGAGCCCATTGAATATTTTTTTTTTGTCCTAGGGATTGAATAATGACAAAATATTTTTTACAAAAAGTTGTCACTAAATGATATATTGCTCACACATGCCATGGTTATATGTGGACTTGCACCCCAAAATATATTCCGCTACTTCTCCCGAGTATGGGGATACCACATGTGTGGGACTTTTTGGGAGTCTAGTCGCGCACGGCACCCCGAAAACCAATCACCACCTTCAGGATTTCTAAGGGTGCAAATTTTTGATTTCACTCCTCACTACCTATCACAGTTTCGAAGGCCATAAAATGCCAAAATAGCACAAAACCCCCCAAAATGACCCCATTTTGGAAAGTAGACACCCCAAGCTATTTACTGAGAGGCATGTTGAGTCCATGGAATATTTTATATTTTGCCACAAGTTGCGGGAATATTACAAACTTTTTTTTTTTTGCACAAAGTTGTCACTAAATGATATATTGCTCACACATGCTACGGGCATATGTGAAATGACACCCCAAAATACATTCAGCTGCTTCTCCTGAGTACAGGGATACTACATGTGTGGGACTTTTTGGGAGCCTAGCCGCGTACGGGACCCCTAAATCCAAGCACCGCCTTCAGCATTTCTAAGGGCATACATTTTTTATTTTACTCCTCACTACCTATCACTACCTATCACAGTTTTGAAGGCCATAAAATGCCAAGATGGCACAAAACCCCCCCAAATGACCCCATTTTGGAAAGTAGACACCCAAAGCTATTTGCTGAGGGTCATGTTGAGACCATTGAATATTTTTTTTTTGTCCCAAGGGATTGAATAATGACAAAAAATAAAAATTTTTTTTTTTTTTACAAAAAGTTGTCACTAAATGATATATTGCTCACACATGCCATGGTTATATGTGGAATTGCATCCCAAAATATATTCCGCTACTTCTCCCGAGTATGGGGATACCACATGTGTGGGACTTTTTTGGAGTCTAGTCGCGCACGGCACCCCGAAAACCAATCACCACCTTCAGGATTTCTAAGGGTGCAAATTTTTGATTCCACTCCTCACTACCTATCACAGTTTCGAAGGCCATAAAATGCCAAAATAGCACAAAACCCCCCAAAATGACCCCATTTTGGAAAGTAGACACCCCAAGCTATTTACTGAGAGGCGTGTTGAGTCCATGGAATATTTTATATTTTGCCACAAGTTGCGGGAATATTACAAACTTTTTTTTTTTGCACAAAGTTGTCACTAAATGATATATTGCTCACATATGCTATGTGGATATATGTGAAATGACACCCCAAAATACATTCTGCTTCTCCTGAGTACAGGGATACCACATGTGTGGGACTTTTTGGGAGCCTAGCCGCGCACGGGACCCCGAAATCCAAGCACCACCTTCAGGATTTCTAAGGGCATACATTTTTTATTTTACTCCTCACTACCTATCACTACCTATCACAGTTTTGAAGGCCATAAAATGCCAAGATGGCACAAAACCCCCCCAAATGACCCCATTTTGGAAAGTAGACACCCCAAGCTATTTGCTGAGGGCCATGTTGAGACCATTGAATATTTTTTTTTTTGTCCTAAGGGATTGAATAATGACAAAAAATAAATTTTTTTATTTTTTTTACAAAAAGTTGTCACTAAATGATATATTGCTCACACATGCCATGGTTATATGTGGAATTGCATCCCAAAATATATTCCGCTACTTCTCCCGAGTATGGGGATACCACATTTGTGGGACTTTTTGGGAGTCTAGTCGCGCACGGCACCCCGAAAACCAATCACCACCTTCAGGATTTCTAAGGGTGCAAATTTTTGATTTCACTCCTCACTACCTATCACAGTTTCGAAGACCATAAAATGCCAAAATAGCACAAAACCACCCAAAAATGACCCCATTTTGGAAAGTAGACATCCCAAGCTATTTACTGAGAGGTGTGTTGAGTCCATGGAATATTTTATATTTTGCCACAAATTGCGGGAATATTACAAACTTTTTTTTTTTGCACAAAGTTGTCACTAAATGATATATTGCTCACACATGCTATGGGCATAAGTCAAATTACACCCCAAAATAAATTCTGCTGCTTCTCCCGAGTACGGGGATACCACATGTGGGGGACTTTTTGGGAGCCTAGCCACGTACGGGGCCCCGAAAACCAAGCACTGCCTTCCGGATTTAAATATAAAATGCTACCAAAAAAACTGTTAGCGATCGCAGGGATCAGGCCTGACTCTGCGATGGCTGCAGTTATGTGTTTAGTGTTTTGTAAGTGACAGTGATCGATCGATACTGCACTTGGGTGGGCTGGGCGGAGGGGCAAAACGCAGGTGCTAGCAGGTATCTGGGCTGATCCCGCTAAAAATGCATTTTTTTGGAACCCTAAACTGCTGGGGACGCTAGTATAGATCTGATCAGATCAGATATTGATCTGTTCAGATTCTATACCACTACGGGAGGTTTATGCTTTGCGTGTGGGTGTTAGCGGTACTGGCACTAACCTAGCGCTGCCTGGGGCGACGCAGACCCTGACCCTAAAACCTAATTGATATCACCCACTGGGTGATCAGGGGGTTAAACCTTTATTGGGTAATAAATGGTGGGTGCCCTGATGCTATAAAAAGCAAACTAACCAGAGTCACCCATAACACTTATATGGTGATCAGTGGTGAAAGGGTTAACTAGGGGCAATCAGGGGGTTCAAATTTTTATTAGGTAGTATATGGGGGTCCCTGGCTCTATATAAAAACCTGACGGGGAACCTAAATAACTAACTGGCTAACCAGCGTGACCAGTGACACTTATACTGTGATCGCTGGTGAAAGGGTTAACTAGGGGCAATCAGGGGGTTAAAACCATTATTGGGTAGGATATGGGGGTACCTAACGCTATAAAAACCTGGCGGTGAACCTAAAAAAATAACTAGCTACCTAACGACACTAGTGACACTAATGCAGCGATCAGAAAAACGATCGCTTAGTGACACTGGCAAAAGGGGGTGAAATGGTTAACTAGGGGCAATCAGGGGGTTAAAACCATTATTGGGTAGTATATTGGGGTGCCTAGCACTATAAAAAACTGGCGGTGAACCTAAAAAAAAAAACTAGCTACCTAGCGACACTAGCGACACTAATGCAGCGATCAGAAAAATGATCGCTTAGTGACACTGGCAAAAGGGGGTTAAAGGGTTAACTAGGGGCAATCAGGGGGTTAAAACCATTATTGGGTAGTATATCAGGGTACCTAGCGCTATAAAAACCTGGCGGTGAACCTAAAAAAATAACTAGCTACCTAGTGACACTAGCGACACTAATGCAGCGATCAGAAAAATGATCGCTTAGTGACACTGGCAAAAGGGGGTGAAAAGGTTAACTAGGGGCAATCAGGGGGTTAAAACCATTATTGGGTAGTATATCGGGGTACCTAGCGCTATAAAAACCTGGCGGTGAACCTAAAAAAAAAACTAGCTACCTAGCGACACTAATGCAGCGATCAGAAAAATGATTGCTTAGTGACACTGGCAAAAGGGGGTGAAAGGGTTAACTAGGGGCAATCAGGGGGTTAAAACCATTATTGGGTAGTATATCGGGGTACCTAGCGCTATAAAAACCTGGCGGTGAACCTAAAAAAATAACTAGCTACCTAGCGACAGTAGCGACACTAATGCAGCGATCAGAAAAATGATCGCTTAGTGACACTGGCAAAAGGGGGTGAAAGGGTTAACTAGGGGCAATCAGGGGGTTAAAACCATTATTGGGTAGTATATCGGGGTACCTAGCGATATAAAAACCTGGCGGTGAACCTAAAAAAATAACTAGCTACCTAGCGACAGTAGCGACACTAATGCAGCGATCAGAAAAATGATCGCTTAGTGACACTGGCAAAAGGGGGTGAAAGGGTTAACTCTAGGGGCAATCAGGGGGTTAAATCTTTATTAGGGGGTTATAGGGGGCTACCCTGGACCTTACACTAACTGCCCTGGCAGTTTTTACTGTTACAACTGACACTGAATGCAGTGATCAGTAAAGAAATGATCAATGCAATCAGTGACACTGTGACTGGGGGGGGGGGGGGGGCGGGGGGGGGATCGGGGGGGGGATTTGTGTGCCTGTGTGTACCTACATGTCAGTGTAGTGTTGGTGCACACTTACTTTTAGTCTTCTCCTCGTAGTCCGGTCAAAAAGACCGCCCAGAGGAGAATGACATCACTTCCTCCTTCCTGTGTAAACAATACACAGTGGGAGGAAGCTTCTCATTGGCCAGGAGCGATCCAGAGGGGGTGGCCAGAAACCAACGGCCATCCCCTCATCACGGATCGCTCCTGGAGCGAACCAGACCGCCGTATCCAGCGGGAGGGGGTCCGATTGGACCCCCCACCCGCTGAAAGGCAGGCACGTACATGTACGTGCTTGTGCCTGCCTGTGCCATTGTAATGACGTACAATGGCAATACGGCGGTCCTTAAGTGGTTAAACAAGCTGCTAGCAGGCTTCAGTACTACTTGAAGCTTGTTGTAATACAGAATACAGAACACAGAATACTTTACTAATCCCAAAGGGAAATTGTAAGCCTGCTAGCAGCATGTTTAAAGAGGAAGTAAACTCTCCCACTCTGATGCTTCTTTTCATTTAGTCCATTATAATAAGTAATTATCAAACTACAGCCACTGTAATCCAGCCCAAATCACATATTACTTACTGTTTAAAGAAACCTTAAAAAACTTGTTTCCAGGGGTTAGGCAGGGCCATCTTAAGTATTGTTTTCTGAGTCCACAGTAGATTGTATTTCCGCCCTTACATTGAGCACTTCCTGTACTGTTAACCAAGCCTCCTTCTCAATCCAACATTTCTATGGCAACCCTGCTTCCCAGTTCATAGCTGGCTTGTTTTATTTCATAGTATTTACTTGTGCTGATTGTCTAATGTTTGCCTGTATCAGTCTTCAGCTGATAAGACTGCAGTAATGGCCAGGTTTACACGGTATGTGATGTCACGTGGTCACATGGGGTGTAGGAGGAAGCTCTGAGTTAACCACTTAACGACCGCCGCATGCCATTGTACGTCATCACAATGGCATGTACAGGCACAAGCACGTACATGTACGTGCTTGCCTTTCAGCGGGTGGGGGGTCCGATCGGACCACCTCCCGCTGGATGCGGCGGTCCGTTTCGCTTCAGGAGCGATCCGGGATGAGGGGATGGCCGTTGGTTTCTGGCCATCCCCTCTCGATAGCTCCTGCACCAACACTACACTGACATGTAGGCACACATAGGCACACAAACCCCCCCGATCATCCCCCCGATTGCCCCTCGATCCCCCCCTCCCCCTCCCAGTCACAGTGTCACTGATTGCAGTGATCATTTATTTACTGATCACTGCATTCAGTGTCAGTTGTGACAGTAAAAACTGTCAGGGCAGTTAGTGTTCCAGGGTAGCCCCCTACCACCCCCCAATAAAGGTTTAACCCCCTGATTGCCCCTAGAGTTAACCCTTTCACCCCCTTTTGCCAGTGTCACTAAGCGATCGTTTTTCTGATCGTTGCATTAGTGTCGCTAGTGTCGCTAGGTAGCTAGTTTTTTTTTTAGGTTCACTGCCAGGTTTTTATAGCGCTAGGTACCCCGATATACTACCCAATAATGGTTTTAACCCCCTGATTGCCCCTAGTTAACCCTTTCACCCCCTTTTGCCAGTGTCACTAAGCGATCGTTTTTCTGATCGCTGCATTAGTGTCACTGGTGCCGCTAAGTAGCTAGTTATTTTTTTAGGTTCACCGCCAGGTTTTTATAGTGCTAGGTACCCTAATATACTACCCAATAATGGTTTTAACCCCCTGATTGCCCCTAGTTAACCCTTTCACCCCCTTTTGCCAGTGTCACTAAGCGATCATTTTTCTGATCGCTGCATTAGTGTCACTAGTGTCGCTAGGTAGCTAGTTATTTTTTTAGGTTCACTGCCAGGTTTTTATAGCGCTAGGTACCCCCATATACTACCCAATAATGGTTTTAACTCCCTGATTGCCTCTAGTTAACCCTTTCACCAGCGATCACCGTATAAGTGTGACTGGTGACGCTGGTTAGCCAGTTAGTTATTTAGGTTCCCCGTCAGGTTTTTATATAGCGCCAGGGACCCCCATATACTACCTAATAAAAATGTGAACCCCCTGATTGCCCCTAGTTAACCCTTTCACCAGTGATCACCGTATAAGTGTTACGGGTGACTCTGGTTAGTTAGTTTGCTTTTTATATCATCAGGGCACCCACCATTTATTACCCAATAAAGGTTTAACCCCCTGATCACCCGGCGGGTGATAACAATTAGGTTTTAGGGTCAGGGTCTGCGTCGCCCCAGGCAGCGCTAGGTTAGTGCCAGTACCGCTAACACCAACGCGCAAAGCATACACCTCCCGTAGTGGTATAGAATCTGAACAGATCAATATCTGATCTGATCAGATCTATACTAGCGTCCCCAGCAGTTTAGGGTTCCAAAAAAACGCATTGTTAGCGGTATCAGCCCAGATACCTGCTAGCACCTGCGTTTTGCCCCTCTGCCCAGCCCACCCAAGTGCAGTATCGATCGATCACTGTCACTTACAAAACACTAAACACATAACTGCAGCGTTCGCAGAGTCAGGCCTGATCCCTGCGATCGCTAACAGTTTTTTTTGGTAGCGATTTATATTTAAATCCGGAAGGCAGTGCTTGGTTTTCGGGGTCCCGTACATGGCTAGGCTCCCAAAAAGTCCCCCACATGTGGTATCCCCGTACTCGGGAGAAGCAGCAGAATTTATTCTGGGGTGTAATTTGACGTTTTGCCCATAGCATGTGTGAGCAATATATCATTTAGTAACAACTTTGTGCAAAAAAAAAAATATTTTTTAATATTCCTGCAACTTGTGGCAAAATATAAAATATTTCATGGACTCAACATGCCTCTCGGTAAATAGCTTGGGGTGTCTACTTTCCAAAATGGGGTCATTTGGGGGGGTTTTGTGTTATTTTGGCATTTTATGGCCTTCGAAACTGTGATAGGTAGTGAGGAGTGAAATCAAAAATTTGCACCCTTAGAAATCCTGAAGGCAGTGATTGGATTTCGGGGTGCCGTACGCGGCTAGACTCCCAAAAAGTCCCACATATGTTGTATCCCTGTACTCAGGAGAAGCAGCAGAATATATTTTGGGGTGCAATTCCACATATAACTATGGCATGTGTGAGCAATATATCATTTAGTGACAACTTTTTGTAAACTTTTTTTTTTTTTTTTGTGTCACTATTCAATCACTTGGGACAAAAAAAAAAAATTCAATGGGCTCAACATGGCCCCTTAGCAATTTCCTTGGGGTGTCTACTTTCCAAAATGGGTTCATTTGGGGGGGGGGTTGTACTGCCCTGCCATTTTAGCACCTCAAGAAATGAGATAGGCAGTCATAAATTAAAAGCTGTGTAAATTCCAGAAAATGTACTCTAGTTTGTAGACGCTGTAACTGATCAGCTATGAGTAAGCGCTAATTTTAGTGTGAAATGCGTCAGTATTTTTGTTCTGAATTTTTTCCTTTGCTGCTGTGATTTGTGTGATGTGAGGTTTTTTAGTTGAGAAAATAAAGGCACAGTTTACTTTATTCGATCCGGAGTGCGGCTGTCCAGAGTTCTTCCGTTTTTTATCCATTTGGCTTGTGCAATCAGCCTGCACCTGGGACCCCTACTTGTCTGGAGGAAAAGCAATCAGTTCTCTGGTGGATCAGCCTGGAGCGGTGGATCCCTTTTTTCCTTTGTTGATTTTCCGGTGACGTCAATGGCTGCGGCTTCCGGAAGTGGGAAAATGATACCTGTCAAAGACAGGTATCTGCTCCCCCCGAAAGATGCCAAATGTGGCAACAGAGGTGACAAATGAGTGGAAGTTCCACTTTTGGGTGGAACTCCGCTTTAAGATCTGTGTATAGCATTTCCAAATAGGAGCTGAAGGGCACTTTAAAGGCTTAGAGAAAGCTGCTCAGAACTTGCCAAAAGCTTTACAAAATGTCAGAGTTCTAAAGAGCTTTGTAGACTCGGATTGGATTCAGTAAGTAATGGCACATAATATATCTAATTTGAAAGAGACAATTCTGGTTCCTCAGAAGAAGAGTGAATGACGCCTTCTATGTTCTAAAAAAATACCAAGGGTTATACCCTAATAAACCACGCTCTCTGTATCTTTGTGTAAAACTGTGCAATGTTACTGCTATGCAGAATAGTATTTGGACACAAGATAGCAGTGCTATGTAACTTAATCATTACACAGCCTTACAGGAATGCTGGAAGCAGGATTCTTCCAATCAGATTTTCTGGAACTGAATGGCACAGCCCAGAGAGCTGGTGAGGGGGTGGGAGCATTGAAAAAGGAGAAAGTCTGTGAACGCCCAAAGGTTTATTCAACCTTACTAACTATGTAACTATGTAATGCGGGGGTAGATGGGAGAGGCTGTGTTAGAGACCGGATGCGAGAGGGAGAGTGGAGTGGATCCACACAGGTCCAAGCTGGATTGGGCCAGGAAGAGGCACAAGACACAAGAATGCTGAGCATCCTGAGGAGACAGGTTAGCAGAACCTGCAGGCAAGCTACAGTAGCCATCTGCACAGTTACAGAGGACAAAGGGGGACCACAACAGGTAGGTCTTCGCTACACCCTGCTGCACTAATGGATCAGGAGAGAGGGTTCTTAACCCATACAAGGCTGCCATAGTTTCCAGCATATTTGCTGTTTCTTTCAGGAAGATCCAGCCAGAAACAGGCGTCCTGAGTGTGCTGTTGTGCCACTGCGCATGTGCGCACGTCCTGTGTGCGCGCCCATTAACACCAGGCGGGCTATTTAAAATAGACTTTTACACTGGGACTTTGCTGTCCGCTCTACAGCATTACGTATGTCTTGATTTCTGAAAAACTGTTCCAGTACTTTACCCGGCTTGCTTCCGACCATCCCTGTCACCCGCCTGCATCCGACCCCGGCTTGTCTGACTTCTCTTCTGCCTACTCCTTCAGTAAGGATGAGCCGAACACCCCCCGGTTCGGTTCGCACCAGAACCTGCGAACAGACCTAAACTTCGTGTGAACTTTAGAACCCTATTAAAGTCTATGGGACTCGAACGTTCAAAATCTAAAGTGCTCATTTTAAAGGCTAATATGCAAGTTACTGTCCTAAAAAGTGTTTGGGGACCTGGGTCCTGCCCCAGGGGCCATGTATCAATGCAAATAAAAGTTTTAAAAATGGCAGTTTTTTTGAGAGCAGTGATTTTAATAATGATTAAAGTGAAACAATAAAAGTGTAATGACGAAAAAAGAGAGGACGGGGTTAATGGGACTTTGTATGAGGTAACGAATGGGTAAATTCATCTACCTCCATCCCTGTTATATGCAAGAAATTTGCAACAATGGCAAAAAGAGTATTGGGACTTTATATGAAGCACAGCTAAGAACAAAAAAATTGAAATCACGTGATCATGGGCTCCAAAACTAAACATTAAATCAGAAAAATAACATGATAATATGATTCAATAAGATCTCAACAATTTATTGTTACATGATAATGACATATTTCATAACAAGAAATAAAAAATAATAATAAAAAAAATATAACAATTGTCTTATTACAAAATAATAAAGTAATAAAAATTCATGAACAACATGATTGAGTTGATAATAATAAAGTATAAAACCAATCTATAGGTAATAGAGACATTGGTACACGGTAATGTAATTATACTAATTCATAAACAACAATCATGTAATCAATAAAAAAATATAAAGTTAAATAAATAAATAAAATAAATAAATAAGAATAAAAATAATAAATTAATATCACTAATTACGGAGTCTCAAGATCACATGATGTTAGAGATGTAGCATAAGGCTAAGGCTCTACCCGTTTCGTGGGGACTCCCACTCATCAGGAGCAATAAACAGGTGCAACGATCTATGATAAAAAGTAGAGAATTACCAGGTGAACAGTTGCTGGACAAAAAGGAAGAGAAGGCAAGAATATGCTATATGCTCTTACCTATAATTACATAAAAGTATAAAGATAATATTGTTCAAGGTGGAGGATGCCATAAGGGAATCAAAGCCTCCCCCGGAGCTGAGGCCCCACAGATGAGGCCACATCGAGGCACAGGGCAGCAGCATGAGGAACACTAATAGTGACTATTTAATGATGGGATGTGGTTAACAATAGCTGTGAATATTCTGTGGAGAGAGTGAATTATGATACATGTATAAAACCTATCAGTGTGCCAGCACTAACAAAAAAAAAAAAAAAAAAACAGTGAAAAACTGGTGACCAAACAATATATAATTTCCTGAAAATTATGTGTTGTGTACCTTACCATCTCAGTAAGACATCATGGGGTCCCGTGTATGTGAACAAAAAAGGGATAAAACGATGTGTGCTCCTGCAGCATGCTGTCCTGATGCCAAGAATTAGCCACAATGTGCCGCCAACACCACGCAGCGTTATGAAGTAGAGGGAGGAGGAGCAAGGCCAACCCCTGGACGCCTGGCGTCACTAGGCAGTCGGCGCTCAACGTTCTCCCTCGTGTCAAACGCAGTTGGAAAAATTCAGTGATTTCAATTTTTTTGTTCTTAGCTGTGCTTCATATAAAGTCCCAATACTCTTTTTGCCATTGTTGCAAATTTCTTGAATAAAAGTGTAATATTCCTTTAAATTTCGTACCTTGGGGGTGTGTATAGTATGCCTGTGAAGGGGCGCATGTTTTCCGTGCTTAGAACTGTCCCTGCACAAAGTGTCATTTCTGCAGGAAAAAAAGTAATTTAAAATCACTCGCAGCTATAATGAATTGTCGGCTCCCGTAATACAGAGAACACTCATTGAAAGTCATTGAGGAAAAAAAAAAGAGTGGGGTTCCCCCAAATTCAATTACCAGGCCCTTCAGGTCTGGTATGGATATTAAGGGAAACCCTGCGTCAAATGTAAAAAAAATGACGTGGAGTTCCCCCTAAATATCCATACCAGACCCTTCAGGTCTGGTATGGATATTAAGGGAAACCCTGCGTCAAATAAAAAAAAAAAATGACATGGAGTTCCCCCTAAAAATCCATACCAGATCCTTTATCCGAGCACGCAACCTGGCAGGCCGCAACAAAAGAGGGGGGTGAGAGAGTGTCCCCCCCTCCTGAACCGTACCAGACCACATGCCCTTAACATTGGGAGGATGCATTGGAGTCCCCCCAAAGCACCATGTTGATGAGGACAAGGGCCTTATCCCCACAACCCTGGCCGGTGGTTGTGGGGGTCTGCGGGCCCCCCAGATCCTGGCCCCCCCCTGTTTGAAATGGTAAGGGAGTACAATAGTACCCCTACCATTTCACAAAGAAAGTGTACAAGAATGTTAAAAAAGACAAACACACTTTTGAAAAAGTCCTTTATTAAAAATCAAAAAAAATTCAAAAAGATTCCAGCGGTGGTAATCCACTCTTGCTATCCAGCGATGGATCATCATCTCTCTGTGGTCCAGCGATGGCTGATCTGATCCAGCGATGGGTGATCTCTCCATCCAGCATAGCGCAGTCCATCCATCCTTCCTCTGTCTCCACTGGCGGAGACACTGCGGGATCCCGGCAGCCTGACATTTCTTATATGAGGCTGACGCTAGTGGGGAAGCCTGGCTTCCCCAATGACGTGTGGGTGACCCCGCCCCCCTCTGATGTAACAGAAACCTGCATTACATCAGAGGGGGCGGGGTCACCCATACGTCATTGGGGAAGCCAGGCTTCCCCTCTAGTATCAGAGGGGGGCGGGGTCAGGTGATGGGTGGCTCTGCCCTCCTCATATAAGAAATGTCAGGCTGCCACAATCCCGCAGCGTCTCTGCCAGTGGAAACAGAGGAAGGATGGATGGACTGCGCTGCGCTGGACTGGAGGGAGAGATCACCTGTCGCTGGATCAGATCAGCCATCGCTGGATCCCAGAGAGATGATCATCCATCGCTGGATAGCAAGAGTGGATTACCACCGCTGGAATCTTTTTACATTTTTTTTTATTTTTAATAAAGGACTTTTTCAAAAGTGTGTTTGTCTTTTTTAACATTCTTTTACACTTTCTTTGTGAAATGGTAGGGGTACTTTTGTACCCCCTTACCATTTCAAACGGGGGGCGGGATCTGGGGGTCCCCCTTGTTAAAGGGGGCTTCCAGATTCTGATAAGCCCCCTGCCCGCAGACCCCCACAACCAACGGCCAGGGTTGTGGGGATGAGGCCCTTGTCCTCATCAACATGGGGACATGGTGCTTTGGGGGGGACCCCAAAGCATCCTCCCAATGTTGAGGGCATGTGGCCTGGTACGGTTCATGAGGGGGGGCGCTCTGTCATCCTCCCCTCTTTTCCTGCAGCCTGCCAGGTTGCGAAGCTCATCCCTAAATGTTTTTTTGTGCGTTGCGCTGCTGGATTATATACGTCCAGGATGGGGGGAGGGGGGGAGGTTTGTGGGGAAAAAACGGAGGGGAGAAGAATGGGATGGGGAAATGGGGGTATCTGCTGTGGTTTTTGGTGTATAACAGATTTAGGGTTTCAAATCTGCTGCTCCACAGAATTTTGCAGTTCTTAGTGAATATGGCAGAAAATATGGCAGATGATAGTCAATAGGTAGCTGGCAGGTTTTGATACAGAATCATAAGTTATAGTCAATAGTTATAAGGATAGCCATAGGAAAAGGAGGATTTCTTAGCACAAGCAGGTAGGCAGCATGTTCAAGGGTAGAAGGCACCTTTAAAAGATATACAAACAGAAGAAAAACAGCGCCAACCTAAGTGCAGTATTTTAGATCACAGGTATTTATTTGTAAAGTAGTACACTCACTCTCTATTGGAATGTTTCAGGCACATCACGTTTTACGTGTAAGAAAAGCTTTTGGGGGACATCACAGGGCTCCCGGGGAGAAGCGGTTCCTCTTTCAGCTGTTTCTTTCGTCCGGTGGCGCCGGTGGTTCCCAGCGTCTCACGGCCGGTGTCGCAGCGTCAGGGAGGTCCGTTCGTTGGTCGTGCGGGGGTCGCGCTGTGATGACGTTCGTTGCACGCATTCGGAGCATGCGTGCTCCTTCCTCAGGCATATCGACCACCATATTGGAAGTGGTCAAATAGGGAGAAGGCAGTTCTGATTGGTCCATCAGGTTAGGGTGCCACCCTCTGTGGGCGGGGTTATTTCGGCCAGGGCCTGGTGTTAGTAGGCTATGTGTTGCAGGCTGGCTGCATATCATTGTGCGTGTACCTATGTAGAGGTCTTGGTCATTGTGGAAAAACCTTTTTAGGAGTGGTATATTTGTGAAATAAAAAAGTTTTATTTATGAATATATGGGTAAAAAATAATATGGGTAAAAAATAAAAATAATAGTAAAAAATTATAAAAGATGGAATTTTTATTATTAAAAGCAAGAGGATTTTTGCAAAGAAAAATAAAATAAAATAAAAATAAAAATAAATATAAAAATAAAAGTAAAAATTAAAATTAAAATAAAAATAAACAGATGAAAATTATATGAGTAAAAATAAAAACAAAAATAAAACTGAGTATACACCTTATTATATAAAAAAAGGGCAAAAAAGAGTCACCAAGGATGTATTTCTTTGAGGGATATTCGGACGTTAATTTTTTTAAAAAATATAGAGAATTCGATAATATAAGAATCAATAATAAAGAAAGAAATTTTGTTTTAAAATTATATACATACACACATATATATATATATATACACATATTTATATATATATATATATATACACACATGCACACACATGTGTGAGGGATATGAAATAAGAGAAAATATATGGGAACATAGATATATGCAAGATAGAATTAATTTAATTTGTGATGGTACGAGCTTTTTTTGTTGATGATGGTGGAGAGTTGATAAACACAGATACGTGTACATAAGAGAAAGGAGGGGGGAGTACTTTAGATGATAACCGAATAGTGTAGAATAGGTAGAATAGGTAGGTAGGTTGGGTTCAGATGTTATATACATATACACACTATGTATATACACACTCATGTACGTATATGAACATGTGGGTGGGACCAGGAGGTATACACATATACATACATATACACACATACACATCCATACACACATATACATATATACATATATATACACACATACATACACACACACACACACACACACACACACACACACACACACACACACACAATGTGAAGATAATATGAGGAGTGCTTCCGTGCGCTACTATTTACACGTGTGCACTCCTATATAGAATCAAATATACAATATGGACAGGGGGATCTGAAAAGGCGCGTCGATTTTAAATTGTGTTGGGGGGGGGGGGAATGTGGTCTCGTTAGGAAGGCATAGTGGATGAAGATTACACAACTGAGTTTACTGAGAACTGAGAAATAAACTCAGTTGTGTAATCTTCATCCACTATGCCTTCCTAACGAGACCACATTCCCCCCCCCCCCCCAACACAATTTAAAATCGACGCGCCTTTTCAGATCCCCCTGTCCATATTGTATATTTGATTCTATATAGGAGTGCACACGTGTTTATAGTAGCGCACGGAAGCACTCCTCATATTATCTTCACATTGTCTTCGTTCTCATGTGTGTGTGTGTGTGTGTGTGTGTGTGTGTATATATATGTATATATGTATGTATGTATGTATGTATATATGTATATGTGTGTAAGGATGTGTATGTGTGTATATGTATGTATATGTGTATAACTCCTGGTCCCACCCACATGTTCATATACGTACATGAGTGTGTATATACATAGTGTGTATATGTATATACCATCTGAACCCAACCTACCTACCTATTCTACCTATTCTAGACTATTCGGTTATCATCTAAAGTACTCCCCCCTCCTTTCTCTTATGTACGCGTATCTGTGTTTATCAACTCTCCACCATCATCAACAAAAAAAGCTTGTACCATCACGAATTAAATTAATTCTATCTTGCATATATCTATGTTCCCATATATTTTCTCTTATTTCATATCCCTCACACATGTGTGTGCATATGTGTATATATATAAATAAATATGTGTATCAATATATATGTGTGTATGTATATAATTTTAAAACAAAATTTCTTTCTTTATTATTGATTCTTATATTATCGAATTCTCTATATTTTTTAAAAAAATTTACGTCCGAATATCCCTCAAAGAAATACATCCTTGGTGACTCTTTTTTGCCCTTTTTTATATAATAAGGTGTATTTTATTTTTGTTTTTATTTTTACTCATATAATTTTCATCTGTTTATTTTTATTTTTATTTTTATTTTTACTTTTATTTTTATATTTATTTTTATTTTTATTTTATTTTATTTTTCTTTGCAAAAATCCCTTTTGCTTTTAATAATAAAAATTCCATCTTTTATCATTTTTTACTATTATTTTTATTTTTTACCCATATTATTTTTTACCCATATATTCATAAATAAAACTTTTTTATTTCACAAATATACCACTCCTAAAAAGGTTTTTCCACAATGACCAAGACCTCTACATAGGTACACGCACAATGATATGCAGCCAGCCTGCAACACATAGCCTACTAACACCAGGCCCTGGCCGAAATAACCCCGCCCCACAGAGGGTGGCACCCTAACCTGATGGACCAATCAGAACTGCCTTCTCCCTATTTGACCACTTACAATATGGTGGTCGATATGCCTGAGGAAGGAGCACGCATGCTCCGAACACGTGCAACGAACGTCATCACAGCGCGACCCCGCACGACCAACGAACGGACCTCCCTGACGCTGCGACACCGGGCCGTGAGACGCTGGGAACCACCGGCGCCACCGGACGAAAGAAACAGCTGAAAGAGGAACCGCTTCTCCCCGGGAGCCCTGTGATGTCCCCCAAAAGCTTTTCTTACACGTAAAACGTGATGTGCCTGAAACATTCCGATAGAGAGTGAGTGTACTACTTTACAAATAAATACCTGTGATCTAAAATACTGCACTTAGGTTGGCGCTGTTTTTCTTCTGTATGAAGCTCATCCCTATCCTTCAGTACCTTACCGTCTGCCTGATTACCGTCCTGGCTTGTTTGACCCTCCAGTTCCAGTATGCTGATTCCAGCTTCCAGCCTGCTGTCCAGCTCCAGTCTGTGGTCCAGTTCCAGTGTCCTGGTTCCTGCTTCCAGCCTGCTGTCCAGCTCCAGTCTGTGGTCCAGTTCCGGTGTCCTAGTTCCACTTTCCAGCCTGCTGTTTAGTTCCTGTTGGAGATCCTTTCATACAGTGTTTCCTGAACTCCAGACCAACCTCCTGCTGTTGATCCTGCCTGGCACTCTTGCCACTCTTGATTCCTGTGCCTCCTGTTCATCCTAACAGGGGCCTCAAGTCGGAGCCGCAAGAGAGGCCACCCCCTGCAGCTTCGGCTTGTCCACTAGGTACATGATAGTTTACAGTTATTTGGGTTCACAACAGTCACCAGCACAGGCCTACACTTCCAAGTACCTACACTTCCAAGTACCAACCCTACAGCCCATCAAAAGTTGCATTTAACTGCTTAACCAACTCTGTCTGCAGGATACCAAACTACATCTTTTACCCCACTCGCTTCATTGCAGGATCCAACTATCCAAAATAGAGATTAGCTTCTCAAGTCCAGTTCCCTAGGTAAAGGGACATAGTTCTATTCCCCCGCATCATTTTCTGCTCAATCAACCTTTGTTCTTCTTCAGTTGTCCTTAAAAAGATCATTCACCCCCCCCCCCCCCCACCCCAGGCCTATTAAAGGAGAACTCTGTTGGCTACTTTACCATCCTTTGGGTAGCTCTGTGTCTTCTTAAAGAGAATTCGCCTTTATTGAGCACCACCATATGGGCCCCAACTAGCCAGCAGAGGAGCTTTCCACATACTCATGGGACCTTATAGGGTATATTTCTGTCTAAATTCCTGGGAGTTGAACCCTGTCTCTTCTCACTGGGAAGCCACAAGTGAGCTAGTCTGTAAATTTCCTTCCCTCTTTGCTTACTTGGGCAAAATTATTTCAGTTTGAGAGCTAATGTTCAATACTTTAATCCTGTGGAGTGTGTGTGGCTTAAAGTATAACTGCATTGTGTTATTTTGCCTTTACTCTGTGGTGTTTTGCCATTTTGCTATTCATCCAAATGGCTTCTTTTGTCTGTTTTGCCATTTGGATGACCCTAATACAAGTTAAACATTTATCCCATCAGCGTGTATGTGTTTATCCTTTGTGTGTTAGCCAGAGAGTCACCTGGCCAAGGTATTTTGGTGGGGTCAGCAAGGGCAATACTCTGCTTAGGGCTCAGTAGTGAACAGGGTACCCAAAATACTCAGAAGCTCCTAAGGGGGTAGTAACTATTCTCTTGGTAGAATATTTTGAACAATATTCAGTTAGCATAACTCTAAAAACTAATGCTAGTTCAATTTTTTTAAATCATTACCCTGTCATTTTCTCAGTAACTAATCCTATCATTTAAAAAGAATACAGAAAATTGGTTATAGTTTCTATGCAGTGAATTTATCTAATATTATGGGTCATGAACAGACAATATGACATCTAATCTAATACTGTTAAACACGGCTGAGCACTAGGATTAAATATGATTTTACTTGTAAATGGTTGTATAATTGCTCTGTATTTTCTTTAATACGCTCTTCATGCAAATTAGTTTTTTTTTTCAAACTGGCAGTGTAAACAGGGGGAAACACTTGGATGCTACTTGAAACAATTTGGATCCGGGGCTTGTGTGCTGTGAATACTGATAATTGCATCATACTGAGAAGTCTGACTGACAGCCAGAAACTATGTATACTGCAGGCTCCCCGAGGCTGCTCACTCTTGTTCCTTTTCTTCTCTTTACTGCTCTGGATACAACGCACAATGTACTTATATAATGCATAGCTCCTTTATTGTGTCAGATATTTCCGCATGACACTGATACATACACAAAGGAGACTGACAAGGAAAAAGACAGATAGTGCGATTAAAATGTACACTATGTTTTTGCCAGGCCACGGTTTGTGGAAGTGTCAATATCGTAGCCTCTGGGGTTACAAATGCTAATGCAGATTTTGCAGTACAGTGCGCTTTGTAAGTGACCTGCTGGAACAAAGCATTTACTGTAACTTAGGGTCAGGTTTTGTGATAGGTAACATTAGCACATTACATGTATATTGATTGGTAATTACTCTCTGAAGCTATACTTATTCCTGCAGGCAGAAAATGTATTCAACAGATGTCCGCATTAAAGGACACACTTAAAAAGTTGAATTATTTCAAAGTTAATAAAGTGTTTCTAAAGTCACAACTTTTTTTCTTAGCATTATAGTTTTAGGAGTATACTGTAAACTTTTCTATAGTAGAGAAGGGTTACAACAACTGACAGTTTTTTTAATAAGTCCCAATGGGGAGATTTTTCTTCAGTTCCACATGTCTCCAAAGTAAATTCTCCTCTTAGACAGTTGTTACCAGAACAGGTTTCTCCCCGGAATACTTCCAGTAACAACAATAACATTGTGCATTTTTCATCACTATCCGTCCCAGTAAAAATGGTGACCAGGACAAGAGAATGAGGGGGACACAGCTGGCAAGAAAAGCGCCTGACAGAAGGACTCCAGACTGCACTGCTAAATTCGATCCCTCCAACTTGCTTTCAGGGATGTGGGGAACTTAGCACACGTTTTCCTGTACAGTGGCAATGCCCCGAGTCCCAACAGTTTTGGATATTATGTACATAGTCCTATTAAGGTAGTTCTTAACCACTTCCCACCCGGCCAATGCATATATACGGCCGGGTGGGAGCCGTCTATTCCTGACAGGACGTTCAGGAACGTCCTTCAGGAATAGCGGGATCGCGCGCGCGCGCGCTCGCGCAGCGGCGCGATCCCGATGTGCTCGTGTCACCCGGACACGGCACATCTCAGATCGGCAGGAGGGCTCTGTGATTGGCCCTCCTGATCACATGACGGCCGTGTCCAATCACGGCCGTCATGTGATGTAAACAAACAGCCGGTTGCTAGGCAATCGGCTCTCCTCTCCTCACACGGAAGTCACCGTTGAGGAGAGGAGAGCAGAACGCTGCAGCCGGCTGATGATCAGTGAGTATGGGCTGCTTTTTACAGCTTTTTACTCACTGATCATCAGTGTAGTGTCAACACACAACACACCACACAGTCCCCACACATGTCCCCAAAACACACATGTCCCCAAAACATACATGTCCCCAAATAATAAAAACACATGTCCCTAATAATAAAAACATGTCCCCCACATATGTCCCACTAAAATCACATGTCCCAATGATTATCTGCACACATATGTACGTGATCACCTGCACACATATGTACATGATCATTTGCGTACATATGTCCGTGATCACACAAACCAATTATTATACACTTAACGGAATTTTTTTTACCAAAAACATGTAGCAGAATACATTTTGCCTTAAATTTATGACAAAATTTGATTTTATTGGATTTCTTTTCAAATAGAAAAAAGAAAATATAGTTTTTTTTCCAAATTTCCGCTATTTTTGCGCTTATATCGCAAAAAAAAAAAAACGGAGTCGTGAATAAATAACACCAAAATAAAGCTCTATTTGTGCGAACAAAATGATAACAATTTCATTTGGGTACAGTGTAGCATGACCGCGCAATTGTCACTGAAAGCGCTAGAGCGCTGAAAGCTGAAAATTGGGCTGGGAAGGAAGGGGGTGAAAGTGCCCTGTATTGTAGTGGTTAAAGTGGTTCTAAAGCCTAGCCATTTTTTACCTTAATGCATTTGAACTTGATCCAGCACTGTGCATGAGAGCAGTGTCTCTCTCTGCTATCTCCCTCCTCACAGGCAGATTGATAGTAGTAGGAGCCATTGGCTCCCGCTGCTGCCAATCAAATTCTGTACTAGGGGCGGAGCTGAGATGTGTTAATATACAGACAGGGCCAGCGAGCACACATGAGTGATCCCACATGAGTGAGCCCACGTGAGTGCCCCCATAGAGAGCGGCCTTCTATGGGTGCAAACGCCAAACAAAAACGAGTGCTGGTGGGGGACCCCAAAAGAAGATCACACAGAGCAGGTAAATATAATTTAATGAAATGTTTGATATTTTATAAAAAAAAACATTATCTTCATTAAGGTAAAAAACCTTCCATGCTCAGCTTCCACCCCCCCCCCCCCCCAATACTTACCTGAGCCTGATTGCTGTCCATTGCTGTGTCTGAAAACAGCTGTGCTGCTCTCTTTCTCCTCGCAGGACTCAGAGGCAGCAGGTCCTGCTGCTGTCAATCAAATTTTATCAGGAAGGGGAGGTGGGGCTGAGCTATGCGGTATGTGTCTATAGATGCACACAGTCCAGTATGGGATTGAGCTTACATGAGTGCCCCCATAGGGAGTGGTTTGCTTTGAGGGCACTCTGAAGGAAGGTGGAGCCGAGAGCAGCGGCAGGGGACCCCAGATCCGAAACCCAATCCAGAACCCCTGGGAATCCTTGTTTCTTAGGCCATTTTCCAATATATCTAAACATTAAAAGAAATTTGATTTTAGTCACTACAAGGCAAACGCTAGCAAAAGCTTGGAAAGAGCCAACTCTAAATGTCATAGATGTAATGCAGAGGGTGACGAACACTATGGTGAATGAAAAACTTACAGCCATCTTTAACAATACCCATTCCAACTTTCTTAAAACATGGTTTCTGTGGCTAGAGTACAATTGCAATATGAATCCAGGTGGCTCCTTGCTTTCACTTTGCGCATGACACCTAACTTTGGTGGTCCACATGTTTGGTTGGGTCACACAAAAACCTCCACGAATACCCCCCCATAATCTATGCATGTTATATCTGTGCAAAGAACAGGATCATTCTTGTGCTTAGTGCTGACTGTGGCAGCAATTCAGGTGAAGTTGAAAAGTGCTATAATCTGAGAGTTAACATCAAAAGGTCAATTGTAGAAGTTGAGAAATTAAGTTGCAATATTTTGCAAAACTTGAGAAGTGGGTAAAAACTGTCCTCGTTCACACCACATTATTTATGCTCCATATGACACACAGGCTGGTGTGCAGTGTGTAGAACAATGTGACGTATTGTTTTACACTGTTTAATTTTTTTTTTACTTTATTGAAACTTTCAACTTTATGCACCGCAATTCATTATAATACACTGCAGGGAGTTGACATGTGATGCTTTGCATGGTATACTTTTAGGTCCTAGGGCAGCAAGTGTAAAATAGGATAACTCTAGATTTAACTTAATGTTTAGCTCTCAAAGCTTGGAAAGTTTTCATCATGTTAAGTGAGAAGAAATTATGACATATTAAACGTAGTGGTGCAAATATAAGTGGGGTAGATTATGTATTAAAATTTGTATGCTTCAGCAAAATAAGATGAAGCGTCAGCTCACTAATGTTGATAAACTCTACATTAGCTTGATGGCAGCAAATTTGTTTTAATTTTTTTTTTACCATGGATTGATCTCAAATGGTATATCTAAATTTTATTTTTTATTTTCTGCTCTATGACAGACACATAATGATCTTTTTTATGGACTGTTTTTAACAGTTGGCCAGATACATTATGGTTATTCTTTATGCAAAGTCATTGAAACACTAATACAGCAGATAACTGTTGTAATTGAATGAAGAGGTGTAATCATATAAAAGTAGTTAAGCGCCGAAAAAATAAAAAAAAGATTTTATCCATGAGTAATAAACTGTTTCGTAAAACATATATCTATTTTTTTTTTTTTTAAAGACATTGACTAGGAAATGTAATCTTTGTGCCAATTTTTCAGTCGTAGTGTAATGATTGTATTCTGGGACATTCTCCAGCATCAAATAAAATGTAAATAACGATACTCTACTACAGGAACCTAACAAAATGTCTCAAGGGGAAGCAAAGGGAATAAAACAACAAACTTTAATAACTCTAAATCTTTTCAGATCTGCCTTGTACATGGTTTGCTCTATTTCATAAAATAGACTGATCCCAGCATTCTCAAGTTTGTCTTATTGGAAAACACATGAAGGATTCGTCTTTTCATTCCGATAGGAACCCAGCAGCACAATTTCTCTGGTGTGTAACTTTTATTGATGTGTAAAACCTTTGCTAAACACTATCTCTATTCACATAACATAATACTTTAAACATCTTAGGATATCAACAACCATTTATGTGAAAAGGTGCTGTTCCTCTGCTTGAGAGTGTTAAGCCTCGTACACACAATCCGATTGTTGGCAGGGGATTAAGTGATGACAGACTGTTTGCCTAAAATCCAACCGTTAGTATGTTCCTTCAGACAATTGCTGTCCAACTTTCGGCCAACAAATGTTGGATGGCAGGCTAGTAAATGTTCAGTGGACGGCCTGTTGTCAGATTTTTGTATCGGCTGTACACAAGTCTGTCACACAAAAGTCCAAAGTACAAACACGCATGCTCGGAATCAATGCTCACCAAACACGACATTAGCAGAATGTGCCCAAAGGGTGGCGCTCAAGAGGTGAATTTCTACATAATACATCACTACATTCGTGTTTGTTGGCCAACAATTGTGTGCCGTTAGTATGCAAGACAAGTTCCTGGCATGCGCCCTTCAGACAAAAGTCTGACTCTCTGTTAGCCAACAATCCGATCGTGTGTAGGAGGCTTTAGGCAGATGTGCAGAAATATAAATGATAGAAAAAAAAGTGGACTATTGAGTCTGCCCTTTTTTTTTGTTAATTTATTTTGTCTGAGTATAGCTCAGGTGGGTACACACTGAAGGTTTTTTTCATGCAACATGGAGGGTTGCACAAAAAAAACTGTAAGCTCCGGTTGGGAGCATCTGTACTAACCATACGAGGTTAGTCGAGCAATCTCCCTCCACTGAGCTGTTGTGTTCTGACGGGGGGGGGGGGGGGGCCCTCTGCTGGAACACTCTGATCAGCGCTCTCTGCCTTTGGCTGAGAGCGCTGATCAGGAGTAGGTCGAATTGCTGGCTTCTGTCGGACAGACCAACATACACACACACATTCTGCCACTGTGTAAGGCGCTTTAGTTTGTCTCAAGCATGTTTTAATCCATGTACTTTTGACTGACTCATTAAAGTTCACACCTAAAGAGGACCCAAACTGTGGAAGTTGTGCCCAAAAATGGAAGCAAAGAAAGAAAGTACCAGTTGCCTGTATTGCTTGTAGTCTCCCATCAGCTGATATTTCCTGTATTACTGACATGCCATGTTTTGTTCCACACTGTTGCTAGGGGCTAGTTAATCGATCAGTGGGGTAATGTTCAATAAGTATCAGTAGAGAGGAAGAAAACACAAAGGGCATCTGGTGGGAATGGTTGAGGCAATGCTGTGGTCAGCTACTTGTAGTATAGAGCACTCTTTTTTTAGGGGGGTGTGCTTGGCATCTAGTAAGAGTTTTTTCTGTTCACTTTAATGTGCATCTAAGGCCAAAGCCTTAATGGCAATGAAAGGTTTGTGGGGGGGGGGGGGGGGAAACTAATATATAGAAATCTTCAAATGGAGTCACTTATTCCAATGACAATTGTGTACAAGGGCATTTGCCACACTTTGCAGAGGTTTCCTCTTACTATCTGTTGTTTTTAAAGGACAGGAATTGTGGGGAAATCTCCCCACTGACATTTCCTATCCTATCCAAAATGAAAACAAATGTTTTGGCTTTAAATATACAGTGCCTTAAAAAAGTATTCATACCCCTTGAAATTTGTCATGTTACAACCAAAAACGTAAATGTATTTTATTAAGGCAAAGGTACACACCAGACAGGTCACGGATAAAGTTGTGGAGAAGTTTAAAACAGGGTTAGGTTATAGAAAAATATCCCAAGCTTTAAATATATCATGGAGCACTGTTCAATCCATCATTCAAAAAATGGAAACCGTATGTCATAACTTAAAACCTACCAAAACATGGCCGCCCACCTAAACTGACAGGCTGGGCAAGGAGAGCAGTAATCAGAGAAGCAGTCGTGAGGCCCATGTGGATCTCTGTAGCCAAGAAGCAGTCATGAGGCCCATGTGGATCTATAGATAGATCCATAGCTCAGGTGGGAGAATGTTTTTGGCTTAAAAGCAAAACGCAATGTGTGGCAGAAAACTAACGCTGCACATCACCCTGAACACATCATCCCCATCGTGAAGCATGGTGGAGGCAACATCATGTTGTGGGGATGCTTTTCTTCAGCAGGGACAGGGAAGCTGGTCAGAGTTGATGGGAAGATGGATGGAGCCAAATACAGGGCAATCTTAGAAGAAAATCTGTTAGAGTGTGCAAAAGACCTGAGACTGGGGTGGAGGTTCACCTTCCAGCAGAACAACGATCGTAAACCTACAGCCAGAGCTCCAATTAAATGGTTTAGATCAAAGCATATTCATATGTTAGAATGGCCCAGTCAAAGCCCAGACCTAAATCCAATTGAGAGAATCTATGGCAAGACTTGAAAATTGCTGTTCACAGACACTCTTCATCTAATCTGACAGAGCCAGAGCTATTTTGCAAAGAAGAACAATAAAGAGTCACTCTCTAGATGTGCAAAGCTGGCAGAGACATACCCCAAAAACTTGGATATGCTGTAAGCTGTAATTGCAGTAAAAGGTGGTTCTACAAAGTATTGACTCAGGGGGACTCAATACAAATGCACCCCACACTTTTCACATGTTTATTTGTAAAAAAAAAAAAGAAAACTATGTATTGTTTTCCTTTCAATTCACAATTATGTGCCACTTTGTGTTGGTCTATGATATAAAATCCCAATAAAATACATTTATGTTTTTGGTTGTAACATGACAAAATGTTGAAAATGTAAAGGGGTATGAATACTTTTTCAAGGCACTGTACTTTATGGTTAATTTAAATATATTTTATTTCCACTAAAACCTCCTGAACTTCTGTGTAGTTAATGCAGGTGCTAATTTACTATAGCAATTCTATCTATAATAACATTCTGAAGATAATTATTTAAATAATGCCAATACTGATAATGCCAAATCTAAGCAAAAACAATCAGCACAAACAATTTCTACATAAGGAAAGAGTGTTGCAAGCTATACGCTAGAAGAACATTTCACAGCTCCTCATAAGATACAAATAATTAATCAGTGCAGCGCATTTACTATTAATGATTGTCCATTCCTCAATAAGGATCATAAAAAAGTCCATAAACCAATCAGAACTCTGGTGACACCAATATGGAAAATGAAAAGGAACATCTGGGGAGACATACTCATATCACTAATATAGACTGGCCGCTCACTTCAGAATATTGACTCCTGAATGAACAGTATAGTCTAAAAAGCTTGTCCCACCATGGGGTACGAGTACTCAGAGGCCTCCAGGCTTTATAAGGAAATGAAATCCTGAGTCAAATATGAATAAAGCAAAGAAGACTAATAGTGCTCTCTGTATACACTTGACAAACTTTTATTCCATGCAAATAAAGTGAGTATTTTTGCACTTTCCATATTGGTGGTGGAGGTCTGGTTTATGGACAATTTTTATGATCCTTATTAAGGAATGGACATCCATTAATAGTAATTGCGCTGCACTGATTAATCATTAATAATAATAATAATAATAATAATAATAACTGTAATAATAGTAATAAGTAATAGTAATGATATCTTTTAAAAATAATAATACCACTGAAGTACTTTAGATGATAGTTTCAGTCTTTATCAAAATGTCGGTACTCGAGGAGCAGATCATGTGAAACCTAGGTTATTATACTGTAGTTTAATATAAATGTCTGGGATTGTGTATTGTGGTGGATCTCTATAATGGAAGATACTGGTGAATGTTGGAATATCATAAGAAAATGGGATATGTGACAGCTTCCTGAGGTTCACTGGGCTTGAATCATTCTTCTTTTAACCAAAGTTACATGATTACCACATCCTATTATATTTTTGTTATGTACCACTCCAGGGAACCCATGTGAGTTGAAAATTGCTTTTAGATAAATTGTTCCATTACAAACCATTTATGTGAGGCTCATAACACAAATACAATATATTAAAAATTCCATTTGTAAAATAAGGTTTCCCCTGTTTCTGTGTAATCCCAGATGTATTTTTATTTTCAGACCTTGTGACTATAAAGGAAAGAGTGTATCCTAAGGAATCATGATGGCCAGGTGAAATACATTACCTTGTTTTTAAATAATGAGTTCTAATATACTGCCAGCTCTTTCTGTGGACAGCTAATGCCAAACATTGAGCCTTAAAATACTACAATTTGAATTATTATAAGTGTTGTTTTATATGACAGTATCTGCACAAACTTAAAGATCTCTTTTATATAAGCTGTAGACATATAAGTTAGGTAAAAAACATTTTTTTTTGTGAACGTTAATCTTTGAACTGCCAGATGATTGTGTGGGAGACAGTAAGATCGTGTCACTTGAGACCATTTGTGGAAAGGATGCTTTTGCCAAAACCCAAGGCATGTAGTCACTTTACCCCAGTTGGACCCTCCAGCACATTTCTGACCCATATTTACTTTGCTGCTTAAGGCAATTTACAGCACAATCAACATGACTCTGGACAACTAATGATTTTGCTAAAGAGAAACACACAAGCAAAAAAAGATAGAAAATAAGGCAAAAAGATGGACAGGAGAGAGATTTGTTTCTTCCAATCCACACTTTCATTCTACCATCGGATTCTTATCTGTCTGCCAAAATTTTGTTTTCAGATTAAGTAGATTAGGGAATGATTTAAACCTTTTATTTAAGTATTTATTTATTTTTTGTCATTTGCCATTTCCTTTCATTTCTTGTAATGAAGAAAAAAATCTCTGCAATATGAAGGAATTCTACCTATTGTCACTGGGGCAAGTGTCCCTTTTAGAAGAATACCCCTCTTTCCTTCTTTGGTGAAAACTCTGAATTTTGGATTTTCGTGACTTGTAGGCCGCGTACACACGGGCGGACTGTCCGCCCAACTAGGTTCGTCAAACAGTTTGACAAACAGTCCGTTCAAAATTAGCATGAACGGACTTGACCACACACGACGAACGAACAGTCCGCTGAAAACTTGCGCGATGACGTGAACGGCACGTACGACGGGACGAGAGATTCGAAGTCCAATACAATGCAATGCAACCTTCGCCGTGTAAATTCTTTCTGAGCATGCGCGAGACTTAGTTTGTCGAACAAGCCTACACACGAGCGGACTGTCCGCTCAAACCAAGTTCCAGCGGACAGTCTTACGGAAATTCCGAAAAACTTTGTTCGTCAGACTGTCCGCTGAAACTGTCCGCTGAAGCCCACACACGAGCGGACTGTCCACTGAAACACTGTTCAGCGGACAAAGTTGGGCGAACAGTCCACCCGTGTGTACGCGGCCGTAGTCTCAGTGATAGTGGCCAAAATAGATGGAGTGAATATCCCCTGCAGAGATAAAAAAACAGCAATAAATTAGAGTGGTAAAGGATAGAATAGCGTGGTAAAGGATTAGAATCTCTGGCAGGTGTTTACTGCTATTCCCACTGTCAACAAGAAAGTCATGGGATATCCAAAAGTTTGTCAAAGCTGTCAACAAAACTGTAATAGTACTCATTCACTTATGCGTACACCTGTGAGAGGGGCCACAGGTGTTTCATGCATTCTCAGGCAGTCCTATTCATGTCTTTTAGGATGAAGTGCCTGCTGGTCCCAATTTGACATGGGTGCGTCAACGCATGGGTGCGTTTTCCAAAATGCAGAGTGTGCATTGAGGGAAAAGCACCAGCACTCGTATGTCTGTCGAATTAAGATCAGTGGTTCTGTCTGAGCAGCATCCCAATAGACATGAGTGGGGCACATTTGCATCCCATACTGGCAAAGACGGCCTTTCACATGGGTGTATGCATATGTGAATGAGGCCTTGGAAGAGAAATCCTCCTTGTTCTAGCGACAACTGTCAAAGAGAGTATTTCCTTCACTTTCCAGAGATGTACTCTTACTTTCTGTTGTTTTAACCATTCTTTATTTAATCTAAAATTAAGACAAATGTTTTGGTTTTAAGTACCATTCAATACTCTCTAGACCAGCTATTCTACTGCAGGGTCTCTTCAGAGCTTGCCAGGGGTTCATTGAGCAGTGATAGACTGACCTGCTGCCTGATGCCATCCGCATGGTACTGGAGCCACTGTCGTGTAGTGATGCCAGCAGTATGACATAAATTCTTCCCACTGTTCACCACGCTTAGGGGATAATTCTTGCCACTGTCCCCAATGAAGCATTCCTTTCACTGACCACCAATGTAAGGGGCATTCTTCCTTTTACTGAACACATAACCACCAATGAAGGAGGGCTCCTCTCTCACTACCTCATAATATAAGGATGCACTTCTACTAACTAGCAATGTAAGTGAACAACTCTACCACGAACCACAGAAGAAAGGGGGCAGTTCTATGGCTGGCCCCCAATGTAAGGGGGCATCTTCATCAATAACCATCACTGTAGGGGGACCCTTCACTGAACACCTATGTAAGAAGGGATTTCTCTACTAACCAGCCAATCTGTCTGCAATTCTTTACTGGCCATTAATAAAAAATAATGATTATGACTCAAAATGATTTAATGAAATTATCCACCTTAGGTGTCAAATATTCTATGTATGCCAAATTTATAATTCTTTTATTTCTTCTCATTATTTCAGAATATTTTATCTAGCACCAGGGGTAGTTGATCCAGGAAATATCCAATTGCCTCCCAGGGGATCAGTTAGGATTTTTTTCCCCTGCTGGAGCATATTGAATCATAGTTTATTGGTGTTTTTTTGCCTTCCTCTGGATCAACTCTGGGTATAGCATTGTGTATATCAGGGAATTGCAATTAGCGGACCTCCAGCTGTTGCAGAACTACAAATCCCATGAGGCACAGCAAGACTCTGACAGCCACAAGCATGACACCCAGAGGCAGAGGAATGATGGGACTTGTAGTTTTGCAAGAGCTGGAGGTCCGCTAATTGCAGATCCCTGGCGTATATGGATGTTTTCCATTTTTTTCCTCTATTGTTTTAACTAGATGGACTTTTGTTTTCAAGCTAGCTATGTAACTAAAACTTACCAATCTTGTGACTATATCAAAATCATGCATGCAGTTTCAGAGAAGAAGAGTGCTATACAGTGCCTTGAAAAGTATTCATACCTCTTGAAATTTTCCACAGTTTGTCATGTTACAACAAAAACCATAAATGTATTTTATTGGAACTTTATGTGATAGACCAACACAAAGTGGCACATAATTGTGATGTGGAAAGAAAACGATAAATGGTTTTCAACAGTGTTTATATAAATTTCACAAATAAATATGTGAAAAGTGTGCTGTGCATTGGTATTTAGCCCTCCTGAGTCAATACTTTGTAGAACCACCTTTCGCTGCAATTACAGCTGCACATCTTTTGGGGTATGTCTCTTAACAGTTTTACACATCTAGAGAGTGACATTTGTGTCCATTCTTCTTTGCAAAATAGCTCAAGCTCTGTTAGATTGGATGGAGAATATCTGTGAACAGCAATTTTCAAGTCTTGCCACTGATTCTCAATTGGATTTAGGTCTGGGCTTTGACTATGCCATTCTAACACATGCATATGCTTTGATCTAAACCATTACATCTGGCTGTATGTTTAGGGTTGTTGTCCTGCTGGAAGGTGAACCTCCATCCCAGTCTGTAGTCTTTTACAGACTCTAACAGATTTTCTGCTAAGATTGCCTTGTATTTGGCTTCACCTATCTTCCCACGAACTCTAACCAGCTTCCCTGTCCCTTCTGAAGAAAAGCATCCTCACAACATGATGCTGCCACCACCATGTTTCACGGTAGGGATGGTGTGTTCAGGGTGATGTGCAGTGTTAGTATTCCGCCACACAACATTTTGCATTTTGATCAAAAAGTTCAATTTCAATTTCCACATGTTTGCTGTGTCCCCCACATGGCTTCTCGCAAACTGCAAACTGGACTTCTTTTGACTTTCTTTCAACAATGGCTTTCTTCTTGCCACTCTTCCATAAAGGCCAGGTTTGTGGAGTGCCTGAGTAATAGTTGTCCTGTGGACAGATTCTCCTACCTGAGCTGTAGATCTCTGCAGCTCCTCCAGAGTTATGATGGGCCTCTTGGCTGCTTCTCTGATTAATGCTCTCCTTGCCCGGCCTGACAGTTAAGTGGACGGCCATGTCTTGGTAGGTTTGCAGTTGTGCAATACTCTTTCCATTTTCGGATGATGGATTGAACAGTGGTCCGTGAGATGTTCAAAGCTTGGGAATATTTTTTTTATAACCTAACCCTGCTTTAAACTTCTCCACAACTGTATCCCTGAGCTGTCTGGTGTGTTCCTTGGCCTTCATGATACTGTTTGTTCACTGAGGTTCTCTAACAAGTCTCTGAGGGCTTCACAGAGCAGCTGTATTTATACTGAGATTAAATTACACAAAGGTGTACTCTATTTACTAATTAGGTGACTTCTGAAGGCAATTTGTTCCACTAGATTTGAGTCAGGTGTATCAGAGTAAAGGGGGATGAATACACTTTTCATATATTTATTTGGCTGTGAATGAGGCGGTCCTCCCAAAGAA
This sequence comes from Lithobates pipiens, assembly GCF_037356315.1. Classification (NCBI taxonomy): domain Eukaryota; kingdom Metazoa; phylum Chordata; class Amphibia; order Anura; family Ranidae; genus Lithobates; species Lithobates pipiens. The sequence continues at coordinate 159,283,851 of NW_027507790.1, forward strand.
GGCTAGGCGGGCAAAAGGTGACCTGTGGGTCACCGGGACACCTATGCGAGGAACAAAAACGGAAATTGTTCACTCCTCTGAAGGGAGGAGGGGGGGAGGAGGGAGGGGGAGGGTTGGGGAGGGAGGGGGCTGAAAAGGGGGAGGGAGGAAGGGGGGGTGGGACGGGGGGCAATCTCTCTCTCAAACAGGGGGTATATACTCTCTCTCACGCTCTCTCGCCTCCCCCTTCTCTCGCTCCCCGCGTTGACCTCCGGTGGGGGGGAAGCTTACGCCCCCCCCGGTGGGGGGCGGGGGGAGAGGGGAGGGGATGAGGATGAGTGAGATATGACAAGGTTGAAATTGATAACATACAATGTGAGGGGTATAAGTACTCCCCAAAAAAAGTTCAGAGTAAATAAGGAGCTAGAAGTGTATGGGGCGAATGTGATCTGTCTGCAGGAAACACATATGTCACACGAGGCTAGAGGGAGATTGACATCTTGGAAATTCCCTACATGGTTCTATGGTGATTCTACTACACGCTACGCTAGGGGGGTAGCAATAGGATTCGAGAGAAGTGTCAGGTTCGAAGTTGAGAAACAAATGGCCGACCCGGAAGGGAGATTTCTGTTCATAAGGGGAAGAATCTCGGATGGAGTATACACTTTTGCGAACATATATTCCCCAAATAGGGACCCAGATAAATTCTTAAGGAAGGTCCTGGATTTATTGGCAGAGTTCAGAAAAGGTAAATTGATAGTGGCGGGGGACCTGAATATGTGCATCGACCCTCGGGTAGACTCCTCAGCGGGGTCCCCCCGATGGACGGGGCTTAGATATAAAAAGATAAAGGCCATGCTTTTAGAATTTCAGTTAGTCGATGCTTGGAGGATTAAACATCCAAATAGTAGAGACTATACTTTCTACTCATCGGTACATGGGACATTTACACGAGTTGACTATGTACTGATTGAACATCAAATGCTCCCAGCACTCAAAGATACAGTAATAAAACCTATCTCCCTGTCCGACCATGCCCCAGTTATGGTACAGCTGGAGCTAGCAACAGACCAGGCCAAAAGAGAGACATGGAGATTAAATGAAGCGCTAATACAGGACCCAGAGACTAGAAGTAGGATCGAATCAGAGCTGGAAGAGTTCTTCATAAGAAATGACTCCCCAGAGGTTACGAGGAGTACGATATGGGAGACCCATAAAGCATTTATAAGAGGAATTTTAATAAGCATTGGGACAGGGAAAAAAAAGGAAACAGGGAAAAGGCTACAAGAGTTAAATAAGGAGATTTGGGAATTGGAGCAACAAACAAGACCAAAGGGGATCCCAGAGAGAGTAGAACTAAAAGATAAGAAGCTAGAATTAGAAGGACTCATGGAGAAGGAAAGGGTGCAAGTCAACCACTGGGCAGAGAGTATAAGATACCAGGAGGGGAATAAATCTGGGAAATGGTTAGCGAGAGTAGTACGGGAGAGAAGAAATGTGTCCTTCATATCAAAAATAAAAAATGAAAAGGGGGAAATGAAGCACTCTACTCCTGAAATCGCAACGGTCTTTCATGGCTATTATAGCCAGTTATATAAGGTAGGACAGGGAAAGGAGAAAAGTAGGAATAAAGAAGATACTATCGAGTACCTAATAGGAACAGAGTTCCCTACAGTCCCAGAGGATGAGTTAGAGAGGTTAGAGGCCCCGGTAACGGTAGACGAGGTGGTGCGGGCAATAAGGGGGATGGCAATCGGGAAGAGTCCAGGCCCGGATGGGTTCCCAATCCTTTATTATAAAAAGTTTGAAAAAATACTGGCGCCCAAATTATGCGAGTATATGAACGCAGTCGCAGAAGGGGAAGAACTGAGGGAAGAAGCATTGATGGCTTACATAACTTTGATATTAAAGGAGGGGAAAGATCCAACAACCCCAGGGAGTTATAGACCGATCTCTCTTCTGAATACGGACGTGAAGATATTTTCAAAAGTGATAGCAGAAAGGCTAAAACCATTACTACCCCAATGGGTCCATAGTGACCAAACGGGGTTTGTCATGGGAAGGGAGGGTAGGGATAACTGCCTTAAAACCCTCATGTTGATTCATGGAGTGGAAAGCAGCGGATCCCCGGTCGCCCTGTTATCTGTGGATGCTGAAAAAGCATTTGACAGGGTAGACTGGGGCTTCATGTTTGAGACCTTAGGATATCTGGGATTAAAAGAAAAAACATTGCGATGGATAAAAGCACTTTACTCCCACCCGACGGCAAAAATAAAAATTAACGGTAACCTTTCCCCAGTAGTAAAGTTATATAATGGAACCAGACAGGGGTGCCCTCTGTCCCCAATGCTATTTGTTCTGGCCTTGGAACCCTTGTTGGTCTCGATCAGGAAAAATGAAGATATAAGGGGAGTGAGAATTGGTAGAGAAGAGTATAAGGTGTCTGCGTATGCAGATGACATATTATTCTATGTTTCAGAACTTAGGGTGTCTCTCCCAAATATAATTAAGGAGATCCATAGATATGGGATGTTGACAAATTTTAAGATCAATATGTCAAAAACTGAAATTCTGAACATAACAGTACCTAAAAAAGAACAAGAGGAACTCCAGAGCTCTTTTCCCTTTATTTGGTGTAGGGATGAGCTGAGTTGCCTGGGGGTAAGAATTACGCCCACATTGTCATCCATATACGCGGCCAATTATACATATATATTAAATAAGGTCAAAGAATGTATTAAAAGTATGAGATATAAACCCTTGTCACTAATAGGGAGAGTAAATGCGTTAAAAATGTTCATTTTACCAAAATTGACATATATGTTCCAAATGATCCCAATAAAAGTTCCGCAGGAGTTCTTCACGAAACTTAAAACTCTAACTTTAAAATACATATGGGGACGTAGGAATCCCAGGATTTCTTATGCGACTCTATAAAGGGGGAAAGTAGGAGGGGGATTAGCAGCCCCAAACTTTAGAAGATACTACCAGGAAGCAGTAATTTCACGAGTGGTGGATTGGGTGTATGACAAAGGGGATAAAGGCTGGGTAAATATAGAGAAAACACAAAGCGGAGTTAATCTAGGAAAAAGGATTTGGATACCACGGGATTTTCGCGACTTGGGGAGTAGCACTAACCCACTAACTATTAATTTGTTTAAAACATGGGATAAAGTGGGAGAATCAAATCACTGGCAGTATAATTCACCTTTAATTTCTTTATTAGACACAAGTTTTTTTAAACCAGGGAAGGAGGAATTTGTTTATTTCACCAGATGGGCAAAAAAGGATGATATTTCGTTGGAAGATGTGATGAATGGGGACAGATTTTGCACTTTAGGAGAAATAAGACAAAGATGGGGATGTAGGAACTTAGATAGCTGGAGATATGCACAAATTAAACATTTTGTTCAGACTCTGCCTCGGCCACTCCGAGGGGCAGGAGATCTCAGACCGATGGAGAGAATGCTTTCAGACCCGAGCTGCAAGAAAAAAAGTATGTCCAAAATTTATAAAATCCTACAGGAGGAAGAGGAACCAGGGGAACCACTATTCCTGAAAAAATGGGAAGAAGAGCTGGGCACCGTGGGGGATAAGGAACGTAGAAAGAAGATCTTAAGAATAGCAGGTACAATATCTAAGGACAATATGTCATTAGAGATGTCATTTAAATTAATGGCAAGATGGTATGTTGTCCCACAAAGAGCGCATAAGAGTAGAGCAGGTATATCAGCACTATGCTGGTGGGGCTGCGACAAGGTGGGAACCTTTGCACATATATGGTGGGAGTGTGGAAAGATTGGCCCATACTGGGAGAAAATAATAGAAAATATTTTCCGAATAACAGGGGAAGAGGTAAAGAAGGAACCATGGACATGTCTGTTTCACGACACTGACAAAACACTGGGGGAATACAAAAACTCATTGATTCCTCACTTATTGATTGCAGCAAAAAGCCTGATCCCAAAGAGATGGGGCACTCCCGAACCCCCATCTATGAGGGAATGGTTAGGTAAAATAGAGTGGGTAAGATCAATGGAGGAATCAATATCCAGAAGAGGAGACCAAGTGGAAACTTACTTTAGTAAGTGGGGAAAATGGCTGGAGTTCAAGAAAACAAGGGAATATCTCAGAATGAGTGGATTCGAGGTGAAATGAGGGAGAGAGCGGGAGAGAGAGATGGAGAGAGAGAGAGGGGAGGGAGGGGGCGAGGGATTGGGGGGGGGGGTCGGGGATAGATATGGAAATGGAATGGGAAGCATACTTTTTGTGATATATTTCTTCTTTGAAACCTTAACAAAATAAATAAAGAATTAAATAGAGGAAAATGTTAAAAAGGTTTGCATGTGATGTGAAAATAGCACCGCCAACAGGCAAAATGGTGGCGATAAGTAGAATGGAATCAAAGTAACAAGGGCGCAAAGTTAGCCACAATTTGTTGAAGAGAGACTATGGCGTGCTGTATACTGATGCAAAAAAAAAAAAAAAAAAGGGTGTACTCTATTTACTAATTAGGTGACTTCTGAAGGCAATTTGTTCCACTAGATTTGAGTCAGGTGTATCAGAGTAAAGGGGGATGAATACACTTTTCATATATTTATTTGTAAAAAAAAAAAAATGAAAACCATTTATCATTTTCCTTCCACTTCACAATTACTTTGTGTTGGTCTATCACATAAAATCCCAATTAAATACATTTATATTTTTGGTTGTAACATGAAAAAATGTGGAAAATGTCAAGGGGGATGAATTCTTTATGTCCTATTTTCCCCAGACATTCTGTGTAGACAAAAGAAAGGAGTTGCAAACTTTCACTAGGAAATTGCCAGTGCCTGTTGAACTGCAGGTATCATTTATTTTTAACAATAATTCACTATTTTGTTTGTTTAAAGTATGTTTAAAATTGATATTTCTTGGCCCCAGTATTCCTCTGCTTGAAAAAAGGGAAACAAATAATACGCCTCCAAAGGTACTGTATGTAGTAAAAATGCCAGTGTGTATGTTCCCATCTTTTTATTTGTAATGGTGTTGACAACTTGCTTCAATATAGTCAGAATGAACAGATGCTGCACACATACAGTGACAGATTGATTGATCATGTAGAGATTCTCCAACATGGCGGAAGTCTGTGCGCAATAATTGCTTTCAGCTCTCAGAAATACATGTGATCTCTCGGTTTATAAAATGTATGTCAGGAAAAAAAGGAAAATATATATTTCTAATCCATGCCTTTTTCACCATGTTTAGTTTCTTTAAAACCACTTTGAAAAGGAAAGCCTGGGGCTTCCCCAAGCATGCCTCTGGCAAAAATAGAGAAAGTTTTGGACTATCTCAGTACCCAAGGATTGAGGAGAAGATATAATTAAAATATAACAATTTATTAATAGAAAAAACACGATTAAAACAGGGGAATGAAGGAAACAATTGTACAAAAGTATCTATATACAATCAATAATTACAGCTGTGCATGATTCTTAAAAAGTTTCAAAAGGTCAATGAACCCCAATGATGATAAGTTGTACCGGATATAGTAGATTGTGGCAAAAGTCCTCTACATGTTTCGTGGCATGAACTGCTTCCTCAGGAGGAGCCAGCCCTTGTCATTCGGAGAGACTCATGGATAGTGAGAGGCACCCGTAGGTTATCCCTCCCCATAGTGAAAACGGGACACACTTAAGGGACATTGGTTTCTAGCATGTCTGGGTATCCAATATAGCATCTTTTGAAACTTTTTAAGAATCATGCCCGGCTGTAACTATTGATTGTATATAGATCATTTTGTACAATTGTTTCCTTCATTCCCCTGTTTTAATCATGTCTTTGTATTAATACAGTTTATATTTTAATTATATCTTATACTCAATCCTTGGGCACTGAGATAGTCCCAAACTCTCTCTATTTTTGCCAGGAGCATGCAGGGGCAGCCTCTTTTACACTAAACCATTGCGGATGATGGTATCTGCCCCTATTTAAAGACTACCTAAACCTCTAAGGAGCTTGTAACTTTCTGTGCACTTTGTCAGTACAGGAAGCATGCTACTGGAAGGATAATGAGGTAAACATAAATTGAAAAGAGTGGATGTAAACCCACTCTCATTCTTTCTAAACTACTGCCATATTGGTTATCTATAAGGATATACATGTCTCCTGCGTGTATCCTTACCTGTCAAATGTCTCCCCTCTGTCTGTTATGAGACCCGAAAAACTGCAGATTCTGTGCGTGTGTCTGTTGTCTGGTGCTCAGCGGGTGGATTTGTGATGTCAGTAGACTCCCCGCCCACCTCTACACTTCCCTTGTGAACATGCATTTTCTCCTATGTATTTCTTACAGTTAACTTCTGCTATGATCTCTAACATCCAGTCAAAACCCAGAAAAGTCACCACATGACTTCAGCATGCCCAATCATGCTGAGGTGTGAAGCAGCCAATCCTGGGAGAGCTGGAGAAGAAAGAAAGAGGGGATCTGAAGTACACAGAATGTCTCTCCCAGGCTAGTGCATGAGATATATAAATCACCTGTCACTCACAGCAAGGGGGAGAAACAGACTCCTATTTCTCTGTCTCTCTGTTTTTATCTCACTGAAAAAAAGATAAGAGGACTTCTCAGAGCTGGATTAACTCTTCCTGGCAAGACTGGGCACAGATGACATGAAATCCTATACTATACAAGGTACAAGCCTTAATTTAAAAAAGTGGGTTTACATTCACTTTAAAAAAGAAAGCTAATGCAACCACCACATCTGGTGGTTGCAATATATTCAATTTTGGAGCTTCAATACACTTTAAAAAACATATTTTCCAAATGACAAAAGTGCTGCTCAATTCTCTGGCACCACTTGTAGTTTTTGGACTGCGCAAGGCCATTGCAGTACTAGAAATATAAATAAAATAAAATAAATATGGAACACTTGCATTGTGTATGCAAAGACAATGGGAAATTTCTCACTCACATCTCTTTTATTAGACTAATACTTATATTTTGGTGACAGCTTTGTAATGGAATTGTCTCATTAAACACATCTTTTCTTCCATAACTGACAAATCGTATTCAGTAGTTACTCTCTATAAAGTCTTCATCTCTGAGTTTACACATTACAATTTATCTTACTCCTTTCAGTCGTAGACACATTGCCCAATTTGGTGGTCATTTACTATTCATAAGGCTGTCTGAAATTGATCATTATACAACATATCAGTCTTCTTGATTTAATGGATATTCCACTGACTGCTGTTTATTCATTGAATTTCAGCATAGATGGCAAATTGTCAATATTGTTAAATACCCCTTTGACGTAAATGAACTATTCTGCTCTGTGGAAAACATACAAACTGAGAAGCTGCCTTAGTCCTTAGGGTCTGCAAAGTATGATTAAAGAACTTGCTAATGATAATGGCACAAGGCAATTCTTAGTGGGTAAATATATAACAATAATTAAATAAACCCATCTGTAAAGCACATTTTAGTACAATGCTACACTAAATGTACCATAAACATATTATTTCATCATAAAATAAATAGAGGGATTAAGGCAGAATGGGGCAAGGTAGAAGCCCCAACCACTTTCCTTTTGTTTGACAGAGTTGCATTGTTCGTACTGGCATAGTCTGCCTATGAGACACTGCCTGCCTATGTGAAGTGACAGGCAGGTGCAAAACTTTTACCAGTTGCCCTATCCCCTGGTTTACCTAATCACCTATGCATCAGCAGTCAGCAGTTTGTTGATTCATGCTGAATTGCTGATACATACTGAAACCTGAAAACTCATGTTAAATGCATTAACTCCCATGTTAGACTGTATGCCTGGAAAGATGTTTTCACATTCCAAGATTCAATTATATAGTGCCTTAAAAATGTATTCATACCCCTTGAAATTTCCCACATTTTGTCATTTTACAACCAAACATGTAAATGTATTTTATTGGGATTTTAGACCAACACAACGTGGCATGTAATAGTGAAGGAAAATGATAAATGGTTTTCAAAATGTTTTACAAATAAATATGTGAAAAGTGTGGCGTGCATTTGTATTCAGCCCCACTGAGTGAACCTTTCACTGCAATTACAACTGCAAGTCTTTTTGGATATGTCTCTACCAGCTATGCACATCTACTTATGGCTTTCTATCAGCAAGGGCTTTCTTCTTGCCACTCTTCCATAAAGGCCAGATTTGTGAAGTGCACGACTAAGCCCTTGTAAACACGGTCAGAGATTCCGACAACCAAATCTGTCGGATTTTGTCCGAAACTGTTGTATACACACGGTCGGACAAAGTTGTTGGAAAATCCGATGACGTTATTTCGTTACAACGGGACTACGTTCACGCTAGTAGCCAATAGCTTTGGTGTAGGAATTTGATCTGAGCATGCGTGGCACTTTGTCCGATCTGAATTCTCTACACATGATCGGAGTATGTCCGATCGGAGCATTTTGTCGGAAAATTTTACCAACAAGTTGGAAAACTTAGTCCGTCGGATACTCCGACGGAAACAGTCCGATGTAGACCACACACAGTCGGAATATCCGTCAAAACGGTCTGATCGGACACATTCCGTCGGAATCTCCGACCATGTGTACAAGGGCTTATAGTTGTCACAGGCGATATAATTTGCTGCTCAGTGATTGCAGTATTCTAGTCTGCATCTCCCCAAGTGGCCTGTTAGTGGGCCCTGAGGACAGGGTTGATGACCACTGCTGTAGACAGATTCTCCCAATTCAGTGAATACAATCAAGTGTGCTCATATACTGTATTGCAAATGAAAAGTACATAGCTCAGCGCAACAATATGAGACACCTTCAATTTGTCCTGGAGATATGCATTCAGATTTAGGCTTCAGCACCTCAAGTAGGTAACACCTATTATTGCACATTGACTATTGAGACAGTAAAAACATGCTATACTTAATTGCTATGCAAAAAGGTTTTGCACAAAGCAGCCCCAATCCTCCTGCCAGCAATCTTGGCTCCTCCCCCCACAAGTGCCCACCCTAGCAAGCAGCTTGCTTTGGTGGCACTTGTGAGGGCTTGCTCCTGAGCCAGCTCTGTGTATTTATTGATACACAGGGCTTCGCTCGCCCCCCGCCCCCCACTCCCTCCTCACTGACTGTGATTGACAGCAGCGGGATGAAGAGGGAGAGAGAAGAGATAGCCGCTGCTCTTGTGCACAGCGCTGGGTCAAGATCAGGCCCAGGTAAGCATAAGGGGGCGCTGGAAAAGGAACATTTATCAGTAAGCAGAGAATGCATTAAGGTTAAAAACCTTCATCCTTTACGACCACTTGAAGTTCAAGCAAAAGGCTAAATACACAAATTATGTTTTTTTTACCTGCCAAGGGATTTCAATTTCTTTCTCTCCAGTTCTGGAGATTTACACTGCTTCTCCACCGATCTCCAAATGTTCTAGCCTCTGCCCTCAACATGTGACTGGAGTATAAAAGAGAAGCAGAACACTGATGAGCTCCTCTATATGATACCCTGTTTTCTTTCTGTCATTCTTTGTTAGCACCTGAGCTTTGCAGCACAACTGATTGGCTTTTTGTTCTGTTTCTCCCTCTTTTGGTCTGAGCTCTGCTGTACAGAAGATTGCACAAGGCTGATATCAATTTAGATTCAGGTGTAACACAGTATAGCTGGCTGGTGTCTTTTTCTGCCTATAACAGTCCCTGTTCTCTAAAGGCAATTAGGCCTACCAGCACTTGGTTGTCCCAGGGCTTAAAAGATTACAATATATTTTCTGGCCAGATGGCACTGGGGCTAGGTGATTGAGACAAGAAGGGGTTCTTGTAGTCCCAAGGTTGATCAGGCAGTAGACAGAAGCTGGTAGCAGAATCCTGGGACAGTCACAGGTTCGGGAAAATGTAATCCAAAAACAATTCTAAACTGGTAACAAACAAGCATATTCCAGTTAACAATCTGAGGTTAAGTTCAGGCAACAATCCAAAGATTAACCTGGGTATAACCCGATAGCAAGGATAACTTGCCAAACGTGTGGCAGTGTTGAATTCTAAGTCTGTTAAATTGCTGCACATTTGCACTGGCAATTTGTACACTTGCAGAGCACTTGAAGCACAAGTTTTACTTGCCACTTTTCCAATTTGTATCATATTTGCGTGACAAGTATCTAGCATGAGCAAAGTTGCAGTGGTGAGTCTACAGCAAGAGCTCTGCAAGTCTACAGCATGAACATTCAGCCACAGTGACCCCTGTGGTGGGATGACTATTGCACAACATAACTGAACCAGAACTTGTAGCAGATTTGCAAAATCTTTGCAAAAAATGTTGATCTGGAGTCATGCAATGAAGCTTGGCAAGTCTATGGCTTAGCAAGTAATTTTCAAATTTGCAGTTCAATTGCTTGCTATTTGGGAAGGCAACCAAGGAATCCAAGATAATAGCAGATCTGGTTTGGACAAGGAAACAAACAGGAAGCTGACACTAACACAATAACAGAGGCACAGACTGATGTAGTTTAATAGGGTACCCACTGCACTGAGGACCAATCCAGTTAAGGGAAGCATGGCCAGACTCAAACTTGTGTGTGTGCTTTTATGTCAATATTACATTGTATATCCCTGTATGTTGTGGTCGTTTGGGTGCCTTTATAATAGTTTGTTTTAAATTATCTATGCTCCCTGCTGAAACCACTGCTTGTGGAAGAGAATTCTACATCCTTACCGCTCTTACAGTAAAGAACCCTCTACGCAGTTTAAGGTTAAACCACTTTTCTTCTCATTTTAGTGAGTGGCCGCAAGTTTTTTTAAATGTCCTTTCACTGAAAAGTTTTATCCTTATTGTGGGGTCACCAGTACGGTATTTGTACATTGAAATCATATCCTATCCATCCATATCCATATACCCCCAGGTCCTTTTCCATCTTAGATTCCCCCAGAGGTTCTCCTCCTAGTGAGTAGATTGCATTCATGTTTTTGCCACCAAAATCGTCAAACCTCTACTCAAGAAACCAAACCTGGACCCTCAGGATCCAAATAACCGTAGGCAAATTACAAGCCTCAACACCATTTCTAAGATCATGGAGAAAGCTGTAGTACATCAGCTACAACTTCACCTGGATACTCACAAACTCCTGGACCCGCTGCAATCAGGCTTCCGCCCGGGTCATGGGACAGAAACAGCTCTCCTCAAGATTTGGGATGACGCCCTCGAAGCAGCAGATGATGGAGAGCCGTGTCTCCTCGTACTGCTAGACCTAAGTGCAGCGTTTGATACAGTAGATCACAATACTCTACTCGTCCGCCTCACAGAAGTAGCCGGAGTCCAAGACATAGATCTCCAATGGTTCGCGTCCTTCCTAGGAAATCGGTCACAGACAGTGAAACTAGGAAAATTCCTCTCCGAAAATCGGGCAGTCACCTGCGGAGTCCCTCAAGGCTCTCCATTGTCACCCGTTCTCTTCAACATTTACATTCGCCCACTCCTTCAAATCATCAGATGCTCAGATCTCTGCTTCCACTCTTACGCTGACGACACGCAACTTTATTTCCGGATCAATGGAAAAAAAGATCACCAACAACAACTTGAAAACTGCCTCAAATCAATAGAGGACTGGATGACCACCAACTCCCTCCAGCTGAACGAATCAAAGACAGAGCTTCTTATCTTACACCCAAATCATAAGCCCGCAACCAAAACCTCCTGGTCTCCACCAACCGTCTTTGGGCAGACTATCTCCCCAAAGACCAAAGCCAAGAGTCTCAGGGTTATTTTAGACGCACAAATGTCAATGGATGCGCAAATAGGATCTGTAGTCAGTCGATCTCACCATCTGCTGCGCATGCTTCGCAGACTCATCCCTTTTACCCCAAAGAATGACAAAGCAGTGGTAGTTGGAACAATCATTAATTCACGACTGGACTACGCAAACTCGATTTACATAGGATTACCACAATATCAACTTGCGCGATTACAACTGATCCAAAACACGGCGGCAAGGCTGATAACAGGGAAAAAAACCTGGGAATCCATCTCTCCTTCACTGAGGAGCTTACATTGGCTAACCGTAAAAAATCGGATCACGTTCAAGACCCTGTGCCTCACCCACAAATGCGTGCATAGAGAAGCTCCGCAATACCTAATGGAGAAAATAAATCATTACACACCAAACCGCAGTCTTCGATCAGCCAACAAAAACCTCCTCCTCGTGCTCAAAGCCCGGTATAAATCCATGATGATCGGAGATTCGCTGTCCAAGGGCCTCGGCTATGGAATGCTCTACCAATCAACCAATCAACATCCGCCTGGAAGAAAATCACCTGGCTTTTAGGAAAAAACTCAAGACCTTCCTCTTTTAGCAGATGATCAAAGCTCCCACAGCGCCTAGAGGCGATTCAGTTCGCATTGTGCGCTATACAAGTATTTCATTCATTCATTCATTCATAAGGCCCCATTTAGGTGGTCTCTGGCACCTGTTCTGCATGCATGGGCTGCATCTTCTTCCGCCCTCAGCCTCATGTATGGAGGACAGGAGCCAGTCAGAGAAGTAACGTTAACCTCCAGCTAATGGGTAGGGCTGAAAGTCTGCTTAACATTAGGTTTTTACACTATTTAATGATAGTTACATAGTTGGTAAGGTTGAAAAAGGACAGTCCATCAAGTCCAACTTGTGTGTGTGCTTTTATGTCAATATTACATTGTATATCCCTGTATGTTGTGGTCGTTTAGGTGCCTTTATAATAGTTTGTTTTAAATTATATATGCTCCCTGCTGAAACCACTGCTTGTGGAAGAGAATTCTACATCCTTACCGCTCTTACAGTAAAGAACCCTCTACGCAGTTTAAGGTTAAACCACTTTTCTTCTCATTTTAGTGAGTGGCCGCAAGTTTTTTTAAATGTCCTTTCACTGAAAAGTTGTATCCTTATTGTGGGGTCACCAGTACGGTATTTGTACATTGAAATCATATCCTATCCATCCATATCCATATACCCCCAGGTCCTTTTCCATCTTAGATTCCCCCAGAGGTTCTCCTCCTAGTGAGTAGATTGCATTCATGTTTTTGCCACCAAAATGCATTATTTTAAATTTTTCTACATTAAACCTCAATTGCCATGTAGTTGCCCACCCTATTCATTTGTTCAGATCCTCTTGCAAGGTTTCTACATCCTGCATAGAAATTATTTTCCCTGATTAACTTAGTATCATCCGCAAATACTGAGATTGAGCTGTTTATCTGTCAGGGCTGGCTTAGCCCTTCCTCCTCTGGGCTAGCCGCTCAGCTGTCGGCTAATTGCCAGCTCTCTTCGCTTTCCACAGTTACCAGCTCGTCTGACCTGCCTATTTAAAGCCTTCCAGCTCACTCTTTCCTTTGCCTTCGCGTTGGTCACATCACTAGGAACCATCTCCTGCTGTTTGTTTCAAGACTGGCTTGCTGACATCCCTCCTGGCTTCTATCCTGCTTGCAGTTGCTCTCCTTGGATCCCTGACGTCTGGACTGGCTGATTACCCGATCTGGTTTATGAACTTTGGACTGGCTGACTAACCGATCTGGCTACTGGACTCTGGCTATGCTTGACTACGCTTTTTTCTATTTACCTTTTTATTTATATTAATAAACAAGTGTGATTTGATTGTACTTCTGTCTCTGTCTGTTTCATGGTTCCTGATATTATCCCATCCTCCAGATCATGTATGAATAAATTACATAGGATTGGTTCCAGGACAGAAGCCTGGGGGACCCCACTTTCCACACCGGACTGTTCCGAGTACTTCCAATTAATTATTACCCTCTGAACTCACCCCTGTAGCCAGTTTTCAATCCATGTACTCACCCTTTGGTTCATGCCAACAGAACTTAGTTTGTACAGTAAACGTTAACGGGGAACTGTATCGAATGCCTTTGTAAAATCCAGGTACACCACGTCTACGCTCTTCCTTTATCTAGTTGGCAGCTCACCTCCTCCTAGAAGGGTAATAGATTGGTTTAGCAAGAATGATTTTTCAGGAATCCATGCTGATTACTGCTAATGATACAGTTTTCATTACTAAAATCTTGTGTATAGTCCCTTATCATTCCCTCCAAGGGCTTCCATACTATTGATGTTAGGCTAACTGGTGTGTAATTCCCAGGGGTGTTAGGCTACATTGGCATTTCTTCAATTAGCTGGTACCATACCAGTTAGTAGACTGTTCATAAAAATTAGGAACAATGGTCTGGCAATTAACTTGACTGAGTTTGTTAAGGACCCTCAGGTGCAAGCCATCTGGTCCCAGTGACTTATTTATGTTAAGTTTTTCAAGTCTATTCCTAATGCTATCCTCAGTTAGCCACAAGGGTGCTTCCTGTGACATGTCATGAGAATAAACCTTGCAGTTTTGGTTACTGAAGACCTCGTTTTGCTTGTGAACACTGAGCAGAACAATACATTTAAAACCTTCACCATATCTCCATAATTTTTAACCAGATTCCCTTCATCATTCTTGATGGGGCCAATGTAATCTGTCCTCCCTCTTTTATTATTTATGTACTTAAAGAATTTCTTGGGATTTTTTTTTACTCTCCTTCACTATGTACCTTTCGTGGTCTATCTTAGCCACCCTGACTGCACCCTTACATTTCTTATTGCATTCTTTGTACAGTTGGAATGCTGATGATGACCCCTCAGTATTTTTTGAAGGCCTTCTCCTTTGCTTTTATGGAAGTTGGCTTTTTTGAAATTCTGTGTCTTTGTATTCCCCTTATGTTTCCTATTTGTGTGATTTATACTGAAACAAATTGACCTGTGATCGCTGTTTTCTAAATTGCCCCATATTTCCACATCTGTGATCAGGTCTGTATTGTTAGTAATCAGTAGGTCTAGTAACGCATTGTTTCTTCTTTGTGCATCTGACCCATTAAATTGTCCTTTAAGAAATTTAGGAAATGGTGAGCCTTAGACGAATGCGCTGTTCCTTTTACCTAATCTATGTCTGTCGGGCACTGTTTACATTTTTCCTATAATGCTGTAGTTCATTGTAGTACATTACTTACATGTTGTTGCTTAAAAGTCAAACATCTTGGTGTTGTTTTTTTAGGAATAGAGTAAGTAGTATTGTTAGCCATAGTATCTATCTTATCATAACTTTTGGTTTCTAAGACTGGCTGTAGATAGGCAGATATCTTCCTAAAACTTTGGACATCAGAGTCACATGACAAGTTGTACCCCATGATTCCCAATGATAATCATTCATATCTGTGTGACTTCAAGTCACACTGACTTCAAAGAAGTCCGTGTACTACTTTGGTCCAACTTTGATGCGAGTTGAGGTCCATAGACCTCAAGTTTACACAGGCATTCCCTGAAATCGCGGCAAAGTCGTGGCCGCAAAATTGCACAACTTTTAAGTCGCAACAATGTGAAAGGGGACTAATTTAGAGCTGTGTCTTGAACAACTTGTGGGTGGGGCCTACTGCGCCCATGCATGTGGGGTAATGCTTGCGTGAAGTGTGCTCATCAATACTAGGCAGAGACTACGGTCATGTGAAACATCCAACATTTAAGTAGACGTAAACCTTCCTATTGTTTTCAGCCAAGAAAGCTGCCATCTTAGCCTCTGTTTAATCTTCAGCTATGATACCAGCCATTGGATGGTTTGACTTTTTTTTTGACAGGACAACCAATGAGACAGTTACAATACCGACATTTGAAAGCACATGGGGGTGGGTGCTTTGGGGAAGAGGGGCGCCCTGCGGTCCCCCCCACCCCAAAGCACCTTGTCCCCATGTTGATGAGGCCACTGCACCTTCTTCTAGCTCTTTTACAGGCGGTGGCCCGGTCTTCTGTCGCCGTTGTCGCCGCCACTGCTGCCGCCGCCGTCTTCTGTTCTTCTGTTCTTCTCTTCAGATGTTGCCTCGTCGCTCCCTCTGCTCACAATGACGGGGACCGGGCGCGCGGCGACTTATATAGGGACATCACTGGATGATGTCCCCGCCTATTATGATGTCACAGTCCCAGAGGATGCTGGGACTGTGACATCATACTGGGCGGGGACATCATCCGGTGATGTCCCTATATAAGTCGCCGCACGCCCTGTCCCCATCATTGTGAGGGGAGGGAGCGACGAGGCAACATCTGAAGAGAAGAACAGAAGAACAGAAAACAGCGGCAGCAGCAGCGGCGGCGACGACGTCGGCGACAGAAGACCCGGCCACCGCCTGTAAAATAGCTAGAAGAAGGCGCGGTGGCCCGGCAGAAGAACCGAAGAGGGGGACAAGACCCCCGAAGTCAGAAGAAGAGGCCGGCGGCGAGGAAGAAAGCCGGGCTCCTCCGCTAGTAAAAGAGCTAGCAGAAGATAGCGGAGGAGTCCGGCGAGAAGACCCCCGAAGACGGAAGACCCCCGAAGACGGAAGACCCCCGGAGCTGTGCAATAAACTATTTTAACCCTGTGTTGTGTTTTTTTTTTTACTTTTTTTCACAGGTGAATGGGTAGGGGTACATTGTACCCCATACTCCTTCACATAGGGTGGGGGGCCGGTATCCGGGGGCCCCCTTATTAAAGGGGGCTCCCGGATTCCAATAAGCCCCCCGCCCGCAGACCCCGACAACCAATGGCCAGGGTTGTCGGGAAGAGGCCCTTGTCCTCATCAACATGGGGACAAGGTGCTTTGGGATGGGGGGGGCCGCGCGGCCCCCCCTTCCCCAAGGCACCCCCCATGTTGAGGGCACGCGGCCTAGTACAGCTCAGGAGGGGGGGCGCTCGCTCATCCCCCCCTTTCCTGTCCGGCCGGGTAGCGTTCTCGGACAAGGGTCTGATATGGACCTGGGGGGGACCCCACGCCGATTTTTTTCGGCGTTGGGGTTCCCCTTTAAGTCCATACCAGGTGGTGGGGCCAGCGACGTCTCCTTCGTGGGCCCCACCTACCTGGAGACGCGCTCAAAATGAGCAGACTTTCCTCCGCGTGTGTGGGCGAGTCCGTTCATTTCAAAAGTACGGCGGATAGTCTGGCGGACTTAGTACACCGTATTAGTCCGCTGAAAAAGTGCCGTGTGTGGGCAAGTAGCCCGTTCAGAAAGTCCGGCGGACAGTCCGGTGGGAAGTCCGCCGGACTAAGTCAGCCGGATAGTCCACTACGTGTGTACGTGGCATTAGAGATGTTCAGGACATTAGAAATTATCGGGGGGTCCCCCATAGTGAATAATGGGTGTTTCTTGGAGTATTGGTGTCTCTTACCCCCTCTCCTTGTCCTTTTGTATGTTGTTTTTTTCTTTGCCTTTTTCTTGGATCCATGAGGTTTAGCCGAGGGTTCCGGCCCTCATTCAATCAATCTGGGCCGGTTGGTGTGGAAAACTGCTCCGGTGACGAGTCCAATGCTGTGGTGGCCAATGTGTCATTAGCTGATTCATTTTCATGGTCTGAAAAGGGTACTCGTTTTTTCTGGTGTTTACAAGATTTGCCGGGGAAAAATTGAGTTTTTTTCCATGTGTAAACATGATTATTTTCATAGTCTATATGATCTGTGGTCATCTTACCCTTTTTGTTGTCAATAACAAGTTTTTCCATTTTATCCAGCTTTTTGTTTAGACGTCCAATCCACTCTACAAAGCCAGCATGATTTTGTATCAAAGTCAGGTCTTTCTGGATAGCAGACATTTTATTTTGCAGAGTCTCTATTTCCTTTTTCTTGGATGTTACTATAATGTCCATGAGTTTGAGAGAGCAGGTGGTTAAAGTGTCTGTCCATTCCTTTTTTAAGCTCTCCTCAAACAATTCCAACATGGGGAATTTTTTAATCCTTAATCTAAGTGGGATCTGTGCTAAGGAGGTATATTCCGTTAGTAAGTTAGCATCCCAGAATTACCTGATTTATTTGGCCATCAGGTGTTCCAATCTCCTGAACAATCATGTGTGAAACATTGTCCTCATTAGTGGATTGCACCATGTGTGTCTGTGAATTCAATCTAAATGAGTTGTCTGCTGGTGCAGCAAGGGTTCTACTAAATCCAGATTCCGCTGTGGCTGGGGTGGTTGTAATGACATCCATATTAGGCTAATATCCATGAGGATATATAGAAACAATAGTTCATTGTAAATTGCAAAAAACAAAATCATCCAAGCTGGTGAATAGGATATGCTTAATCCAGGACCAATAAGGGATGGAAAGGGGATAACTGCTCCAGGTGAAAATATGGGTCTAGAACTCGGAACAGAAGTGGAACACCAGGTACTGGCTAAGCATATAGCAACATGAGGCAAAAAGGAAGTTCTGGACAGCCGCACTCCGGAATATAGACTTTATTTGTAAAAAGTCCAACAGATACAAGCCACAGCAAAAAAAGGGACAAGCGAGCTGACGCGTTTCACACTTAACATATGCTTAGTCATAGCTACCCTACCACCACTAACAGCGCAATATATAAACTTACTAAAATATTTCAAATATGTGACTCCATGTGTAGTTAATTACTCAATTAGATCTTCAATTGAAAGAAACCCTTGATTAACAAACGTGTTCAATGAGTGTGAATTGGGGGAATACACATGAATGTGTTAATTCAGTGTAAAGATGAGGCAAATGCATTTATAATGTTTTAAATTAAATTTAAACCAACTAAAATAAAGTGTCCAAAGAACTTTTGTTTAAATAAATTATTCCAATGAACTGTGAGCTGTAAATATGTCCAGTAAATATGTGAACGCCTGAATCTGGGGGCCCCCTTATTAAATGGCCAGGGTTGTTGGGAAGAGGCCCTTGTCCTCATCAACATGGGAACAAGGTGCTTTGGTGTGGGGGGGCGCAGTGCACCCCCTTCCCCAAAGCACCCACCCCCCATGTTGAGGGCATGCGGCCTGGTACGGTTGGGGGAGGGGCGCTCGGTGGCATGCTCGGATAAGGGTCTGGTATGGATTTTGGGGGGACCCCCACGCCGTTTATTTCGGCATAGGGGATTCCCCTTAAAATCCATACCAGACCTAAGGGCCTGGTATGCTCTTGGAGGAGAACCCATGCTGTTTTTTTTATTTAAAATTTAGGCATGGAGTTCCCCCTCATGATTCATACCAAATACAGTGCCTGGTATTAGCGGGGATCCAAGTCAGATCCCCGTTCATTTTCCTTTCTTGATGAGCGAGCCTGCTCGGCACTGGCTCCCGTGACAGGACTCAGAGGTGTCAATCTCACCGATAACAGCGGCGAAATTTACACAATATTGCGGTCACCTACTGTACATCTACACTATTTAGACAATGAAGAGATTGTACTTACTGCACAGCTTGCAAAGGGGTTCTGTGACACATGAAAAAAATTTGAATGTCTATTCCTGTGTATCTGATGTCAGCCATTCATGACTGGTAATGTCACATGTGGTACAGTGTCAGTATCAGCAGAAACCTCTGCAATCCTTAATAATACAATAATGTATATGTGTTTTCTTCACATGCACACAGATGTTTTTACAGTTAATTTGTCTCAAGAGCCACCCTAATGGGCCCCTTCCACCCATAGGCATACTTCCCAACTTTTTGAGATGGGAATGAGGGGCACCTATTAGCAAATGTATGAAAGCATAAGACACATCCCTGCCACACACCCTTAAACGAGAATTAAACAAAAAAATATTAGTTGAGCTCATCAGCTTTTTTTTTGTTTTTGTTTTTTTTACCACTACTGTTCCTTTATATTGGCTTTTGAACATTACAAATGCAGCAATTTAGAATTTGGATGAAAGGTGTACTACAGTGAAACACTTTTTTAAGATAAAGTACATTTTATACAGGGCCAATCCTAGGGTCACAGGCGCCGGGTGCAGAAATATTTCTGGCACCCCCACACAGTGTTAAAAGTGCCTGCAAAGCACCGCTGCCAATTTCAATGGCAAGGGCACTTTAGGAGAGGTGTATACACCACTCTTCAGTGGTGGTGTGTCCATTAAAGGTGCACGGGTGCCGCTCACTCTCTCCAGCAACCCCCCTTTGTGTATAATATCCATGGCCGCTGTAGTCACCCCCTATTCAGGCACCTGGGCCCTTTTTGGACGTTGGGCTCCTGAAATAAAGCGGGGGAGGGTGATTTGAAGCACCTGATTAGAGCCATAGGCTTTAATAGGCGACCTGCAAACGCAAAGTAGTTCACCCAGGTGTGTTAGAAAAGCAAATGAATATTTGCTTTCTTAACACTGAACCACCTCTCAGGCAATCAGATGTGCGGATCTGTTAACTGTCACCCGATTGGCTGAAACGACAGGCGCTATGATTGGACATTTATTGGGGGAGAAGATGCATGGAGGACACAGGAGCCACTGTCTGACATGCTACAAAGTCCCACCCTTCACCGCCACCACCCGCAACCACCGAGACAGGGTAAGTCCCGGGCAGATGGTGAGTGGGCCGTCATAGTGGCACAATTTGATGGGCACAGTGACAGCAATTGATGTGGCACTATTTGATGAGCACAGTGACAGCATTTGATGTGGCACTATTTGATGGGCACAGTGGCAGTGTTTGGGCACAGTAGCTGCTTTTAATGGGCACAATGGCTGTATTTGATGGGCACAGTGGCAGCGTTTGATGGCAAGGTGGCTGTGTTTGATGGGCACAGTGGCTGCATTTGATGGGCACAGTGGCTGCGTTTGGCACAGTGGCTGCGTTTGATGGGCACAGTGGCTGTGTTTGATGGACACAGTGGCAGCTTTTTATAGGCACAGTGGCTGCATTTGATGGACACAGTGGCAGCTTTTGATGGGCAAAGTAGCTGTGTTTGATGGCACAGTGGCAGCTTTTGATGGGCACAGTGGGCGTTTGATGGGCACAGTGGCAGCTTTTGATGGGCACAGTGGCACTGCATTTGATGGGCACAGTGGCAGCTTCTGATGGGCATAGTGGCAGCTTTTGATGGGCACAGTGGGCATTTGATGGACACAGTGGCAGCTTTTCATGGGCACAGTGGGCTTTGATTGGCACAGTGGCAGCTTTTCATGGGTACAGTGGCACTGCGTTTGATGGGCACAGTGGAAGCTTTTGATGGGCAGTGGCAGCTTTTGCTGGGCACAATGGGCGTTTGATGGGTACAGTGACAGCTTTTGATGGGCACAGTAGGCGTTTGATGGGCACAGTGGCTGCTTTTAATGGGCACAACTTACTCACTTACTTACTTCCAAGTTCCTTGACCAGCCTGGACACTGGTGCAGTTCAGGGACAAGGAGTCACTCACTGTGACTCACAGCAAGGCAGGCAGCCGCAGCTGAGCAGCTCTGCTCTCTCTCTTCAGGAGGAGTACTTCAGACCAAGAGACACACTTTGAGTCCCCTCACTCTGAGCCACACTGTCTGAAGATGGCAGAGGTGGGTGGAGCTTGTTCACTAGCTGTGGAGGTGGCGCACAAAGAATGCTGGGGCAGCTGTGGCCTCTCTGACTGATGTCACTGGTTGCTAGCTAGCAATTCTAGCAAGTGAAGTGAGCAACCAGTGCAGTCAGCTTTGGCGCCCCCTTCTGCAGGCAAATTAGAGCGCTGGGTGCGGTGCACCCCTGCACCCGCCCAGGATCGGCCCTGATTTTATATACAACTATATAGATCAGACCAAAATGAGGGACAAATGAGGAGGAAAGAGGGACAGAGGGACATTGTTCCAAACCAGGGAAAGTCCCTCAAAATCAGGGACAGGTGGGAGCTATGGCCACAGGCATGGTCTACTATGGCTACTGTTATGGAAGAAGATTGTTTCTCAGCTGAACCAGTATTTGTGAGAGTAAATTGACATACTTTATAAAGGCTGGTTCTGTTTATTTGATAGCAGACACATGGGCGACCCTTTGCAGGCTTATCCATATCTGCATTCTATAACTGGAAAAAAATACTGTTAACTGACTGCTTCAGGGCACTGAACTGAGCCAATCAATTGATTGATCAATTCATATATTAACAGAATATATGTCCCTTTTGTGTTTGGTATATGTAGGTATACATTTTTATGTTTTTTTACTGCTGCATACAGGGATGAAGTTCTATGGCAGTGTTACTCAACCTTTTTTCAGTCAAGCTACCCTTTACAATTATGGACACTCCATTGTAAAATGTAAAAAAACTATTCTAATAGCTTTATAGAATTCAGAAACATCCACACGTAGGACACTGGTACTGACCACACGTAGGACACTGGTACTGACTAGTATTCCAATGTTTCTTTATTCCCTCAATTTCTCTCAATCAGTCAGCTAATGTCATCCCAGCATGGTGCATAATGAAAACCTGTGGCTTTGTGTCACTAAAAGTCAAGCTTGATCCATCTGCTGGCTTGTATACAATTTTTGTTTTCCATAAAGTTTTATTGAGTAAAAACAAGGGAAAGTTAACAATGAACAAAATTGTCCAAGCAAACAGTAATTACAAGTAACCAATGGTGTAAAGAGATACACAGGCTTCATATTTTCCTCAGGCAAACAAGTGTGTCAATAACGATAATACAGCATCATACATTAGCTTGTGTATGGGAATGTCGAATCGTATATTTTATTGTATGCCGGGTGGTGGTGTAATTTTTCTGGAGGGTGGTTTGATAGGTTTTTGAGAGGGTGTGTTCTCGTTGAGTGCTGTTATCTCTGTTTTCCCGGTCGTTTGATAAGCCATGATGAGTAGAATTCTAATGATTTTGTGAGGTTGTAAGGTTTATATGTATCTGATCTTATGTAGGTCAGTTGAGAGGGTATCTTGTAGTTTGTATATGATTTAAGACAACCAGTCCCGCTGGTTGTCTTGGTGAAGTCCATTGGTTGTGAGTGGAAGGATAAAGTGGGGGGTGGGGAGGGGTTCTCGGAAACAGGTAGGTGTAAGGGTTGGGGTTAGGTTTGTTCAGAGTTTAGTGGGAAAGGAGTGGAAAGGATTGTAGAGTTGGTTATGGTGTGGGGTTGGCTGGAGAGTAAGGGGATGAGTTAGATCGAGTCGGGGGGGGAGGAGCCTCCAAACTGGCCCTGGATCTCGGCCCCGCCCTCCTCAGTCCTATACATTCAATGTCGTTTAGGATGCTAAGAGTTTGTTGAGAGAATGTGTATGGAAATCGTTTTAAATAATATGTGCTTGGACTGCGTGTTTGAATTCTGGTGTAGTCTTAAAGTGGGACCAGCATGCCCAACGTGCATTATGTTTGGTGATATTATCATGTGCAATGGCTATGAGCTCTTCCATTTCTGCAATTTTGTTGACTCTCAGAAGCCAATCTTTAATTGAGGGAGCCCTGGGTTTGCCCCATAGGACCGGTATGCACAGTTTGGCTGCGTTCAGCATGTGCATGGCCAGAGATTTAAAGTAAGTTCGTCTAGGTAGCGTGGTATGGTGTAATAATAGCTGCGCAGGGGAGAAGTCTAGGGTAAGTGTGGTTATCCTTGATGTGATGATGTGAACTTCCTTCCAGAATGTATACAATTTTTGATAAATTTTTAGGCATTTTGCCAAAGCACCCCTGAAGAAATCTCAAGGCACCATGATTGAAAAAGGTTGTTCTACAGTAAGCACCAATGATTACAGAAATATTTGCCTTTTCACAAAAGTGATTTTTTTTTAAATAATACTTGTAGACTTATTTAACAGATCAGTACAAACCGCATAGATGTAAAACGCAATCATCTTTCACCTTATGTCAATGCAGAACATTTAGATTACTAATGGATAGATATTAACACTGGACCACTGTGTTTAACACATAAAGGTTACAGAAGACAGATTCGTGAAAAAAAAAAAAAACTTTGAAAGAAAACCACAACCAACATTCCCATCACTGACAATGCGACATGTGATATTTATGTAGCCTCGCAGGGCAGCTATGCTGCGCTGTGGTAGCTGTCACTGTATACAAGTGAAGGCAACAGTATGACACTGTGTAGAGCTCTTGTATGAAATCATTGCATAAGAAGGCAGCTGTGTATTTGAAAATGTCACTTCCCTTCAAACCCCCATTATTTTAGGTATGTTCCATTCTGATAACCTCCTTAAGCTACTACATATTCATTACTATACATTTAGTTTAAACTTTTTCTTTGCATAACCTAGTCTATTAAAGCAAACCCACACTGGAATAAATAAAGGAGCTACCATTACTAATCTACTTCTAAAAATACTAGCTGACTAGCTGTCTCAATAATTTTTTACGGTACTGACCTTAATAAACATGCAGATTGAAAAACGAACATAAAGTCAAGAATCCTGATCTGTTTGTTTGTTCCAGGTCTGCCTGTAGACTATAAGAGTATTACATTTATTAGGTTAACATGACAGCCAGGCAAATAACTTTATTTAAGAAGAGGTCAGCACTGAATGGCTTCCTTTAAAACAGTGAAATTTGTGTAGAGAAGATAAATAGATGGATCCTTTAAAACTGGAGAAACAAAGATGGGGAAAGAAGTGTTGCTCACAGAGATAGAATTTTAATTTAAAGCCTAAATACCGGTAAATTGATTGAAATTGGACAAGGACCAGCTGAGATTGGATCCATCTATGATCCATCGATTGACTTGGGTACAACCAGCCTGTCGGATTTTTGTTCATGTGATTACTGCTGGTGTCTAAAGCTGCTAGCAGCAATCATTGTGTTCTTCCAACGGGGAAGGCACCCTGTGCTGGCAGAATACAATAGCGCTGCGGGAGGTACTCCCTCATCAACACTGGCTGTGCTGATGGGCAAATCAAGCTATTTTATTTCCTTCCTCCCATAGTGGAAAAATCAAATCATCTATGGACTGCTTAACTCCAGACTTAGGGCCCCCCACCCTTATTTTTCTCCTACCCTGATGCACCCTTTAAAAAATCATTATGCTTAGCTTACCTTTATTTGAGATGTTTTTGGTCCGGTCACAGGTCCTCTTCACCTTTATCTTTCTCCTGCAGTTGGTGGAGCCATGTCATCGCACCTTGGGCTCTGAGAAATTGGGTTGAAGTTGAGTTGAGTATATCAGTTGGAGAAACCTTTTTTATTTTTAAAACTGAATTCCAGGTATGGATTATTTTGCATAGTTACATTGGTCCAACTTGGACAAATGTAGGCATCCTCTATATTCCGTATGTGAATATAAAAAGTCCAGTGCTTAAATATATGCAGAAGTTTCTTCAATCAATCAACCCGTGCACCAATCAATGGTTCTAATAAAGTTGGAGTGAAAAAAATGGGTGCTTTATTGCACCCATTGATTAGTGTATGGGTTGGAAAATCTTTGAGATTGAACCTACTGGATATACTTATCTGTTCACTGATTGAAGAAAGCTCTGCATATATTTAAGTGCTGCACTTTTTAAATTAACATACTTAAATTTGCTTGCGCGTGTTATTGTGCAGCCTAGCAACTGATTGAGGGACACTTGGGTGTTGGAGACTTTTAACATACATATTTCATACCTGGACAATCCCTGTGGAAGTTGAGAATCACTGTAGTAGTGACTGCTAATGCAGAGATCTTCTATGCCTTTGTGTATCGAGTGGCTGCACTTCTGCATAGTACCCACAGGGGGTCCCTTGTTTGGCATAGGCACCATTTAAAGAATGTCTTGCATTTTTCTCAATTAAGATAAGCCCTTCTCTGATTGGATAGGCAGAGATCATAATGTCACTACCCTGCCTCTCCACTCTGTCCAATCAGAGAACAGTCTGCATTCGTTGAGAAAAATAGGCGATCTTGGAATAGTGAACCAAGCAAATGAACCCCTACATAGCTCCCAACTGTCCCTGATTTCGAGGGACTGTCCCTGATTTGCAGCAATGTCCCTCTGTCCCTCATTCCTCTTCATTTGTCCCTCATTTTGGTCTGATCTATACAGTTGTATATAAAATGCCCTTTTTATCTTTCAAAGAGAGCTAAACCTTTCATCTAAATTGCTGCATTTGTAGATTTTAAAAAACTAATATAAAGGAATAGTAGTGGTAAAAAAAAAAAAAAAAAAGCTCTTGTGGATTTAATTAACCTTTTTGTTTTTGGTTAAGTCTCCATTTAAGGGGGCGTGGCGGGGGCGTGTCCTATGCCTACATACGTTTGCTAGTAGGTGTCCCTCATTCCCATCTAAAAATGTTGGGCGGTGTGCCCCTATGTCCACTATGCAGCAGGACCTGGAGGACAGTGAGGATTACTATAGTAGTAGCCACTACTACAGTGATTCTCTGCTTCCACATTGGTACAACCTGGACCAATAAACGATGCAAAAAAAAAAAATACATGCCTGGAATTCAGTCTTATGTGCTCCTGGTGTTTGAAAATGTTGTGTGTTTCCCCGACTGGAGTTGGCTTTTAAATTTCCTATAAAATGAAAGGTACAGTAAATCCTAATTGCTTTGTTTTCTCTACATCTTCACTTTTGTTCTCATTTTCTTTACATTTTTTAAAATAGTTTTTATGTTCTGCATTTGGACATGGAAGGAAACACAATGTGTTACATGTATAAGAGAAAAAATAATCAGTTCAGCAATATGCAAGGTCCCTAAATGATCTTAAATATTACTTTTCAATTCTTCATGATCAAAAAAAAAAAAAAAAAGACTTACACCTGTAGGTGGCAGCATTGGGCAAGTTTGGAATTCCCAAGGTCTAAATGATTTTTTTTTTTTTTTTTTACAAAAAGTAATCATATTTGTATTCATTGAAATTCTCTGAGTTCCTAATAAGTAATCCTCACCTTACTCTGATTTCATAAAGATTTACTTATGCAGCTTTAGCACAAATGTACACTGTTTGTAGAACAGAGTGCGATAAGAAGGGGAGGGTCGTATTTTGATGTATCCTTAAGGTATGCTCACATCAGTCCCTGTCAAAACACAATATTTTCTGTTGATAGTGTCTCGCAGAGATAGCATGCCCTTGACAATTTAATACAAATCATTGATGTATGTTAGGAACTGAGTTTTCTATAGCTTTTAGCAAATGCAATTAAATAGAATTAGATAACATAGAGCACTTTCCATTATGACTGCCAATTTAATCATTAGATAGAATGTTGAAAATATAGATTAATGCATTATAGCAAACAGCATGGCAGATGCAGTACCACCATTATTAAGTCCCGATAGAAATTGATACACTGATTACAATTCCGAAATACTGCTCAAATGAGAAAATAAATAGCCGTTGATCCTGGATTTTGCCATTACAGATTTTTCTTGCCAAACTGGGAAACAGATGGTGAATATTTCAATAAAGAACAAGAAATGTGACATTAACTCGGCTCACACTTTTATTGTTCTGTATGTTACATATTTTCCAGACAGCAGACGTGCCTAACAAAATTATTTTCGATGAAATATGGTTAGCTTTCCAAGGCTGTGCAGTAAACACTCCATCTTCGAATTCCCCACTCCATGGTGCGCCGGGAGAAACCATAAAGGATCTGTAGTGAGATAATAAGAGACAGGGAAATTACCTTTTGGATTAAATCAAAAGAGGTTTATGGTGGCATAATAAAGGAAGTGTGCCATATAATACAGATGGTAGTAACAAACTCATCTTTATCCCTTTAAATGGATATTTTTATTACTGGGGCATTTGTGTCAGCGCTGAGCTTTTATGGGAAGGTGTATACTCCAGAGAGTAATCACTCATTTTTTCCCCTGAATTTATATGCTAGTAATGGGCAGCCTACCATCCCCTGACTGTGCAGGAACTACATATATTGGTTTGTTGGGTTACTCTAACATTTCAGGGTGCAAGTTTTACTGCTGTAAAACAAATGCAACCTTTAAATAAATAAATAAAGTTATTTACGTGTATGCACACAATAGTGCAGCAGTAAGGTGTCACTAAACCCACATCATAAAAAGAACTATCAATAAATACTGCATTACATGCTGTTCATACCCAGTCACTATGAGATTTGTTTTCTGTATTCTGCAAAAAATCTGGTTGATCCTGCTGTTCTATATCTCCCCTTTCTGTCAATGTCCCTATTTCAGCTAGGGATTTTGCAGAGCACAGTTGGCCGCTCTGCTTATGCTCAGTTTTCAGTGGGTTTCTATGCTGAGCATTTCCTCCCTATCGAATCTGAGCAGACCATGTGACTATAGAGTCACACAAGTTGGTGTATGCACAGTGGTAAATGACAGCCCACTCCCTCCCTCGTCCAATAACCAGCTAAACACAATGGGACGGGATATTACATGTGGTTTGATGGAGGCTTCACCTCCCTCTTATTCTAGGACACAGGCTAGAGGGTGTGACACAGCCTGTAACTGGCAGAAATCTGCCCACACCATGTTATATAAGTTTACATACCCTGGCAGAATTGATGATTTCTTGCCCATTTTTCAGAGAAGATGAATGATAACACAAAAACTTTTCTTTCACTCATGGTTAGTGTTTGGCTGAAGCCATTTATTATCAATCAACTGTGTTTACTCTTTTTAAATAATAATCACAACATAAACTACTCAAATTACCCTGATCAAAAATTTACATACTCCATTTCTTAACCACTTCAATACAGGGCATTTTCACCCCCCTTCCTGCCCAGGCCAATTTTCAGCGCTGTCGCATTTTGAATGACAGTTGCGCGGTCATGCAACACTGTACCCAAATAAAATAAAAAATTTCCGCACAAATAGAGCTTTCTTTTGGTGGTATTTGATCACCTTTGCGGTTTTTATTTTTCGCGCTATAAACAAAAACATAGTGACAAGTTTGAAAAAAACACAATATTTTTTACTTTTTGCGATAATAAATATCCCATTTAAAAAAAAATATTTTTTTTTTCCTCAGGTTAGGCCGATATGTATTCTTCTGCATATTTTTGGTAAGAAAAAAATTGCAATAAGCGTATATTGATTGGTTTGCACAAAATAGGGGATAGTTTTATGACATTTTTTTGTTTACCAGTAATGGTGACAATCTGCGATTTTTATTGTGACTGTGACATTGCGGCGGACACATCGGACACTTTTGACACTATTTTGGGACCATTCACATTTATACAGTGATCAATGCTATAAAAATGCACTGATTACTGTATAAATGTCACTGGCAAGGAAGGGGTTAACACTAGGGGGCGATCAAGGGGTTAAATGTGTTCCCTAGGGAGTGATTCTAACTGTAGGGGGAGGGGACTCACAAGGGGAGAAGACCGATCAGTGTTTCTCTGTACTGGGAACACACGATCGGTCTCCTCTCACCTGACAGGATGTGGATCTGTGTGTTTACACACACAGATCCACGGTCCTTCTCTGTTATGTGGAAATCGCAGTTGCCCAGTGGACATTGCGCCCACCAGGCACGCGCACCGGCTCCCGAGCGGCATGGTGGGTACGCACCCCCTAGACTGCCGGGAAGCCCAGGACACCATATGACGCCCGCCCAGGATGGGAGATCCCTCCTGAGGACGTAATATTATTATGGGCTGGATGTCAAGTGGTTAATACCATGTATTGCCCCCTTTAACATCAATGACAGCTTGAAGTCTTTTGTGGTATTTGTGGATGAGGCTCTTTATCTTCTCAGATGGTAAAGCTGCCCATTCCTCTTGACAAAAAACCTCCTGTAAATTCTTGGGCTGTCTTGCAAGAACTGCCGGTTTGAGATCTCCCCAGAGTGGAGCACTCCAGAACCTTCACTTTATTCTGCTGTAGCTAATAGTGATGGACGAACTTCCGACGGGACGTTTCGCGAACGCGAAATGCGAACGGACCCAAACGTTCGCGAAACCGACCGTTCGCCGCGGGCCCCATTGACTTCAATGGGAGGCGAACTTTGCAAACCTTCATGTCGAATTTGCGGCCACGTGGTAATTATTAGGGGGTAAAACGTAGTCCCACCATCTGGACAATGACATAATACATGTATGAGGTGAATTTGGGATCGATAACTACAAGCATTTTTATTTTATTTGGGAAATTGTTCTAACAATTCAGGACTATGGAGCTAATGAAGGCAATGGAGGAGAGGGAAGGTCAGGGACCAGGGTAGGCAAAGAAGAGGGTGCAGGAGATGATCACCAGCAGCGTGACATACCGGAATGACACATGCACCGTGATAGAGGCATCTGACAGCAGCACCGTAATACAGAGCACTGACAGCAGCACCGTGACATACAGCGCTGACAGCAGCACCGTGACATACAGCGCTGACAGCAGCACCGTGACATACAGCGCTGACAGCAGCACCGTGACATACAGCGCTGACAGCAGCACCGTGACATACAGCGCTGACAGCAGCACCGTGACATACAGCGCTGACAGCAGCACCGTGACATACAGCGCTGACAGCAGCACCGTGACATACAGCGCTGACAGCAGCACCGTGACATACAGCGCTGACAGCAGCACCGTGACATACAGCGCTGACAGCAGCACCGTGACATACAGCGCTGACAGCAGCACCGTGACATACAGCACTGACAGCAGCACCGTAAGCAGCCCCAGGAGGAAGTCAGCACAGCACAGGGATGGTGTGATCCCCTCATAATAAGAACCCCCAGGAGGAAGTCAGCACAGCACAGGGATAGTGTGATCCCTTCATAATAAGAACCCCCAGGAGGAAGTCAGCACAGCACAGGGATATCATAAGCAGCCCCAGTAGAAATATGACACCGCTCAACCTCTTCAAAGAGGAGGGTAGGGGCATATAGTACGGTGTGCTTTTTTGGGTCAAGGAAGTGAGCCAAATGAATTAAGAAGGTCTGTGTGCTTGATTAAAAAAATAGTTTATAGACATATACATGGTCTACTGGTCACATGTGTTGAATTCCTCCGAGATCCATGCCTCATTCATTTTTAGAAATGTGAGGTAGTTAACACTGTGGTGAGCTAGGCGAGTACGCTTATCGGTCACAATCCCCCCTGCTGCGCTGAACGTCCTTTCGGACAGGACACTGGATGAGGGGCAAGCCAACAGTTCGATTGCAAATTGGGCAAGCTCTGGCCAGAGGTCAAGCCTGCCCACCCAGTAGTCTAGGGGTTCATCACTCCTCAGAGCGTCCACATCGGCCGTTAACCCAATGTAGTCGGACACCTGACGGTCTAGGCGTTCCCTGATGCTGGATCCGGATGACACCTGTCGATGGGTCGGCTGAAAGAATGACCTCATATCCGAAGTCACCAACACATCTTCAAACCGGCCTCTTCTTGCAGGCGCTGTTGGATTGGTACCCACAAATCCTTCTCTGGGAGTGGGAATTGCTCCTCTGCCAGCGCACGCAAAAGCAGAATGCAGCATTTCTCGAAGCAAGGCCTGGAAGTGCTGCATTCTGACAGCCCTCTGCGACGGCGGTAACATTTCCGCCATTTTGTGTTTGTACCGGGGGTCTAAGTACGTTGCCACCCAGTACTGGTCCTTGACCCTCATGCTTTTTATACGGGGGTCCCTATTAAAACACTGGAGCATGAAGGCCCCCATTTGCACTAAAGTGGAAGCGGTGTGGTGGCCTGGCTCCTGCTCATCATCCAGGATAATGTCGTCCTCTTCATTCTCCTCTCCCCATCCTCGCACAACAGGGATCCCAGAAAGGTTTAAAGCATGCTCTTCTTGCTCCTGCTCATCCGCCCCGGCACCATCCTCCTCTGACTCCTCATCAGACTCCTGTTGTTGACTTGTCTCAGATAGAGTAGCCCCCCCTGGGAATTCATCCAGCATTGCGACTTCCTCATCTTCCCGCTCCTGCTCCTCCACAGCCTGATCAATGACACGACGCAATGCACGCTCCAGAAAGAAGGCATAAGGTACCATGTCACTGATGGCGCCATGGCTGCGACTGACCAGTTTGGTGATCTCCTCAAATGGCCGCAGAAGTCTGCATGTGTCGCGCATGAGCAGCCACTGGCGCGGTGAAAAAAAACCCAGCTCCCCAGAACCGTTTCTTTCGCAGAGTTCATACAGGTAGACGTTAACTGCACGTTTCTGCTGGAGCAGCCTATCAAGCATATAGAAGGTTGAGTTCCATCGCGTCGGGCAATCGCAAATAAGACGTCTGACCGGCAGATGGTGTCGCCGCTGAATGTCAGCAAGGCGAGCCATGGCCGTGTAAGATCTTCTGAAATGGGCCGAGATTTTCCTTGCCTGCCGCAAGATGTCCTGGACCCCAGGGTATTTGACAAGGAATCGCTGCACGACCAAGTTTAAGACGTGTGCCATGCACGGCACGTGCGTGATTTTGCCCTGTTTCAATGCGCTAAGCAGATTGGCACCGTTGTCACACACCACTTTACCAACTGTCAAATTGAGCGGTGTTAGCCACTCATCTGCCTGTGAACGCAAAGCTGAAAGGAGTGCCGGGCCAGTGTGGCTCTTTGCTTCCAGGCACAACAGACGCAGCACGGCATGGCAACGTCTCACCTGGCATGTGGAATAGGTTCTGGGGAGCTTGGGCGGTGCAGTGGAAGAGACGCTAGCAGCGGAAAAGGAGGAGGCAGCTGAGGAGGAGAGGGAGGAGGATGGAGTAGGAGGAGGAGAAGAAGAGTCAGGCCTGCATGCAATCCGTGGCGGTAAAACCAAATCTACACGGGTGCCACGGGTTACATGCTTGACGGCCGTCAGAAGGTTCACCCAGTGGGCAGTAAAACTGATATACCTTCCCTGCCCGTGTTTGCTAGACCACGTGTCTGTGGTCAGATGTATCTTGGCACCGACACTGTGTGCCAGAGATACATTCACTTGCCGCTGAACATGGCCATATAGCTCTGGGATGCCCTTCTCTGAGAAATACTTCCTTCCTGGGACCTTCCATTGTGGTGTTCCAATGGCCACAAATTTGCGAAAGGCCTCCGAGTCCACCAGTTTATATGGCAGTAGTTGGCGGGCTATGAGTTCTGACAAGCCAGCCGCCAACCGTTGGGCAAGAGGGTTATCCGGCATCATCATTTTTTTACGCTCAAACATTAGGCCCACGGAAGCCTGCCTTTTTGCAGAAAAATGTGAGCTTGGCGTGATGGAAGGTGGAGTGGAGGACAATTGTGAGGAGAGAGGAGAAGGAGAAGTAGAAGACGAGGCTGGACGGTGAGAGCCTGCAGTGTGGCTTTGTGTGTTCCGTTGCTCCCACTGGGCTCGGTGATGGCTGCTCATGTGCCTTCTTAAGGCGGTCGTCCCTAGGTGAGTATTGGGCTTACCGCGACTAACGCGTTGACTGCAAAGATTGCAGATGGCAACGCTATTGTCAGCAGCGGACACGTTAAAAAAAGCCCACACTGCGGAGCCATGTGCCGGTGTCCTGGGAGCGCCAGATGTGACCGTACATGGTCGATGACTCGCTCCTGATACATTTGCAGTCTGCTTTGTCCCTGCTGTGCAATGTAAGTCATTGCTGCTTCTCCTCCCTATCTGCTGGTCCATATCTCCCTCTGAACTCCCCTCCTCTTCCTCTCTTGTGGGCACCCACGTGACATCACTAGACACGTCATCATCAACGTCACCTTCCCCACCGCTATAAGTAGAGATCTCGGAGTAGGCAGCAACACCGGGGACCAACCTCCTCCTTGGGCTGATCTGGGTACTGGCGTCAGACTGCTGAGTAGCGCTTGTTGCTACCTCCTCTTCCTGATCCAATACCAAGAGTGGCTGCGCATCAGAAATGTCCTCTTGATATGGATCGGAAAATAATTCCAGTGACTCAAGCGGAAGGTATGTGGTGGTGGTGGTGGTGGTCGTGTTGTTGGTGGTAGTGTCTTTGGGGGTGCACATAGCAGAGAGTGAAGAAGAGGGTGCAGATCGAGAGGATGAGGAGGGTGCAGAAGAGTAAGGCTGAGCGAGCCACTCAACCAAGTCTGGTGCATCCTTTAAAGTAATTGAACGCACCTTCTGCAACTTCCCACTTTGGCTCAAGCCTGTTGCTCCTGCCCTACCCCTACCACCCCTGCGGAAGGGCCTGCCTCTTCCTCTGCATGTCATTTTTTAAATGACCCTGTGACAAAACTCTTAGTCCCTATACCGCTGAAGGACTGCTGCAGTATAGGTGAGCGGTCAGCAGTGGTGCACGTCAACCCTATCTATTGTGGACCTATAGCGGTCCTTACAGAACAGCAGACTGTACCGCACTCAAGCCTATGTACCGTAGCACCCTATACCAAGTTACCAGTCCTTATAAGAACTTTTGTGGACCAAGCAGGTTGTGTATTAGTGTTTAGCAGACTGTACGTCAGTCCCTATACCGCTGAAGGACTGCTGCAGTATAGGGCAGCGGTCAGCAGTGGTGCACGTCAACCCTATCTATTGTGGACCGATAGCGGTCCTTACAGAACAGCAGACTGTACCGCACTCAAGCCTATGTACCGTAGCACCCTATACCAAGTTACCAGTCCTTATAAGAACTTTTGTGGACCAAGCAGGTTGTGTATTAGTGTTTAGCAGACTGTACGTCAGTCCCTATACCGCTGAAGGACTGCTGCAGTATAGGGCAGCGGTCAGCAGTGGTGCACGTCAACCCTATCTATTGTGGACCGATAGCGGTCCTTACAGAACAGCAGACTGTACCGCACTCAAGCCTATGTACCGTAGCACCCTATACCAAGTTACCAGTCCTTATAAGAACTTTTGTGGACCAAGCAGGTTGTGTATTAGTGTTTAGCAGACTGTACGTCAGTCCCTATACCGCTGAAGGACTGCTGCAGTATAGGGCAGCGGTCAGCAGTGGTGCACGTCAACCCTATCTATTGTGGACCGATAGCGGTCCTTACAGAACAGCAGACTGTACCGCACTCAAGCCTATGTACCGTAGCACCCTATACCAAGTTACCAGTCCTTATAAGAACTTTTGTGGACCAAGCAGGTTGTGTATTAGTGTTTAGCAGACTGTACGTCAGTCCCTATACCGCTGAAGGACTGCTGCAGTATAGGGCAGCGGTCAGCAGTGGTGCACGTCAACCCTATCTATTGTGGACCGATAGCGGTCCTTACAGAACAGCAGACTGTACCGCACTCAAGCCTATGTACCGTAGCACCCTATACCAAGTTACCAGTCCTTATAAGAACTTTTGTGGACCAAGCAGGTTGTGTATTAGTGTTTAGCAGACTGTACGTCAGTCCCTATACCGCTGAAGGACTGCTGCAGTATAGGGCAGCGGTCAGCAGTGGTGCACGTCAACCCTATCTATTGTGGACCGATAGCGGTCCTTACAGAACAGCAGACTGTACCGCACTCAAGCCTATGTACCGTAGCACCCTATACCAAGTTACCAGTCCTTATAAGAACTTTTGTGGACCAAGCAGGTTGTGTATTAGTGTTTAGCAGACTGTACGTCAGTCCCTATACCGCTGAAGGACTGCTGCAGTATAGGGCAGCGGTCAGCAGTGGTGCACGTCAACCCTATCTATTGTGGACCGATAGCGGTCCTTACAGAACAGCAGACTGTACCGCACTCAAGCCTATGTACCGTAGCACCCTATACCAAGTTACCAGTCCTTATAAGAACTTTTGTGGACCAAGCAGGTTGTGTATTAGTGTTTAGCAGACTGTACGTCAGTCCCTATACCGCTGAAGGACTGCTGCAGTATAGGGCAGCGGTCAGCAGTGGTGCA
The DNA here is from genome assembly GCF_037356315.1 of Lithobates pipiens. Classification (NCBI taxonomy): domain Eukaryota; kingdom Metazoa; phylum Chordata; class Amphibia; order Anura; family Ranidae; genus Lithobates; species Lithobates pipiens. The sequence goes on from NW_027507790.1 coordinate 159,319,211, forward strand.
CGTCAACCCTATCTATTGTGGACCGATAGCGGTCCTTACAGAACAGCAGACTGTACCGCACTCAAGCCTATGTACCGTAGCACCCTATACCAAGTTACCAGTCCTTATAAGAACTTTTGTGGAACAAGCAGGTTGTGTGTTAGTGATTAGCAGACTGTACGTCAGTCCCTATACCGCTGAAGGACTGCTGCAGTATAGGTGAGCGGTCAGCAGTGGTGCACGTCAACCCTATCTATTGTGGACCGATAGCGGTCCTTACAGAACAGCAGACTGTACCGCACTCAAGCCTATGTACCGTAGCACCCTATACCAAGTTACCAGTCCTTATAAGAACTTTTGTGGACCAAGCAGGTTGTGTATTAGTGTTTAGCAGACTGTACGTCAGTCCCTATACCGCTGAAGGACTGCTGCAGTATAGGGCAGCGGTCAGCAGTGGTGCACGTCAACCCTATCTATTGTGGACCGATAGCGGTCCTTACAGAACAGCAGACTGTACCGCACTCAAGCCTATGTACCGTAGCACCCTATACCAAGTTACCAGTCCTTATAAGAACTTTTGTGGAACAAGCAGGTTGTGTATTAGTGTTTAGCAGACTGTACGTCAGTCCCTATACCGCTGAAGGACTGCTGCAGTATAGGTGAGCGGTCAGCAGTGGTGCACGTCAACCCTATCTATTGTGGACCGATAGCGGTCCTTACAGAACAGCAGACTGTACCGCACTCAAGCCTATGTACCGTAGCACCCTATACCAAGTTACCAGTCCTTATAAGAACTTTTGTGGAACAAGCAGGTTGTGTGTTAGTGATTAGCAGACTGTACGTCAGTCCCTATACCGCTGAAGGACTGCTGCAGTATAGGTGAGCGGTCAGCAGTGGTGCACGTCAACCCTATCTATTGTGGACCGATAGCGGTCCTTACAGAACAGCAGACTGTACCGCACTCAAGCCTATGTACCGTAGCACCCTATACCAAGTTACCAGTCCTTATAAGAACTTTTGTGGAACAAGCAGGTTGTGTATTAGTGTTTAGCAGACTGTACGTCAGTCCCTATACCGCTGAAGGACTGCTGCAGTATAGGTGAGCGGTCAGCAGTGGTGCACGTCAACCCTATCTATTGTGGACCGATAGCGGTCCTTACAGAACAGCAGACTGTACCGCACTCAAGCCTATGTACCGTAGCACCCTATACCAAGTTACCAGTCCTTATAAGAACTTTTGTGGAACAAGCAGGTTGTGTGTTAGTGATTAGCAGACTGTACGTCAGTCCCTATACCGCTGAAGGACTGCTGCAGTATAGGTGAGCGGTCAGCAGTGGTGCACGTCAACCCTATCTATTGTGGACCGATAGCGGTCCTTACAGAACAGCAGACTGTACCGCACTCAAGCCTATGTACCGTAGCACCCTATACCAAGTTACCAGTCCTTATAAGAACTTTTGTGGAACAAGCAGGTTGTGTATTAGTGTTTAGCAGACTGTACGTCAGTCCCTATACCGCTGAAGGACTGCTGCAGTATAGGTGAGCGGTCAGCAGTGGTGCACGTCAACCCTATCTATTGTGGACCGATAGCGGTCCTTACAGAACAGCAGACTGTACCGCACTCAAGCCTATGTACCGTAGCACCCTATACCAAGTTACCAGTCCTTATAAGAACTTTTGTGGACCAAGCAGGTTGTGTATTAGTTTTTAGCAGACTGTACGTCAGTCCCTATACCGCTGAAGGACTGCTGCAGTATAGGTGAGCGGTCAGCAGTGGTGCACGTCAACCCTATCTATTGTGGACCGATAGCGGTCCTTACAGAACAGCAGACTGTACCGCACTCAAGCCTATGTACCGTAGCACCCTATACCAAGTTACCAGTCCTTATAAGAACTTTTGTGGAACAAGCAGGTTGTGTATTAGTGTTTAGCAGACTGTACGTCAGTCCCTATACCGCTGAAGGACTGCTGCAGTATAGGGCAGCGGTCAGCAGTGGTGCACGTCAACCCTATCTATTGTGGACCGATAGCGGTCCTTACAGAACAGCAGACTGTACCGCACTCAAGCCTATGTACCGTAGCACCCTATACCAAGTTACCAGTCCTTATAAGAACTTTTGTGGACCAAGCAGGTTGTGTATTAGTGTTTAGCAGACTGTACGTCAGTCCCTATACCGCTGAAGGACTGCTGCAGTATAGGGCAGCGGTCAGCAGTGGTGCACGTCAACCCTATCTATTGTGGACCGATAGCGGTCCTTACAGAACAGCAGACTGTACCGCACTCAAGCCTATGTACCGTAGCACCCTATACCAAGTTACCAGTCCTTATAAGAACTTTTGTGGACCAAGCAGGTTGTGTATTAGTGTTTAGCAGACTGTACGTCAGTCCCTATACCGCTGAAGGACTGCTGCAGTATAGGGCAGCGGTCAGCAGTGGTGCACGTCAACCCTATCTATTGTGGACCGATAGCGGTCCTTACAGAACAGCAGACTGTACCGCACTCAAGCCTATGTACCGTAGCACCCTATACCAAGTTACCAGTCCTTATAAGAACTTTTGTGGACCAAGCAGGTTGTGTATTAGTGTTTAGCAGACTGTACGTCAGTCCCTATACCGCTGAAGGACTGCTGCAGTATAGGGCAGCGGTCAGCAGTGGTGCACGTCAACCCTATCTATTGTGGACCGATAGCGGTCCTTACAGAACAGCAGACTGTACCGCACTCAAGCCTATGTACCGTAGCACCCTATACCAAGTTACCAGTCCTTATAAGAACTTTTGTGGACCAAGCAGGTTGTGTATTAGTGTTTAGCAGACTGTACGTCAGTCCCTATACCGCTGAAGGACTGCTGCAGTATAGGGCAGCGGTCAGCAGTGGTGCACGTCAACCCTATCTATTGTGGACCGATAGCGGTCCTTACAGAACAGCAGACTGTACCGCACTCAAGCCTATGTACCGTAGCACCCTATACCAAGTTACCAGTCCTTATAAGAACTTTTGTGGAACAAGCAGGTTGTGTGTTAGTGATTAGCAGACTGTACGTCAGTCCCTATACCGCTGAAGGACTGCTGCAGTATAGGTGAGCGGTCAGCAGTGGTGCACGTCAACCCTATCTATTGTGGACCGATAGCGGTCCTTACAGAACAGCAGACTGTACCGCACTCAAGCCTATGTACCGTAGCACCCTATACCAAGTTACCAGTCCTTATAAGAACTTTTGTGGACCAAGCAGGTTGTGTATTAGTGTTTAGCAGACTGTACGTCAGTCCCTATACCGCTGAAGGACTGCTGCAGTATAGGGCAGCGGTCAGCAGTGGTGCACGTCAACCCTATCTATTGTGGACCGATAGCGGTCCTTACAGAACAGCAGACTGTACCGCACTCAAGCCTATGTACCGTAGCACCCTATACCAAGTTACCAGTCCTTATAAGAACTTTTGTGGAACAAGCAGGTTGTGTATTAGTGTTTAGCAGACTGTACGTCAGTCCCTATACCGCTGAAGGACTGCTGCAGTATAGGTGAGCGGTCAGCAGTGGTGCACGTCAACCCTATCTATTGTGGACCGATAGCGGTCCTTACAGAACAGCAGACTGTACCGCACTCAAGCCTATGTACCGTAGCACCCTATACCAAGTTACCAGTCCTTATAAGAACTTTTGTGGAACAAGCAGGTTGTGTGTTAGTGATTAGCAGACTGTACGTCAGTCCCTATACCGCTGAAGGACTGCTGCAGTATAGGTGAGCGGTCAGCAGTGGTGCACGTCAACCCTATCTATTGTGGACCGATAGCGGTCCTTACAGAACAGCAGACTGTACCGCACTCAAGCCTATGTACCGTAGCACCCTATACCAAGTTACCAGTCCTTATAAGAACTTTTGTGGAACAAGCAGGTTGTGTATTAGTGTTTAGCAGACTGTACGTCAGTCCCTATACCGCTGAAGGACTGCTGCAGTATAGGTGAGCGGTCAGCAGTGGTGCACGTCAACCCTATCTATTGTGGACCGATAGCGGTCCTTACAGAACAGCAGACTGTACCGCACTCAAGCCTATGTACCGTAGCACCCTATACCAAGTTACCAGTCCTTATAAGAACTTTTGTGGAACAAGCAGGTTGTGTGTTAGTGATTAGCAGACTGTACGTCAGTCCCTATACCGCTGAAGGACTGCTGCAGTATAGGTGAGCGGTCAGCAGTGGTGCACGTCAACCCTATCTATTGTGGACCGATAGCGGTCCTTACAGAACAGCAGACTGTACCGCACTCAAGCCTATGTACCGTAGCACCCTATACCAAGTTACCAGTCCTTATAAGAACTTTTGTGGAACAAGCAGGTTGTGTATTAGTGTTTAGCAGACTGTACGTCAGTCCCTATACCGCTGAAGGACTGCTGCAGTATAGGTGAGCGGTCAGCAGTGGTGCACGTCAACCCTATCTATTGTGGACCGATAGCGGTCCTTACAGAACAGCAGACTGTACCGCACTCAAGCCTATGTACCGTAGCACCCTATACCAAGTTACCAGTCCTTATAAGAACTTTTGTGGACCAAGCAGGTTGTGTATTAGTTTTTAGCAGACTGTACGTCAGTCCCTATACCGCTGAAGGACTGCTGCAGTATAGGTGAGCGGTCAGCAGTGGTGCACGTCAACCCTATCTATTGTGGACCGATAGCGGTCCTTACAGAACAGCAGACTGTACCGCACTCAAGCCTATGTACCGTAGCACCCTATACCAAGTTACCAGTCCTTATAAGAACTTTTGTGGAACAAGCAGGTTGTGTATTAGTGTTTAGCAGACTGTACGTCAGTCCCTATACCGCTGAAGGACTGCTGCAGTATAGGTGAGCGGTCAGCAGTGGTGCACGTCAACCCTATCTATTGTGGACCGATAGCGGTCCTTACAGAACAGCAGACTGTACCGCACTCAAGCCTATGTACCGTAGCACCCTATACCAAGTTACCAGTCCTTATAAGAACTTTTGTGGACCAAGCAGGTTGTGTATTAGTTTTTAGCAGACTGTACGTCAGTCCCTATACCGCTGAAGGACTGCTGCAGTATAGGGCAGCGGTCAGCAGTGGTGCACGTCAACCCTATCTATTGTGGACCGATAGCGGTCCTTACAGAACAGCAGACTGTACCGCACTCAAGCCTATGTACCGTAGCACCCTATACCAAGTTACCAGTCCTTATAAGAACTTTTGTGGAACAAGCAGGTTGTGTGTTAGTGATTAGCAGACTGTACGTCAGTCCCTATACCGCTGAAGGACTGCTGCAGTATAGGGCAGCGGTCAGCAGTGGTGCACGTCAACCCTATCTATTGTGGACCGATAGCGGTCCTTACAGAACAGCAGACTGTACCGCACTCAAGCCTATGTACCGTAGCACCCTATACCAAGTTACCAGTCCTTATAAGAACTTTTGTGGAACAAGTGAGTTGTGAATGTTTAGCAGACTGCAGCAGAAGGGCAGCAGTCAAGTATAATATCCTTTCTATATTTGGAAGAAAGAATATTATACATGTACAAGCCTATTACTGTACCACTGATACCAGTCCTGAAAAGAACCTTTGTGGAACTAATAATAACAGCAAGTCTTTAAAATTACCCTCACTGCCTGACAACACTGCTTCCTTCCTGTCCCTATACAAATTGGCAAAAAAAGAGAACGATTAGTGGTTACTGGAACAGCTCTTTTGTGGACCTTGATAGTAACAGCTAATGATGATGATGATGATGATGATGATGAAAGACTAATCTGGCTGTCCCTGTAGCATACACCGTCCTTTCCCTTTCTCTAAACTAACAAAAGACACTCAGGCTGCTGCAAGAATCAGCAGCACAGCAAACCTATCAACACCTAACACCTATACCAGTCCTGAAAAGAACTTTTGTGTACCAAATAGCTAGTGGTTTATCTCTCCCTACTCCACACAGGAACCTGTCCCTATCTTAACAGAAGAAAGAATGTAAAATGGCCACCGGATCGGGTGTATTTATAGGTTAGGGGGAATGTACAAGTGTCCATGTGCTGTCATGTCTCAATTGGCTGTCCTGTATCACATGATAAACGTGTCACCAAAGGTTAAAGTTCTTGTATACATTAAACACGTAAGTCCGCCGCGGCGAACGACGGAAAAAGGCGTTCGAACGTGCGGACCGCGAATGTCGGAAATTCGCCGCGAAACGACCGCCGGGCGAACCGTTCGGCCATCACTAGTAGCTAATGACAGGTCGACTTGGCCTTATGTTGTGATGTCATGTTGGAATGTCCAAGTACATCCCATGCGCAGCTTCCTGGCTGATGAATGCAAATGTTCCTCTAGTATTTTCTGATAACATACAGCATTCATCTTGCCATCAATTTTGACCAAATTTCCTGTGCCTTTATAGCTCACACATCCCCAAAACTTCAGCGATCCACCTCCGTGTTTCACAGTAGGAATGGTGTACCTTTCATCATAGGCCTTGTTGAATCCTCTCCAAATGAAGTGTTTATGGTTGTGGCCAAAAAGCTCAAATTTGGTCTCATGACTCCAAATGACTTGGTTGGAGGCTTGTCTCTGTGCTCTTTGGCGTATTGTAAGTGGGATACTTTGTGACATTTGCATAGTAATGGCTTTCTTCTGGTGACTCGTCCATGCAGCCTAGTTTTCTTCAAATGCCTCCTTATTGTGCATCTTCCTTATTGTGCCTCCTTATTGTGCATCTTGAAACAGCCACACCACATGTTTTCAGAGAGTCCTGTATTTCACCTGAAGTTATTTGTGGGTTTTTCTTTGCATCCCGAACAATTTTTCTGACAGTTGTGTCTGATATTTTAGTTGGTCTACCTGACCGTGGTTTGGTTTCAACAAAACCCCTCATTTTCCACTTCTTGATTGGAGTTTGAACACTGCTGATTGGCAGTCTCAATTCCTTGGATATCTTTTTATATCCCTTTCCAGTTTTACACAGTTCAATTACCTTTTCCTGCAGATCCTTTGACAATTCTCTTGCTTTCCCCATTACTCAGAAACGTCAGTGAAGCACTGGATAAAAGATGCAAGGGTCTCTCAGGAGTCCACTCATTGACCTTTTATACACACACACTAATTACAAGCACAACCCCTTTGTGTCAACTTGTGTTCATGTTACCATGCCAAAATCACCAGGGTATGTAAACTTTTGATCAGGGTCATTTGGATATTTTCTGTTGTGATTATGATTTAAAAAGAGTAAACACAGTTGATTGATAATAAATGGCTTCAGTCAAACACTAAACCATGAGTGAAAGAAAATGTTTTGTGTTATCATTCATATTCTCTGAAAAATAGCCAAGAAATCTGCCAGGGTATGTGAGTACAACTGTATATTTGTATGACAATTTAAAACAGTTTATTGATATGAATTACTTATTTTTACTCTGTATTCCAAAAACTGATTTATTTATTTTTTTAACAAGTGAACAGCAGCAGAGGACTGCTCATTTTTCCCTGCAGACAGGCTGGGAAAGATCTGGGTCATGTGACATATCGATTAGGAAAAAGGTACTTAGATGTTTTTTTAATTAAAATAATTACAGTGCCATCACCCATATGCAGAAATACAAGGGACAGTATAAAATAAGCAGTGTGCGTTTAGTATAACTTTAATATATTAGCCAAAATGTATGAGGCATCTGTAGATTTAAAGGGCCTAATAAATAGAAGCAGAACTCAAGCAGATATAAAAGACAAAACTTATGAAGCTCTGTAATCATTAATACATCCTTAAAACTTAGGTCTGAAGAAAACAAATAATACCCTCCTCCTGCATTGCAAGTCTTAGCCCTTGTACACACGGTCGGATTATCCGACAACGCTGTCCGATCGGAAATTTTCCGTCGGAATGTCCGACCGTTTGTACAAGGGCTTAAATGTTCATTTATACCTAGAGTACCAGTTAGTAGTACATTTACCTAACTTATACCTCTTTCCCTTTAGGGCTCTACACTTCTGTCTGTCCTTTCAGGTTGTGGACAGTCCCTTGGTGTCCTCACATACAATGTAGGGCTATATGCCCTTTATTGTAATTGATGACACTAGAGTGCTGGAGTGCCTTAAGGCTGCAGGGGCCCTGTCATTGCATGGAGGGAGCCTCTGAGAACAAGAGATAAGGTAAATAAAAGTTATTTTTAATGTTATCTAGGCAATTAACCCTTACAGTGTAGGGGGTATATTTGTCATATCTGTGCTCATTAATGTGCTTCACACTTTACTAAAGTGTCATTAAACCCACATCATTAACCGCGTCACTTTAACTGACAATTGTGCGGTCGTGCGACGTGGCTCCCAAACAAAATTGATGTCTTTTTTTCCCCACAAATAGAGATATCTTTTGGTGGTATTTGATCACCTTGGCGCTTTTTATTTTTTGTGCTATAAACAAAAAAAGAGCGTCAATTTTGAAAAAAACACATTATTTTTTACTTTTTGCTATAATAAATATCCCCCAAAAATATATAAAAAGGCTTTTTTTTCCCTCAGTTTAGGCTGATACGTATTCTTCTACATATTTTTGGTAAAAAATTGCAATAAGTGATTATTGCTTAGTTTGCTTAGTTTGCGCAAAAGTTATAGCCAATCCCTATGCGTTACGTCATGTGGCATCCCCATGAAGAAGTCACATGACGTAACGCGTAGGGATTGGCCAGAGGACGAACCGGAAGTAGAGTAAGGCGGGAGGAAGTTGTCATTATACCCTCTTCCTGATTGTGCTTGTTTTTGCAATTAAAATGTGAGAGTCTTTACTGCTTTTTAATAAATCTACCTGCCGTTTTTTAAACTACTACACTATGGAAGTCTCCTGTTTCTCTCTCTCCCCCTCCTCTCTCTTATTTTGAGCCATACACTGTGAAATAGAAGTGAAGATCCATTTCACCTATTCTGGAAGCTGGGACTGGCCCTCTAGTGGCGGAATTGTATCATTGCATCCCTCCTTTGGATTTCCTGATGGCTATTATTTATTATTTATGAATGAAATAAGAGAATCCTGGAGTTTGTTTGATTTGCTTATTCACTTCGTTTAAGGCTCCATGCACACTGAAGCTGATAAACTGCAGTTTATTGGAGTTTGGGCGTTTTTTGTAAAAGCCCATAAACTCCACTCTATGTTAGCCTATGTGTCCATGCACACATGGACGTTTTTCAGCTTTAATGAGCAGTGGAGTTTATGGGCTTTTTTCTGAACGCCAGAAATTCGCGTTCAAAGTGCCGTTTTTCAGCGGCAAAAAACGACAAACGCTCATTAACGCTCATTAACGCTCATTAACGCTCGTTCATTAGTGTTCGGCATTCTATTTTTCAATGCATTGTGGGATTTTTGGAGTGTCCTCTGTGTATTTTTATAAAAAACGCCCATTAACGCTAACGCTGTAAAACGCTCATTAACGCTCATTAACGCTAGTATAAAACGCTGTTAAAAGCAGGTTTTTCAACCAGCGTTTTCTGCCAGCAATCTGGCGTCCAGAAATAGCTTTTTTGAGCTTCAGTGTGCATGGAGCCTAAAGGTGAGAGTTCTGGGAGCCTTGAGTAGCGGACATTTTATTATTGTTCTATCATTAAACCTTTTTTCCATTTTTTTATATATTTTTTATATATTTTTATGCGTGCTGTTTTTTGGACTATATTTTTTTTTTTTTTCACGGCATTGTATGTATGCACATATTTATATTATTTTGAATTTTTGTATTTTATTTGAGTGGTACGATTTGCGCAGGACCCACCCCTTTATATTCATTATTTGATAGTTTGTGCTCACTATTTTGTCCTGCTGCATTTTTTAGTTAGCATTTGCACTTTATATCACTCAGGCTCTTTTTCACAGCATCTGTGTTTCATTATATCTGATTTTGGATTTTGTTCCACTTTAGTCACTTATTACCACTTAGCGGCGCGAAGGCTGACCACTTTTATATTGCAATGATGGCAATTAGGGAATGAGGAAAGAAATGCAAGACATTAGCAATCATTAAATACATAGAATGTGATGTTAAAGGATAAAACTTACCTTCATATAGTCCTTCTGCAGGACCTGAATGATGGCAGAACAGGTCTCTGAAATAATGATCCCCAGAGCCTGGGGGGAGATGCCTGTAGAGAACTTGAGGTCCTGAAGGATTCTCCCAGTCGCCAAGTAGCGCAACGTGGCGATGAGCCTCTGCTCCGGAATGATGGCTTGCCACATGCAGGTATCCTGCCTGGTGATATAAGGGGTCAGCAAAGCCAGCAGACGGTGAAAAACAGGGTCCGTCATCTGGAGATAATTCCTGAAATCATCAGGATTATTCTCCCGGATCTCACGGAGCAAAGGCATGTGCGAGAACTGGTCACGCTGGCGCAACCAATTCTTGGTCCACAAACGCCTCCCCTCCCTGTTCATGGACCGGGCTTGTGTCAAAGTAAGAACCCCAAAACGAAGCCTCTGCACAGCACAAACTCTACGACGAGTACGTAGACGAAACATGGTTTGAAAACGGTCGGCTGGTCAGAACGGACAACAGAAAGCACCGATAAACTGCAATGCCTGAAAGAACGAACTGAATAGCAGAAGCAAGCAGACAATAAGCAATGCAAATCAAAGCATACTATACCAAGATATAGTCCACAATGAGAAACAAATACTTACTGACTACACGCACTGATTATCAGATACGCAAAGACAAGCAGAAACTGAAGAGCAGTAGCGAACTGAATCACAAATCTGAAAAGCGCGAATTGTCTCCCACCAAACTTCTACTAACACGCAATGCACACGAAAACAGCAGAAGGAGCCCAAAGGGTGCCGGACGTGGTGCTGAACTTCCCTTTTCTAGTCCCGCCGTACGCGGCTTACGTCACCGCGTTCTTGGCAACTGGAAATTCTGACAACTTGGTCCGACCGTGTGTATGCAACATCACTTCCCGACCTCGCCCGGAATTAATCCGTTGAAAAAAACTCCGATGGATTTGGTTGTCGGAATCTCCGACCGTGTGTACAAGGGCTAAGACACAGGCTGAAGGGACATGACACAGCCTGTAACTGGCAGAAATCCACCCACACCATGCTATCACTAAAAAATAATAAAGATTTATTTCCAAATATATATTTGTAAGACAATTTAACCACTTCAGGACCGGAAGGATTTACCCCCTTCCTGACCAAGTCCTTTTTTGTGATATGGCACTGCGTCGTGACAATTATGTGGTCTTCCTGGGTTTAGGCCAATATGTATTCTTCTACATATTTTTGGTAAATATAATCGCAATAAGCGTGAATTGATTGGTTTGCACAAAAGTTTTTGCGTGTACAAAATAAGGGATACATTTATGGCATTTTTATTATAATTTTTTAAAATCAGTAATGGTGGCGATATGCGATTTTATCATGACTGCGACATTGCAGCGGACAGATCAGACATTTTGACACTATTTTGGGACCATTGGCATTTATACAGTGATCAGTGCTATAAAATGCACTGATTACTGTGTAAATGTTGCTGACAGGGAAGGAGTTAAACTCTAGGGGGAAATCAAGGGGTTAAGTATGTTACCTCAGCGTGTTCTAACTGTAAGGGGGTCGGGTTCACTAGAACATGACAGAGATCACTGCTCCCGATCACTGAGAGCAGTAGATCCCTGTCATATTGCTAAGCAGAACAGGGAAAGGCTTTGTTTACATAGACATCTCACTGTTGTGCTTCTCCATGCCACGATCGCGGGGCATCAGTGGACATCAGGTCAGCAGGACCCGCGGGCACGCTCCCGCGGCGCACAGCGCTTGCATGTGCATGCCCGCTATCCGCCAATGAGGAAGTGACGTACGGGTACGTTAATTTGCAAACCCATGGCACTTTGCCAACGTATATCAGCGTGAGCCGGTCGGCAAGTGGTTTAAACAGTTTCTTGTATTCCAAAGGCTGTTTTTTTTTGTATTGTGTTACCAGCAGCAGAGGGCTAGAAGCACCTCCTGCCACTGTTTGCCTACAGACAAGCTGAGAAAGAGCTGGGTTATGTGACAACTGTATATCTTTTAGGAAAAAGGGTACTTTGTTTTTTTCATTAAACTAATTAGAGTGCCATCATCCATATAGAGAAGGGGGGATCTAGAATAAACAGTGTGTGTTTAATATCACTTAAAGCCCACCGATTATAAACCACACAGGCACTTTAACATATTGACAATGCCTTTATTAAGACAACTTTAAGGACCTGTTTACACTCTGCTGTGTTGAGGCACACTGTGTTACCGCAGCCCATTCCTTTTGAATGCGTGCCAATAGAGAAAAATGGTGCCTGCAGTATTTTTTTTAACCTCAGCATACTTTAAATCCATATTGTGTATTGTGGTGCCCTGCAGTACCTTGCAGAGCAAGCTGTGTATGTGCTTTGGGTTGTTATTCAAATTCAAATTATATGGTATATAAACTTTGCTTTGCCATACGATGTGATAAAGTGAATGGTCCCACATGTATTGCTGCTGTTTATTAGGTGTACATGAGCCTTTATAATGATATGTTATTAAGTAACCCTAAATGATAATATTGTAATTTTGACAATTCAAGTATGGAATAGTACTGGATTGTTTGACTAATAGAAATGTCTAGGGAATCTCTTTCTCCTAATAATACCTCTGATCAACACGTTGCTAAGATTCCTGGCTTTCTTGAATGAGAACATAAATTTGCATACAAAAAAAAAAGATTATTTTATGTATCTAGCAACTAGTCAAATGTTCCTTTTTATTTTCCAATACATTCAAGAAATAAAATTTGATTATGTTAGCAACACAATAAACATAAAATAGTTATATATTCTATGTAGACTATTTATGTTTTCTATAGTTTTTTTTTTTCTTACTGAGCATTGCTTTTGTATACCTACCTGAAAACCTGTTGTGCACATAAAGAATGAATTTTTTTTACGGTATTTTGTCTGAAATGATATACATATGCCTGGATGTATGACAAGTGTCTTTTGTTGCCACATCTTTGGTGGTATTTTTCTTTTCCGTTCAAAGAAAATTGTACATTAGTGCTGAACCAACTTTCCCTGCAACCTCAAGCATCTGTCCAAGAGTTATTTTTGGTAATTATGATAATAGCAATATATATACGTTGTTTAGTCAAATCTGTTTCACTCCATTTTCACTGGCAATGTAAAATCAGTGCTAATTCTTATGTTTTGTATTTTTAATTATTTATACCCATGACAAACCCACATGAACACAGGAAGAACATCCAAAGTTAGTGCAGCATTTATATAAATAACTTTATATACTTATATAATATTGTGGAAATTCATTGTATTTTGTGCAACAACGACATCAGCCAGTAGATGACAGTGTTTATAAGTCTGTAGCTGCATCTATGGTACTGTATACTCTATTGTTTTTTCTCTGAAAAAAAAGGTTCCTGTTTCCTGTCTGTTTCTAACAGGTTATGGGCCTAGGTATAGCCCAGACACCCACATAGGGAAAAGCTGAGGACTCGGTCATAGCTCAGTCATATCCAGCTACAGCAAATAATAAATGCAAGATACAGCAACAGAAAGAAGACTGCAACAGAATAAAATAAAATGGCTACTACCATGGCTGCAACAAAGCTTTCATTTGCAAATCTGATAAACCAGAACTATGGTACCAGTCTTGGAAATTTAGGATGAAAATGCTGCTAATAAGAAAAGGTACATGCAAATGTATAAATTAAGTTAGGTCAGAACACCCTTCAGATGAGTAGATAGAGAAATATCAAAAATCTCAGAGCACAACCTTAGCCTAGAGGATGATCAAATCATACATATATGTAAGTGTGAAACTACTAAATAAATGTGGCAATGATTCCAAAGGATGCATGAAAGAGCTAATCTCAGCAATAAACTGTATTTGATTAGAAAGCTATACCAAGCCATGCTGATGAAAGACCAGGATATGAAGGATTACATATGGCACACCTTGGAAATGGTTAAACTCCTGAGAGGTATAATAGAAGAAATAAAAGATTTTCATGTTGCAGCACTATTACTCAGTGGCTTACCAGAAAGTTATGAAAGGCTTATCACAGCACTTGATGCATGTCCAGATGATGAACTGACATTGGAATACATTAAGGGAAAGCTTGTGGGTGAATATAAGTGTAAAACAAATCATTAGTAGTAACAATGGTTGTGACAGAGTCTGCTTTAAAGAAGAAAAATTGGAATAAAAACAGTAACATGCAGCAACAAACACATTGTGCATTTGTGTGCAATAAAAAATAATCTGGAAAGCTAGAATGCAAAAACAAACTAAACTTCAAAAAGGCAAAAGTGTGAAAGAAGAAACTGATTTTTCTTTAGGCAATGAATATTGCAATCCAAAAGTTGCACCTCATCTTTGCATGCATGGTGTGTTGATTCAGGAGCTATGAGTCACATGACAAATTACAGAAGTTTCTTTATTCACCTTGTTCGGATGTTTTGTTGTGTCTATTAAAGGTTCTTGCAGTAAAAGCCATGGCAGTTTAGACTCTGTAGTCTATTAATACTTTTACTAAACAGAATAGCTGCATATACAGCTGCAGAGAAACATAATTCATAGCATGCAAAGTATAACAAAATATGCCTACAACATGCACAAGCTGACCATCATCCTAGCAAATAAGTATGTACAATATGTATGCAATAAGTAGACTAAACAGCTACTTAACTTTGCCTTCCATTGATGGAATCTTCTTCATGGTTCTTTACTCAGAGTCCAACTGCTTTCTCCAAAGACCCCAGATCAACTCCTGCTAATTTGTCTTCAAGAACAACTCTTTCCTTTTTCTGACCACATGCCTGTTCAAAAGTCCTCCCCTCCCCCTAACCTCCTGTGTATCATACCCTATTCCTCCACTGCTGAGTGCACAAACCAGTCTGACTGGTTCATTAAAAAAATTATTCAATCCTGCTTCTGTCCACCATGCCACTCAGGGTGTAGCCCTCCACAGACCATGTAGTCTTCCAAACAAGCTGAAAACACACAGGAGGGCATGAACACCTCTTGCATTACCATAAATAAATGTATTGAATTAAAAAGGAGACAAATGGGTACTCACATGCTAATATATTGTAGCACTGACCCCCGAAGGAGCGGCTGGTTATTTTTGGGCTTACCGTTACCTTCTCCTCCTCGTGTTCGTCTAGGGGTTTCCCGAGGTTGATGGCCCAATAACTGTAGAGACCGACACTTGAATCCACTTTAGGGATTTTTATTTGGAAAACGTTGAACAGAACACAGTCTCTCAGTAGGGAATAGAGGGTATGGGTAGTAAAGCTCAAGTACTCTTGGAACTGCTAATACTTGAATGTCTCTCTTTATACAATCCAGGGAATAGCCAGGGAATAGCCATTCGCAACTGGATGCTACAGCTGTCGGATAAATCCCCTTTTTGTGGATTTAGCAACCGACAGGTGATTCAAAAGCATAGTCTCTGCCACAGACTTGGTTGTAGAACTTTAGAATGAGGAAAAGTCTCTGCCACAGACTTGGTTGTAGAACTTTAGAATGAGGAAAAGTCTCTGCCACAGACTTGGTTGTAGAACTTTAGAATGAGGAGAAGTCTCTGCCACAGGCTTGGTTGTAACTGAAGGAGGAAACTAGGAACTTTCATACGGTACCAGTATCTTCAACCCGGTCTGGCGATACCATAAGAATGTGGATTCACCTTGGTGTCCTTTCCAGCTTAGCTTCCAGGCTCTTACCGAGCAGCCAGCCCTGTGCATGGTCCTCTTCTGAAGAGTCCTCCCCTGGTTGGGTTTTCAGTTGCTGGGCCTCTCCAAAACCGAGACTGCACCGGACCACCTTGGAACCCTCCTTCCAGTTATTGTGCCTCGGGCTAGCCAGCCCGAGACTCGGAAATGGATGGATCTGCACCCCAGGCCATGAGGGCCTCTGGGGCTGGTCAGGAGGACCAGGACCAGGGATTCAGAACATACTTCTGGACCGGAACCCAGAACCACGTGACCTCAACACCTTAAGTACCCTCTCCCAGAATACACAGCGAGACAACGCACCCGCTGATTGGCTCAGAGAGAGAGATTGGTATCCAATGCGTCCAACCAGACTGCGTTCCAATGCCTGCCAAAGGTGACATCCATACCTATGTCCAGGCAGAACATAATACAGTCCAGCCAAACTGATGCTGAGACCATAATTTACTGTAATTAACCCTAAAACCCAACTATGGTCTTAGGAACATTTAAATTGACAAAAACATACTCTTCAGGAGCCCGGCGCTACATATGAATACAAGCGACATGAGTACTCATTTGTCTCTTTTTTAATCCAATACATTTATTTATGGTAATGCACGAAGTGTTTGTGCCCTACTGTTTGTTTTTTGCAGCTTGACTGGTTCATTTTCATATCAATATGGGGAGCCTAGCTTCTAAAACACCACATAGTCTTAAACTTACTCCATATTAGTGATATAAAATCACTACAAATAGCCACTTCAACACAATAATACAGCATTTGTTGATCATTTTTAATTATATGGGTTTAATGACACTTTAAGGATTCCTGCCTTTTTCTGCTCAGAAGAAATAGCTGTTTTTTTTATTTGTATCATGAATGTAAGGCTCTGGATAATTATAATTACATGGGACACTTGTTCCAATGAGTAAAGGTGCAGTGTCTGCATGCCTTTAGAAGTTTTTTACCCTTGAGCCCCATACACACTATCAGATTTTCTGCTGATTTCTGTCTTCGGATTTACCAAAACCATGTAGTGCAAGGGCCTGCCTGATTGCATACACACTGAAACTCCTAAGGTTTGACCTCATATTATATGGTTTTGGTAAATCTGAAGGAAAAAGTCAGTAGAAAATCTGATAGTGTGTATGGGGCTTTAGGGAGTATCTCATCAAAACTGAAATTCCAGGGGGTGCTTAAAAATATACTTGTGTCTTTATTTATGATAAAATCAGTGAGCCAATCACACAAGCAGGACATGACATTTCCGGGGAAGTTCTGTACACCAACTGTGTATTGAAGGCCTTCAGGTTGCTATATTGCATTGAATTTTATGGACAAATTACAGTGCCTGCAGATTGAAAATAAAAGGTAATTTTTGATAATATTAAATAACAATATAGCTTTGGTAGCAATTGTCTCTGCTGTGTTATTTTATTTTCTATATATTTTTTCAAAGAAAAGTGGAATTATCCTTTAAAGGGGTTCTAAAGTAAAAGTTTTTTTTTATCTTAATGCAGTCTTTGCATTAAGATAAAAAACCTTCTGTGTGCAGTAGTCCCCCTTAGCCCCCTTAACACTTACCTGAGGTCTCTTTCTGTCCAGCGATGACCGCAAGTGTCTCAGCCATCTAAGATTTTCCCTGCTGATTGGCTAAGACACCATTGGCTCCCGCTGCTATCAATCAAAGTCAGCTAACCAATCAGGGGAGGGAGGGGGTGGGGCCAGGTCAGGGCTCCGTGTCTGAATGGACACAGGGAGCTGTGACTCAGCTTGGGTGCCCCCACAACAAGCTGCTTGCTGTGAGGGGCATTCAACAGGAGGGAGGGGCCAGGAGCACAGAAGACGGACCAGTGAAGAGGAGGATTCGGGCTGCTCTGTGCAAATCCACTCCAATAGAGCAGGTAAGTATGACCTGTTTGTTATTTTTATAGGAAAAAAAATTAGACTTTACAATCACGTTAAGTTTAAATTTAAAGTGGCTATGGGTTTGTTTCTTTAAGTGTTTAGTGGAAAAGGCAGGGCACAAATGTGTAGCAGAAATTCAACTTAAGCAAATTAACTGAGTGGATATAATAAAAGCTTGATAAAGCAACAGAAACATGAATAGTAATCAAAATATAATGAAGAAATATTAAATTAATTTAGGTAAATATAATCCTGCAAATCAAATCAATAAAATCAATATGCTGTAATTAAATAAATCAACACTATTTAGCTTTAGTAAGGCTTGCAATACAAATCCATCATCTTTATGTACCCAGGTAGTGTACTGAACTATACACTATTAAAACTTGGCAAAGCTGCCAATAAAAGGTTATTAAATGCACATATTAAATGCAAGCTAAAAATAGTTTACTCTTTAGGAAACAAAATTGCAGTTTTTGCTGTTCCTCTTCCACTCTAATTCTGAAGGCAGAGCAAAGCAACCAAAACTATTAAGGCAGATATTCAGAAAATTAATGTACTAATAGAAAATATATATATATTTTCACACAGGGATATAATAATTGTCTCAAAATATATCCAAAACACCCTCAGTCGGGCTGCATTCACACTTAGTCCCTCTGGAAATGTAGGCAGAATCACACATTTCTTCTCTGTCTTTTCAGAAATGTGAAAAAGTGAAATGTGAAATTCAAAAAGTGCAATGCGCTTGCAGTGACATTATTTGTTAATGACACCCCAAATGTGGTTGCGATTTTGGAGACAAACCACATAAAATGTGCAGAAAAATGCCCCTAGGCCAAACACGCCTGGCCTGGTGTCAAAATTTGGCACACAAGCTTCTTTGGTGCATTTTCCATAAGATAAGCAGCCCACTAAAGTCAAGAGGCTGTTGCTGCAAAAGTGCACTAAAACATGTGACACACATCATTTAGGTGCACATGCAGCCTAAAAGGGGGAAACTTTATTATTAAGTTATTGTGTTAGTATGGTGTGCACACTAAATCTGTTAAAGATGGGGTGGTTAGTCCAATACAAAGTAAGCATCTATATATAATCCCAATGGGGATCATGTACTGTACACAGTTTATAGATCCACATTACTTTCTATCTGGCTAGAATTTTATTGATATCTCCACTCTTTGTTGTGATAATCTTTTTAATTCCCATAGAATTAAACTAATTTAGGGCCCAGATAAATGCTAACATTCCTAGATTTTCAGTGTTATTAAAGTGCTTCTACAGCCAATCCTTTTCTTTTGTTTTAGAGTATAGAGAATGGTTTAAAAGAAAAAAAACCTTACCACGTTTTGTTGTTGTTGTTGGTGTTGTTTTTGATATGTTCTACTGGGAAGACATTCTTTAATCTCCTGTCAAAGAGACACTGAAAGTGAGCCTAAAACTCGCCAAAGTGTCAGGAAATCCCTCTAAGCCCTTGTACACACGGTCGGACATTCAGACGGAAAATGTCCGATCAGACCGTGTTGTCGCATAATTGGACTGTGTGTGGGCTCCAACGGGCTGTTTCCGTCAGAATATCCGACGGACAAAGTTTTAGAGCTGGGCTATAAAACTTTCCAACAACATCATCCGATCAGACTTTGTCCGATTGTGTGTAGAGAATTCCGATCGGACAAAGCGCCACGCATGCTCAGATCAAATTCGTAGACCAAAGCTATTGGCCACTAGCCTGAACGTAGTCCCATCGTAATGAAATAACGTCATCACGTTACGTATGATTGGATTTTCCGACAACTGTGTCCGACCGTGTGTATGCAACACAAGTTTCGGACAAAATCAGACGGATTTTGTTGTCGGAATGTCTGACCATGTGTACAAGGGCTAAGACAGTTGTCACAAGAACAGGTATCCCCATTGAAGGATTTATGACCTCTTATTCCCATGACAATTGTAAACATTGTGATTTTCATAACAGGTTGCCATTCACTTTCCTAAACTCTTATTTGGACCCTAAGGAAAGCCCCTCATGCTATCAAAGACAAATCTGGGACAATGCAATCCCATCCTTCATGCATAGACCAAGTCTTTGGAGACATTTACTCTGACCTGTAAAATTATCCCACCATACCCCATCATCCACCTTCTCAGGATCTCCATAATGGAATACAGCAATACCTTGTGGCATTCCCAATTGAGGGGGATGAAATTGTGGTAACCATTAAGACGCTGCCATTAAGGCACTGCCAGCACAGTTCAGGGACCAGATATATGTATGATATTCATATATTTCGCTAATACCTAAACCCGATAGGGACCACTCCTTATGCATTAACTACAAGCCCATTGCCCAACTAAATTCAGATTTGAAAATATTCACAAAACTGCTCTTGATTAGGTTGAATGCAATTTGACCCTCCCTAATACGCAAGGACCAAGTAGGCTTGATGACATTCCATTACTAAACTTGGTTAACAGGGAGAAAAGGGAATCTTAATCGTTGAGTTTAGATGCCAAAAAAGCCTTTTTCTTTTTTGAAGCTCTTGAATACATAGATTTCCCCTAATTAAAATGTAAAAAAAGAAAAAAAGGTGCAGCGCTCAAAATAAAAAGTCCTTAGACCCTTCGGTCTTCAGGTGGAAATAGTGGCCAAACACTTCATGGAGTATATTTGAAGAGTGAGAGAGGGAAGGTAACCACCACCGGCACCCAAACACACTGCATCTTACCCTCCTCTTTGGACCCTTATCACAGGGTCAAATGAGCAGATAGATGGAATAAACACTCCTATTCATGATCGTTCACAATCGGTCAGGCATGGCAGAAAAACAGATGGACACAGGTATCCCAGTCTCCAGGCTCCCTTACCAATGGTCACACCATAAAATATCATCCCATAAAATATAAAGGAAGAATCCTCATGGTGTAGTAGTTCATCCACCTTCTAAGGAGTTCCATAATGGAATACAGCAATACCTTGTGGACAGTGGCATTCCCAAACTCTGTTTCTGACCTTCACCTTTCTAACTCCCCCATTGAAGGGGATGAAATTGTGGTAACCATTAGGATGCTGCCATTAAGACACTGCCAGCCACTATTTACATCTGAAGACCAAAGGGTCTAAGGACTTTTTTATTTTGAGCACTGCATCTTTTTTTCTTTTTATGCTTGTATTGCTGTTCATCAACATTGTGCCGGCTGCTCAAAAGACTTTTACATTTGTTGATTTATTGCTAGTTGATAAGTGCAGCAAACATTTATCATAATTAGAATGTGTACACTCACCTTTCTGCAGAAGTCATAATCCCCTGTGCCACTTTAAAAAAACTTTCCGATCAGGTTATTCTATTTGCTTTAGTAATTTTGGGTGCAGAACCCTGTCTGTTGTATATATTATCAGTCCATTGGGTGTCTGGCGATGGTTGATCATATGTTTGTGGGGACAGCAGAGTGTTATATATTTTAGGCAACTTGATGAATACTATTGTTTTATATGCACAGCCCTGATGAAGCACCTTTTGTGAAACATGTTGGCTAACACTGCATTCTGAATTATTCGACTGTCAAGTATTCATCTGTGGCCTTCTTTATACAATTTAGATATGTGTTTTTAAATATCAATAATAAAAGTATAATAAAAGTATATTTTTTACAAATTGTGAGTGTTTGTGCTGACCTACTTACTGACACTGTATCTCAATTTAAACATCCCAATTTCTAATGAAAGAGAGTCAATTCTCTCCTTCTCTAGTCCCCTTTTTCTTTACCCCTGTACCACTTTGTCATCCTTTTTTTTATCCAATGGCAGTCCCCCTTTACCCTTCCTAACATCCATGGAATCCTGGTAAGATATGTTGAGAAGGGTAACTCAACCATGCATCACTCTTCCCAACCTAGAGCTCCTAGATAACTATAGCTGCATATCTGGATACAAAATCAGCTCCTCCAAATCTTTTGAGATGTTCGTATATCTTTACTGCACTGGAAGAAGCACTGGATCTCCTTCAGTCGCATCACTTCTTTTAAAATGATTGTTCTCCCTAAGCTTCTTTACCTTTTAGAAACATTGCCAATACCCATTACCACTATACACCTCAAAAGATTGCAAACTGATCTGCTGAATTTTGCTTGCCATTACAAAAGAAACAGAGTATCTAAAACTTTGCCTCTTTTTGCCTCTGGTATTGAGGATGGCAACTCATTTTAAAGGCTTAGCCTTCTAGTCTACCCTTTATGCCAATAATCGCTGGACAGAAAATAAAACATTTTGGATATCGCCCATGCATCCTAATTCATTGATGTGAAATGCAGAAGCCGTCATATGCTCCCAGGTCCTAAGCCACACTACATAATTTATCCATGGCCTGTGGAGGACTTTGAAATGCAGGTATTTCCTGATGTCGAAAGCATCTGTAGCAACAGATTTTCTGTTCAACACCAATTTTCCGATCAGCCTAACCTTTCCGATGACCTCCCCCTGGATGTCAAAGAAACAATATCAATTTGGTCACCTAATAGACGTCAGAACTCATAATTATTGAAGTGTCACTAAACCCACATCATAAAAAAACTATTAACCACTTCAGCCCCGGACCAATTAACACCCTAAGGACCAGAGGTCTTTTTACAATTTCGCACTGCACTGCTTTAACTGGTAATTGCGCGGTCATGCAATGTTGTACCCAAACAAAATTTGCGTCCTTTTCTTCCCACAAATAGAGCTTTCTTTTGGTGGTATTTGATTGCCTCTGCGATTTTTATTTTTTGCGATATAAATGGAAAAAGACCGAAAATTTTGAGAAAAAAAATATATTTTCTACTTTTTGTTATAAGAAAAATCGAATAAACTAAATTTTAGTCATACATTTAGGGCAAAATGTATTCAGCCACATGTCTTTAGTAAAAAAAATGTCAATAAGCGTATATTTTTTGGTTTGCGCAAAAGTTATAGCGTCTACAAACTAGAGTACATTTTCTGGAATTTACACAGCTTTTAATTTATGACTGCCTATCTCATTTCTTGAGGTGCTAAAATGGCAGGGCAGTACAAACCCCCCCAAATGACCCCATTTTGGAAATTAGACACCCCAAGGAAATTTCTGAGAAGCATGTTGAGCCCATTGAGTATTTTTTTTTGTCCCAAGTGATTGAATAATGACACAAAAAAAAAAAGTTTACAAAAAGTTGTCACTAAATGATATATTGCTCACACATGCCATAGTTATATGTGGAATTGCACCCCAAAATATATTCTGCTGCTTCTCCTGAGTACGGGGATACCACATATGTGGGACTTTTTGGGAGTCTAGCCGCGTACGGCACCCCGAAAACCAATCACTGCCTTCAGGATTTCTAAGGGTGCAAATTTTTGATTTCACTCCTCACTACCTATCACAGTTTCGAAGGCCATAAAATGCCAAAATAACACAAAACCCCCCCAAATGACCCCATTTTGGAAAGTAGACACCCCAAAGAAATTGCTGAGGGGCATGTTGAGCCCATTGAATATTTTTTTTTGTCCCAAGTGATTGAATAATGACACACAAAAAAAAAAAAAAAGTTTACAAAAAGTTGTCACTAAATGATATATTGCTCACACATGCCATAGTTATATGTGGAATTGCACCCCAAAATATATTCTGCTGCTTCTCCTGAGTACGGGGATACCACATATGTGGGACTTTTTGGGAGTCTAGCCGCGTACGGCACCCCGAAAACCAATCACTGCCTTCAGGGTTTCTAAGGGTGCAAATTTTTGATTTCACTCCTCACTACCTATCACAGTTTCGAAGGCCATAAAATGCCAAAATAACACAAAACCCCCCAAATGACCCCATTTTGGAAAGTAGACACCCCAAGCTATTTACTGAGAGGCATATTGAGTCCATGAAATATTTTATATTTTGCCACAAGTTGCAGGAATATTAATTTTTTTTTTTTGCACTAAATTGTCACTAAATGATATATTGCTATGGGCATAAGTCAAATTACACCCCAAAATAAATTCTGCTGCTTCTCCCGAGTACGGGGATACCACATGCGGGGGACTTTTTGGGAGCCTAGCCACGTACTGGATCCCAAAAACCAAGCACTGCCTTCCGGATTTAAATATAAAACGCTACCAAAAAAAACTGTTAGCGATCTCAGGGATCAGGCCTGACTCTGCGATCGCTGTAGTTATGTGTTTAGTGTTTTGTAAGTGACAGTGATCGATCGATACTGCACTTGGGTGGGCTGGGCGGAGGGGCAAAATGCAGGTGCTAGCAGGTATCTGGGCTGATCCCGCTAACAATGCGTTTTTTTGGAACCCTAAACTGCTGGGGGCGCTAGTATAGATCTGATCAGATCAGATATTGATCTGTTCAGATTCTATACCACTACGGGAGGTGTATGCTTTGCGCGTGGGTGTTAGCGGTACTGGCACTAACCTAGCGCTGCCTGGGGCGACGCAGACCCTGACCCTAAAACCTAATTGATATCACCCGCCGGGTGATCAGGGGGTTAAACCTTTATTGGGTAATAAATGGTGGGTGCCCTGATGCTATAAAAAGCTAACTAACCAGAGTCACCCGTAACACTTATACGGTGATCACTGGTGAAAGGGTTAACTAGGGGCAATCAGGGGGTTAAAATTTTTATTAGGTAGTATATGGGGGTCCCTGGCGCTATATAAAAACCTGACGGGGAACCTAAATAACCAACTGGCTAACCAGCGTCACCAGTGACACTTATACGGTGATCGCTGGTGAAAGGGTTAACTAGGGACAATCAGGGGGTTAAAACCATTATTGGGTAGTATATGGGGGTACCTAGCGCTATAAAAACCTGGCGGTGAACCTAAAAAAATAACTAGCTACCTAGCGACACTAATGCAGCAATCAGAAAAAGGATCGCTTAGTGACACTGGCAAAAAGGGGTGAAAGAGTTAACTAGGGGCAATCAGGGGGTTAAAACCGTTATTGGGTAGTATATTGGGGTACCTAGCGCTATAAAAACCTGGCGGTGAACCTAAAAAAATAACTAGCTACCTAGCGATACTAATGCAGCGATCAGAAAAATGATCGCTTAGTGACACTGGCAAAAGGGGGTGAAAGGGTTAACTAGGGGCAATCAGGGGGTTAAAACCGTTATTGGGTAGTATATCAGGGTACCTAGCGCTATAAAAACCTGGCGGTGAACCTAAAAAAATAACTAGCTACCTAGCGACACTAGCGACACTAATGCAGCGATCAGAAAAATGATCGCTTAGTGACACTGGCAAAAGGGGGTGAAAGGGTTAATTAGGGGCAATCATGGGGTTAAAACCATTATTGGGTAGTATATCGGGGTACCTAGCGCTATAAAAACCTGGCGGTGAACCTAAAAAAATAACTAGCTACCTAGCGACACTATCGACACTAATGCAGAGATCAGAAAAATGATCGCCTAGTGACACTGGCAAAAGGGGGGGAAAGGGTTAACTCTAAGGGCAATCAGGGGGTTAAATCTTTATTGGGGGGTGGTAGGGGGCTACCCTGGACCTAACACTAACTGCCCTAACACTTTTTACTTTTACAACTGACACTGAATGCAGTGATCAGTAAATAAATGATCACTGCAATCAGTGACACTGTGACTGGGGGGGGGGGGCGGGGGGACATCGGGGGCGATCAGGGGGGGGGGGTGATCGGGGGGGTTTGTGTGCCTATGTGTTCGTTAGTGTCAGTGTAGTGTTTGGTGCAGACTTACTGTGTCCTCTCCTTGTAGCCCGGTCAATAAGACCACCCCGAGGAGAATGACATCACTTCCTCCCTGCCTGTGTATACAATACACAGTGGGAGGAAGCTTCTCATTCGCCAGGAGCGATCGAGAGGGGATGGCCAGAAACCAACGGCCATCCCCTCATCCCGGATCGCTCCTGAAGCGAACCAGACCACCGCATCCAGCGGGAGGGGGTCCGATCGGACCCCCACCCGCTGGAAGCCAAGCACGTACATGTACGTGCTTGTGCCTGTACATGCCATTGCAATGACGTACATTGGCATGCGGCGGTCCTTAAGTGGTAAATGATGTATTACATGCTGTTCATTCTGATTCAGTCACTATGAGATTTATGTTCTGTATTCTGAAAAAAGCCTGCTTGTTCCTGCTTTTCTCTATTTCCACCTTCTGTTTATGACACCAATTTATGTAGGGATTTTGCAACTGTGGTGGCAACTCTGCACAAGCTCAGTTTTCAGTGAGTTTCTTTCTTGCATTACGTTATTTTAGATTTTGTATCATATGTGAAAAGTTTGTTCTTGCTAATCTTGTTAGAGTGTTTTAACTTTTACTGAATAGAAAATTGTTCAAATGTAATGCAAAATCTAAAATAGCTTATAACAACAGAGTGCACAGTACACTGCTCCAGGTGTACTTACTATTTCACCACCAGCTGCTAGTGATCTGATCAGAAGAGGGCTCATCTTAGCCCCAAAAATGCAGATCCTCAGCAAGAAAGCCATATTACTGTCAAATCCTTATTTTTCTTCTTGAATTAACTTTATTGCAGAATTCACATTAGGTTATAACAAATGTTGTTTGCATAAGTCAGATCCTCCTCATCCCATTTCATCCAATGAGGGGCTTAATCATGGACATTACATAGTTAGCATAGGGTTGACATATTTAAACGTTGATGTTACCCATGGTTCTTATAAATAAAGAGACATAATGACTAATCTGTGACCCGTAATCATAGGCACTATTCATTATCATTAATCTCACTTCATATTAAAGGGGAGGAGAAAGAAGCAAGGGAAGGGAAAGGAGGGAAAATAAAAAGGGTGGAGGGGAGGGAAAAAAAATTAAAGTGTGTGGTAAGGGAAGGGCTGTAATGATGAGGAAAGGGGAAGATGAGGGAGGATGAAGAAGAAAGATACTCTAATATAAAATAGTGGTAAACATCCCATTTAAGGGGAAATCTATCACCTTGTCTAATGGGGTTAACTAACCTGCAATACTACAATTTGTACCTTTAGGTTTGAGTTATGTATATGGGCAAAATGATTGGCGTAATGTTCTTACCAGATGAAATAGCAGCTACTGAGGATGTTTCAAAGATTCAAACACCTTTGAGAGAGAGTCAGCACTTTTGAGCGAGCAGTTCCTAGAAAGAGGGAATTTGCATGACTTGGTGGAAAAAAACATATACGTTTGCTAGCAGTAAATATAGAGACATACTGGTTAAGCATATATTTGGATATCAGATGTAAAAATCGGAGTCGAGGAATACTAACAGAATAACAGCATAAAAAGTTAATTTTCTCTACTAAGTTTGGAGGGATTATTTAGGGACGCAAACAGGTGTTACAGAATTTTCCAGATTTCAAAGAAATCTTAAGACCAGGTGTACAGTTTTAATGTAAAAAGATACCAACATTGGAGAATTATTTATAACCTAGTTTGATTTATAGGGAGCAGAGTGCTACTACCTGGTTGAACATGACTGGTATGTACAAATGTGGAATGCCCAGGTGCTGTAGTTGTAAGTTTGTAAAAGACCCATACACAATTACATCTGGTGTGATTAAAAAAAACACAGTATTAAAAAACTGGTGAATTGGATATCCGAATTGGATATCCGATACAGTATATTGTATAATTCACCCCAAAGGTGTTCTATCGGGCTGAGGTCAGAACTCCAAATCAATGTCCATAAAGACATGGAGGAGTGAGTTTGGGGTGGAGGAACTTGAATGGCCTGACCTCAACCCAATAGATTATTGAGCACCAGTCACCACTGGTTCCCAGTACTTCTTTTTTGACAATAGTTTGTTAGTATTACAAATAAACAAATTAAATATCAAAATTTGTTCCCCGCAGACTTCAATTGGGTTCAGGGAAATGTTTGGATTTTCAGATGTTTTGAAAAACTGGCTGCAAGTCAAACCTTGACAGATTTGCTTATCCTTATTATTTCCTGTCTTCAAAGACATGGTGCTCATCACATAAGCCCATATAGACTTCGTAGGCAGAGAGGCACCACAATTTTTGAGATAGTACTTCTCATCAAACAAAAAATAATTGTATTAACAGGTATTACATCAAACATTTCAAAACATAACTATACTTTTCCAATGAACCACAATACTTGCTAATATTAACTTTATATATATATATATATATATATATATATGATCTAGTATATCTAGTATATAGTATTTGGTAGAATTTAAAACTGTTATTTAAAAGTACTATAAGCAGCAGAAGTGCCCCAAAACCCATCAGAAGCACCTTCCTGGGCATACGTACCTTTAATGGAGAAGCATTGGCCTAAGTGATCACAGGAGGGACAGTTCATAAAACAAACCTTTAAAAGCACATTAAATGACTGACTGGACCGTGGCTAATAGATTTCCTATGGCATTTTAATGCAAAAGAGCATTATTTATTATTCCCTGAGTCTTCTATTAGAATTTGACCTATTAGCTGCGGCTGAATGTAGGAATTATGCTCTGTCTTCCAAGCTATACTTTACAGGATTGTATATATGGCTTTCATTGCAGGACAAATTTAGCCCTAGAAAGGACCAAGGGATAAACAGCCACTGTGACACGCAGGGAGAATGCAGTGAAACGTATTTATTCGGCAGAACGTTAGGACTGTAACTTACAAGTATTTACAGTATGTATCATGCATCACTATCACTGAACTTACAGGGGATCCTTTAAAATGGGCTGCTTGATATATATCTGCCATTATGTGTTTCCCCCTTGCCGTTTGCTGGTAAACATAATTCTCTCTGCCTGTATGATGCTTTAGGAATGAGAATGGATCTTGATCTATAAGCCATTAACAGTGAAAGATATTTATTTCCTGTCAGACTTAGGAACTGAGCGACACGTAGAATATTCCTGCCCTGTCCTGTGATATATGTCATTCTAATCAACTGCATGTATGCAGAGCTGTTTGTCACATGAACCTTTAATATGGTGTGTAGGATATTACAATAATCTATTATTTCTAGAATGAAACATCCTGTAAATTATACTGTATAGTAGATAAATAAATAAACACTGTAACATAAAATATATAGTGGCTACTAGAGAAACTGAATATTATCTTAAAGTGAACCTTGCATGAAAATTCATGGACCACTTTGCTAATAGCACCTACCCTTAAATAAAAAAAAAACAAAAAAACGAATCAATGCCATTCATATTGAATTATGCTCATTGTAAATTTCAAAAAAGCATGGTCTCCCTGGCTATAGTATAACTACAACCCCAACTTGGACCAGCTTTACTCTACCTTTAATGACACTCGGTCAAGTCCGCCTCCCCTTATTTTTTTCCCCACACTAAATTACCTGTCCCTCTTCTGCTAATACTTCCTTCCAGTTCCCTTTCCTTAAATTTCTTCATCTTCCTGTCAGGAGCTTGTGCGCTCATGCTCCATCATAGCTGCTGGTTCTAGCATCCTGGTCTTGGCTGGGGCATTCTCATTATCTGTCTGTCCACCTGCAAGGTAATTGATGTGGCCAGTCTTTGGGTGGAGAGCCAACTGAACCTGCAGTCTCATTATCACGTACCTGGTGCTGGAGGCCAATGGAGAGAGGGCTTTCCTTGCGGCTAAGTTCCAGACTCCCCTAAAAGTGAGAACAGGAGGAGTCAGGCCCGAAGTAGCACAGGTCGCCAGTGATGTTGTTTGCAGAGGAACTCAGAATGGTTTCTGATGTGCTAAGTAGTGGCTGCAGACAGGTGGCGTCTGTGAGATGTGGCAGGCTTGCAGTAGCATTGAGATAATGGGAAGTCAGTTCAAGCCAGAGTTTGGAGCCAGGAGGATCACATAGCAGACATTGTCAGAGGGGAAGCCGAAGTCAGACACAGGAGACAGTAGAGAATATCTGTGAACAAGCCGCGGTCAGGTCTAGAGAAAGGCAGGAGAATAGTCAAGGACAACCCGGGTTGGTAGCAAAGGATTTTCAGGAGCAAGGATCACAGGAACACAGTACAAGCTGAAGATCAATCAGCAGATTTGAACACTAACACATTTCCTCATAAAGACCCATGTGATGTGCTGGTAGAGATACTGGGTCCTAGAGGCCTTCTCCTGCTGTTGGTGTCTTGAGGGATGCTAGGTCCTAGAGTCCTTCTCCTACCATTGGTTCCCTGACACTCATGCTTTTGATAGCATGTGTAATACCTGATCAAGCTACCTGTTTATCTTCCCTGCTTTGCTAGATTGGATACCTTGTTAGCGATCTTGGATCGGATATCGACTGTTCTCTGAACTCTCTCTACCTTTTGGCTTTGGATTTTGACACTGACTATTCTGAACCTTGCCTGTCTGCAAACCGCAAGTACCTGTTTGCTTTGCTCAGTTCACGTATGCCTTGGCATGGTGGTCATGCACTATAGCATTGTGTATAAGTCCTGGGAGAAACCAAGTACCAGTAGGACTGCTTGCCTTATGGGAAAGAGGGCTGTTATAGGTGAGAACACTGAAGCCATCTATAGTGTCTGACCACCTGCATTAGAGGTAAGCGTGACAATTTCACAAGCCTTTACCAAGAAAAATTTTCTGTGAAGATGGACTCTACACAACTCGTTTTTGCTGAGGAGATTTGCAAACTGACACGCCAAGTCCAGGAACTGTCTGTGCATGTAACACAGCAGTAACGCAGCAGCCAGAGCTCAAGGTTAACCCACCTAACCATTTTTATGGCGACCCCCATATGTTTTCCAACTTTAAAAAACAGTTGTATATTATGCTTTAAGCTGAAGACACATTCTTCTGATTTTGAAGCACAGTGAGTTGATGTGATTATTACATGGTTGCAGGGGGACCCCCAGTCTTGGGCTTTTAGCCTCCTCGCAGAAAATACAGCCCAAGAGTCAATTGAAGAATTTTCGAGGACCTGGGTTTACTCAAACCTAAGAAATGAACCTTAGGTCATTACGTCAGGGTAAATGCCCCACTGAACAATATTGTTCTGATTTGCGCTGCTGGGTACATGACCCAGGGTGGAATGACCCAGCTCAAAAAAAAGAAAAAACCTTGAACCTGACTTTTACCCACTTCACAGTGACATCACTTTGTCTCACCACTGCCTCCTGAGGAAGCTGGGTGTTCCAAACCATGCCAAAATACAGTCCTGCAATGTGCTGGAGTGAAATCTCTTTTATAGAAGGCAACAGTGAAGCACAGTGAGTTCATCTGTCCCTAGAGGGTCTGGTTAAATCCCAGGACTAAAAGGGAAATAATCTGGCACACAGAGAATGTATGGTCCAGTCAGCATTATGTGTCTGTAGGACCAATGATCAGGGTTAGGGATAGTCCAAGATAGTCTCTGATCCATATAGGATGAGATATGGTAAAGGAGAAGTGCGGGAGCACCTGCAGGTGCTATCCTAAGTCTATGTATAACACAATAGGAGAAAGAACAAAGGGAAGGAAGCACCAGCTAAGTGCAGTATCCCAGTTTAAACTTTTAATGACAATGGTTAAAAAACACTCAAAAGAAATATATTAAAAAAAGGCTTATTTGGTGCAAAGTGTGGTGATGTAGATTTTTCCTAGATCCGACCTGCAGGACCGTTGTGAAGGTTCCAGCTGCTGGGAGAGATGAATGGCCAGCTCAGGAGCCGGGAGGAGCCCACGCTAACCAGTGTGGAAAGCACACCAGAAGTGACATCACCGGAAGGATGGAGGACCAGATGGGAAGACAAGGCACTAGGCTATGCATTTGGAGCATCTAGCTCCTTTTACAGGCTTGGGGGAACGTTGCTACAAAGAGCTATATATAGAGAGCATACTGACTGGAGCCATGGCCGGAAGACTACAAGGACCAGCAGCTCCAGCAATTGTAAATGATACAGGTAAGGAACAAAGTCAATTACAAAATTTTTTAAATATCTAAATACAGATATAAAAAGTATAAATATATGTATGTATATATAAGAAGGCCAGTATGGTGGCCTGGAATTATGGGAGGAGCCCGGAGGGGTATATAACCAGCCCGTTCGCCTGTCTTCCTTGTCGGTTCCTGTGCGCGATATCTGATACGTCAGAGATCAAGGGCCGACTGTTCGAGACCATACGCAGTGAGTTGTGTTCGTGAGTTCCCGTGTTTGTTAGTCCCGATCGTGTCCGTGTTGTCAGTTGTCTTGTCTTCATAAGCGTTCGTGTGTTTTCCCCATCTGAGTGTCGCATACTCAAAGAAATTGCCGTTGTCATACAACGCATCTGGGCCGGCTGTCGCAGGTAGGGCTTCGGCACCCATTTTTCATTTCATGTTTTTCTATGTCACTTAAACACGATATCCTGAACTCACGAACCTCTCACTTTACATTTCACAAACGTTTTCATGTCACCCGTACTTGTTACCTCATGTCACTACTCCTTCTGTTTTCGAAGAGAAGTTGTTATCACCTATTCGTGACATGTCGGTCATGCCACATCAGGCACTTCATTTCGTAGGCTTTACATTTCTAGTCGAACGACTCCCCAATCATTTCTTAAAGTATTCGAATCGTTCGAATCATTTCGAAATCACAGCCGACTGCTCGTCATGTCAAGGTCAAGCAGTCCGGATCAAATTCATTTCGAATCGTTTCAAATCGTTACGAGTCGTTTCTAACCTTGTCGGGTCATTCCAAAAGCATTTCGTATCATTTCATATAATTTGAATCATTTCAATAATTTTTTCGTCTGAATCATTTCAATCATTTCATGTCATTTCGAATCATTTCAATCATTTTCATGTCATTTCGAATCATTTCAAATGATTTCATGTCATTTCCGAATCATTTCAAATCATTTCATATCATTTCGAATCATTCCCTCATTTCTGTCACTTACCGCGCTCCGGTTTGAATCTTGTCGCAATCCCCGATGCACCGATTCGCTTCAAAGTGCCCCAGTTTTCAGCCTCATTTCTGTACATGCTCCAGAGACGGAGTCACTCGCAGGTTCAGGCACAGTCCCTGATTCCAGTCTTTGTCATGGCATATCATTTCTGTCACTTATTATGCTCCGATTCGAATCCTGTCGCATTCATTGATGCACCGATTCGTTCCGGTGTGCCCAGCTGTTTACGCCTCATTTCAGTACATGCTCCAGAGACGGATTCTTTGTTACAACCATCAGTCCAGTCGTTGATTCTTGTCTCTGTCATGGCATGTCATTTCTGTCACTTATCACGCTCCGATTCGAATCCTGTTGCATTTATTGATGCACCGATTTGTTCCGGTGTGCCCAGCTGTTTACGCCTCATTTCAGTACATGCTCCAAAGACAGGATTCATTTTTTCATTTCATGGGCTCACCCTCTGATTTTTGTCTTTGTCATGGGTATCATTTCACCTCACCTATCACGCTCCGGTATGAATAGTCACACCTGTGTACCAAATTTGTCTCGGCGTGCCCTAGGACAGGCCTCATTTCAGTACATGCTCCAGAACCTGTTTCGTGCTCGGTCGCAAGATTGCGGCATGGTGATCCGGACCTCTGTCATGGCAGATTCACTCATTTCACTGTCACGTACCGCTTCCCGGTTTGAATCCAGTTGTTTCTTCAATGTTTTGATTCCGGCCGGGGGGCCTTGCTCATCGGCCTCATTTCACTAAGATTGCCTCAATTTCAATACATGCTCCAGAGTTCGGTTCGCTGTCAGTTGCATCTGCGACAAGACCAAATCGCATCTCTGTTATGGTAGGCGTTTCATTCAAAAGGCAACGTTTCATTTGTTTGTTTGTCTCATTTCATTTATTTAATTTCATTTCCATTTCAAAATCTCACCTCCATGAAGTCACTATTTAGCTAGCCATCTCTGTTTAGGTATCGAAGTCTCAAACAAACTTCACCTTCATGTTCTCAGGTCAGTTGAGTTTCAGTAGGTCCACCCTGCACCTGGTCGGATGGTGCCTCCTTAGGTAAGAAAAAAAAAAAAACATCTATGAAGGAAACGCACGTGAGCGGAAGCGTCCTTCTCATCAAGTATGTATTTCTTCAGGAGTCACCAACGAGTCTTGTAATCCATGTCACCCTTATGTAGGTTCCGCTTAGAAGAAAGCCCAAACCCGAGGACAAGTAGGCTCGCCTAGGCCTGGATTACGCCACCATGTCCCGGGCGAGGATCTCACAGCCCCATTATCTCCATCTCTAGTCTCAGAGAGTGGCAGCCAGCGGTCCCCCAGAGCATGGACCATTCCCAGACTGACAGCTGAGCTGAGGCGCAGAGGTGTACCCTTTCCGGCAACAGCCAGAAAGGCCGAGCTTTTCAGGCTCCTCTTTCCTCCCCAGCTGTGGCAGAAGCTAGTACCCAGCAGGCCTCCCTGGGTTCTATCGCCTCCTCAATTTTGCAACTACATACCCTGGTGTCTTCCCTGGCGACCTCAATGTCAGAGGTCCAGAATCAGGTGGCCCTCCTCGAGACCCGCCCGCCCGTTTCTCCTCCAGTACCAGCAGCCCGGGCAGTGACTAGCCCACTCACAGGTATCACCGGGTGTACGTCAGTTGTGTACCCTTCTCATCTGGTATCGGCCAGCATCAGGAAGGACATCCTAGAGGGCAAGGACGTCAATCTGGCTTCTCTACTCATCTCCATCCACGAGCTTGCGGAGAACAAGGCTTATACATGGGGGGACGTGTCAGTGGTCCTCAAGGCCAAAGACCCCAGGCTGGACAGAAAGCTTTCGGTCACCGAATTTACGTTGGCCTTCGGCATGTTGAGGGATATCGTCTGCTCAGCCTCCCCAACAGGAGGGAGGAGCTGGATCGCTACCTCCATGCAATAGTAGATCTAGGTTACAAATACGGCGGTTTTTCGCTTTATGACTACCACCGCTCCTTCTCCGCTAAAGCGGCCGCCAGGCTCTTCCAATTCCAGACGCCTACTGACTGGAGCGTCATGGATACTGAGCTATTTTGCCGCCACTTTGCGGGTCTACGGTCTCCCCTCTGTGCAATTTGCCAGTCGGCTACCCATACCGCTACCTGGTGCGCTAACTCAGTGACAGCCCGGCCCTCAGACAATCCTTCTGCTTCAGGTACTGCTCAGGGCCCACAGGCGCTGGCACGCCTGCCGCAGATAGATAAATTTGGGCGCCCGGTCAAGACCATGGGAGGTGCAGCAATCTGCAACAACTACAATAGCGGGTCATGTAATTTTAGTCAATGCAGGCTGCTCCACATATGCACGCAGTGTCATAGGGCTCATCCCAGGCTTATGTGCGAAGTCAAACAGCTTAAGAAATCTTGACTGAGCCGGGTCGACGTTTCATGGCTCAGCATCTACCTTACAGCTCATCCCACTCCCTCACTATCTGTCTACCTTGTTCAGGGCTTCACTCAAGGCTTTCACACTGGACTTATCTCTCTCCCTCACCTCACGCACGAATGCCGGAACCTGCGGTCAGCAGCCATTGATGAACAAGCCATTGATCAACTCCTACAGACAGAGTTAGACCAGAACTTTATCATAGGCCCTTTCACTCAGCCCCCATTAAACACCTGGAGAGTCAGCCCTATTGGGCTTGTCAAGGGCAAGTTCTCAAATAAACTCAGATTGGTGTACAATTTGTCAGCGCCTCATTCCTCTTCTGTCCCCAGTCTTAATTCCCTCATCCCCTCCGAGGAGTTCTCTCTTAAGTATGCATCCGTAGACACGGCCATCCAGGCCATTCTCGAAACAGGCACGGGCACCTGGCTCTCCAAGGCCGACATCTCGGATGCCTTCAAGCTCCTTCCCATCCATCCATCTCTCTGGTGCTGGCATGGCATCAAGTGGAGGGAGCTGTACTATTTTGCCACCAAACTAACATTCGGGTCCAAAAGCAGCCCCTGGCTCTTTGACACTTTCGTGCAGTCACTCACGTGGATCTTGCTGCATGTAGCCCGGTGTCGGGGAGTCATACACTATCTGGATGACTTCCTGCTGATCGAGCCACCCGGCTCACCGCCAGGAGATCTGGATAAGTTAAGGGTGGTTTTCAGAAACCTCAACGTCCCCATTGCCGAGCACAAGGTGGATGGTCCAACGCAGTCCATCACCTTTCTCGGGGTTAACCTAGACACCAACATCATGCAGGCCAGCCTCCCCCCGGATAAACTGGCCCGCATCAGGGCGGTCCTGAGGGACTTCACCTGCGCCAGAACTTGCACCAAGAGACAGCTGCAGTCCCTACTCGGCATGTTGAATTTCGCCATGCGCATCATCCCTCAGGGTCGCGCCTTTGTGTCACGCCTATTGGTCTTACTGTCCCTCACACAGGACCCGGAGCAAGTCCTCAGCCTTGATCCCTCGGCGATAGCGGACCTCGCTATGTGGGAGGAATTCCTATCGTCTTGGAATGACGTGTCCCTGTTCATTCCCTCCGTATCTTCCCTTTCACCCCAGGTGGTGACCGACGCGGCGGCCTCCACAGGCTTTGCGGCAATTTTTGGCCACCTCTGGCTCGCAGCTCCCTGGCCTCCCCAGATACTGGCGATACCTGGCTTCTCCGAAACATCCTCCCTGTTTGAATTATACCCCATCGTAGCTGCAGCACACACTTGGGGCCGCAGTTGGTCGGGTCAAACTGTGACCTTTTCAACAGATAATTTAGCCACTGCAGAGGTCATTAATAAAGGCAGGTCCAGGTCTCTAGCGATTATGTCCTTCCTACGTCGGCTGGTTCAGCTCTCGTTATTATTTCAGTTCAACATCCACTGTTCCTTTATCCCCGGTAAATTCAATCGGGCAGCGGACGCCCTCTCCCGCTTTAACTTTGTCTCATTTTTCGATCAGGTGCCCGGAGCCGGACCAACATCAGCAGCTATCCCAGACTGGTCTCAGCTGACCCTGGACTAGCCCCACACCTCTTAGCGGCAACCCAGCTCATCGATCTCTCCCTCTCACGTAATACCCTCAAGGCCTACCAAAACGGCCTGGAGGGCCCTTAACCGCTTCATGACACGTCACAGCAAGCAAGTCCTGGCCTTCATTTCCTACTGCCCCTCGGAGATGGCATTATCCTATAATACGAGACGTCCCGTGTCAAGCAAGTCCTGGCCTTCATTTCCTACTGCCACTCGGAGATGGCATTATCCTATAATACGATCCGGCTATACCTGGCCGGTGTACAAAATTTCACGTCCCTACAGGACCCTACCGAACCTTCCTTATTTTCTTACCACGCCGTTCGGGCTATCATGCGCGGCGTCCAGAAGCGCCAGCCAGTGGCCAGCACCAGACGGCTGCCTATCACAGGAGATATTTTTAGAAACATGTTGGATATCCTAGCCACATCACCTTTCGGTCTTCGCCCTAGTGTCATCTTACAAGCAGCCATACATCTGGCCTTCTACGGCTTCTTTTGGCCAAGCGAGTTTACTTGTAACAGCCCCACAGCACGCATGCTGTGTAAACGCCACCTGGTCCGTTACGAAAACCATTTCATGTTACACTTAGCAGTCTCCAAAACGCAGCAGCTTGCCTCTGGTACGGACATACATTTCTATAAGACCAACAACCGCTGGTGCCCGGTCGCCACTCTCACCCGCTTGTTGACCCTTCTGGCCGATCAACCAGAAACGAGCCCGCTTATGCCATTTCATACTAAACCTCTAAACGCTGCCCGGTTTATGGAACATGTCAGGATACTCCTGCGTATCCTTCAGCTCAATCCTACTCACTACTCCGGACATTCATTCCGTATTGGAGCAGCCTCAACAGCCTCCCGCCAAGGGGTCCCGGACCGTGTCATCAAGAAGTTGGGCAGATGGAAGTCCACCTGTTTTGCCCGTTACATACCCAATCCACAAGTGGAGATGGCCCAAGCCTTTGTCAAGCTCACCCAGTAACAAAACTAAAAACAATAAAGCACAACCCCTACCTGAATGTTTTGCCCCCTTATTTTGGTATACCGTACGTTAGACCAGGGCACACTTTCAGGTCCATTTCAAGTAAGCGAGTTTATGTTAACCTTGTTGGTCATCCTTATCTGTATCGGTCAGAGGGCTCTGAACCATAAATAAGAAGGCCAGTATGGTGGCCTGGAATTATGGGAGGAGCCCGGAGGGGAATATAACCAGCCCGTTCGCCTGTCTTCCTTGTCGGTTCCTATGCGCGATACCCACCCACCCATCCCATTTTTTAGGGCATTTCTCAAGCATTATACTCCTCATGAGAGTACTCATTTCACTTCATTTCATGTTCATTTCATTTAATACTCATTTCTCAATCTAGGGTATGCCCCCTTATTTTGGTATACCGTACGTTAGACCAGGGCACACTTTCAGGTCCATTTCAAGTAAGCGAGTTTATGTTAACCTTGTTTGCCATCCTTATCCGTATCGGCTCTGAACCATAAATATATATATATATATATATATATATATATATATATATATATATATATATATATATATATATATATATATATATATATATATATATATATATATATATGTACCAGAAACTATGATGACAGTAAAATCACATTTTATGTACAGAATAGACAATCCTTTTTTCACTGTCATCATAGATTTTGGTATAGGTGTATATATAATTTTAATATTTTTTATATATATTTTTTTATATTTGTATTTGGATATTTTTTTTATTTGTATTCTTTTCATATTTTTACTTCTTATTTTTTATTGTTTTGTAATCTGTAATTGACTTTGTTCCCCACCTGTACCATTTACATTTGCTGGACCCATTGGTCCTTGTAGTCCTCCAGCCACGGCTCCAGCCAGTATGCTCTCTATATATAAATCTTTGTAGCAAAGCTCCCCCAGATCTGTAGGAACTAGATGCTCAGAGCGCATAGCCTAGTGCCTTGTCTTCTTGTCTGGTCCTCCATCCTTCCTCCAGGCTCCCGAGTCGGCCATCCATCTATCCCAGCAGCTGGAACAACGGTCCTGCAGGTCAGATCTAGGAGGAATCTACATCATCACACTTTGCACCAGATGAGCCTTCTATTTTCTATATTTCTTGTGATTATTTTTTATCCATTGGCATTAAAAAATTTAATTGGGATACTGCACTTAGCTGGCGCTTCCTTCCCTTTGTTCATTTTCCTATTAAATCTCAGAACGAAGACGTGTTTTTCTAAGTTTAGTTTTTTTCAGATTTCATGAAAAGATTTCTTTTTGACAGCTTTGATTAGGTATTTTAGAGGTTGGCAGCTGTCAGCAAAGCAGAAGTTCTGTATACCTACAAGTTCCACAGAAGTAGCTATTGAAATCATTTTTTACAACTGGTTAACTCTTTACCTATTTTTCTCACTATAGGACAATAGGTATTAGGAATATCCAGAAAATTATACCCTTGCATACTATTTGTATAAGATAACTTCCTCCATTATCATTCTGTCTGACAGCACATCTCATGCAGGGAAAATTCTCAAAGGATTACAGAAGATAAGCTTTTTTCCTGATTCAGACTGGCTCAGTATATGGTGATAAAGAGTCATGACCATCCAAAGAAACTAACATTCATGCCTGTAAATCTATATGCTTGGCAGATGGAAACACGGTATGTTTTCAATTAAAGCTTGTTATTTTTTGATATTGTGTTATAATGTGTGATCACATAGAGCATCGTGGTGTTTGTCTTAAAGTGCTCAGCCGCACACAAAGCTGTAACCACTAGAGGCCCATTCAAACTTTTGCAGTGCATTCATGTACAAGCCTTAGGTTTTGCAGTGCATTTATGTACAATTGCATTAGGTCAACCCATGCAAAATAAATGGGCTGGCAAAACACCAAAATTGGTGCATTTTGCCATGTCTTGCAGTGTACTGCAATACACATCAGAACATCGTCAAGGTGTGTTGTGGTGTCATATACATTGAATGGCACCGCACCAACACATGCAATATGTATTCTGGTAACATGTATGTTACCAGAATGTAATAGTGTGAATGGGACCTTCAAGTGAGGTGTTTCATGTGCTACAAGTTTTAGAAAGTAGCAGTGTGTATAATAGAGATGAGTGAAATTACCAATTTTAATTTCCCCCAAGTTTCATCAAAAATTGTGATATATCATTAAAATGTTCTATTTTGACAAAATATTCTCATCACAGGTCTCTCTCAAGCTGCGTTGTTGAAAAAAAAAAATCACATAAATGTGTTGGTGCAGCAATACACAACATTCCATGTTGCGTTGGGATTTCTCTCTTCTCAGCCCCAACATGGTGACATGGGGGGGGGGGGGGGGGGTGATGCCTTTCAAACTACGCTGAATCAATAAAGCACAGCATAGGACATAAATCCTGCTATTTTCTATCATGAAAAATCACAGACTGAGTAATACGGTATATGAACTGTCATTCCTTCTCTCTGTGTTTGAAATGAAGTTGCAGTTTTCTGCAGCAGACACAGCATGGGGGTGGTTATAACTTTAAGGGTGCTGTAGAGTAGTTGTTGAAAAGTGTTCATATCAATGACATGTGTGTAAGCACTGGTGACTTAACTCTTTCTTTATGCTACAGAGCACGTCAACAAGGCTCAATGAGCCCAAGCTCACATGCTGCATTCAGGGGCTCTCTGAGTGGTGGTTGCCTACGTTTCAATGCCTCTGGAAGACACATTCTATCTGCATAGTGAATCGGCATTTGCTCTTCAGCCTCCAAGCTCACTCTGGAATGTAAAGTGCATCCTTAACCCAACAGTCCAGTTCCTTTAGAAGCCTGCAACAACATGGTAGACACATGAGCAGGGGAGAAGCATCAACCTTTCATGGTGTGACCACAATTACTTGGTTATTTCACAATTCCCTCTGTTCTGGTAATACTTCCCAAACTCTCTTTCGCAAGCTGTCAGTGTTTAGGGTCTTTGTTGTGCAACTCGAGCAACTGGACAGACTCACTTGTCTGGATGCAAGCAACATTATTTTTCTGGATTTCTTGTAATGTATCAGCAACAGGACTTGTGTTTAGCAGATCAGGTTTTCAGGCTTGGCAAAATAATCAGGTACTCTTGGATGTGCAGCAAAAACTTTACAGCTCTCATTATCATTCTCTAACAATAGGACAGACTCGCAGAACTTTGCAGAATCACCAATATTTTGCCCTCCTACTCATTCAGCAGTACCTGGTCTCAGTATGGATCTGGTTATAGACTCTGTCTCCCGCTCTGTCTCTGGAGAATCTAAGCTGCGGAAACCTGGGGAAACAGTCAGCACATGTTCCCTTAGGACTGTGGCTATCAACCTTAGGGAAATCAGGGCCCTGGAAGTTCTTACAAAGCCTTCATGCCTCAACATGGTCATGGTTGACAAGTAAATGGTGAATGACATGTTGCCAACCCCATTCTAAAACGTAATACTGTATCCATAACAGGCAAGAAAAAAGTTTGGGCTATAGATACACCTTAAATTATTAACTTACGATTATAAGAAGCTATAGGGCTGATACATTAAAACTGAACATAAGAAAAATAGCACACAATTGCAATTCTATCCTGCAGCAAATTGTCAAATTCTTGTGTAATGTTTCCCCAAAAATAAACAGTAAAATCTGACTGCTTCCTTTTAGTCACAACTACACTTCTCTGCGTTCTTTCAATTTTCATTTTTTAATGTAATTTTAAGTGCCTGGAGCGGACATTTTTGCAAAGAAACGTGTCACATGAAGGCACAACACAAATAAGAATAGATGCAAACTTGCAACAAGCAATTTCAAACTGGGTATCAATGAAAGAAGAGCAATCACAGGGGCAGCACTGAACCTGACAGGCAGCAGAGAAAGGTTCCAGATAAGGGTATTGTGCAGCTCCAGTAATAAATAACAAGATCCCAGGAGTTGAATGTGAAAACAGCTCATTGCAGACAGGAAAATGAGGCCTAGTAGTAGAAAGGCTGCAGAGTGATGGTTGAGATTCACTGCCCTGGGACAAAGAAACATCATCCTTTTACTCCACATACAAGACATCTGCAAGTACAAACAAAAAATTATCACTGCTCCCACCTATAACAAATACATACGTAAGCTGCAGAGTCACTTCATGGCACCCCAGTATTATCTGCAGTCCTAACTCTGTTGTGCATTTGAAACCTATGTTGGAAAACCCAGCACCTCTTATACCTAAAGCAGAATGAGAAATCATCAGCTTGACCCTTGTATAAAGAGATTAACTTCTAGTAATCATGCTTTTATTTAAAACACAT
This sequence comes from Lithobates pipiens, assembly GCF_037356315.1. Classification (NCBI taxonomy): domain Eukaryota; kingdom Metazoa; phylum Chordata; class Amphibia; order Anura; family Ranidae; genus Lithobates; species Lithobates pipiens. The sequence continues at coordinate 159,360,920 of NW_027507790.1, forward strand.
TGATCATGGCTTTTTGGAAAAATGCATTTTTTCATTCTAGATAGTGAAGGCAATGGTTGAAGTACACAAATGTCTTTTTTTAATCTACGTGACGTTAGTGAGCAGGCTTTGGAGATTTACCTGCTGGGCTTCAGACCGTGCAGGAGGCTACAACTTTAGGAGAAAGTAAGTAGAGACCTGCAGGGGAATGGCATAGTTTCCTGTATTGAAGTGGGCTCAAGGACTTTAAACATTAACAATTCAATGTATTAAAGTGTAAATACACTATCTGTTTTTTTTTTTTTTTTTTTTATTGGGAATATTTCCTTCAACTTTCTGTCAAAGAGACACACAGTAAGTAGGAGCAGATACTCTATTTACAAATGTGGTGAGATCCCCTCTTAAACATTTGTCAGAAATGGTTTAGCCAATGGTTTAGCCAAATGAGTATTTTACACTTCCCTCCTGTTCTCATGAAGATCATTAACAGTTATAATCAATAAAGCAAAAGCAGTGCTCATCCGGTGTACTGCACACCTTACTTCCAAACAGTTCAAAGTGATTACACCCTGTGACAGGTGAGTCCATATAAAACTTTTCTTTGGGGATTAATCAGGTGTATAAATAAGCAAACCTTCACCACACCTTGTGATACCGCTCCCCTCAAAATTTGCACTCACCAGATATGCAAAGTCAATACATCTATTTGGCACACCTCCCCTTGCTGGGCAGCTTATGCCTCCTGGGATAGGGCAGGCTAGCTCAGCGCTACCACTCACCATCAGCACACAAGGACACCCTCAGTGACACCTTTTGTCTCTTTGGCCACCTGGGAAGACCCCAGCATTGTGGTGTTTTTTTTGTGCCTCCTGCACGTTACCATTTTAAGCAAACACACCTTGTTGTCCCCACTGTACCTCCCATCACCTCTGACATTTTAACATTTTTTACCACAGCTATCTGTGTTCTGCTCTCTGGACACCCACCACCTATTGGGGAATTTTCTGATGTCATCTACTGGGGCATATCCTCCTGGGGACTGGCTGATGGACCAGAACTGCTGGCTCCAGACTAGCCATTGTATGCAGAGCAGTGACATTTTTTGCCCCTTTGCTCTCTGTACAAAGGGTCCTTCCTTTCTATTTGGATGCAACCACACATGATGTTTTCAAGATACATTGTATTCTATATGTTAATATGCTGATCTCTATTCCCTGAAGAAGAGTCAATACTCGAAATGCGTCTGAATATATGATTGTGTATCTTTGAGTATTTTGAATTCTATGTTTGTGATTATTGCATCCTGTATATTTTATATGCACTTATCTTCCTCTTTCTCTTTTGCAATGTAGGTGTTGTATACCTACACAAAAATACAAAAAATAACAATCTACAATAAACATTGTTTACTTTAGTATAATACAAGTGTAGTCATTTTCCCTTTAAAATCCCCTAAGAGGAATCAATTCCCTATACAACTCTGTGGATAGTACAGATACATACTGTCATTTATAACAAATAAGAAAAAGAAACCATAAAAATACCAATAAGAACGAAATTGCAGGCTAAATTGAATTAGAATATTCATAAACAAGGGTTCAAACCTGCATTAGTAACACACCATACCGACAAGGGGGAGACAGAAAGGTGGAGGGAATGCACAACAAACAGCTGTATACATAGCTTATGTCAGTATTGGAGTCATAGCAAAAAGGAACATAGGTGTCAATTGTCCCCTAACTGAGACTATTTGTGTAAGAACAATAGTTGGATTCATCCCATATCTGCCATATTTTGGAAAACATCTGTACTGAACCATCAACTAAAGCTGTCAGATGCTCCATCCTACGTACAGTATATCAGCCATAATAGAGAAAAATTGTGGGAGAAGTAGAAAGCCAAAGGCTAGGGATAGCTCATTTAGCAGCTAATAATATAAAGAGTCTCCGTTTAGCTTTAGGGATATCTGAGAAAGGGAGACCTAGTAGACAATGCATAGGATTTAAAGGGATGGGATCTCTAGCAACTTTTCCAGAAGCGTTTGGATCTGGACCCAAAACTGATTAACTGAAGTGCATTCCCAGAAAATATGGTAATGTGAGCCCACTGCATTATTACATCTGCAGCATTGTTTCGAGTTTGTTGGATTATTGACATGTAAAGGCCCGTACACACGGTCGGACTTTTTGACAACAAACATGCAAATTAGCTGTTTTGGAGCAACATCCGACTGTGTGTACGCTCCATCGGACAAACTTTTTCTGTTTTCATCGGACTTTTGTTGGCTGTGCGAACGGACAAACTTTCTGGCAACAAAAGTCCGATGGAGCAAAGTCCTACCGTGTGTACGCAAAAGCATCGGACTTTTGTACAAGGTACAAACACGCATGCTCAGAACCATTGCAAACGATCAGACTACAATACAGAAGTTGACCAAAGGTGGCGCTGGAGTCATTGAACGTCCTCTTTTGAAGCGGCGTCAGTACGTTGTGACGTCATTACGTTCGTGTTTGTTGTCAAAAAGTCCGACCGTGTGTATGCAATACAAACTTGTGGACAACACACTTTGTACAAAAGTCCACGGAAAAGTTTGTACAAGTCCGACCGTGTGTATGGGGCTTAAGAGTTCTGAAGTCCTATACCAAAAAAGTAGAACTTTATACACGGTTTCCTTATGGGTTACACAGCGGGAGATTTTGGAGGTGGACTACCAGATACTCCCCCAATCCAACAAGGAGATGTCATGCTGAAGGATCTCAGCCCACTTCCTCATGAAATAATGACTATCTACCGTTAAGGGGGTAGCTTCCTGTAAGATTTTGTAAATGTTGGATATTAATTGGGGTTCATGAGTACCCTTGGCGCAGTGTTTCAAATTCTGATGGTTTCTCTAGGGATAGGGAAGGAGATCCAGTGGAGAAGAAGTGTCTGCTCTGCAGGTAAGAATAGAAAAGTGTCTTGGGGAATTTGGATGGTTTTTGCAAGTCAGAGAAGGTCAAAAGATGTCGCGTCACCGGATTGACAAGATGGTGCAACTGAAAAATCCCTGCTTGAGTCCAAGGTAGCATACGTTCGTAAGACCAACTATCTGGGATGTGTGGATTGAAGAGGACATTAAGAAGTGGTGGGAATGGGGAGGATAGAGAGTAATGTCCGAGCATCTCTTCCATATTGACAAGGTAAAAAGCATCGGGCTAGGCATATACCTCTCAGTTTGGGCATATGTTTGTCATTATATGGCCAGAGCATATAACACGGGTGTACCGCTGCGGTAATACTCATTTCAATCTCCACCCACCTACTCGACACCCTCCTAGCAAACCAGGAGGTGAGCGCTCTTAAGTGCGAGGCATAATAGTATTTAGTAAAATCTGGAGCTCCTAGCCCCCCCCTTGTTTTACGAGCCATGACCACCGACCCCGCTGACACCTGGGGGGAGGCATTGTTCCAGATGAATCGGAAACTTCTCCTCTGAAGAACTTTCAATTGCGACATAGGGATCGGCACTGGGAGCATTTCAAACAGATACAGCAGTTTAGGAAGTATCGACATTTTGAGGACATTAATACGTCCCAGAAGGGAAAGGGGGGGGTGGTCCATTGGGTCAATAAATGATTAATTTCCGTGAAAAGGGGAGGGAAATCAGCCTGGTACAAGGTGGAATATGATGACGTTATTTGAACTCCTAAGTATGCCAGTGTGCGGGAACACAAGTGGTAGGCATAATTTTGTTAAAGCAAAGCCAGTTGAGAGGGGGTGATATTAATAGGTAGGGGTTCAGTTTTGGAAGTTTTGATTTTAAAACCAGAAATGGCACTTAAGCCTTAAGAGAACATCATTTGCAAAGAGAGATAGCTTATACTCCGTTTGACGTAATTGTACACCTCTAAGCCCCTGTACACACGGTCAGAGATTTCCACAACCAAATCCGTCGGATTTTGTCCGTCAGATTTAGTCTGACGGATTGTGTCCGAAACTGTTGCATACACACGGTCGGACTAATGCCGCGTACACACGAGCGGACTGTATGGCGTACTTAGTCCGTCATACAATCCGACGGACAGTCCGTCATACTTTCGACTGAACGGACTTGACCACACACGGATGCACAAACAGTCCGTCGAAAGCTTGCGCGATGACGTGTACAGCACGTACGACGGGACTAGAAATAGGAAGTCCAATACACAGCAAAGCACCCTTCCGCCGTATAAATCCTTTCTGGGCATGCGCCATTCTTAGTCCGTCGAACTAGCCTACTGACGAGCGGATTGTCCGCTGAAACCAAAGTACAACGGACAGAATTTCGAAAAATCCGAAATACTTAGTACGCCAGACTGCACGCTGAAAAAGTCCGCTGAAGCCCACACACGAGCGGACTGTCCGCTGAAATGTGTTTCGACGGACTAAGTACGCCATACAGTCCGCCCGTGTGTACGCGGCATAAGTTGTTGAAAAATCCGAAAAACAGCAGTTATAGAGTTTTTTTATAGAAGTCCCCAAATACCCCAGGCATGGTTCGAGGACAATAGGTAGGAGTGCCATCTAGTTGTATTATATGGTTAGGGATAGATAAGGATGGGCGAGGTCTAAGCTTATTAACCAGCATCCTATGTGGTTTGTCCGCAAATTCTTAAAACTTTTGCCTAGCCCATAACATAGACTTGGAGATTCTACTCATATATAGGGACTTAATGCGGTTTCGGTCAGATATCACTGCATGTAAGCGAGCCACTGTGGGGGAGCGAAGTAAGTGCATCTCTGCCGCATGCAATTGGTCAAGAACTCTGATCTTTGTTTAGTGGACTCCCGCTTCATGCGAGATCTGGCAGAAATGCACTCACCGCTAAATAAAGCCTCATGGGCCTCCAACAAAATGTATGTGTTTGAAACCGAACCTTCGTTCAGCTGGAAATATTCCATCAGTTTCCATTGGAGTCAGTCTTTGATTTAACCACTTGAGACCAATAAACACCTTAAGGACCAGGGGTCTTTTTACAATTTTGCACTGCGCTGCTTTAACTGGTAATTGCGCGGTCATGCAATATTGCACCCAAACGAAATTTGCGTCCTTTTCTTCCCACAAATAGAGCTTTCTTTTGATGGTATTTGATTGCCTCTGCGATTTTTTTTTTTTGCGATATAAATGGAAAAAGAGCGAAAATTTTGAAAAAAAATAATATTTTCTTCTTTTTGTTATAAGAAAAATCGAATAAACTAAATTTTAGTCATACATTGAGGGCAACATTTATTCAGCCACATGTCTTTAGTAAAAAAAATGTCAATAAGCGTATATTTTTTGGTTTGCGCAAAAGTTATAGCGTCTACAAACTAGAGTACATTTTCTGGAATTTACACAGCTTTTAATTTATGACTGCCTATCTCATTTCTTGAGGTGCTAAAATGGCAGGGCAGTACAAACCCCCCCCCAAATGACCCCATTTTAGAAAGTAGACACCCCAAGGAAACTGCTGATGGGTATGTTGAGCCCATTGAATATTTATTTTTTTTGTCCTAAGGGATTGAATAATGACAAAAAAAAAAAAAATGTACAAAAAGTTGTCACTAAATGATATATTGCTCACACATGCCATAGTTATATGTGGAATTGCACCCCAAAATATATTCTGCTACTTCTCCCGAGTACGGGGATACCACATGTGTGGGACTTTTTGGGAGTCTAGTCGCGCACGGCACCCCGAAAACCAATCACCACCTTCAGGATTTCTAAGGGTGCAAATTTTCGATTTCACCCCTCACTACCTATCACAGTTTCGAAGGCCATAAAATGCCAAAATAGCACAAAACCCCCCAAAATGACCCCATTTTGGAAAGTAGACACCCCAAGCTATTTACTGAGAGGCATGTTGAGTCCATGGAATATTTTATATTTTGCCACAAGTTGCGGGAATATTACAAACTTTTTTTTTTTTGCACAAAATTGTCACTAAATGATATATTGCTCACACATGCTATGGGCATATGTGAAATGACACCCCAAAATACATTCTGCTGCTTCTCCTGAGTACAGGGATACCACATGTGTGGGACTTTTTGGGAGCCTAGCCGCGTACGGGACCCCGAAATCCAAGCACCGCCTTCAGGATTTCTAAGGGCATACATTTTTTATTTTACTCCTCACTACCTATCACTACCTATCACAGTTTTGAGGGCCATAAAATGCCAAGATGGCACAAAACCCCCCCAAATGACCCCATTTTGGAAAGTAGACACCCCAAGCTATTTACTGAGGGCCATGTTGAGACCATTGAATATTTTTTTTTTGTCCCAAGGGATTGAATAATGACAAAAAATAAAATTTTTTTTTTTTTTTTACAAAAAGTTGTCACTAAATGATATATTGCTCACACATGCCATGGTTATATGTGGAATTGCACCCCAAAATATATTCAGCTACTTCTCCCGAGTATGGGGATACCACATGTGTGGGACTTTTTGGGAGTCTAGTCGCGTACGGCACCCCGAAAACCAATCACCACCTTCAGGATTTCTAAGGGTGCAAATTTTTGATTTCACCCCTCACTACCTATCACAGTTTCGAAGGCCATAAAATGCCAAAATAGCACAAAACCCCCCAAAATGACCCCATTTTGGAAAGTAGACACCCCAAGGAAACTGCTGATGGGTATGTTGAGCCCATTGAATATTTATTTTTTTTGTCCTAAGGGATTGAATAATGACAAAAAAAAAAAAAAATGTACAAAAAGTTGTCACTAAATGATATATTGCTCACACATGCCATAGTTATATGTGGAATTGCACCCCAAAATATATTCTGCTACTTCTTCCCCGAGTACGGGGATACCACATGTGTGGGACTTTTTGGGAGTCTAGTCGCGCACGGCACCCCGAAAACCAATCACCACCTTCAGGATTTCTAAGGGTGCAAATTTTCGATTTCACCCCTCACTACCTATCACAGTTTCGAAGGCCATAAAATGCCAAAATAGCACAAAACCCCCCAAAATGACCCCATTTTGGAAAGTAGACACCCCAAGCTATTTACTGAGAGGCATGTTGAGTCCATGGAATATTTTATATTTTGCCACAAGTTGCGGGAATATTACAAACTTTTTTTTTTTTGCACAAAATTGTCACTAAATGATATATTGCTCACACATGCTATGGGCATATGTGAAATGACACCCCAAAATACATTCTGCTGCTTCTCCTGAGTACAGGGATACCACATGTGTGGGACTTTTTGGGAGCCTAGCCGCGTACGGGACCCCGAAATCCAAGCACCGCCTTCAGGATTTCTAAGGGCATACATTTTTTATTTTACTCCTCACTACCTATCACTACCTATCACAGTTTTGAGGGCCATAAAATGCCAAGATGGCACAAAACCCCCCCAAATGACCCCATTTTGGAAAGTAGACACCCCAAGCTATTTACTGAGGGCCATGTTGAGACCATTGAATATTTTTTTTTTGTCCCAAGGGATTGAATAATGACAAAAAATAAAAAATTTTTTTTTTTTTTACAAAAAGTTGTCACTAAATGATATATTGCTCACACATGCCATGGTTATATGTGGAATTGCACCCCAAAATATATTCAGCTACTTCTCCCGAGTATGGGGATACCACATGTGTGGGACTTTTTGGGAGTCTAGTCGCGTACGGCACCCCGAAAACCAATCACCACCTTCAGGATTTCTAAGGGTGCAAATTTTTGATTTCACCCCTCACTACCTATCACAGTTTCGAAGGCCATAAAATGCCAAAATAGCACAAAACCCCCCAAAATGACCCCATTTTGGAAAGTAGACACCCCAAGCTATTTACTGAGAGGCATGTTGAGTCCATGGAATATTTTATATTTTGCCACAAGTTGCGGGAATATTACAAACTTTTTTTTTTTGCACAAAATTGTCACTAAATGATATATTGCTCACACATGTTATGGGCATATGTGAAATGACACCCCAAAATACATTCTGCTGCTTCTCCTGAGTACAGGGATACCACATGTGTGTGACTTTTTGGGAGCCTAGCCGCGTACGGGACCCCGAAATCCAAGCACCGCCTTCAGGATTTCTAAGGGCATACATTTTTTATTTTACTCCTCACTACCTATCACTACCTATCACAGTTTTGAGGGCCATAAAATGCCAAGATGGCACAAAACCCCCCCAAATGACCCCATTTTGGAAAGTAGACACCCCAAGCTATTTGCTGAGGGCCATGTTGAGACCATTGAATATTTTTTTTTTTGTCCCAAGGGATTGAATAATGACAAAAAATAATTTTTTTTTTTTTTTTACAAAAAGTTGTCACTAAATGATATATTGCTCACACATGCCATGGTTATATGTGGAATTGCACCCCAAAATATATTCAGCTACTTCTCCCGAGTATGGGGATACCACATGTGTGGGACTTTTTGGGAGTCTAGTCGCGTACGGCACCCCGAAAAACCAATCACCACCTTCAGGATTTCTAAGGGTGCAAATTTTTGATTTCACCCCTCACTACCTATCACAGTTTCGAAGGCCATAAAATGCCAAAATAGCACAAAACCCCCCAAAATGACCCCATTTTGGAAAGTAGACACCCCAAGCTATTTACTGAGAGGCATGTTGAGTCCATGGAATATTTTATATTTTGCCACAAGTTGCGGGAATATTACAAACTTTTTTTTTTTTGCACAAAATTGTCACTAAATGATATATTGCTCACACATGTTATGGGCATATGTGAAATGACACCCCAAAATACATTCTGCTGCTTCTCCTGAGTACAGGGATACCACATGTGTGGGACTTTTTGGGAGCCTAGCCGCGTACGGGACCCCGAAATCCAAGCACCGCCTTCAGGATTTCTAAGGGCATACATTTTTTATTTTACTCCTCACTACCTATCACTACCTATCACAGTTTTGAGGGCCATAAAATGCCAAGATGGCACAAAACCCCCCCAAATGACCCCATTTTGGAAAGTAGACACCCCAAGCTATTTGCTGAGGGCCATGTTGAGACCATTGAATATTTTTTTTTTGTCCCAAGGGATTGAATAATGACAAAATAAATAAAAAATTTTTTTTTTTACAAAAAGTTGTCACTAAATGATATATTGCTCACACATGCCATGGTTATATGTGGAATTGCACCCCAAAATATATTCAGCTACTTCTCCCGAGTATGGGGATACCACATGTGTGGGACTTTTTGGGAGTCTATTCGCGTACGGCACCCCAAAAACCAATCACCACCTTCAGGATTTCTAAGGGTGCAAATTTTTGATTTCACCCCTCACTACCTATCACAGTTTTGAAGGCCATAAAATGCCAAAATAGCACAAAACCCCCCAAAATGACCCCATTTTGGAAAGTAGACACCCCAAGCTATTTACTGAGAGGCATGTTGAGACCATGGAATATTTTATATTTTGCCACAAGTTGCGGGAATATTACAAACTTTTTTTTTTTTGCACAAAATTGTCACTAAATGATATATTGCTCACACATGCTATGGGCATATGTGAAATGACACCCCAAAATACATTCTGCTGCTTCTCCTGAGTACAGGGATACCACATGTGTGTGACTTTTTGGGAGCCTAGCCGCGTATGGGACCCCGAAATCCAAGCACCGCCTTCAGGATTTCTAAGGGCATACATTTTTTATTTTACTCCTCACTACCTATCACTACCTATCACAGTTTTGAGGGCCATAAAATGCCAAGATGGCACAAAACCCCCCCAAATGACCCCATTTTGGAAAGTAGACACCCCAAGCTATTTGCTGAGGCCCATGTTGAGACCATTGAATATTTTTTTTTTTGTCCCAAGGGATTGAATAATGACAAAAAATAATTTTTTTTTTTTTTTTACAAAAAGTTGTCACTAAATGATATATTGCTCACACATGCCATGGTTATATGTGGAATTGCACCCCAAAATATATTCAGCTACTTCTCCCGAGTATGGGGATACCACATGTGTGGGACTTTTTGGGAGTCTAGTCGCGTACGGCACCCCGAAAACCAATCACCACCTTCAGGATTTCTAAGGGTGCAAATTTTTGATTTCACCCCTCACTACCTATCACAGTTTCGAAGGCCATAAAATGCCAAAATAGCACAAAACCCCCCAAAATGACCCCATTTTGGAAAGTAGACACCCCAAGCTATTTACTGAGAGGCATGTTGAGTCCATGGAATATTTTATATTTTGCCACAAGTTGCGGGAATATTACAAACTTTTTTTTTTTGCACAAAATTGTCACTAAATGATATATTGCTCACACATGTTATGGGCATATGTGAAATGACACCCCAAAATACATTCTGCTGCTTCTCCTGAGTACAGGGATACCACATGTGTGTGACTTTTTGGGAGCCTAGCCGCGTACGGGACCCCGAAATCCAAGCACCGCCTTCAGGATTTCTAAGGGCATACATTTTTTATTTTACTCCTCACTACCTATCACTACCTATCACAGTTTTGAGGGCCATAAAATGCCAAGATGGCACAAAACCCCCCCAAATGACCCCATTTTGGAAAGTAGACACCCCAAGCTATTTGCTGAGGGCCATGTTGAGACCATTGAATATTTTTTTTTTTGTCCCAAGGGATTGAATAATGACAAAAAATAATTTTTTTTTTTTTTTACAAAAAGTTGTCACTAAATGATATATTGCTCACACATGCCATGGTTATATGTGGAATTGCACCCCAAAATATATTCAGCTACTTCTCCCGAGTATGGGGATACCACATGTGTGGGACTTTTTGGGAGTCTAGTCGCGTACGGCACCCCGAAAAACCAATCACCACCTTCAGGATTTCTAAGGGTGCAAATTTTTGATTTCACCCCTCACTACCTATCACAGTTTCGAAGGCCATAAAATGCCAAAATAGCACAAAACCCCCCAAAATGACCCCATTTTGGAAAGTAGACACCCCAAGCTATTTACTGAGAGGCATGTTGAGTCCATGGAATATTTTATATTTTGCCACAAGTTGCGGGAATATTACAAACTTTTTTTTTTTTGCACAAAATTGTCACTAAATGATATATTGCTCACACATGTTATGGGCATATGTGAAATGACACCCCAAAATACATTCTGCTGCTTCTCCTGAGTACAGGGATACCACATGTGTGGGACTTTTTGGGAGCCTAGCCGCGTACGGGACCCCGAAATCCAAGCACCGCCTTCAGGATTTCTAAGGGCATACATTTTTTATTTTACTCCTCACTACCTATCACTACCTATCACAGTTTTGAGGGCCATAAAATGCCAAGATGGCACAAAACCCCCCCAAATGACCCCATTTTGGAAAGTAGACACCCCAAGCTATTTGCTGAGGGCCATGTTGAGACCATTGAATATTTTTTTTTTGTCCCAAGGGATTGAATAATGACAAAATAAATAAAAAAATTTTTTTTTTACAAAAAGTTGTCACTAAATGATATATTGCTCACACATGCCATGGTTATATGTGGAATTGCACCCCAAAATATATTCAGCTACTTCTCCCGAGTATGGGGATACCACATGTGTGGGACTTTTTGGGAGTCTATTCGCGTACGGCACCCCAAAAACCAATCACCACCTTCAGGATTTCTAAGGGTGCAAATTTTTGATTTCACCCCTCACTACCTATCACAGTTTTGAAGGCCATAAAATGCCAAAATAGCACAAAACCCCCCAAAATGACCCCATTTTGGAAAGTAGACACCCCAAGCTATTTACTGAGAGGCATGTTGAGACCATGGAATATTTTATATTTTGCCACAAGTTGCGGGAATATTACAAACTTTTTTTTTTTTGCACAAAATTGTCACTAAATGATATATTGCTCACACATGCTATGGGCATATGTGAAATGACACCCCAAAATACATTCTGCTGCTTCTCCTGAGTACAGGGATACCACATGTGTGTGACTTTTTGGGAGCCTAGCCGCGTACGGGACCCCGAAATCCAAGCACCGCCTTCAGGATTTCTAAGGGCATACATTTTTTATTTTACTCCTCACTACCTATCACTACCTATCACAGTTTTGAGGGCCATAAAATGCCAAGATGGCACAAAACCCCCCCAAATGACCCCATTTTGGAAAGTAGACACCCCAAGCTATTTGCTGAGGCCCATGTTGAGACCATTGAATATTTTTTTTTTTGTCCCAAGGGATTGAATAATGACAAAAAATAATTTTTTTTTTTTTTTTACAAAAAGTTGTCACTAAATGATATATTGCTCACACATGCCATGGTTATATGTGGAATTGCACCCCAAAATATATTCAGCTACTTCTCCCGAGTATGGGGATACCCCATGTGTGGGACTTTTTGGGACTCTAGTCGCGTACGGCACCCCGAAAAACCAATCACCACCTTCAGGATTTCTAAGGGTGCAAATTTTTGATTTCACCCCTCACTACCTATCACAGTTTCGAAGGCCATAAAATGCCAAAATAGCACAAAACCCCCCAAAATGACCCCATTTTGGAAAGTAGACACCCCAAGCTATTTACTGAGAGGCATGTTGAGTCCATGGAATATTTTATATTTTGCCACAAGTTGCGGGAATATTACAAACTTTTTTTTTTTTGCACAAAATTGTCACTAAATGATATATTGCTCACACATGCTATGGGCATATGTGAAATGACACCCCAAAATACATTCTGCTGCTTCTCCTGAGTACAGGGATACCACATGTGTGGGACTTTTTGGGAGCCTAGCCGCGTACGGGACCCCGAAATCCAAGCACCGCCTTCAGGATTTCTAATGCCCCGTACACACGAGAGGACTTAATTCCGAAGGAGTTCCCAACGGAGTTCCGCCGGAGTTCCGCCGGAGTTCCGACAGAGTTCCGACGCAACGGACTTGCCTACACACGATCACACTAAAGTCCGCCCGTCTGGTCCGCTGTGACGTACACCAGGTCCGACGAGACTATAAAACGGAAGTTCAATAGCAAGTGCGCCACCCTTTGGGCTCCTTCTGCTAATTTCGTGTTTATCTCGTGTTAGTAGAAGTTTGGTGAGAGACGATTCGCGGTTTTCAGACTCGTATTTTTCAGAACGTTTTTCACTGCTTTTCAGTTTGTGCTTGTGAGGTTTGTATCTGTTTTTTAGTGCGTGTAGTCAGTTCGTGTCTGTATTTTGCAGTGCGATCTAACTGCGCTCGCTGACTTTCAGGTCGCTCTTCACAGGCCTTGCTGTTCTTCAGTGACGTCTGTTAAGTTCGCTCTGACAATCCGACCGTTTTGAAGCCATGTTGCGTGTACGTACTCGTCGTCGAGTTCGTGCTTTGCTTGCGCTTGGTGTTGTAGTTCATTCTGCAACCCAAGAGCAGTCCTTGGACGGGGTGTTGAGGAGTTCATGGACGAAGAATTGGTTGCTCCAGCGTGACCAGTTCTCGCACATGCCTTTGCTTCGTGAGATCCGGGAGAATAATCCTGATGATTTCAGGAATTATCTCCGGATGACGGACCCCGTTTTTCACCGTCTGCTGGCTTTGCTGACCCCTTATATCAGCAGGCAGGATACCTGCATGCGGCAAGCCATCACTCCGGAGCAGAGGCTCGTCGCCACGTTGCGCTACTTGGCGACAGGGAGAAGCCTTCAGGACTTGAAGTTCTCGACAGGCATCTCCCCCCAGGCTCTGGGGATCATTATCCCAGAGACCTGTTCTGCCATTATACAGGTCCTGCAGGAGGACTATATTAAGGTAAGATTTCGCAGTTAACATCACATTTTATTGTCTTTAATGTTTGCTAATGCCTTGTATTTCTTTCCTCAATCTCTAATTACCATGATTGCAATATGCTGTGAATGTCCCCTTTGTCCTCATGCATGCTGCAATCTTTTAATGCTCCTTTTTTCTTTTTCATGCATATTTGCCTTCATTAAACCTCACCAACATGCTATGGTAGGCCCATATCCACCTAGTCTAGTCACTTAAAATGTCTTTTGTCAGCTCCATTCTATTGCTTTATCCTAAAACCAAACATTTTAAAGCTTATTCCAAATGGTCTGTGTCCCCTTAACTGAATCCCCCCCCCCCCCCCTTAATTTAATAGTATCCCAAATGGTCTGTGTGTCCTTTAACTGGATCCCCCCCACACACACTTAATATAATTCCAACGAGTCTGTGTGTCCTTAAATTAATGTTGAATTATATCTTGTATTTTTAACACACTTCAACCCTGGAATGATTTTCCCCCCCTTCCTGACCTTCATCACTTTTTTGGGTGATTTGGCAGTGCGTTGTTTGAATTGACAATTGTGCATCCTTGTAACATGGCTCCTCCTAGTAAATTATCTTCATTTTATTAGCACAAAGCGATTTTGTATTTGGTTGTCTTTGATCACCTCTGCTTTTTTAGTTTTGGTGATTAACCACCAACAAACACAAAATGCATTTTTCTAAATATGCTTTTTTTTCTCTCTTTTCGCTCTAAAGAAAGATAGTCACAAAAATATCTCACCATGATTTTTGGGGACCTCATTTGATGCTGATACGTAGTCTTTTAGTACACAAAAATGTGTTAAAATGAAACTCAATTTAAGTTTTTCTTTTTTTTTTTTTTTTCAAGTTCTATCGTTTAGTAAATATGGTCTATTTTGCTGGCATTTTTAAAATGTTGCCATTTTTGAAAATAGTAATGGCGTTGATAACGTTTTTTTTTTTTTTGTTTTTTTTTTTTTTTCTGGTGACTGCCACATTATGGCGGACACATTGGCCAATTTCCATACATTTTTGTGACCATTGTCATTAATACAGTGATCAATGCTGTCAAAAATTGTCTTGATTACTGTCAAAATGTCACATGCAGTGAAGGTGTTTTATTAAGCACAAGGGGGCCAAGGAATGGTTTAAAGTGTGTTCTGGGTGAGTGTTTTTCTTAACTGTCTGGGGGATGGGCTAGCAGTGACATGACCCTGATCACTGCTCCCAATGACAGGGAGCAGACGATCGGTGTCATGTGACTAGGCAGAAGCGTGAACTAAAGTTTGTGTTGTAATGTACAATGTTTAATGTGCCAAAGTACTTATTTTGTTTGTTTTCTGCTTTTTGCCTCCCCAGTTTCCTTCATCGCCACAGGAATGGCAGACTGTGGCATCCCATTTTGCCACCCGGTGGGACTTTCCTAACTGCGGTGGTGCCATAGATGGGAAGCACGTCCACATTGTGCCACCACCCCATTCGGGGTCATACTTTTTTAATTACAAGGGGTTTCACAGTATTGTGTTAATGGCGGTGGTGTCGGCACAGTATGAATTTCTCTATGTGGACGTGGGGAAGAATGGCCGCATGTCGGATGGAGGAGTCTTCGCCGAGACGGAGTTCTACCGCCGTCTACAGACAGGTGGCCTGGGCTTGCCACCTGATTCGGAGAATGTGGAGGAACTACCCTTTGTATTCATTGCGGATGAGGCTTTTGCTCTGCACAACCACATAATGCGGCCATTCCCCCAAAGAGCCCTCACCCCGGAGAGGAGGGTTTACAACTACCGGCTGGCCAGAGCAAGAAGAGTGGTGGAAAATGCTTTTGGCATAATGGCCAGCCGGTTCCGTGTATTTCTGACGGATATCAACCTAGCGGAATACAAACTGAACCATGTCATCCTTACGTGCTGCATTTTGCACAACTTTTTGCACAAAAATTCAACGACATATTTCTCAGGAATAATGCCGGAGGCTGGAGTTGGGCCAGAATCTATGACAGGCCTGGATACTGGCCGTACTGGCTTGGCCCCCCAAAGTGCACGGGAAGTGCGTGAGAGATATGTCACTTATTTTAATGGTAGGGGGGCCATTGCAATGCCCCCCAATATTTAATTTTAAAAAAGAGGAAAATAATAAAATAACCTCAAATCTGAAATGTGTTTTCTTGCTTGCTTTTGGTTTGTGCTGTCTCCTATGTTATCCTAGTGTACTTGTAGTGCCAAGTGTATTTTCATTAAATTCAATAAGGCCCATTGTCACTGTATACACAAAATCCCTTTTCCCAAACTGGTATTAAGCATTGAAAGAATACGCCACACATTCTTGATTCTTCAAAATTTTAATTTGGCCACATTCACATGTGCCATTGAATATTTAGTGATGTAAAATTTTTGGGGGGTTTATTTAACTTTATTTGCCAAACATTTTTTGGTTTCCTTTTTTTTCAATTTTTTAAATATTTTTTTTATTTTTTTGGTGGTTTTTATTTTTCTAGTAAAAATATGAAAAATGTATAAAACAACAATCAGCCACAATCGTAAAAATTGGTGAAGTAAAACAATCTTTGCTTTAAAACAAGGGAAATGAAGAACATGATCGATATTCTGGAGAAACGGATTATATTCTCCCCAAAATATCGATCATGTTCTTCATTTCCAGCTGCATATTGTCAATCTGAGTCTTCATGAGATCCAGGCTAGTTCGCATGTCATCTAGTTCCCCATTCCAGCCCATTATCTGGCCAATCAGCCTTTGTGCGCTGTCACTGGAAAATGGGGCCCTTTCCACAAACAGAACATCACCTACAATAGATGTGAAAAATTGGGTCAAAAATTAGGCAGTCATACATGGATTTCAACAAGCTGGGGTGTCAGACACTCACCTGGTGGGGTGCCCAGCTCCCCTACTTCCTCCACCTCTCCTTCCTCAACCTCTCCTTCCTCGACATCCTCGGGGGGGGCACTGGTGCTTGGAAATGTGTCGCTTTCCACAACCACAACATCACCTAAAATAGATGTAAAAACATGTGTTTGGAAATATGCAGGTATACATCGATTACCTGAAGCTGTGGTGTCAGACACTCACCTGGTGGGGTGCCCATCTCCTCTCCTTCTTCCACCTCTCCTTCCTCCACATGCACATCCACGGGGGGGATGGGGCTAACCTCACATTCCTCCTGGCAAGGATGGCGGTCCCTGGGATCTTGCTTTGTGAGGCTTTTCTCCCCTATGAGAAATTAACAAACCAAAAGGTATACTTTAGCACACAGATATTTAAGGCCAGAACTAGGAAGATGAAACCTTGATTAGAAGTGTTGTACAATTGTCGGTTTATGAAGAGATGCAAAATGTGAAGACATGAGAAATCAATTCACTTTGCCAAAAAAGCTAATAAGTAGGTTTTTGTGCCAAGGTTCACACATGCCCAACCCCCCCCAAGTATACCAGGGAACCCCGTGTGGCGTGTGGTTTACCCTAATAAATGTTCTCTGGTGTCCCACACCTTTGCTCATGAGTGCAGATGTGTTTTTACCCAGCTGCCAAGTGTCCTCTCCTTCAATTACACTGAATGTTCTTTTCTAGTCATTGTATTTTGAAACACATCTAAACCACAATGTCCTAATCATTTGTTGTGTCCTAAAAATTACACACCCAAAAAATGCTGTTCAAACCCTGTATCATAAACGAGGTTTGCCACGAACAATTTACGAGGGTTTGTTCAAACGATACGATTCTTTACTGTAACCAACATGAAAGCAGCAATTTTTTACATTGTACAAAGGTAAAGCATATGGATCTGTATGCAATAATCATAAAATAGGAACACACGACAAGTACTTACTTTTTTTCAGAACTTTCTTGATCCTTCTGTATTGATCCGGCTCCCTCAATTTCAGGTCGGACCACCGTTTCCTCAATTGGTCTTTTGACCGTCGTACCCCAAAACGTTTATGCAGGGTCTTTACTACTTTGGCCATGATTCTGGCCTTGCGCAAGTTCGGATGGGTGTATGGTCCATGCTTGCCATCATAATCCCTACTTCGCAAGATTCCCACCATCTCCACCATTTCTTGAAATGCCATATTTGAGGCCTTAAATCTCCTCTTTCCGGATCGGGACGTTTGTGGCTCCGGGGATTCCTGACTACTGGAGTCGTTCATATGAAGCACCTGTTGTGTTTCCGCCATGTTTCTCCTACTGCGCACCGTTGAGAAAAGGGGGCGGGAAATATTCTTGTAAAAGAACGTCATGGGCGGGCAACGCAGGCGTAGTTCTACGCGGACGCACTGGGTCTTACGCCAAAATCACACGTCGTACGTACGTTAATAAGTGCGCAGAAAGGGCGGGAAACCATGAACTTGACTAAAAGAACGTCAGGGGCGGGCAACGCAGGCGTAGTTCTACGCGGACGCACTGGGTCTTACGCCAAAATCACACGTCGTACGTACGTTAATAAGTGCGCAGAAAGGGCGGGAAACCATGAACTTGACTAAAAGAACGTCAGGGGCGGGCAACGCAGGCGTAGTTCTACGCGGACGCACTGGGTCTTACGCCAAAATCACACGTCGTACGTACGTTAATAAGTGCGCAGAAAGGGCGGGAAACCATGAACTTGACTAAAAGAACGTCAGGGGCGGGCAACGCAGGCGTAGTTCTACGCGGACGCACTGGGTCTTACGCCAAAATCACACGTCGTACGTACGTTAATAAGTGCGCAGAAAGGGCGGGAAACCATGAACTTGACTAAAAGAACGTCAGGGGCGGGCAACGCAGGCGTAGTTCTACGCGGACGCACTGGGTCTTACGACAAAATGCACATGTCGTACGGACGTTAAGTGCGCAGAAAGGGGCGGGAAACCATGAACTTGACTAAAAGAACGTCAGGGGCGGGCAACGCAGGCGTAGTTCTACGCGGACGCACTGGGTCTTACGACAAAATGCACATGTCGTACGGACGTTAAGTGCGCAGAAAGGGGCGGGAAACCATGAACTTGACTAAAAGAACGTCAGGGGCGGGCAACGCAGGCGTAGTTCTACGCGGACGCACTGGGTCTTACGACAAAATGCACATGTCGTACGGACGTTAAGTGCGCAGAAAGGGGCGGGAAACCATGAACTTGACTAAAAGAACGTCAGGGGCGGGCAACGCAGGCGTAGTTCTACGCGGACGCACTGTATATAACGACAAAAATCACATGTCGTATGTTCGTTTGCGAAAATAGGAACAGAAGTTGGGAGCAAGAAAAACGAAGGTAAGTTTAAACCATTTCCCCAAATAAGTGGCAGATCCTGGAGTCTATCTTGGGCTAAGATTAGGAGAGTCTGAGCTAACATTATGTTTTTTGGCTTGTGTATTGTCTTGCAGAAAAATGAATAAAAAATTCAGGGATCCAGAATTTTTAAGTCTCTTTATAGACAAGTATAAAGAAATGTCTAATCTGTGGCATACCAAGAACAAGGATTATTTTAATAAACAAGTAAGGAGGGCAACACTGGAGAGATTTGTGACATTTGTGCAGCCTTGGATCCCAGAGGCAGACGTGGACTTTGTGGATAAGAAAATTCAAATATTGCAAAATATGTTCCGAAAGGAAAAGAGGAAAATACAACAATCCAAAACATCAGGAGCAGCACCAGGTGATGTGTATGTTCCCAGGCTGTGGTACTTTGAAAAGCTACGGTTCCTGGACGACCGATATAAACCCAGGGAGTCGCTTTCTACTCTTCCCTCCACCCTTCCCTCCACCCTTCCCTGCAGCATTCCCTCCACCTCAGCAGAGGCTGATGAGCCTTCCATCCTGGAGGAAGCGGATGCACCCAGCTGGAGCCAGGTATTTTTTTATCAAAAATAGTGAGATTCAGAATATTAATGATGTTAACTAGATGTTATTCGAATTTGTACGCTATTATTGATGTTAAAAAATAGTTAAAATTTGGACATATCAATTTACAGTAGTGGCCACAAATGTTTGTCACCAGCAGAAACAAGAAATAGTGGTGTCATAATGATACTCTTTTATATGTATTAACCGAATTTTGAAGTCAGGAGCTGAAAAATGTTTAGGATTGATGAACAAAAAACTAAAACAATGTCCCTTTTTTATACACAGGAGGAGCTCAGCCAGGAGGAAGGTGAGGAAAGTGGCAGGCAGGAGGAGGCTATGCCCACTCTCAGCCAGGAGGAGTCCATGCCCTCTGTCAGGCAGGAGGTGGCCGGGCCTAGTAGAAGGATGACGACTTCTCAAGTGCCTCCCCTCCGTCTTCCATCCAAAAGGGCCAAAAAAAATACACAGGCACAGGAGGAATCCCTGCGACTCATTAGAGAGGCGACTAATGTTTTAAACAGCCCCCCTGACGCAGAAGAGGCCTACGGCTGCTACATTGCCAGCCGGCTCCAGCAACTAGAGATGGGCCAACGTCTCCACTGCGAAAGGCTGATTTTCCTGTCCTTACAGAAGGGGCTCAGTGGAGATTTATCGGCCAACAGTACTATTGTGGAGCAAGTTCCTCCTCCTCCTCCTCCTCCTGCCACGAGTCCACCACCGGAGACACAGCCTCCCAGGAAGGCTACAGGGAAGTCTGCAGGGAAGGGTGCAGTGAAGGGTGGAGCGAAGAGAAGAAGGTGATGACCTGGCTTCACTCTGGTCCGACCAACCACAGCCTGGGGACATATATACCATCTGATGCTGCTCTTGATGTCTGGGATTCTGGGACCATATTTGATTTTGTAAAATTTGAATTTTCTTGTCCACATAGTTTCACGTTTGCCCTGGGGCCAAAAGGCTACAGAAATGTCACAATTTTCTCCAGTGTTGCCTTCATTTTTTTGTTTGTAGAACCAGAATAAATGGATATTTTTGTTTGAAAATATAATTGCCTATGTGTTTTTTGGTCAAATACCTTTCTATAAAAGACAATGTGAAATTAACAAGGGACACTAACCTCCTTGAGGTTATAAACAAAATAAAAATGTTATTGTGGTAACTTGTCACCAGAATAAAAATAAAAAGGTTATTGTGGTAATGAAAAAAAAAAAAAAAAAATAAAGTTTTTGGTTTTAACTTGACGGAACAATTAAATATGGAGATCACAATAAAAAATAAATGGTCAAGAATTGTACCAAAAATATGTAGGCCAAAAATTAGTCACCAACATTTTTTCATTTTTTTTTATTTTTTTTTTGAGTAATTTTTTGATCAATATTTTTGGGTGAAATCATGAACATTTTTATTCTTGTGATCTCCATATTTAATTATTCGGTCAAGTTAACAACTTTTTTTTTTTGGGGGGGTTTTAATTGACAGAATAATTAAATATGGAGATCACAAGAAAAACATGGTAAAGAATTGTACCAAAAATATGGAGTAAAAAAAATTAGTAAAAATAAAAAAAAAAAAAAAAAAATTCAGATGGGGCTTTAAAATAAAAACAAGATCATTCATGAGATGAGGAGAAATAAAACAGAAATGTGTTTGGTGAGAACTCTGTGAGTGAATATGAGCAGCAAAGCAACTTCGTTCTTCTAGCATTATAAATCAAAAGGCTTCGTTCTTCTAGCATTATAAAGAAGATGCGCTATACATTTAAACGAGCACAGAATTTGCAGCATGACGAATGTGCTACTTCCAATACGAACTGGAGTTTTACAAGACCGAGCACTTCCGTCTCGTACTTGCTTCAGAGCATGCGTCGTTTTAGGACTGTCGGAACAGCATACAGACGAGCGGACTTCTACATCGGACCTGGGTCCGGCGGAGTTCCGTCGGGAAAATTTGAAGCATGCTTCATTTCTAAAGTCCGTCAGACTTTTGCGAAGCTAAAGTCCGTTGCAGCCCACACACGAGCGGATAGTCCGCCGGACTCAGTCCGTCGGAGTTTGGATGTCGAAAAGTCCGCTCGTGTGTACGGGGCATAAGGGCATACATTTTTTATTTTACTCCTCACTACCTATCACAGTTTTGAGGGCCATAAAATGCCAAGATGGCACAAAACCCCCCCAAATGACCCCATTTTGGAAAGTAGACACCCCAAGCTATTTGCTGAGGGCCATGTTGAGACCATTGAATATTTTTTTTTTGTCCCAAGGGATTGAATAATGACAAAAAATAATTTTTTTTTTTTTTTTTACAAAAAGTTGTCACTAAATGATATATTGCTCACACATGCCATGGTTATATGTGGAATTGCACCCCAAAATATATTCAGCTACTTCTCCCGAGTATGGGGATACCACATGTGTGGGACTTTTTGGGAGTCTAGTCGCGTACGGCACCCCGAAAAACCAATCACCACCTTCAGGATTTCTAAGGGTGCAAATTTTTGATTTCACCCCTCACTACCTATCACAGTTTCGAAGGCCATAAAATGCCAAAATAGCACAAAACCCCCCAAAATGACCCCATTTTGGAAAGTAGACACCCCAAGCTATTTACTGAGAGGCATGTTGAGTCCATGGAATATTTTATATTTTGCCACAAGTTGCGGGAATATTACAAACTTTTTTTTTTTTGCACAAAATTGTCACTAAATGATATATTGCTCACACATGTTATGGGCATATGTGAAATGACACCCCAAAATACATTCTGCTGCTTCTCCTGAGTACAGGGATACCACATGTGTGGGACTTTTTGGGAGCCTAGCCGCGTACGGGACCCCGAAATCCAAGCACCGCCTTCAGGATTTCTAAGGGCATACATTTTTTATTTTACTCCTCACTACCTATCACAGTTTTGAGGGCCATAAAATGCCAAGATGGCACAAAACCCCCCCAAATGACCCCATTTTGGAAAGTAGACACCCCAAGCTATTTGCTGAGGGCCATGTTGAGACCATTGAATATTTTTTTTTGTCCCAAGGGATTGAATAATGACAAAAAATAATTTTTTTTTTTTTTTTTACAAAAAGTTGTCACTAAATGATATATTGCTCACACATGCCATGGTTATATGTGGAATTGCACCCCAAAATATATTCAGCTACTTCTCCCGAGTATGGGGATACTACATGTGTGGGACTTTTTGGGAGTCTAGTCGCGTACGGCACCCCGAAAACCAATCACCACCTTCAGGATTTCTAAGGGTGCAAATTTTTGATTTCACCCCTCACTACCTATCACAGTTTCGAAGGCCATAAAATGCCAAAATAGCACAAAACCCCCCAAAATGACCCCATTTTGGAAAGTAGACACCCCAAGCTATTTACTGAGAGGCATCTTGAGTCCATGGAATATTTTATATTTTGCCACAAGTTGCGGGAATATTACAAACTTTTTTTTTTTGCACAAAATTGTCACTAAATGATATATTGCTCACACATGTTATGGGCATATGTGAAATGACACCCCAAAATACATTCTGCTGCTTCTCCTGAGTACAGGGATACCACATGTGTGGGACTTTTTGGGAGCCTAGCCGCGTATGGGACCCCGAAATCCAAGCACCGCCTTCAGGATTTCTAAGGGCATACATTTTTTATTTTACTCCTCACTATCTATCACTACCTATCACAGTTTTGAGGGCCATAAAATGCCAAGATGGCACAAAACCCCCCCAAATGACCCCATTTTGGAAAGTAGACACCCCAAGCTATTTGCTGAGGGCCATGTTGAGACCATTGAATATTTTTTTTTTGTCCCAAGGGATTGAATAATGACAAAAATAAATAAAAAAAATTTTTTTTTACAAAAAGTTGTCACTAAATGATATATTGCTCACACATGCCATGGTTATATGTGGAATTGCACCCCAAAATATATTCAGCTACTTCTCCCGAGTATGGGGATACCACATGTGTGGGACTTTTTGGGAGTCTATTCGCGTACGGCACCCCAAAAACCAATCACCACCTTCAGGATTTCTAAGGGTGCAAATTTTTGATTTCACCCCTCACTACCTATCACAGTTTCGAAGGCCATAAAATGCCAAAATAGCACAAAACCCCCCAAAATGACCCCATTTTGGAAAGTAGACACCCCAAGCTATTTACTGAGAGGCATGTTGAGTCCATGGAATATTTTATATTTTGCCACAAGTTGCGGGAATATTACAAACTTTTTTTTTTTTGCACAAAATTGTCACTAAATGATATATTGCTCACACATGCTATGGGCATATGTGAAATGACACCCCAAAATACATTCTGCTGCTTCTCCTGAGTACAGGGATACCACATGTGTGGGACTTTTTGGGAGCCTAGCTGCGTACGGGACCCCGAAATCCAAGCACCGCCGTCAGGATTTCTAAGGGCATACATTTTTTATTTTACTCCTCACTACCTATCACTACCTATCACAGTTTTGAGGGCCATAAAATGCCAAGATGGCACAAAACCCCCCCAAATGACCCCATTTTGGAAAGTAGACACCCCAAGCTATTTGCTGAGGGCCATGTTGAGACCATTGAATATTTTTTTTTTGTCCCAAGGGATTGAATAATGACAAAAAAAAATAATTTTTTTTTTTTACAAAAAGTTGTCACTAAATGATATATTGCTCACACATGCCATGGTTATATGTGGAATTGCACCCCAAAATATATTCAGCTACTTCTCCCGAGTATGGGGATACCACATGTGTGGGACTTTTTGGGAGTCTATTCGCGTACGGCACCCCGAAAACCAATCACCACCTTCAGGATTTCTAAGGGCATACATTTTTTATTTTACTCCTCACTACCTATCACTACCTATCACAGTTTTGAGGGCCATAAAATGCCAAGATGGCACAAAACCCCCCCAAATGACCCCATTTTGGAAAGTAGACACCCCAAGCTATTTGCTGAGGCCCATGTTGAGACCATTGAATATTTTTTTTTTTGTCCCAAGGGATTGAATAATGACAAAAAATAATTTTTTTTTTTTTTTTACAAAAAGTTGTCACTAAATGATATATTGCTCACACATGCCATGGTTATATGTGGAATTGCACCCCAAAATATATTCAGCTACTTCTCCCGAGTATGGGGATACCACATGTGTGGGACTTTTTGGGAGTCTAGTCGCGTACAGCACCCCGAAAAACCAATCACCACCTTCAGGATTTCTAAGGGTGCAAATTTTTGATTTCACCCCTCACTACCTATCACAGTTTCGAAGGCCATAAAATGCCAAAATAGCACAAAACCCCCCAAAATGACCCCATTTTGGAAAGTAGACACCCCAAGCTATTTACTGAGAGGCATGTTGAGTCCATGGAATATTTTATATTTTGCCACAAGTTGCGGGAATATTACAAACTTTTTTTTTTTTGCACAAAATTGTCACTAAATGATATATTGCTCACACATGCTATGGGCATATGTGAAATGACACACCAAAATACATTCTGCTGCTTCTCCTGAGTACAGGGATACCACATGTGTGGGACTTTTTGGGAGCCTAGCCGCGTACGGGACCCCGAAATCCAAGCACCGCCTTCAGGATTTCTAAGGGCATACATTTTTTATTTTACTCCTCACTACCTATCACAGTTTTGAGGGCCATAAAATGCCAAGATGGCACAAAACCCCCCCAAATGACCCCATTTTGGAAAGTAGACACCCCAAGCTATTTGCTGAGGGCCATGTTGAGACCATTGAATATTTTTTTTTTGTCCCAAGGGATTGAATAATGACAAAAATTTTTTTTTTTTTTTTTTTTTACAAAAAGTTGTCACTAAATGATATATTGCTCACACATGCCATGGTTATATGTGGAATTGCACCCCAAAATATATTCAGCTACTTCTCCCGAGTATGGGGATACCACATGTGTGGGACTTTTTGGGAGTCTAGTCGCGTACGGCACCCCGAAAAACCAATCACCACCTTCAGGATTTCTAAGGGTGCAAATTTTTGATTTCACCCCTCACTACCTATCACAGTTTCGAAGGCCATAAAATGCCAAAATAGCACAAAACCCCCCAAAATGACCCCATTTTGGAAAGTAGACACCCCAAGCTATTTACTGAGAGGCATGTTGAGTCCATGGAATATTTTATATTTTGCCACAAGTTGCGGGAATATTACAAACTTTTTTTTTTTTGCACAAAATTGTCACTAAATGATATATTGCTCACACATGTTATGGGCATATGTGAAATGACACCCCAAAATACATTCTGCTGCTTCTCCTGAGTACAGGGATACCACATGTGTGGGACTTTTTGGGAGCCTAGCCGCGTACGGGACCCCGAAATCCAAGCACCGCCTTCAGGATTTCTAAGGGCATACATTTTTTATTTTACTCCTCACTACCTATCACAGTTTTGAGGGCCATAAAATGCCAAGATGGCACAAAACCCCCCCAAATGACCCCATTTTGGAAAGTAGACACCCCAAGCTATTTGCTGAGGGCCATGTTGAGACCATTGAATATTTTTTTTTGTCCCAAGGGATTGAATAATGACAAAAAATAATTTTTTTTTTTTTTTTTTACAAAAAGTTGTCACTAAATGATATATTGCTCACACATGCCATGGTTATATGTGGAATTGCACCCCAAAATATATTCAGCTACTTCTCCCGAGTATGGGGATACCACATGTGTGGGACTTTTTGGGAGTCTATTCGCGTACGGCACCCCAAAAACCAATCACCACCTTCAGGATTTCTAAGGGTGCAAATTTTTGATTTCACCCCTCACTACCTATCACAGTTTCGAAGGCCATAAAATGCCAAAATAGCACAAAACCCCCCAAAATGACCCCATTTTGGAAAGTAGACACCCCAAGCTATTTACTGAGAGGCATGTTGAGTCCATGGAATATTTTATATTTTGCCACAAGTTGCGGGAATATTACAAACTTTTTTTTTTTTGCACAAAATTGTCACTAAATGATATATTGCTCACACATGCTATGGGCATATGTGAAATGACACCCCAAAATACATTCTGCTGCTTCTCCTGAGTACAGGGATACCACATGTGTGGGACTTTTTGGGAGCCTAGCCGCGTACGGGACCCCGAAATCCAAGCACCGCCGTCAGGATTTCTAAGGGCATACATTTTTTATTTTACTCCTCACTACCTATCACTACCTATCACAGTTTTGAGGGCCATAAAATGCCAAGATGGCACAAAACCCCCCCAAATGACCCCATTTTGGAAAGTAGACACCCCAAGCTATTTGCTGAGGGCCATGTTGAGACCATTGAATATTTTTTTTTTGTCCCAAGGGATTGAATAATGACAAAAAAAAATAATTTTTTTTTTTTACAAAAAGTTGTCACTAAATGATATATTGCTCACACATGCCATGGTTATATGTGGAATTGCACCCCAAAATATATTCAGCTACTTCTCCCGAGTATGGGGATACCACATGTGTGGGACTTTTTGGGAGTCTATTCGCGTACGGCACCCCGAAAACCAATAACCACCTTCAGGATTTCTAAGGGCATACATTTTTTATTTTACTCCTCACTACCTATCACTACCTATCACAGTTTTGAGGGCCATAAAATGCCAAGATGGCACAAAACCCCCCCAAATGACCCCATTTTGGAAAGTAGACACCCCAAGCTATTTGCTGAGGCCCATGTTGAGACCATTGAATATTTTTTTTTTTGTCCCAAGGGATTGAATAATGACAAAAAATAATTTTTTTTTTTTTTTTTTACAAAAAGTTGTCACTAAATGATATATTGCTCACACATGCCATGGTTATATGTGGAATTGCACCCCAAAATATATTCAGCTACTTCTCCCGAGTATGGGGATACCACATGTGTGGGACTTTTTGGGAGTCTAGTCGCGTACAGCACCCCGAAAAACCAATCACCACCTTCAGGATTTCTAAGGGTGCAAATTTTTGATTTCACCCCTCACTACCTATCACAGTTTCGAAGGCCATAAAATGCCAAAATAGCACAAAACCCCCCAAAATGACCCCATTTTGGAAAGTAGACACCCCAAGCTATTTACTGAGAGGCATGTTGAGTCCATGGAATATTTTATATTTTGCCACAAGTTGCGGGAATATTACAAACTTTTTTTTTTTTGCACAAAATTGTCACTAAATGATATATTGCTCACACATGCTATGGGCATATGTGAAATGACACCCCAAAATACATTCTGCTGCTTCTCCTGAGTACAGGGATACCACATGTGTGGGACTTTTTGGGAGCCTAGCCGCGTACGGGACCCCGAAATCCAAGCACCGCCTTCAGGATTTCTAAGGGCATACATTTTTTATTTTACTCCTCACTACCTATCACAGTTTTGAGGGCCATAAAATGCCAAGATGGCACAAAACCCCCCCAAATGACCCCATTTTGGAAAGTAGACACCCCAAGCTATTTGCTGAGGGCCATGTTGAGACCATTGAATATTTTTTTTTTGTCCCAAGGGATTGAATAATGACAAAAAAAAATAATTTTTTTTTTTTACAAAAAGTTGTCACTAAATGATATATTGCTCACACATGCCATGGTTATATGTGGAATTGCACCCCAAAATATATTCAGCTACTTCTCCCGAGTATGGGGATACCACATGTGTGGGACTTTTTGGGAGTCTAGTCGCGTACGGCACCCCGAAAAACCAATCACCACCTTCAGGATTTCTAAGGGTGCAAATTTTTGATTTCACCCCTCACTACCTATCACAGTTTCGAAGGCCATAAAATGCCAAAATAGCACAAAACCCCCCAAAATGACCCCATTTTGGAAAGTAGACACCCCAAGCTATTTACTGAGAGGCATGTTGAGTCCATGGAATATTTTATATTTTGCCACAAGTTGCGGGAATATTACAAACTTTTTTTTTTTTGCACAAAATTGTCACTAAATGATATATTGCTCACACATGTTATGGGCATATGTGAAATGACACCCCAAAATACATTCTGCTGCTTCTCCTGAGTACAGGGATACCACATGTGTGGGACTTTTTGGGAGCCTAGCCGCGTACGGGACCCCGAAATCCAAGCACCGCCTTCAGGATTTCTAAGGGCATACATTTTTTATTTTACTCCTCACTACCTATCACAGTTTTGAGGGCCATAAAATGCCAAGATGGCACAAAACCCCCCCAAATGACCCCATTTTGGAAAGTAGACACCCCAAGCTATTTGCTGAGGGCCATGTTGAGACCATTGAATATTTTTTTTTGTCCCAAGGGATTGAATAATGACAAAAAATAATTTTTTTTTTTTTTTTTTACAAAAAGTTGTCACTAAATGATATATTGCTCACACATGCCATGGTTATATGTGGAATTGCACCCCAAAATATATTCAGCTACTTCTCCCGAGTATGGGGATACTACATGTGTGGGACTTTTTGGGAGTCTAGTCGCGTACGGCACCCCGAAAACCAATCACCACCTTCAGGATTTCTAAGGGTGCAAATTTTTGATTTCACCCCTCACTACCTATCACAGTTTCGAAGGCCATAAAATGCCAAAATAGCACAAAACCCCCCAAAATGACCCCATTTTGGAAAGTAGACACCCCAAGCTATTTACTGAGAGGCATCTTGAGTCCATGGAATATTTTATATTTTGCCACAAGTTGCGGGAATATTACAAACTTTTTTTTTTTGCACAAAATTGTCACTAAATGATATATTGCTCACACATGTTATGGGCATATGTGAAATGACACCCCAAAATACATTCTGCTGCTTCTCCTGAGTACAGGGATACCACATGTGTGGGACTTTTTGGGAGCCTAGCCGCGTATGGGACCCCGAAATCCAAGCACCGCCTTCAGGATTTCTAAGGGCATACATTTTTTATTTTACTCCTCACTATCTATCACTACCTATCACAGTTTTGAGGGCCATAAAATGCCAAGATGGCACAAAACCCCCCCAAATGACCCCATTTTGGAAAGTAGACACCCCAAGCTATTTGCTGAGGGCCATGTTGAGACCATTGAATATTTTTTTTTTGTCCCAAGGGATTGAATAATGACAAAAATAAATAAAAAAAATTTTTTTTTACAAAAAGTTGTCACTAAATGATATATTGCTCACACATGCCATGGTTATATGTGGAATTGCACCCCAAAATATATTCAGCTACTTCTCCCGAGTATGGGGATATCACGTGTGGGACTTTTTGGGAGTCTATTCGCGTACGGCACCCCAAAAACCAATCACCACCTTCAGGATTTCTAAGGGTGCAAATTTTTGATTTCACCCCTCACTACCTATCACAGTTTCGAAGGCCATAAAATGCCAAAATAGCACAAAACCCCCCAAAATGACCCCATTTTGGAAAGTAGACACCCCAAGCTATTTACTGAGAGGCATGTTGAGTCCATGGAATATTTTATATTTTGCCACAAGTTGCGGGAATATTACAAACTTTTTTTTTTTTGCACAAAATTGTCACTAAATGATATATTGCTCACACATGCTATGGGCATATGTGAAATGACACCCCAAAATACATTCTGCTGCTTCTCCTGAGTACAGGGATACCACATGTGTGGGACTTTTTGGGAGCCTAGCCGCGTACGGGACCCCGAAATCCAAGCACCGCCGTCAGGATTTCTAAGGGCATACATTTTTTATTTTACTCCTCACTACCTATCACTACCTATCACAGTTTTGAGGGCCATAAAATGCCAAGATGGCACAAAACCCCCCCAAATGACCCCATTTTGGAAAGTAGACACCCCAAGCTATTTGCTGAGGGCCATGTTGAGACCATTGAATATTTTTTTTTTGTCCCAAGGGATTGAATAATGACAAAAAAAAATAATTTTTTTTTTTTACAAAAAGTTGTCACTAAATGATATATTGCTCACACATGCCATGGTTATATGTGGAATTGCACCCCAAAATATATTCAGCTACTTCTCCCGAGTATGGGGATACCACATGTGTGGGACTTTTTGGGAGTCTATTCGCGTACGGCACCCCGAAAACCAATCACCACCTTCAGGATTTCTAAGGCCGCGTACACACGCGGGGACTGTTCGCCCAACTTTGTCCGTCAAACAGTTTCGGCAAACAGTCCGCTCAAAATTAGCATGGATGGACATGGCCACACACGACGTACGAACAGTTTGCTGAAACCGTGCGCGATGACGTGAACGGCACGTACGACGGGACGAAAAATACGACGTCCTATACACTGCATTATAACTTTCGGCGTGTAAAGCCTTTCTGAGCATGCGCGGAACTTAGTTTGACGAACAAGCCTACACACGAGGGGACTGTTCGCTGAAACTTTGTTTCAGCGGACAGTTTTTCGGAATTTCCGAAAAACCTTGTTCAGCGGACTGTTCGCTGAAACTGTCCGCTGAAAGCCCACACACGAGCGGACTGTCCGCTGAAACACTGTTCAGCGGACAAAGTTGGGCGAACAGTCCCCGCGTGTGTACGCGGCCTAAGGGTGCAAATTTTTGATTTCACCCCTCACTACCTATCACAGTTTCGAAGGCCATAAAATGCCAAAATAGCACAAAACCCCCCAAAATGACCCCATTTTGGAAAGTAGACACCCCAAGCTATTTACTGAGAGGCATGTTGAGTCCATGGAATATTTTATATTTTGCCACAAGTTGCGTGAATATTACAAACTTTTTTTTTTTTTGCTCAAAATTGTCACTAAATGATATATTGCTCACACATGCTATGGGCATATGTGAAAAGACACCCCAAAATACATTCTGCTGCTTCTCCTGAGTACAGGGATACCACATGTGTGGGACTTTTTGGGAGCCTAGCTGCGTACGGGACCCCGAAATCCAAGCACCGCCTTCAGGATTTCTAAGGGCATACATTTTTTATTTTACTCCTCACTACCTATCACTACCTATCACAGTTTTGAGGGCCATAAAATGCCAAGATGGCACAAAACCCCCCCAAATGAGCCCATTTTGGAAAGTAGACACCCCAAGCTATTTGCTGAGGGGCATGTTGAGACCATTGAATATTTTTTTTTTTGTTCCAAGGGATTGAATAATGACAAAAAATAAAAATATTTATTTTTTTTACAAAAAGTTGTCACTAAATTATATATTGCTCACACATGCCATGGTTATATGTGGAATTGCACCCCAAAATATATTTTGCTGCTTCTCCTGAGTACGGGGATACCACATGTGTGGGACTTTTTGGGAGCCTAGCTGCGTACGGGGCCCCAAAAACCAATCGCCACCTTCTGGATTTCTAAGGGCGCAATTTTTTTATTTAACTCCTCACTACCTATTACAGTTTCGAAGGCCATAAAATGCCAAAATAGCACAACCCCCCCCCCCCAAATTACCCCATTTTGGAAAGTAGACACCCCAAGCTATTTACTGAGAGTTATGTTGTCTGAACGAAAAAAAAGAGATTGATCGGTGGGTATGCCCACCATTAGATACCTCCCTTCATCCACCCACTTCTAATGATGGACATACATGCACCATTTATATATGCCAAAGCATGGGGGCATCCTCCCGCAAAAAAGTTATGCCGCGTACATACGTTCAAACTTTTCCATGGGCAAGCCCTCCGTCGGAATTTTGACTGTATGTACGCGGCATTAGGAGCAAAATCGCTCCTCCACCCCTTATGCCCCCATGCTTCGGCATATATGCTCTTTTTTAACTGTGGTGGTGAAATCACCGCCTACAGCACTGGAGTCACGGCTTTATGTATCGTGGGAGCAAACACTGTTCCTGTCAAGATAAATAAATCCGCGCTGCAGCTGAATGGCGTACCTGCTAAGCAAATTATGGTTAACGTTAAAACAAAGTAACATCACAGTAAAACCTTACCATACCATACCTGCAAAGCAAATGCCAAAAAAAACTGTAAAAAATAAAACAGTTTTTAACACAACCTGTGCCTAAAATATATATATGCCGAAGCATGGGGGCATCCTCCTGCAAAAAAGTTATGCCGCGTACATACATTCAAACGTTTCCACGGGCAAGCCATCCGTCGGAATTTTGACCGTATGTACGCGGCATTAGGAGCAAAATCGCTCCTCCACCCCTTATGCCCCCATGCTTCGGCATATATGCTCTTTTTTAACTGTGGTGGTGAAATCACCGCCTACAGCACTGGAGTCACGGCTTTATGTATCGTGGGAGCAAACGCTGTTGCTGTCAAGATAAATAAATCCGCGCTGCAGCTGAATGGCGTACCTGCTAAGCAAATTATGGTTAACGTTAAAACAAAGTAACATCCCAGTATAACAGTAAAACCTTACCATACCATACCTGCAAAGCAATTGCCAAAAAAATACAGTAAAAAATAAAACATTTTTTAACACAACCTGTGCCTAAAATATATATATGCCGAAGCATGGGGGCATCCTCCCGCAAAAAAGTTATACCGCGTACGTACGTTCAAACTTTTCCACGGGCAAGCCCTCCGTCTGAATTTTGACCGTATGTACGCGGCATTAGGAGCAAAATCGCTCCTCCACCCCTTATGCCCCCATGCTTCGGCATATATGCTCTTTTTTAACTGTGGTGGTGAAATCACCTCCTACAGCACTGGAGTCGCAGCTTTATGTATCGTGGGAGCAAACGTTGTTGCTGTCAAGATAAATAAATCCACGCTGCAGCTGAATGGCGTACCTGAAAACATGAAAAATGGTTAACAATAACACAGTAAACAGTAAAGTATAAAAAATTAGAGAGAAGAGAGAGAGAGAGAGAGAGAGAGAGAGAGAGAGAGAGAGAACAATAAAACGACAACTATTTTTGGTTTTTATATTTTATATTTTTTTGGGTTTTTTTATTTTACTTTTTTTTTTTTTATACACTTTTTTTTGAACTGTAAACTGTAACAACTGTAACGGTTCGGGTCTCTCAAAATGCGATGGCATCTTGGGAGACTCTGTGTTAGTGTGCCTAGCCTGTGAAATGCTGTACCCTACGCTAATACTTCACTAGTGTGTGGTAGCGTTCAAAACACTCACCCTGACAAAGACCAGGATTGCCAGGACAGCGTGGACAATAAGAACGGGTGTCACGCCTAAATCCGCTCTTGGTACAGACACGACATCTTTTTTGGGGGGCTCGTTGGGTAGGGGTACTCGGGAGGACATAAGAATAATGCCTCTCATGCAGCCGGCTTACTGCATTTGGTTGGGAATGGTGAGGTGCAGAACCCTCTGGATACAGAAGCTCTGTGACAACCTCTCTTTGGAAGAAAAGAAAGGTTAATGTCCCGTCTGAAGTTTTTTATAGCACAAAAGCATTCAGCAAAGCCAATTGAAATAAGTAAGCAGACACTTTTTTGTACCAGCGTCTGGCCTTACGGGAAGCTAGATACGGCGCCAACATCTGGTCATTGAGGTCCACCCCTCCCATATTTTTGTTACATTCGTGGACACAGAGGGGTTTCTCCACAATACCAGTCGCCGTAGAAATTTGGACCGTTGTGTCTGCACGAAGGGAGGTAAGAACGAAAACATTCTTATTATCCCTCCACTTCATAGCGAGCAAATTATTACACCGATAGCAGGCTCTCTCCCCCAGCCTAAGACGGGAATCTACAAGCCTCTGGGGAAAGCCCCGGCGATTAGGTCGCACGGTGCCACATGCTCCAATCTGATGATTAAATAAATGACTAAACAGTGGCACGCTGGTGTAATAGTTGTCCACGTACAAGTGGTACCCCTTTCCGAATAAGGGTGACACCAATTTCCACACTATCTTGCCAGCGCTTCCTATGTAATCAGGGCAGTTCTCCGGCTCTACGTAACTATCTTTACCCTCATAAACCATAAAGCTCCATGTATAGCCTGTGGCCCTGTCACAGCACTTATAGAGCTTGACCCCGTATCTGGTACGCGTGTTGGGAATGTACTGTTTGAATGACAAGCGGCCAGTAAACTTAACCAGGGACTCATCAACGCAGACAACTTTTTGGGGAGTAAACAAGTCTGCAAAACGTTGGTTGAAGTGGTTTATGAGGGGCCGAATTTTGTAGAGCCGATCGTATTCAGGGTCTCCACGTGGACGACAAAGTTCATTGTCACTGAAGTGCAAGAACCGCAAGATCTGCTCGTATCGTTTCCTGGACATGGAGTTAGAGAACACGGACATGTGGTCAGCCGGATGCGTGGACCAATAAGCCCGCATCCTCATGAATTTATGTGTGCCCATGTTGAGGGAAAGGCCCAGAAAGGTCTTAAATTCGGAAACCGTAACTGGTTTCCAATCTCTGGCAAGAGACGGCAACTGGGGATTAGCGGCGACGTGTTGACCAGCATATAAATTGGTTTGGTCCACAATAGATCTATAGAGATCTTCCGTGAAATACAGAGAATAAAAATCGAGTGGCGTAAAATCATCTGTATCCACCTGAATACCGGGTTGGGCAGTGAATGGGGGAAGTACTGGTGCTGCAGAAGTGGTGGACACCCAATCAGGATTGGCGAATTCTGCAGGAAGGGCACTATGGGAACGACGGGCCTGTCTTCGTCTTCTTGGTGGCAGCGGGACACTACTTGTGCTTGCCACCTCGCCAGCTTGAACTGCACTTATGGGACTCGCCACGTCACCACGTGATACTGCAGTGCTGGATGTACGTCCAGGGTGTACTAGGCCGCTGGTGCTTGCCAGTTCACCAAAAGGATGAGCGGCGCTAGTACTGGCTCTATACTCCATACGAGGGACTTGCGGTTCCTGCACCTCAACAACATCAGAAGATCGGGGTCGGGTACGCCTGAAGTTAGCAGGGACCTCTTCTTCGTCGTCAGAGCTATCTGACATGGAGGCGCTGTCCTCTACAGGTTCGTATTCTGAGCCTGAATCTGACAGATCAGTGTCTTCCTCTTCACTATCTGTCATGCTCAGAAACGTGTAGGCCTCTTCACTAGTGTACCTTCGCTTTGCAATTTTGGGCTCTAAATTTAGGGGTACAGTAGTGAGACTCACAGGTAAAAAAGCACCTAGCCTGTCAGCGACTGTATAAAACGCTACAAAAAAAACTGTTAGCGATCGCAGGGATCAAGCCTGACTCTGCGAACGCTGCAGTTATGTGTGTTGTGTTTTGTAAGTGACAGAAAAACAAGGGGGGGGCAAAAGAGGGCTGGGGAATCACCAACCCCCGGGACTTTAACGGTATCGAATCAAAAAATGTTTACAAAGAAAAGAATCTTGAATGTATAAAATATTACAATTTTATTCAAGCTATAAAATTGTAATATTTTATACATTCAAGATTCTTTTCTTTGTAAACATTTTTTTATTCGATACCGTTAAAGTCCCGGGGGTTGGTGATTCCCCGGCCCTCTTTTGGCCCCCCCTTGTTTTTCTGTGTTGTATTCATTAATATGGAGACGAGGTATCCTTAATCTGTTAAGATTCCCTCTCTCTCAAAAAAAAATTTTTCTTAATGTTTTGTAAGTGACAGTGATCGATCGATACTGCACTTGGGTGGGCTGGGCTGGGCAGAGGGGCAAAACGCAGGTGCTAGCAGGTATCTGGATTGATCCTGCTAACAATGCGTTTTTTTAGAACCCTAAATTGCTGGGCACGCTAGTATAGATCTGATCAGATCAGATATTGATCTGTTCGGATACTATACCACTAAGGGAGGTGTATGCTTTGCGCGTGGGTGTTAGCGGTACTGGCACTAACCTAGCACTGCCTGGGGCGACGCAGACCCTTTCTGACCCTAAAACCAAATTTATATCACCCGCCGGGTGATCAGGGGGTTAAACCTTTATTAGGTAATAAATGGCGGGTGCCCTGATGCTATAAAAAGCGGACTACCTAACCAGCATCACCCGTAACACTTATACGGTGATCACTGGTGAAAGGGTTAACTAAGGGCAATCAGGGGTTAAAATCTTTATTGGGTATTTATATGGGGGTACCTGAAGCTTTATAAAAACCTGACTGGGAACCTAAATAACTAAAATAACTAACTGGCTAACCAGCGTCACCAGTGACACTTATGCAGCGATCGCTGGTGAAAGGGTTAACTCTAGGGGCAATCAAAGGGTTAAAACCTTTATTAGGTTATATATCGGGGTACCTAACGCTATAAAAACCTGGCGTTGAACCTAAAAAAAAAACTAGCTTCCTAGCGGGACCAGTGACACTATTGCAGCGATCAGAAAAACTATCGCTTAGTGACACTGGTAAAAGGGGGTGAAAGGGTTAACTGGGAGGGCAATCAAGGGGTTAAACCTTTATTAGGGGGGGTAGGGGGCTACCCTGGACCTAAAGGGGCCTAACACTAGCTGCCCTGACACTTTTTACAGTCACAAC